>NW_023416346.1:69688554-70405260 GCF_014108235.1 Myotis myotis | reverse complement strand
ATTGGTTTTTTTATGCTTGTTTGTGAGATTGTTTTGTTTTTTCTTTTTATTTTCTGTTGGCTTTTTTTCCCCCCGGTTATTTTTTTTGTTTCTGTTTTTCCCTCACCCTCGCTTGATATTAGTTGTTGTTTGTAGTTTGCATTTCATCTCTAGGGATCTGTTGCTGGAATTTGTTGGGATAGTGGGCTATTCTACTTGGAGTTTTCTCCCCATATAAATAGTTTCTTCCCCTCTTCTATTTCATTCTCTTTTTTCTCTCTCTTACTTTTATTTTGTCTTTCCTTTTCCCAACTTCATTTGAACTCCTTTTCTTTTCTTTTTCTCTTTTTTTTCTTTTTCACTTCTTTTCTTCCTTATCCCCTAATTCTCATTGATCTGGTGGTCACATTTATTTTAGGGTTATTAGTATCATGAATACATTTGTGTTCAGTGTGTTGTGCCTTGTTGTGTTGTATTTAGTGCCTTTAAAACAACGCAGCAGAGAGAGAGAGAACTACATAACCAAAACACCTGCAGAAGAGAGATCATGGGGAGACAAAGAAAACAGCCCGCATATGAAAGAAAAACAGCATCACCAGAAAAGGAAGTAAACGAAATGGAGGCAATGGAGGCAAGCAACCTGTCAGAGAAAGAATTCAGATAAATGTTCATAAGGTGGATGAAAAGAATGAAGACAAATTCAACCAATAGTGTAAGAACCAAGAGGAAATGAAGAAGAACCAAGAAGAAATGAAAAATGACATCACGGCTATAAAGAACTAAATGTAAAGAATCAACAGTAGACTAGAAGAAGCAGAGGACCACATCAGTGAGCTAGAAGACAAGGTAGGAAAAAATACCTGAGCAGAACAGCTCCTAGAAAAAAAAAATGAAAAATCAGGAGGAGAGCCTAAGAGAACTTTGGGACAACATGAAACGAAACAACATCTGCATACTAGGGGTGTGAGAAGGAGAGGAAACTGAGCAAGGAATAGAAAACCTGTTTGAGAAAATAATGACAGAAAACTTCCCTGATATAGGGAAGAAAAAACTCACACAAATCCAAGAAGCTCACAGAGTCCCAAACAAAATGAACCCCAAAAGACCGACGCCAAGGCACATTATAATTAAATTGGCAAACACCAACGACAAAGCAAGAATCTTAAAAGTGGCCAGAGAGATACAGAAAGTTACCTACAAGGGATCCCCCATCAGACTAACGACCGATTTCTCAACAGAAACACATCAGGCAAGAAGGGAATGGAATGAAATATACAAAGTCATATAAAGGAAGGGTCTAAATCCAAGAATACTGTACCCAGCAAGGCTATCAATCAAAATTGAGGGTGAAATCAGGAGCTTCACAGACAAAAAAGGATCCCGGGAATTTATTAACACCAAACCAGCAATGCAAGAAATGCTAAAGGTTCTGCTATAAAAAGAAGAAATAGGAAGGGAAGAAGGAACAAAGGCATAAAGAATAAAAATGGCAACAAACAAGTATCTTTCAATAATAACGTTAAATGTAAATGGATTAAATGCCACAATCAAAAGACATAGGGTAACTGAGTGGATAAGAAAACATGACCCATATATCTGCTGTCTACAGGAAACCCACCTCAGAAAAAAAGACGCACACAGACTGATGGTGAAGGGATGGAAAAAGGTTTTTCAGGCAAATGGAAATGAACAAAAAGCTGGGGTAGCAATACTTATATCTCACAAATTAGATCCTAAAGTGAAGGACATAAAAAGAGATAAGGAAGGCCACTCCATAATGCTAAAAGGAGCAATCCAACAAGAAGAAATAACTCTGGAAAACATATACACACCCAATATAAATAAGAAAACTTCTGCAGGATATCAAGGGAGAGATTGACAGCAATACAATCATAGTAGGAGACTTTAATACCCCACTATCACCATTGGACAAATCCTCTGAACAAAAAATCAGCAAAGAAACATCAATGCTAAATGACTCACTAGATCAGATGGAATTAATCGACATCTTCAGAACATTTCACCCCAAAACCATAGAATATACATTTTCCTCAAATGCACATGGATCATTTTCAAAGATAGACCATATATTGGGTCACAGGCAAAGTCTCTTCAAATTCAAGAAGATAGAAATCATATCAAGCATCTTCTCAGATCACAATGGCATAAAACTGGAAATCAATTACAATAAAAACAATCCAAAAAAAATCAAACATATGGAGACTAAATAGCATGCTACTAACAATGACTAGGTTAACAGAGAGATCAAAGAAGAAATAAAAAACATCATGGCAACCAACGACAATAAAAACACAACAATCCAAAACCTATGGGACACAGTGAAAGCAGACTTGAGAGGGAAGTTCATAGCTCTACAAGCCTACTGCAAAAAACCAAGAAACAATGATAATAAATAACCTACCTCTACAACTCACAGAGATAGAAAGAGAGCAATAAGAAAAGCCCAGTGTAAGCAGAAGGAGGGAAAAAATAAAGATCAGAGCAGAGATAAACGACATAGAGACCAAAAAAAAACAAAAACAAAACAAAACAAAAAAACAATACAAAAGATCAACAAAACCAAGAACTGGTTCTTTGAAAGGATAAACAAGATTGTTGAACATCTAGCCAGGCTCACCAAGAAACAAAAATAGAGGACCCATATAAACAAAATGAGAAATGAAAGAGGAGAAATAACAGCAGACCCCACAGAAATACAAATGACTGTTAAAAAATACTATGGACAACTCTACTCTAAAAACTAGACAATCTGGAGGAAATAGACATATTCCTAGAAAAATACAACCTTCCAAAACTTAATCAGGAAGAATCTAAAAATCTCAATAGGCCAATAACTATGGAAGAAATTGAAGCAGTAATCAAAAAGCTTTCAGTAAACAAAAGCCCGGGGCCAGATGGCTTCACAGGGGAGTTTTACCAAACATTCAAGGAAGAACTAAAACCAATCCTTCTCAGACTTTTCAAAAAAATTCAAGAGGAAGGAACACTTCCAAACTCATTCTATGAAGCCAGAATCAACCTCATACCAGAACCAAATAAAGACAACACAATGAAAGAGAATTACAGGCTAATATTACTCATGAACATAGATGCCAAAATCCTCAACAAAATCCTAGCAAATCAGATCGAGCAGTACATCAGAAAGGTCATACACCATGACCAAGTAGGATTTATCCCAGAGATGCAGGGATGGTACAATATCCACAAATCAATAAATGTAATACATCACATAAACAAATTGAGAGATAAAAACCACATAGTCATATTAATTCATGCAGAAAAAGCATTTGACAAAATCCAACACCCATTTTTGATAAAAACACTCAGCAACGTGAGAATAGAAGGATCATACCTCAACATAATAAAAGCCATATATGACAAACCCACAGCCAACATCATACTCGATGGGCAAAAACTAAAACCATTTCCACTAAGAACAGGAACAAGACAGGGATGCCCCCTCTCGCCACTCCTGTTCAACATAGTACTGGAAGTATTAGCCATTGCGATTAAGCAAGAAGAAGAAATAAAAGGCATCCAAATTGGAAATGAAGAAGTAAAACTGTCCTTATTTTCAAATGACATGATATTGTACATAAAAAAACCCTAAAGACTCGTTCAAAAAACTATTAGACTTAATAAATGAATTCAGCAATGTAGCAGAATACAAAATCAAGGCTAAGAAATCTATGGCATTTCTATACACCAATAGTGAACTTACTGAAATAGAGACTAAAAAAGCAATCCCATTTACCATCACACCAAAAAAATTAAGATACCTAGGAATAATCCTTACTAAAGAGGTAAAAGACCTCTACTCAGAAAACTACAGGACGATGAAAAAAGACATAGCAGAAGACATCAACAGATGGAAGAACATACCATGTTCATGGTTTGGTAGAAGCAACATCATTAAAATGTCCATACTACCCAAAGCAATCTATAAATTCAATGCACTTCCCATTAAAATACCAACAGCACATTTCACAAACCTAGAACGAACTCTCCAACAATTCATCTGGAATAAAAACAGACCCAGGATAGCTGCAGTGATCCTAAGGGAAAAAAAAAAAAAACAAAGTAGGTGGTATCTCAATACCTGATATCAACCTGTATTACAAAGCCACTGTTCTCAAAACTGCCTGCTACTGGCACAAGAACAAATATATAGATCAATGGAATAGAATAGAGAACCCTGAAATCAACCCGAACCAATATTCTCAATTAATATTTGACAAAGGAGTCAAGAACATACAATGGAGTAAAGACAATCTCTTCAATAAATGGTGCTGGGAGAATTGGATAGATACACGCAGAAAAATGAAACTAGACCACCAACTTACACCATACACAAAAATAAACTCAAAATGGATAAAGGACTTAAATATGAGATGGGAATCCATAAAAAATCCTAGAGGAATCCAAAGGCAACAAAATGTCAGACATATGCGGAAGCAATTTCTTCACCGATACAGCTCCTAGGGCATTGGAAACTAAAGGGAAAATAAACAAATGGGACTATATCAAAATAAAAAGCTTCTGCACAGCAAAAGAAACCATCAACAAAACAACGAGAAAACCCACTGTGTGGGAAAACATATTTGCCAATGTCATATCTGATAAGGGCCTAATCTCCAAAATTTATAGGGAACTCATACAACTTAACAAAAGGAAGATAAACAATCCAATCAAAAATGGGCAAAGGACCTAAATAGACACTTTTAAAAAAAGGACTTTCAGAAAGCCAAGAGTCATGAAAACATGCTCAATGTCACTAATCATCAGAGATATGCAAATCAAAACAACAATGAGGTATCATCTCACAACTGTCAGAATGGCTATCATCAACAAATCCACAAACAACAAGTGCTGGAGAGGATGCGGAGAAAAGGGAACACTCATGCACTGCTGGTGGGAATGCAGACTGGTGCAGCCACTGTGGAAGACAGTATGGCGTTTCCTCAAAAAGTTAAAAATGGAACTCCCATTTTACCCTGTGATCCCACTTCTAGGAATATATCCCAAGAAACCAGAAACACTAATCAGAAAGGATATATGCACCCCTATGTTCATAGCAGCACAATTTACCATAGCGAAGATCTGGAAACAGCCTAAGTGCCCATCAGCAGATGCATGGATTAGAAAACTATGGCACATCTACACAATGGAATACTATGCTGCGGTAAAAAAGAAGGAATTCTTACCATTTGCAACAGCATGGTTGGAACTGGAGAGCATTGTGCTAAGTGAAATAAGCCAGTCAATGAATGAAAAATACCACATGATCTCATTCATTTATGGATAATAAGGACTATTATAAACTGATGAACAAAAACAGATACAGAGTCAGTGCAGCCTCGAATAGAGTATAAAACTAGAGCCGGAAGGCTGGGGAGGGTTGGGGGGCAGGAAGGGGGGGTAATAGATCAACCAAAGGACTTTTATGCATGCATATAAGCATAACCAATGGACATAAGACATTGCAGGGTAGGGGAGGCTTGGGGATCAAGGGGGGGGGGAGGAAACATATGTAATACTCTTTGTAATACTTTAAACAATCCAAAAGGCCAAAAAAATGACAATGAGGTACCATTTCACACCTGTCAGAATGGCTATCATCAACAAATCTACAACTGGCAAATGCTGGGGAGGATGCGCAGAAAAAGGAACCCTCATTTACTGCTGGTGGGAATGCAAACTGGTTCAGCCACTGTGGAGTTCTATGGAGTTTCCTCAAAAAACTAAAAATGGAACTTCCATTTAACCCAGTGATCCCACTTCTAGAAATATATACCAAGAAACCAGAAACACCAATCAGAAAGGATATATGCACCCCTATGTTCATAGCAACACAATTCATCATAGCTAAGATTTGGAAACAGCCTAAGTGCCCATCAGCAGATGAATGGATTAAAAAACTTTGGCACATCTACGCAGTGGATTACTATGCTGCTGTAAAAAAGAAGGAGCTCCTACCATTTGCAACAGCATGGATGGAGCTGGAGAGCATTATGCTAAGTGACATAAGCCAGTCAGAGAAATATAAATATCACATGCTCTCACTCATTTGTGGATTATAATGAACAACATAAACCGATGAACAAAAACAGATGTAGAGACAGAAGCATTGATCAGAGGCTCACAACTCAGAGGGAAGGCAGGGAAGGTGGGGGCGAGGGGGGAGAGATCAACCAAAGGACTTGTATGCATGCATATAAGCATAAGCGATGGATGTGGACAACAGTGGGTGAGGGTGAGGGTAGGATTGGGGGGATGAGAGCACATTGGGGGAATAAGGACATATTTGTAATAGCTTAATCACTAAAGGGAAAAATAGTTGAATCACACAAAAGAAGGCAGATACAAAGGCTCTGTATAGTATAATTCAATTTAAAAGATATTTTGGAAAAGGTAAAATTATAGGGATGGAATATAAATCTATGATTGCTAAGGTTTAGAGGACAGAGGAGGACTTGATGACAAAGAGGCTATATAGAGAAATTTTAGGATAATGGAGCTTTTTTGTATGGATTCCAGTTATGGATACATGACTCTAAGCATTTGTCAAAACCCATAGAACTATACACTCCATAAAAGGGAACTTCACTTTATGCAAATTTGAAAAAATCAGGGACAAATGAATAGAAATGTATTATAAATGTATGATATTAACTCATTGAAGGGGATGGGGAGAAAAGCAACTAATTTAAGTGTCTTTATCAAACAGTGTTTAGGAGGCAGGCCAGAATGAACCCTGTGGTACATATTTAGCCTGGATATAATATATGTGCAGATATGTAAATGCAGAAATAAGTATAGACATATGTGTGCTAGTGAGGGCTAGTAAACATGCACATAGTTCCTGCCTCAGTCCATAGAGAGGGCCTAGAACGAGTGACATCCCAGTAGCAATAAGCAAATGTTGTTCCAATATATACCATTCTTCAATAAAGTAAACCAGGGCTCCTAATAAAATGAATGATTCTAGTGCTGGGGCAGAGAAACTACAAAATGATATTAGAGGATCTTGTAATGTCAAAGGAAACAAGAATGGATGAGAGAGAGGAGAGAGAGAGAGAGAGAGAGAGAGAGAGAGAGAGAGAGAGAGAGAGAGAGAGAGAAGGTTGAGTCATGTTAAATGGACATAGGAGCCAAAATAAACAGTTATAGTCAAAAAATTAAACTAAAAATCAGTAGTTCAATATTAATAAATCAATGACTAAATACACAAATAATAAATGGGAAGAATAGACAGATCTTTATTCCAGAGCAATTCCATATGATAAAGTTAGAAGAAACTATGGGAATTGAAAGTCACCAGTGGAATGCAGCAGTAACAGATGCAACAGGCAAGATTATTAATAACTGCTGAAACATGTGGAAGAAACAGTAAAGAGAAAGAGGATACTTGAATGGTATCAAATTATCTCCCCGAACATAGTTATTAACCACTGTGGTGGTTTTTAACAAATCTCTACAAAGCATTTCATAGTTCTCCCCCCAGGAGATGGAGCTTAGACTTAGGGAATGTGGGCTAGTCTTACTGACTTATTCCCAGAAAAACAAGAATGGACAGGGGAGAAAAGTCACTTTTCAGTGGAGAAACCTGGAAACACCATCTCAAAACTAGATTCACAAAAGTGGACAAGTTTAACATGTACCAATAAATCATGTGGATACTATTTCCCCATGATATAATGAGAAGAGTAGTACACACCTATGGTATCAGTCCCAAAAATCCATTGCATCACTGTAATCATGAGAGACTATTAGATAAGTCTAAACTAGGTGATATTCCCAAATACATGATCAGTATTCTTCCGAAGTGTAGATGGAATGAGACCAAGCAGGTCATATGGCATGATAGAGATACCAGTGTCTGTGTTTAGTCTTAGCTGAGAGGAAGTAAACCTGGTCACATTCTTCGCATCTTAGTTTTATATCTGAAACTAGGAGTTGAAATTGGTCTGTTGGTTTAAAAATAAAATAAAGTAATTAATGAGACAATTCTGTGAAGTGTTATTTGTTCGTCTTCTTTAATTTATACAAACCATGTGTTCCCACAATACATGTACAATGTGAATAGTTGTGTGGTCTATATAACAACCTTAATTGTAAAATGTTATTAGCTAAGTGCACTTCTACATGACATTGTTTTAATCTTCATCAGAGGATAGCTTTATTGATTTTAGAGAGACAGTAAGGGAAGGAATGAGAAACATTGATGTGAAAGAGAAATATTGATCAGTTGCCCTTCATAAATGCCCTGACCAGGGATGGTACCTGCAAGTTTTTTTGGTGTACTGAATGGATGCTCCAACCAACTTAGTCACCTGCCCAGTGCCTACATGGATGTTTTTATTGTTATACTAGAGGCCTGGTGCATGAAAATTCATGCACTGGAGTGGAGGTCCTTCAGCCCAGCCTTCCCCCTGTCACAGTCTGGGAGCCCTCAGGGGCAGGAGGTAACCCAGTGATCAGGGGAAGGCAATGTCCCATCACACATCTGCTACTGCCACTGCCAGCAGCGCAAGCCTAGGCTGGCCCTGGTTACCTAAGCATCAGCTGGCCCTGGTTACCTGAGCCTTGGGCAGCCCTGAGTGGCTGGGAATCTGCCATCTGAGGCTTGCCTTCACCTCGGGCCATTCCTGGGCAGCTGGGTAGGCACCACCCGAGGCTTGTCTGTGCCTCGGGCCAGCCCTGGGTAACTGGGGGACTGGAGGGACTGGGGGTCTCTGGAGGCAGGCACATGGAGTGTCTGGGCCCACATGGGAGTGGGCCCAGCCTTGCCGCGTGTCTGCCACCCTGGCAGAGCTAAGGGGACTGGGCTTTGCCATCTTTTGGATGTGGGCACTGCCATCTTTGAGGGAGGGGCAGTCTATGAGCATATTCCCTCCTTATTGGCTGGGGGCACCACCATCTTTGCGACAGTGTGAGGTTCAATTAACATATTTGCCGGGAGCCAGTCCATCCTTGTTGTTTCAAGGGACCCGGCATATATGGCATACTGTTCTTAATATGTTTGCTCACCTTCTTGGCACTATGTGTTTTAACCAAGGTCTCTGAGAAAGGTTGTTTCCCCAGGTAGGGATTTTCCCCTGAAGTTAGGGAGGGAATAAAACCTCTTAACTAAGTGCCAGGTGGGTAATTAATCACTTTAACTACGAACAATCGTGCTTAAGCTACATAATCTTTACTCCCTGGAATGGAGATAAGAAACGCCCTAACCTTTGAAATAGAGATTGATAGAATTGGAATCAACTGGTATAAATACAGATGTAAGAAGACAGAACGAGGAGAGACAGAACCTAGGCACAGAACCTACACAGAACGTTCTCTAGAGACAGAAGAACTTCGCTGGAGAGAACATGGCAAAAGATCCTGGACAGAAACTGGCCTCAGAACCTAGAGACAGAACCTAGCGAGAGAACATGGCAAAAGATCCTGGACTGAACCTGACTATAGAACATGGCAAGAGAACCTGACTAGAACCTGGTGACTGAACCTGGCTGGAGAACCTGGACAGAACCTAGCTGGAGATCCTAAGCAGAACTTCGCTGGAGATCCAGACCAGAACTTGGCTGGAGATCCTGGCTAGAGATCCTGGCTAGGCTGCTGATCAACTGAACGCTGCCTCCGTGTCATTCCTTCTTCGCCGACTCCGTCCACACCTTTGGGGACCCCTGGACCTGCTGGGGTGGGACCCCAGCACATATTCCCTCTTTATTAGATAGTATATGCATATCAGAAAGCTATTTTCATTTTTTATTATATCGATAGGAAATAATGAAAATCTAAAACTTCAATTACTGATTTTGACAATAAAGTAAAAGCTTTCAAACTTACTGTATTAAGATATGGTTAATTACAGTTAATTTACAATGCCTTTAAACTTATTTTTTCTCCTTTGCGTGATCAGGCCAAAACCGGCTCTCTGACATCCCCTGAGGGGTCCCGGATTGTGAGAGGTCACAGGCTAGGCTGAGGGACCCTACCAGTACACAATTGGGGCCAGGGAGGGGCGTGGGAGATTGGTCAGCTAGGGAGGGACTGCAGGAAAGCTCCAGGGCATGTCCAGCCTGTCTCACTCAGTCCCAATCAGCCAGACCCCAGCAGCAAGCTAACCTACTGGTGGGAGTATCTGCCCCCTGTTGGTCAGTGCACGTCATAGCGATCAGTTGAGCAGCCTTAGCATATCATTAGCATATTACTCTATGATTGGTTGAACGGACGACTGGATGGCTGGACACTTAGCATATTAGGCTTTTATTATATAGGATATGAAATAATAGAATACTTCATCTCAAAAACTATGGTTTTGAAAGAAATTATGAGAATCCAATATATACTGATTATATATATAATCAGTAAGAAGATATAAATACATATAATTATATGTACATATATATCCATTTCTAATCAAAGCCATCCCCAAGACATAGAAAACTAGCAACAATCTTTGTTTGTAGTCATCTTCTCATGCTACAATGAATGAAAGATAAAACACAAATTGTGGAGATGATTCCAGATATGCACTTAATACGAATGTGCAGGGCTTTATAGCTAGGCCTGGATAAGTTATGTGGGGCAAACTCCTACCTTAGTTCTTTAAAATGAATACTCATTGCCCTAGCTGGTTTGGCTCTGTGGATTGAGCTTCGGCCTGCAGACTGAAGGGTCTTGGGTTCGATTCCAGTCAAGGGCACATGCCCTGGTAGAAGGCTGGATACCCAATAAGGGAGCAAGCAAGAGGCAACAACAGATCAATGATTCTATCATCGTTGATGTTTCTCTCTTTCTCTCCCTCTCTGAAATCAATAAATATATATTTAAAAAGTAATAAAATGAATATTTATTTAACTACCTCTTATTGATTCAAGCTCCTAGAGGTCAGACTGAATAAACTGCTCTGAGAACATTTTGAAAGTCAATAGACTTCCCAGGGAATTTTGTCTGTAGGGTCTGGCAAAATTTACATAGAAATACCAAATATATTGTTTTAAGTTTATAACATTCAATTTCAGACTTCTGAGTTGAATTAAAGGGATAATGACACTATAATTTAATCCTGTTTCAATGCCTTGGGATCAACTTGAAATAAGCAGAAGAATCCTTGAATCCTCATGTGATCTATTCAAAATAGTCTTATTTTCCAAAAAAGAAATTATCTATAGAAATAAGTTATTTAGTGACACCAAAGATGAGCTTTAGATAGCAAATAAAGATTATAGGGAATGTGTTTGTTCTCATAGAAGATGCTGTTTGCTATGGTGAAATTATTAAACATGGAGAATCATATGCATCATAAAACATAAAAAGTGAAAATATATACACAAACAAAAACTAAAAATTGTCAGTTTGCAAAGCCTTAGAGTTATCTAATTACTAGTAGCCCGGTGCACAAAATTTGTGCACTCGGGGGGGGGGGGGTCCCTCAGTTATTAAACATTTTACGGCAAAACACTGACAACATTGGTGGTAGTGGTGGTCTTGTCAGAATGTGTTATATTATGCAGATGAAAATCTATTTAAACAGATTTGATGTAGATATTTTCAAAGATGGAAAAATTGTCCCTGTCAACTATTTTAGTTGATTCATATCTTCAGTAATTGTCATCATTGCAAAGTTTTCAGTCCCCATATGGATTGCTGGATATAATAGGTCATGCACTGTCCCTGTCCTTTGTAGTCTTTGTCACCTTAAGGACTCTGGTTTTCCATTTATATGTTTAAGTACCAACCTTACCAGCTTAAAAATGTAAGCTTTTAACACTGCTCTCTCTGTTCCATATCCTTCCAATGAAAAGTGGAGTTGGGTTGCAGCACAGGAGAGAAATTCAGAAGGGGAATATTGAAGTAATGACTACAGTAGGAGAAGAGGGAAACTGTTTCCCTGGCCACAGGCCTGGGGCCCTGGACCACAGGGCTGGTAGCTTCTCCAGGTGGCTGCAGCCTGGGACCTCTGGCCAGTAGCTTGTCCATCTCCTGGGCTGCAGCCAGCCCCAGGCGCTGGCGCCAGGACCAAAGGTGGGCGGCTTCTTCTGGGGGCTTCTTCTTCTGTGCTTCCAGGGAGGGTAGTCAGTTAAGTGTCATGCAAAAATAGGCATCACCAATTACAGAAGCCGGGTGTGGGGCAGGGAAGCCGAAGCCAGGGAAGCTGGCTGAGGCTGCTTCCCTGCCCAGCACCTGGCTTCTGTGATCACCCCTGCACTGGGCTTCTGCGGTCACCCATTGCGGAAGCTGGGTGCGGGGCAGGGAAGCTGTGGTGGGGGATGCTGGCAGCAGCTGCTTCCCTGCCCCGCACCCAGCTTCTGCCATCACAGATCATAGAAGCCCGGTGCGGGACAGGAAAGCCTCAGCCGTGGACGCTGGTAGCGGCTGCTTCCCTATCTCACACCCAGCTTCTGAGGTCACCGATCGCAGATTGCAGAAGCTGGGTGCGGAGCAGGGAAGCCACAGCCGGGGACACCCTGACCCACACCCAGCTTCTGTGATCGCCCCGCACCCAGCTTTGGCTTCTGCGGTCACAGATCCCGGGTGTGGGGCAGGGAAGCCGGGACGCTGGCTGCAGCTGCTTCCCTGCCCCTGCATCCGGCATCTGCATTGCTGTCTGTGTCCGCTTCCCTGCCCCATCCCCCAGGCTTCTCCGATCACCCACGGGTGGCAGGGCAAAGGTGGCCTCCAGGACCGACCTTTGCCCTGCTCCCTGGCTCTTACCTGCGCCTGGGTTTCTGATCACTGTCTTCCATCCTTCCCCTTTCGCAATCCATCATTGCGAGTATGCAAATTAGCCGCCATCTTTGTTGGCGGTTAACTGGCATCTTGGCTGGCAGTTAATTTGCATATCTCGCTGATTAGCCAATGGGAACAGTAGCGGTCGTACGCCAATTACCATGTTTCTCTTTTATTAGATAAGACTAGAGGCCCGGTGCACAAAAATTTGTGCACTGGGGGGCGGGGGGTGGGGAGGGGGGTCCCACAGCCCAGCCTGTGCCCTCTCTCAGTCTGGGACCCCTCGGGAGATAATGACCTGCTGGCTTAGGCCTGCTCCTGGGTGGCAGAGGGCAGGCCCAATCCTTAGGTGCAGCCCCTGGTTGGGCTCAGAGCAGGGCCGATTGGGGAGTTGGGGCGCCGCCCCCTGTCATGCACAGAGCAGGGCGATCGGGAGGTTGTGATGTCACCCTCAGTCACGCTCAGGGTAGGGCCGATTTGGGGGTTGGGGCACCGTCCCCTGTCACACTCAAGGCAGGGTCGATGGGGAGGTTGAGGCGCCACCCCCTGTCACGCACAGAGCAGGGCCAATCAGGGGGTTGGGGCTCCGTACCCTGTCACACACAGAGCAGGGCTGATCAGGGGGTTGAGGAGCTCCCCACTGTCACTCACACAGCAGGGCCCATCAGGGGGGTTGGGGTACCGCCCCCTGTCACACACAGAGCAGGGCAGATCAGGGGGTTGGGGTGCCGCCCTCTATCACCCACAGAGCAGGGCTGGTCAGGGGTTTGGGGCGCTGCCACTGTCACACTCAGGGCAGGGCCGATGGGGAAGTTATGGCTCTACCCCGTCACACACAGAGCAGGGCTCGTGGGGGGGGGGGCGTTGGGGTGCCGCCCTCTATCACCCACAGAGCAGGGCTGATCAGGGGGTTGGGGCACTGCACCCTGTCACACACAGAGCAGGGCCAATCAGGGGGTTAGGGCGCTGCACCCTGTCACACACAGAGCCGCAGGGCGATCAGGGGGTTTGGGTGCTGCCCCCTGTCAGGCTGATCCTGGTGCCGGGAGGCATATTACCCTTTTACTATATAGAATAGAGCCTGGTGCACGGGTGGGGGCTGGCTGGTTTGCCCTGAAGGGTATCCTGGATTAGGGTGGGAGTCCCCACTGGGGTGCCTGGCCAGTCTGGCTGAGGGGCTGAGGGTCGTTTTCAAGCTGATGGGTGACTGAAGCTCCCAACTGCTCCTTTTTTTCTTTTTCTTTTTTTTTTATTCTGGGCCAGCTTTAGCTCTGAGGCCTCGGCTGCTAAAAACAGGTTTCTGGCCTTTGTTTACCATCTGTATTTGATACAATGTTGCGGTCCGCCTGGCTGAAGCCTGGCTGAGTAAAGCAGGTTTCTGGGTTTTTTTTAGCTTCTATATTTGCAACATAGTTGCTTAGAGTTGCAGCTGAGAGGCCGGCAAGTCAGGCGGGGAACGTTGGAGTCCTCCGTCACTGAAGAAAGCAAGCCTCATGTTAGTTTCAAGCTGCCTGGCTGCCGGCTGCCATCTTGGCTGACAGTTAATTTGCATATTGCCCTGATTAGCCAATGGGAAGGGTAGCGGTCGTACGCCAATTACCATCTTTCTCTTTTATTAGATAGGATAGTTCATTAAGGTATGTACTATGAAAGTTTCCAGATATATATTGATATTATAATATATATTTTTATATTTAAATATAAAACACCTTAGAGCAAAACTAAAGTATGTTTGGCTCAATAGAAGTTAACATGACTACACTACAAAGATTTTAAATAATAATTTTATTGCTCTCTATTTTCTTTTTAATGCCAGTAGAACAGGAGGTAATTGTATACTTCCAAGATACATCCATCTTGTCGCAAATTGTAGTATTTCATCTTTTCTTATGACTGACTAGTATTCCATTGAATATATGTACCACATCTTCTTTATCCAATTCTCTATGGAAGGATAATTTGGTTATCTCAATGTCTTAGCCACCATGAATAATGCTGCAATGAACATAGGGGTACATATTTCTTTGCAAATAAATGTTTTCTATTTTGGGGGGATAGATACTCAGAAAGGGATTGCTTGGTCATATGGTAACTCTATTCTTATTTTTTTTTAATTTTCTTTATTGATTAAGGTATTACATATGTGTCCTTATCCACCCATTTCTCCCCCCAAACCCCCATGCCCCCAACCCCCTGGTGTCTGTGCCCATTGGTTATGCTTATATGCATGCATACAAGATCTTTGGTTGATCTCTCCACTTTCCCCCCACTCTCCCCTGCCTTCCCTCTGAGGTTTGACAGTCTGATCAATACTTCTCTGTCTCTGGATCAGTTTTTGTTCATCGGTTTATGTTGTTCATTATATTCCATAAATGAATGAGATCATGTGATATTTATCTTTCTCCAACTAACTTATTTCACTTAGCATAATGGTCTCCAGGTCCATCAATGCTGTTGCAAATGGTAGGAGTTTCTTCCTTTTTACAGCAGCATAGTATTCCATTGTGTAGATGTACCACAGTTTTCTAATCCACTCAACTGCTGATGGGCACTTAGGCTGTTTCCAAATCTTAGCTATTGTAAATTGTGCTGCTATGAACATAGGGGTGCATATGTCTCTATTCTTAATTTTTGTAGAAGCCTCCATACTGTTTCCCATAGTGGTTGTACAAGTTTACATTCTCACTACCAGTGAATGGGGATTTATTTTTCCACACAATCTCTCCAACACTTGTGAATAATTGCCAGTTAACAGGTGTGAGGTGGTTTCTCACTACAGTTTTGATTTGTATTTCCATAATAGCTAGTGAAGTTGAACATCTTTTCATATATCAGTTGGCCATTAGTATATCTTGTTGGGATAAGTGTCTGTTCATGTCCTCTGCTCATTTTTTAATCAGATTTTTTCTTTGGTGTTGAGTTGTATGAGATCTTAATACATTTTTAATAATAAAACCCTTATAGAAAGTGTTGTTTGCAAATATATTATCCTATTCTCTTGGTTGCCTTTTTGTCTTGTTGATAGTTGTTTTGTCTGTTTGTCTGTTTTGCTGTGCAGAAGTTTCTTAGTTTGATGTAGTACCATTAATTTATTTTTGCTTTTCCTTACCTTGCTTTTGAGGTCAATTTCATGAAATCTTCTATAAGATCAAGGTTCATAAGTTTAGCACTTATGTTTTCTTCTGTGTAATTTATTGTTTCAGGTCTTATATTTAGGTCTTTGATCTGTTTTGAGTTAATTTTTGTTTATGATAACAAACAGTGGTCTAGTTTCATATTTTGGCATATGGCTTCCCAATAGTCTATGTACTATTTATTGAAGAGGCCTTCTTTTCTTTATTGTATGTTTTTGGCTCCTTTGTTGAAGATTATTTGCCCATATACATGTGGGTCTATTTCTTGGTTCTTAATTCTGTTCCCCTTGCCTGTTTGTTTGTTTTTATTCCAATGCTATGCCATTTGTTTGTTTGTTTGTGTGTGTGTGTGTGTGTGTGTGTGTGTGTGTGTGTGTGTGTTTGGTCATATGGTAATCAAAGTGAACTTTTAATTTTTTTTATTTTTTGACATTTATTTATTTTTGTTTTTTACTATTTTATTTATTTATTTATTTATTTATTGAGGTTACATTAGTCAACATGAACATATAGGTTTCATGTGTGTTTTAATTAAAACTATAATGAGATACCACCTTACACCAATTAGAGTGGCCATTATCAACAAAACAAGCAACAACAAGTGTTGGAGAGGCTGTGGAAAAAAGGGAACCCTCATTCACTGCTAGTGGCAATGTAGATTGGTACAACCACTATAGAAATCAGTTTGGTGATTCCTCAAAAAATTTAAAAAATAGAGCTACCATATGACCCAACAATCCCTCTCCTGTGTATATACCTGAAAAACTTGAAATCCATGCTGTTTTGTTAATTGTTTGATAATTTGAAGTCAGGATATTTCATAGTTCCGGCTTTATTCTTTTTTCTCAGGATTGCTTGCTTATTCAGGGTCTTTTTTGTTCAAATAAAAAATAAGTTTTGTTCTCTTTCTTTAAAAAATGGTATTGGGATTTTGATGGGGATTGTATTGAATCTGTATACTGCTTTGGCTAATATGGGCATTTTAACAATGTTGGTTTTCAAATCCAAGAACATGGAATAGTTTTCCATTTCTTTGTGTCTTCTTCAATTTCTTTTGATAATGTCTCATACTTTCACTCTATAGGTTTTTTCACATCCTGTAAGTTTATCCCTAGGTATTTTATAATTTTCATTGCGATAGCAAAAAAAAATTATTTCTTTTTCTGAAATTTTATTTTAATATATAGGTATGCAACAAATTTTTGTACATTAATTTTGTATTTCACTGTATTTATTTATTGTTCTAATAGATTTCTTGTGTCATCATTAGGGTTTTCTATATAAAGAATCATGTCATCTGCAAACAGTGACAACTTTACTTCTTTATTCCAAATTTTGATGCCTTTTATTTATTTTTCTTACATGATTATTCTGGCTTGAACCTCCAGTACTATATTGAATAAGAGTGGTGAAAGTGGGAAACCTTGTCTTGTTCCTGATCTTAGAAGAAAATCTTTCAGTCTTTCACCACTGAGTAGAATGTTAGCTGAGCGTTTGTCATATATGGCCTTTATTAGATTGAGGTACTTTCTTTCTATACCCATTTTATTGAGTGTTTTAATCATGAATGAATGCTGTATCTTAAAAGCTTTTTCTGCATCTATTGATATGAGCATATGATTTTTATCCTTCATTTTGTTAATGTGGTGTATTACATTGAATGATTTGCATATGCTGAACCATCCTTGTGCCCTTAGAATGAAAACCACTTGATTGTGATATATTATATTTTTAATGTATAGTTGTATTCAATTTATCAATATTTTTAAAGGATTTGTGCATGTGTAGTCGTCATTAGTCTTTAGGTTTTTGTTTTGTTTTGTTTTGTTTTGTTTTGTTTTGTTTTGTTTTGTTTTGTTATCCTTGCCAGGTTTTGGTGTCAGGGTAATGTCGGCCTCATATAATGTGTTAGGAAGTATTGCCTCTTCTTCAATTTTTTGAAAGAGTTTGACAAGGAATGGTATTAAATCTTATTTGAATGCTAGAATTTGCTAGTAAAGCCTTCTGTCCCTGGACTTTTGGGAAGGTTTTAGATAGTCATTTTAATTTCCTCATTGATGATTGGTCTATTTAGATTTTTCAGTTTTTCATGATTCAGTCTAGGAAAGTTGCATATTTCAACAAACTTGTAAATATCTTCTAGGTTATTGAATTTGGTGGCATACAGCATTTCAAAGTATTTTTGTATGATCCTTTTTGTATTTATTTTTGTTTGATTCTGAATGGTACACTTTATTTATTTTATTTAAAATTTTAATGTTAATATATTTGCTGGTGACCCCCTTTCCCCTACCCTTTGCCCCTTCACCCATCCCTGCCTCCCCCCTCCCTTAGCTTTGATCTTTTGTATTTCTGTGGTGTCAGTCATAACTTCTCCTCTTTCATTTCGGATATTATTTATTTGGGGGGTTTTCCCTTAGTCTATCCAAAGGTTTGTCAATTTTACTAATCTTTAAAAAAACACATCTCTTTGTTGCATTATTTTTGTATTATCATTTTGTTCTATGCTTTAATTCTGCTCAAATTTTATTATTTCTTTTCTTCTCCTGACTTGTTCATCTCTTTCTAGTTAACTAATATGTGTTAGGTTGTTTTGGGGGAATTTTTCTTGTTTCATGAGATAGGACTATAATGAAATAAAGTCCTATCTTGTGACCACTTTTGCTATATTGCAAAATGTTTTTTCCCCTTTTTATCGAATTTATTGGACGACATTGGTTAACAAAATTATACAGGCTTCAGATGAACAATTCAACAACATGTATTCTGTAGCCTGTATTGTTTGTTCGCCACCCCAAGTCAAGTCTCTGTCCATCACCATTTATCCCTCTATACCATTTTCCACATGGACTAAACCCCCTCCCTCTAGCAATCACCATACTGTTGTCAGTGACCATAAGTTTATCTCTCTCTCTTTTTTTTTTGCTCAGTTTTTCGACCCTTCCTCATGCAGACCCCTGACAGCTATCATCCTGTCCTATATTTATAAGTCTGTCTTTATTTTGTTTATTAGTTCATTAGATTCTACATATGCTATCTAATAATAGGCAAACATGGTAATTGACAGTACCTTTGCTACGCACCCCATTGGCTAATCAGTGCAATATGCAAATTAACTGCTAACAAAGATAGTGGCTAATTTGCATACTGCAGGCAGGGTAGGACAGCGCCATCCCACCTGCCCACAACATCTGGGCCTGCTATCTTTGACCCAGGGTGGCGGGCGTCCCATGTGTGACCTGACCTGAGGTGGCCGGGTGGTGCAGCAGCAATTGGCTGGCCCCCCTGGCTACCATCCAGGCATCCTGTGTGCGACCCAATCCGGGGCGGCTGGGTGGGGCAGCAGTGATCCCCCGGCCTGCCCGGGCGACCCGTGTGCGACCTGGCCTGAGGCGGCCAGGTGGGGCAACGAAGGCTTGAAGGTGGCTCTGGCCAGAGCAGTGAAGGCTTGAAGGTGGCTCCAGCTGGAGCAAAGGCCTGGGTCCCCGGTGCCGGAGGAAAACCTCTGCCGGCAGCCAGGGGAAGGGAAATTCTATTGCACGAATCTTTTCATGCAACAGGCCTCTAGTAAGTGAAATAATATATTATTTTTCTTTCTCTGTATGGCTTATTTCACATAGCATGATGCTGTCCAGTTGGATCCATGCTGTTGCAAGTGTTAAGGTTTCTTTCTTTTTAATGGCCAATAGTATTCCTTGGTGTAAATGTACCACAACTTTTTTTTTTTACTAATTAAATCTTTATTGTTCAGATTATTACATTTGTTCCTCTTTTTCCTCCCATAACTCCCCTCCACCCAGTTCCCACCCCACCCTCCTACCTCACTTCCCATCGACTGTCCTCATCCATAGGTGCACGATTTTTGTCCAGTCTCTTCCCGCATCACCCACACCCTTCCCCCCCCAAGAATAGTCAGTCCATTCCCTTTCTATGTCCCTGATTCTATTATAATCACCAGTTCATTCTGTTCATCAGATTATTCACTTGATTTTCAGATTCACTTGTTGATAGATGTGTATTTGGTGTTCATAATTTGTATCTTTACCTTTTTCTTCTTCTTCCTCTTCTTAAAGGATACCTTTCAGCATTTCATATAATACTGGTTTGGTGGTGACGAACTCTTTTAGCTTTTTCTTATCTGTGAAGCTCTTTATCTGACCTTCAATTCTGAATGATAGCTTGGCTGGATAAAGTAATCTTGGCTGTAGGTTCTTGGCATTCATCACTTTGAATATTTCTTGCCACTCCCTTCTGGCCTGCAAAGTTTCTGTTGAAAAATCAGCTGACATTCGTATGGGTACTCCCTTGTAGGTAACTGATTTTCTTTCTCTTGCTGCTTTTAAGATTCTCTCCTTGTCTTTTGCTCTTGGCATTTTAATTATGATGTGTCTTGGTGTGGTCCTCTTTGGATTCCTTTTGTTTGGGGTTCTCTGCACTTCCTGGACTTGTAAGTCTATTCCTTTCACCAGGTAGGGGAAGTTTTCTGTCATTATTTCTTCAAATAGGTTTTCAATATCTTTCTCTCTCTCTTCTTCTGGCAACCCTATAATTCAGATGTTGGTATGCTTGAAGCTGTCCCAGAGGCTCCTTACACTGTCTTCGTATTTTTGGATTCTTTTTTCATTTTGCTTTTCCGGTTGGGTGTTTTTTGCTTCTTCGTATTTCAAATCGTTGACTGGATTCTTGTGATCCTCTAGTCTGCTGTTGGGAGTCTGTATAAGATTCTTTATTTCAGTCAGTGTATGCTTAATTTCTAGTTGGTCCTTTATCACAACATCGAGGGTCTCATTAGATTTCTTATAGATCTCATTAAGTTTATCAGCAGTTTCTAGAAAATTCTTGAAAAACCTTAAAAGTGTGGTTTTGAACTCTATATCCAGTAGTTTGCTTTCCTCCATTTCTGTCATTTGTGTCCTTTTTCTTTGTCTCCGCATTTTTTATGCTTCCCTGTGTTGATAAAGTGGTTTTCTGTGCTAAGTGTCCTCTAGGGCCCAGTGGTTCAGCCTCCCCAATTACCTGAGGAGGACACTCTTGGTGTACCCCCTTGTGGTCTTTGTGCACAGTCTTGTTGTAGTTAAGCCTTGATTGTTGTTATCACTGGGAGGAATTGACCTCCAGACCAATTGGCTCTGAGAATCAGCTGTCTGCAGTGGGAGAACTTCTGTGCTGGAGACACCCCTCTGGGGCAAGACTTGCTTCAATGGGGCTTTGGTGCTCACTGAGTCTGCCCCCTGAGTGTGTCCTTTATGGTTACAGGGAGATGCAAACTGGCTGGTCCCACTCTGACCTCTGGGTTTCCTGGTTCCTGGATCTCTAGGGAGGTGCTAATCTAGTCTTTGCCTGAGTCTACCCAGCAAAAGCTTCCCTGCAGGGCTTGGGCAGGGCGGGTCCCACAGGATCAACAGGGCAGGGCTAGCAGTTATGGCTGCTCTCAGTCCAGCCCTCAGAGACTCTGCTTCTCAGTGTCCTGGTAATCACTGCAAGCCCCTTGGAGAGAAAGCTGCCCTCGAGTTCTGAACGATGCCAAATAGTCCCGCTTCTCCCATATGAGTCTGGGTCCCTAGAAACTCACCTGGAACTGGAGCTCAGAGCCTGAGACTCCCTCCTGATTGAAAACGTCAACCGCACCCTCAGCCTCCAGCCCGCTCCACATGCACCTCCGCACCTCACTATTTTACTTCCGCACTGCGCCTCCTCTGAGTCTCAGTACGCTTTTCTCTTTCCTTCTAGTTGTATAATTTCCACGCAGCCAGCCTTCCTGTGGTTCTGGATGATGTCTGTTCCGTCTTTTAGTTGTATTTTTGAAGTGGTTGTTAAAGACAGCAAACTCCAGTGTTTACCTATGCCGCCATCTTGGTTTCTCCCGTAGCACAACTTTTTAATCCACTCATATACTGTTGGGCACTTGGGCTGCTTCCTAATCTTGGCACTGTAAATAATGCTACAGTAAATATAGGGGTACATATATTCTTTCAACTTAGTGTTTATTCTGATAAATTTCCAAAAATAGAATTGTGGGTTCTTAAGGCAGTTCCATTTTTAATATTTTGAGGAAACTACATATTGTTCTCCACAGTGACTGCACCAGTCTGCATTCCTACCAGTAGTGCATGAGGGTTCCCTTTCCTCCACATCTTTGCCAGCACTTGTTGTTGTTTTTTTTTTTTTTTAGTGACATATTATTGTGGTTTTAATTTGCATTTCTATGATGATTAGTGACTTTGAGCACCTTTTCATCTATCTATTGGCCCTCTGTGTGTCCTCTTTGTAGAAGTGTCTATTCAGCTCCTTTGCCCATTTTTCAATTGAAGTGTTTGCTTTTTGGTATTGAGTTTAATAAGTTCTTTATAAATTTTGGATATTTACTCCTTATCATACGTATCGGTGAATGTGTTCTTCCATTCAGTGGATTATCTTTTCACTTTGTTGATTTTCTTTGCTGTGCAAAAACTTCTTAGTTTGAAGTAGTCCATTTGTTTATTTTTTTCTTTTATTTCCCTTGCCCAAGGAAACATATCAGAAAAATTGTTGCTACAAATAATATCTGATATTTTGCTGCCTGTGTTTTCTTCTAGGATTTCTATGGTTTCTAGTCCAACATGTAAGTCTTTAATCAATTTTGAGTTTATTCTGGTATATAGTGTAGGAAGTTGGCCTAGTTTTATTTTTTTCACACATTTATCCAATTTTCACAAAAAACCATTTTTAAATAAACTGTCTTTACTCGTATTTTTTTTGTTTGCCTCCTTTGACAAATATAATTTGACTATAAAACTGTGGTCATATCAACAGATACCAAAAAAGCATTTAATAAAATCCAGCACCCATTTATAATAAAAATATCAGCAAAATGATAATAGAGGGGACATACCTCAGTGAAATAAAGGCTATGTATGACAAAATCACAGTCAACATCATATTCAATGGGAAAAAAATAAAAGCATTTCCCTTAATATAGAGAACAAGACAGGGATATCCACTTTCACCCTTTTATTCAACATAGTAATAGAACAACTTACTACAGAAATCAGACAAGAAAAAGAAATGAGACATCCAAATAGGAAAGGAAGAAGTAAAACTGTCATTATTTGCTGGTGACATGATACTGTATATAGAGAACCCTAAAGATTCCATTTAAAAAAACATACTAGAACTGATAAATTAATTCTGTAAAGTAGCAGAATACAAAATAAGTATCCAGAAATCAGTTGCATTTTTATACACCATGAACTATCAGAAAGAAAAACTAACAATCCCATTCACAATTGCTTCAAAAAATAAACAAAATTGCTAGCAATAAATTTAACTAAGGATGAAAAAGACCTATATTTAGAAAATTATAAGACACTGAAGAAAGAAATTGAAAAGATACAAATAAGTGGAAGCATATACCATGCTTATGGATAGCAATAATTAACATCCTTAGAATGTCCATACTTCCCAAAACAATCTATGTATTCAACGCAATTCCTATCAAGACATCAATGGCGTATTTCACAAAATATTCCAAAAATTTATATGGAAACATAAAAGACCCCAAAAAGCCATAGCAATCTTGAGAATTAAGAACAAAGTTGGAGGAATCACACAACCTGACATCAAACTATAGTATAAGGCCTTAGTAAGTAAAACAACAAAAGTTTTGATATGTTATATTGTTATTATCATTTGCCTTTATATATTTTTTTCTTTGTTATATTTTTTAAATTAAATTTGTGTGACATTGCTCACTAAAATTATATAGGTTTCAACTGTACAATTCTATAATACATCATCTGAATATTGTATTGTGTTCCCACTACTCAAAGTCAGATCTTCTTCTGACCCCTTTTACACTTTACTATACCCCCTACACCCCCTTCCTTCTGCTGAAATACTGTTGTCTTTGTTTATGACTTTTTGTTTATTTGTTTTCTTGTTTATTAATTTGTTGCTTTCAGTTTTATATATCCCACATATGTGTAAAATCATATGGCCCTTAACTTTTTCTGCCTGACTTATTTCAGTTAGCTTGATAGCCTCAAGATCGATCCATGTTGTCACAAATAACAATATTTCAACTCTTCTTCTGCCTGAGTAGTATTCAATTGTGTATATGGATAGAGAAGATGTCTGCACATTTTAGTTCTAACAAGTGGTATCTGAAACATATAAAGATCTCATACTACTCAAAACACCAAAGAAACTAGCAATCCATTTTAAAAATCTGACACTTCTCTGAAGAAGACATACAAATGACCAACAGCTGTATGAAAAGATGTCCAACTTCACTAGCTATTATATAAATGCAAATCAAAACTACAATGAGACATCACCTCACACCTGTTAGAATGGTTACTATCAACAAGACAAATGATAAGTGTTGGAGAGGTTGTGAAGAAAAGTAAAAGTTAATTCATTGCTGGTAGAAAAAAAACTGATACACCCAACTATAGAGAACTGTATGGAGAATTCTCAGAAATTTAAGAATAGAGTTGCCATATTACCAATAACCCTCTTCTGGTTATCTACTTTAAAAATTTGAAAATATTTATTCACAAAGATATATGCAGCCCTATGTCTCTACGTATCTTTTGATCTTTATAGAGTTTCATCTTTTTTAAAATTTTCTTTAATGATTAAGGAATTACATACGTGTCCTCACTCCCACAACCCCCACACTCATGCCCTCACCCCCCTGTTGTCTTTGTCCATTGGGTAGGCTTATATGCTTGCATACAAGTCCTTTGGTTGATCTCTCCCCCTTACCCCCACCCTCCCCTACTTTCCCTCTGAGGTTTGACAGTCTGATAAATGCTTCTCTGTCTCTGGATCTATTTTTGTTCATCAGTTTATGTCGCTCATTATATTCCATAAATAAGTGAGATCATGTGATATTTCTCTTTCTCTGACTGGCTTATTTTGCTTAGCATAATGCTCTCCAGTTCAATCCAGCTGTTGCAAATGGTAAGAATTCCTTCTTTTTTACTGCAGCATAGTATTCCAGTGTGTCGATGTACCACAGTTTTTTAATCCACTCATATGCTGATGGGCACTTAGGCTGTTTCCAAATCTTAGCTATGGTGAATTGTGCTGCTATGAACATAAGGGTGGATATAGCCTTTCTGATTGATGTTTCTAGCTTCTTGGGATATATTCCTAGAAGTGGGATCACTGGGTCAAATGGGAGCTCCGTTTTTAGTTTTTGAGGAAACTTCATACTGTTCTCCACCGTGGCTGCACCAGTTTGCATTCCCACCAGCAGTGCACGAGGGTTCCTTTTCTCGGCATCCGCACCAACACTTGTCGTTTGTTGATTTGTTGATGATAGCCATTCTGATAGTTGTGATATGGTACCTCATTGTTGTTTTGATTTGCATCTCTCAGATAATTAGTGACTTGAGCATGTTTTCATATGTCTCTAGGCTTTCCTTCTGTCTTCTTTTGAAAAGTGTCTATTTAGGTCCGTTGCCCATTTTTTGATTGGGCTGTTTATCTTCCTTTTGTTATTTGTATGAGTTCCCTGAAATTTTGGAGATTAAACACTTATCAGTGATAACATTGGCAAATAATGTTCTCCCATGCAGTGTACTTTTTTCTTGATCTGTCAATGGTTTCCTTTGCTTTGCAAAAGCTTTTTATTTTGATGTAGTCCCATTGGTTTATTTTCTCTTTAGTTTCCATTGCCCTAGGAGCAGTATCAGTGAAGAAATTGCTTCGGCATATGTCTGAGATTTTGTTGCCTGTGGATTCTTCTAGTATTTTTATGGTGTCCCGTCTTATGTTTAAGTCCTCTATACATTTTGAGTTTATTTTTGTGTATGGTGTGAGTTGGCGGTCTAGTTTAATTTTTTTTTTTCATGTACCGGTCCAATTTTCCCAACACCATTTATTGAAGAAACTGTCTTGACTACATTGTATGCTCATGCCTCCTTTGTCAAATATTAATTGGGCATATAGGTTTTCTATTCTATTCTATTGATTTATATGTCTGTTCTTGTGCCAGTACCAGGCACTTTTGAGAACCGTGGCTTTGTAATACAGCTTGATATCTGGTATTGAGATCCCACCTACTTTGTTCTTCTTTCTCAGGATTGTTGCTGCAATTTGAAGTCTTTTTTTTTTTATTCCAGATGAATTTTTGGAACGTTCATTCTAGGTCTGTGAAATATGTCGTTGGTAATTTAATGGGGAGTGCATTGAATCTATAGATTGCTTTGGGTAGTATGAACATCTTGATGATGTTGATTCTACCAGCCCATGAACACGGTATGTTCTTCCACCTGTTTATATCTTCCTCTATCTCTTTTCTTTCAGTGACTTGTAGTATTTCACATATAGTTCTTTTACCTCCTTAGTTAAGTTTATTCCTAAGTATCTTAATTTTTTTGGTGCGATGGTAAATGGGATTTCTTTTTTAGTTTCTCTTTCTGTAAGTTCACTATTGGTGTAAATAAATGCCATAAATTTTTTGGCATTAATTTTGTATCCTGCTACATTGCTGAATTCGTTTATTAAGTCTAATAATTTTTTGATGGATGCTTTAGGGTTTTCTATGTACAGTATTATGTCATCTGCAAATAAGGACTGCTTCACAACTTCTTTTCCAATTTGGATGGCTTTTATTTCTTCTTCTTGTCTGATCGCAATCGCTAGTACTTCCAGTACTATGTCAAACAGAAGTGGTAAAAGTGGGCATCCCTGTCTTCTTCCTGTCCTTAGAGGAAATGGTTTTAGTTTTTGTCCATTGAGTATGATGTTGGCTGTGGGTTTGTCATATATGGCTTTTATTATGTTGAGGTATGATAGTTGTATTCCCACCTTGCTGAGGCTTTTTATCAAGAAAGGTGTTGGATTTTGTCAAATGCCTTTTCTGCATCAATTGATATGACAATGTGATTTTTATCTCGCAATTTGTTTATGTGATGTATCATGTTTATTGATTTGTGGATATTGTACCATCCTTGCATCCCCAGGATAAATTCTACTTGGTCAATGTGTATGATCTTTCTGAAGTACTGCTAGATTTGATTTGCTGGAATTTTTTTTGAGGATGTTGGCATCTATGTTCATGAGCGATATTGGTCTATAATTCTCTTTCATTGTGTTGCCTTTATCTGATTTTGGTATTAGGGTGATGCTTGCTTCATAGAATGAGCTTGGAAGTGTTCCTTCCTCTTGAATTTTTTGGAATTGTCTGAGGAGGATAGGTTTTATTTCTTCCTTAAATGTTTGGGAAAACTCCCCTGTGAAGCCATCTGGCTCCAGGCTTTTGTTTGCAGGAAGCTTTTTGATGACTGCTTCAATTTCCTCCGTAGTTATCAGCCTATTGAGATTTTTTGAATCATCCTGATTGAGTTTTGGAAGGTTGTATTTTTCTCGGAATATGTCCAGTTTCTCCAGGTTGTTTAGTTTGTTGGAATAGAGTTGTTCATAGTATTTTTGAACAATCCTTTGTATTTCTGTGGGGTCTGTTGTTATTTCACCTCTTTCATTTTTGGTCTCCATGCTTCTCGGTGAGCCTGGCTAGAAGTTCATCAATCATGTTTATCCATTCATAGAACCAGCTCTTGGTTTCATTGATCTTTTGTATTGTTTTTTTTTTTTTTGGGGGGGGGGGGGTTGTGTGTTTTTTTTGGTCTCTATGTCATTTATTTCTGCTCTGATCTTTATTATCTCCTACCTTCTGCTCACTATGGGTTTTTCTTGTTGCTTTATTTCTAATTCTTTGAGTTCTAGACTTAGATGATTTACTACCATTTTTTCTTGTTTTTTGAGGTAGGCCTGTAGAGCTATAAACTTCCCTCTCAGGACTGCTTTCATTGTGTTCCACAGATTTTGGACTGTTTTTTTTTTTTATTGTCATTAGTTTCAGGATGTTTTTAATTTCTTCTTTGATCTCGTTTGTAACCCAATCATTGTTTAATAGCATGCTATTCAGCTTCCAAGTGTCTGAGTTTTTTGGATTGTTTTTATTGTAGTTTATTTCTAATACTAGCAGCCCAGTACACAAAAATTTGTGCATTCCAGGGCGTCCCTCAGCCCAGCTTGTGCTCTCTCGCAGTCTGGGACCTCTCAGGGGATGAGCACCTGCTGGCTTAGGCTCGCTCCCTGGGAAATTGGGCCTAAGATGACAGTCAGACTTCCCTCTGGCAACCTGGAGCCATCAGGGTATGTCCACTTGCCAGCAGGGAGCAGGCCTAAGCTGCAGTCAGACATCATTAGCGCTGCTGAGGAGGTGGGAGAGGCTCCCACCACCACTGCTGTACTGGCAGCTGTCAGCCTGGCTTGTGGATGAGCAGAGCTCCCCTAGTGGGCTCCCACTGACCACCAGGGGGCAGCTCCTGCATTGAGCATCTACCCCTTGGTGGTCAGTGTGTGTCATAGTGACCAGTCATTCCCAGTCATTCTGCTGTTAGGGTAAATTTTCATATTACCTTTTTATTATGTAGGAGTGCCTGGCCAGCCTGGGTGAGGGGCTGATGGCTGTTTGAGGCTGGCCACAGCCCCTTCAGGGTAGGGGTTCCCCCTGGTGTGCCTGGCCAGCTTGGGTGAGGGGCTGATGGCTGTTTGCAGGCTGTCCACAGCCCCTTCAGTGTGGGGGTCCTCACAGGGGTGCCTGGCCAGCCTGTGTGAGGGTCTAAGGGCCATTTGCATGCTGGCCACACCCCCTTTAGGGTGGGTGGGGGGTCCTGCTTTGGTGCCTGGCCAGTCTGGGTGAGTGGCTGATGGCAGTTTACAGGCTGGCCAAGACCCCCAAAGGGGACCCTCACCCCATGAGGGTGTGACCAGCCTGTGTGAGTGGCTGATGGTTGTTTTTAGGCTGGCCACAGCCCCTTCATGGTGGGGGTCCCTGCTGGGGTGCCTGGCCAGCCTGAGTGAGGGGCTGATGGCTATTTGCAGGCTGGCCACAACCCCGAGCCACCACGCTCCCAATGGAGGCTGGCTGGGAGCAGGTATCTGGGATTTATTTGTCTTCTATAATTGAAACTTTGTTGCCATGAGCGGAGGCCACAGCCGGCTCAGGTCTGGCGGGAAGCTTGGCTTCCTCCATTGCCCGGGCAACCAAGCCTCTTGCTTGTTCCAGCTCCGTGGCTGCCCGCCGCCATCTTGGTTTGGTTAGTTTGCATATAGTTGCTCTGATTAGCTGGTGGGCGTGCCTGAGGGTGTAGCAAAGGTATAGTCAATTAGCATCTTTGTCTTTTATTAGTGCAGATTATGCATTGTGGTCTGAGAAGATGGTTGGTATGAATTCAATATTCTTGAATTTTGGGAGACTTTGCTTGTGACCCAATATGTGGTCTATTTTTGAAAATGTCCTATGTGCACTTGAGAAGAACGTTTATTCCATGGCTTTGGGGTGAAATGTTCTGAAGATGTCAATTAAGTCCATCTGATCTAGTGAGTAATTTAGAATTGATATTTCTTTGCTGTTTTTTTGTCTAGAACAGTGGTTCTCAACCTTCTGGCCTTTTAAATACAGTTCCTCATGTTGTGACCCAACCATAAAATTATTTTAGTTGCTACTTCATAACTGTAATGTTGCTACTGTTATGAATCATAGTGTAAATATCTGATGTGCAGGATGGTCTTAGGTGACCCCTGTGAAAGGGTCATTCGACCGCCAAAGGGGTCATGACCCAAAGGTTGAGAACCGCTGGTCTAGAGGATTTATCCAGTGATTTCAGTGGTGTATTAAAGTCCCCTACTATGATTGTATTGTTATCGATCTCTCTCTTGATATCTTCCAGGAGTTTTTTTATGTATTTGGGTGCTCCTGCATTGGGTGCATATATGTTTATCAGGGTTATATTCTCTTGTTGTAACTATCCCTTTAGTATTATGAAATGGCCTTCCTTATCTTTTGTTATGGCTTTCAGTTTGAGGTCTATTTTGTCAGATATAAGTATTGCTACCCGAATTTTTTTTTCATTTCCATTTGCCCTAAAGATACTTTTCCATCCCTTCACTTTCAGTCTGTGTGAGTCCCTCTGAGGTGGGTCTCTTGTAGACAGCATATATATGGGTCATGTTTGTTTGTTTTTTTATCCATTCAGCCACTCAATATCTTTTGAATGGGGCAGTTAGTCTGTTTATGTTTTAACTTATTATTGAAAGGTACTTGTTTGTATCCATTTCTATTTTTTGTGCCTGTGTTCCTGCTTGCCTTTTTATTTCTTCTTTTTACAGCATTCCCTTTATCATTTCTTGCATTGCTGGTTTGGTAGTGATAAGCTCCCTTAGCCTTATTTTTGTCTGTGAAACCCCTGATTTCCCCTTCAATTTTGATTGATAATCTTGCTGGATAGAGTATTCTTGGATTTAGTCCTTTGCTTTGCATCACTTTGTATACCTCCTTCCATTCCCTTTTAGATTGATGTGTTTCTGTTGAGAAATCATTTGATAATATAATGGGGAATCCTTTGTAGGTAACTCTCTGTCTCTCTCTTGCAGCCTTTAAGATTCTCTCTTTGCAGTTAACATCTGCCATTGTAATTATGATGTGTCTTGGTGTGGTTCTTTTGGGATTCATATCGCTTGGGACTCTGTACTTGTATAACTTTTTTCTTCCCCATATCATGGAAATTTTCTGTCATAATTTCTTAAAATAGATTTTCTAAACCTTGCTGCTCTTCTTGTCCTTCTGGAAGCCCTATTATGCATATGCTACTTCATTTTGCATTGTCCTAAAGCTCCCTTAGCTCTCCTCCTGCTTTTTAATTTTTTTCTCCAGTTGCTGTTAAGATTAGAGTTTCATCTTTGGCAGTTATTTTCCAGTAACAGGTTATTTAGCCTTCACATATTTGTGGGGTTTTTTTGTTTGTTTGTTTTGTTTTGCTTTCTTTGTGCAGTTGATTTATAATTTCAGAGCTTTGTGGTTTTAGAATATGTCAGGTATGAGCTCAAGCTTCTTAAATTTGTTGAAGCTAATTTTATGCCCAGACATATTGCCTATCCTTGAGAATGTGCTATGTGCACTAGAGAAAAATGTATAAACTGGTGTTCTGGGATTAAAGGATCTGTAAATATTGAATATGTAAATTTGTTCTAACATGTCATTTGAGCATAATATTTACTGATTTATTTTCTGTTTGGGAGATCTATCCATAACTGTCAAAGGGGTATTTAGGTCCCCTTATATAATTGGGTTTTTGTCAATTTCTCCCTTTAGATCTTTTAATAGTTATTCTTTTTTGTTTGTTTGTTTTGGTGTTCCCTGATTAGGTTCATATACAGTGTGGCCTTGACTTACGAGTGTCCCAACTAACGAGTTTTTTGAGATATGAGCCATCTCTCGGCTGATTTTTTGCTTTGAGTTGCGAGCTAAAATTCTGGTTACGAGTCAGCTTCGATACCCCACCGCTAGTTGGCGCAACGAACGTCACAGTGAAGGCCACAACATCAGCCCAGCATCACGTGTCTCAAATTGATTTGACATAGGAGTAATTTGAGTTACGAGCTCCATCACGGAACGAATTAAACTCGTAAGTCAAGGCCTCACTGTATATGGAAATGTTTTGTGTTTTCTTGATGTAGTATCATCTTTGTCATTATAAAATGTCCATCTTTGTCTCTTTTTGCATTTTCTTATACTGAAATCTTTTTGTCAGATATTAGTATGGATGCACCTGTTTTTCTCTGGATGCTACATGCTTAGTGGATTATTTTCCACCCTTTCACTTTGAGTCTATCTTTATTCTTGAAGCTGAGGTGTGTATCCTGAAAGCATCATATGGTTGGGTTGGTTTTTTGTTTGTTTGTTCTTTACCTAATCCGTGTCTTTTTATTATTTACTAGAGGCCTGATGCACAAAATTGGTGCAAGGGGCTCAGCCCTCGCAGCCCCAGCTTCGTCCAGAAGGTCGTTAGGAAGAATGTCTGGAAGGTCATTCTGCTGTCTGGTATAATTAGCATATTACACTTTCATTATTATAGATTGGTGGGATCAGTTCATTTACATTTAAGGGGATTATTAATGCTGAAGAAGGGATGACATTCTCTTTAGCACACCCTTCCATTCTCTCTCATCAAAGTGTATTAGACACAAACATTCTCTTTTTTTCTTTTTATTATTTTACTAGAGGCTCAGTGCACAAAATTCATGCAGGGAGGGAGTCCCTCAGCCCAGCCTGCACTGTCTCCAATCAGGGACCCCTTGGGGGATGTCTGGCTGCCTTTCACAATCCAGGACCACTGGCTCTTAACTGCTCGCCTCCCTGCCTGCCTGATCGCCCCTAACCACCTCTGCTCGCCTGCCTGATCAACCATAACTGCTCCCCTACAGGCTAGATCGACCCTAACTGCTCCCCTGCTGGCCTGATCATCCCTAACCGCCTCTGCCTCACCCCACACCCGAGACCCAGGATTTCCTCCTCTGGCTGGTCGCAGGCACCTTGGACCCAGGCTTCCCTCCCTCTGGCCAGCCATAGGCACCCAAGACCTGGACTAGCATCACCCGGGTCATCCAGGGGACCCTAGGTGGGCAGCTTCACCCAAGCCACAGCTGCAGGTGCATGGGATGGCAGGGTGAGCAGCTTGTCCTTCTCCCAGGCAGCAGCCCAAGCCATGGTGCCTGGGACCGCAGGGTGGGTGGCTTTTCCTCTCCCAGGCCACAGGTGCAAACACTGGTGCCCGGGACCCCGGGGAAGATGGCTTGTCCCTCTCTCAGGTTGCAGCCCCAGCTGCTGGCGCACTGGACCATGGGGTGTACAGCTTTTCCTTCTCCCAGGCCGGGCTATAGGCACAGGTGCAGGCACAGCCACTGGCATCTGGGATCGCCGGGTGTGCGGCTTGTCTCTCTCCCAGGCCTCAGGCGTAGTCGCTGGCAACCAGGACCACAGGGTGGGCAGCTTGTCCCTCTACAAGGTCACAGGCCCAGCCTCTGGCACCTGGGATCCCGGGGTGTGTGGCTTGTCCCTCTCCCAGGCTGCAACCTGGCTGGTCCCCATTCCTCTCTCCCCAGTGTTAAGTGTCTGAGCCTTTAGAGAGTGACAGCTTGAGGGGGTAACAAACATTTGCAAATTAGCTCTTTATTATGTAGGATTTTTAACAGAACTAATTCCAATATAACATTCTCATATTTCAGTTAATATTTTTTATTTATTTTATTGTCTAAAATTTTACATGTCTCCTTTTTCCCCAATTTACACCCCCAACCACTCCCATCCCGGGAAAGCCCCCACCACCCCAGTGTATGTGTCCATTGGTTATGCTAATATGCATGCATAGAAGTCATTTGGTTGATCTCTAACTCCCCCTCCCCTACCATTTGTCTCTGGATCTATTCTTTTTTTTTGTTAAATATATTTTATTGATTTTTTACAGAGAGGAAGGGAGAGAGATAGAGTTAGAAACATCGATGAGAGAGAAACATCGATCAGCTGCCTCCTGCACATCTCCTACTGGGGATATGCCCTCAACCCAGGTACATGCCCTTGACCGGAATTGAACCTGGGACCATTCAGTCTGCAGGCCGACGCTCTATCCACTGAGCCAAACCGGTTTCGGCTCTGGATCTATTCTTGTTCATCAAACTCTGTTGATCATTATATCCCACATATGAGTGAGATAATGTGATATATATATCTTTCTCCGACTGGCTTTTTTCACTTAGCATAATTCTCTACAGTTCCATCCATGCTGTTGCAAATGGTAAAAGTTCCTTTTTTATAGGAGCATAGTATTCCATTGTGTAGATATACCACAGTTTTTTAATCCACTCATCTGCTGATGGACACTTAGGTGGTTTCCAAATCTTAGCTATTGTAAATTGTGCTGCTATGAACATAGGGGTGCATATATCCTTTCTGATTGGTGTTTCTGATTTCTTGAGATATATTCTTAGAAGTGGGATTACTGGGTCAAATGGGAGTTCCATTTTTAAATTTTTGAGGAAACTCCATACTGTCTTCCATAGTGGCTGCACCAGTCTGCATTCCCACCAGCAGTGCATGAGTGTTCCTTTTTCTCTGCATCCTCTCCAGCACTTGTTGTTTGTGGATTTGTTGATGATAGCCATTCTGACAGGTGTGAAATGATGCCTCATTGTTGTTTTGATTTGCATCTCTCTGATGATTAGTGACTTTGAGAATGTTTTCATATGTGTCTGGGCCTTCTGTATGTCCTCTTTCAAAAAGTGTCTATTTAGATCCTTTATCCAGTTTTTGATTGGATTGTTTATCTTCCTTTTGTTAAGCTGTATGAGTTCTCTGTAAATTTTGGAGATTAAACCCTTACCAGAAATATCATTGGCAAATATGTTCTCCCATGTAGTTGGCTTTCTAGTTATTCTGTTGATAGTCTCTTTCGCTGCTCAGAAGCTTTTTATTTTGATGTAGTCCCATTTGTTTATTTTCTCCTTAGTCTCCATTGCCCTAGGAACTGTGTCTATAAAGATATTGCTATGACATATGTCTGCTATTTTGTCGCCTATGGAGTCTTGTAGAATTCTTATGGTTTCTCATCATACATTCATATCCTTTAGCCATTTTGAGTTTGTTTTTGTGTATGGTGTAAGTTGTGATCTAGTTCCATTTTTTTGCATGTGTGTGTCCAAATTTCCCAGCATCATTTACTAAGAGACTGTTTTGACTTCATTGTATACTCTTGCCTTCTTTGTCAAATATTAATTGAGCATAGTGGCTTGGGTAGATTTCTGGGTTCTCTGTTCTGTTACATTGGTCTATATGTCTGTTCTTATGCCAGGACCAGGCAGTATTGAGAACTGTGGCTTGATAAAATAGCTTGATATCTGGCAATGTGATCCTGCCAACTTTGTTCTTCTTTCTCAGGATTGCTGTGGCTATTCGGTGTCTTTTTGTATTCAAGATGAATTTTTGGGCAGTTTGTTCTAGAAGATCTTTGGAATATGCTATTGGTATTTTAATGGGGATTGCATTGAATCTGTAGATAGCTTTGGGTAGTGTGGATATTTTAATGATGTTGATTATAACAATCCATGAACATGGTATGTTCTTCCATTTGTTTATGTCTTCCTCTGTCACTTTTTTCAATGTCCTGTAGTTTCCAAGTACAGGTCTTTTACCTCCTTGGTTAAGTTTATTCCTAGGTATCTTAAATTTTTTTGGTACAATGGTAAATAGGATTTTTTTGTTTGTTTGTTTTTCTTTCTGTGAGTTGATTATCCTATCTAATAATAGAGAAACATGGTAATTAACCATAACTTCGCTGCCCTTCCCATTGGCTAATTAGAGAGATATGCAAATTAACTGCCAGCCAAGATGGCGGCCGGCAGCCAGGCAGCTGAAGTGAACATGAAGTTGAGGCTTGCTTACTCCAGTGATGGAAGAAGTCAACGTTCCCTGCCTGCCACAGCTCAGCTCTGAGCTCCAGATGAAACAATGTTGCAATTATAGAACCTAAACAAACCCCAGAAACCTGCTTTCAGCCGGCAATGGCCTCAGAGCTGGAGCCTGCTCTCAGCTCTAGTGACAGCTATAGAAGGTAAATTAATCCCAGAATAAAAAAAGAAAGAAAAAAGGAGAGGCTGGGAGCTTCAGTTGCCCACCAGCCTGAAAACAGCCCTCAGCCACTCACCCAGACTAGCCAAGCACCACAGTGGGGACCGCCACCCTGAAGGGGGTGTGACCAGCTGCAAACAGCCATCATCCCCTCATCCAGGCTGGCCAGGCACCCAAGTAGGACCCCCACCCTGATCCAGGACACCCTTCAGGGCAAACCAGCTGGCCCCCATCTGTGCACCAGGCCTTTATCCTATATAGTGAATGGGTAATATGGAAACTGACCCTAACAGCAGAAGGAGTGGGAATGACTGATCACTATGACACGCACTGACCACCAGGGGGCAGACGCTCAATGCAGAAGCTGCCCTCTGGTGGTCAGGGTGCTCTCACATGGGAGGAGCTCTGCTCAGCCACAAACCAGGCTGATGGCTGCCAGTATAGCAGTGGTGGTGGGAGCCTCTCCTGCCTCCTCAGCAGCGCTAAGGATGTCCGACTGCAGTTTAGGCCTGCTCCCCGCTGGCAAGTGGACATCCCCTGTGGGATGCCAGGCTGCCAGAGGGATGTCTGATTGCCATCTTAGGCCCAATCCCCTGGGGAGAGGGCCTAAGGCAGCAGGTGGTCATCCCCTGAGAGGTCCCAGACTGCGAGAGGGCACAGGCTGGGCTGAGGAACTGCCCCATCCCCCCAGGGTGCACAAACTTTTGTGCACTGGGCCTCTAGTTGGTATATAAAAGGCCATAGATTTATGGGTGTTAATTTTGTATCCTGCTATATTGCCTAGTTCATTTATTAGGTCCAGTAGTTTTTTGATGGAGTCTTTGGGGTTTTCTATGTATAGTATCATGTCATCTGTGAAAAAGGACAGTTTTACTTCTTCTTTTCCAATTTAGATGCCTTTTATTTCTTGTTCTTGTCTGATCACTATGGCTAGCACTTCCAGTACTATATCGAAAAGGAGTGGTAAAAGTGGGCATCCCTGTCTTATTCCTGTTCTTAAGGGAAATGAGTTTAGTTTTTGCCCATTGAGTATGATGTTGGCTGTAAGTTTGTGATATAAGGCTTTTATTACATTCAGGTATGATCGTTCCATTCACAGTTTGCTGAGGATTTTTATCAAGAAAGGGTGTTGGATTTTTTCAAATTCTTTTTCTGCATCAATTGATATGATTATGTGATGTATCACATTTATTGATTTGGGGATATTGTACCATCCTTGCATCCTCGAAATTAATCCCACTTGGTCATGCTGTATGATCTTTCTAATGCAATGCTGAATCAGATTTGGTAGAATTTTGTTCATGATTTTAACATCTATGTTCATCAAGAATATTGGCCTGTATTTCTCTTTTTTTGTGGTGTCTTTCTCTGGTTTTGGAATTAAGGTAATGCTGGCTTCATAGAATGAGCTTGGAAGTGTTCATTCCTCTTGAATTTTTTGGAATAGTTTGAGGAGGATACGTTTTAGTTCTTTGAATGCTTGGTAGAACTCCCCTGTAAAGCTGTCCGGACAAGGACTTTTGTTTGCTGGAAGATTTTTGATCACTGTTTCAATTTCTTCAGTACTTTTTGGCCTATTCAGGTTTTTTGATTCTTCTTGATTGAGTTTTGGAAGCTTGTATTTTTCTAAGAATATATCCATTTCATCTAGGTCATCCAGTTTGTTGGAATAGACTTGTTCATAGTATTTTTTAATAATTGTTTGTAATTCTGTGGGATCAGTTATTACTTCATCTCTTTTATTTCTGATTTTGTTTATTTGGATCCTCTCTCTTTGCTTCCTGGTGAGCCAGACTAGAGGTTCTTCAGTCTTGTTTATCTTTTCAAAGAACTAGCTCTAGGTTTTATTGACCTTTTGTATTTTTTTTTTTTTTTTGGACTCTATGTCGTTGATCTCCCCTCTGATCCTTATTATTTTTTTTCCTTCTACTTGCGCTGGGCTTTTCTTGTTGCTCTTTCTAACTCTTTGAGTTGTAGTATTAGAGAATTTACTACCATTTTTTCTTGTTTTTTTTTAGATAGGCCTGTAGAGCTATGAACTTCCCTCTCAAGACTGCTTTCACTTGTCCCATAGATGTTGGAGTCTTGTGTTTTTATTTTCATTTGTTTCCATGATGCTTTTTATTCCTTCTTTGATCTCTTTAGTAAACCAGTCATGCTTTAATATTATGCTATTTAGCTTCCAGGACTTTGATTTTCTTAATTTTTATTGTAGTTAATTTCTAGTTTTATGCCATTGTGATCTGTGAAGATGCTTGACATGATTTCTGTCTTCTTGACTTTGAAGAGACTTTGCCCGTGTCCCTATAAGTGGTCTATGTTTGAAAATGACCTATGTGCACTTGGAAAGAGTGTATATTCTGTGGCTTTGCGTTGAAATGTTTTGAAGATGTCAATTAATTCCGTCTGATTTAGTGATTCATTTAGGATTGATGTTTCTTTGCTGATTTTTTGTTTAGAGGATTTGTCCAGTGGTGTTAGTGGGGTATTAAAGTGCCCTATTATGACAGTATTTCTGTCAATCTCTCCCTTGATGTCCTCTAGAATTTTTTTTTTTTTTTTATGTATTTGGGTGCTCCTGTATTTGGGTGCATATATGTTTCCCAGAGTTATATCTTCTTGTTGAGTTGTTCCCTTTAGTATTATGAAGTATCCTTCCTTATCTCTTGTTATGGCCTTCACTTGGAGATCAAATTCATCAGATATAAGTATTGCTACCCCAGTTTTTTTCTTCAATTGCATTTTCCTGAATAACTTTTTTTCATCCCATTACCATCAGTCTGTGTGAGTCCTTTGTTCTGCAGTGGGTTTCCTGTAGACAGCAGATATATGGGTCATGTTTTCTTTCTTTCTTTTTTTACAGAGAGAAATGGAGAAGGATAGAGAGTTAGAAACATCGATAAGAGAGAAACATTGATCAGCTGCCTCCTGCACACCCCCCACTGGGGATGTGCCCGCAACCAAGGTACATGCCCTTGACCAGAATCGAACCAGGGACTCTTCAGTCCCCAGGCTGACTCTCTATCCACTGAGCCAAACCAGTCAGGGTCAGGGCAGGGGTCATGTTTTCTTATTCACTCTGCTACCCTATGTCTTTTGATTGGGACATTTAATTCATTTACATTTAAAGTTATTATTGATAAGTACTTGTTTGTTGCCATTTTTATTCTTTATGCCTGTGTTCCTTCTTCCCTTCCTATTTCTTCTTTTTATAGCAGAACCTTTAGCATTTCTTGCATTGATGGTTTCGTGGTATTAAGCTCCCTTAGTCCTTTTTTGTCTGTGAAGCTCCTGATTTCACCCACAATTTTTTAAATATATTTTTTATTGACTTTTTGCAGAGAGGAAGGGAGAGGGAGAGAGAGTTAGAAACATCGATGAGAGAGAAACATCGATCAGCTGCTTCCTGCACACCCCCTACTGGGGATGTGACTGCAACCAAGGTACATGCCCTTGACCAGAATCGAACCCGGGACTCTTCAGTCCCCAGGTCAATGCTCTATCCAGTGAGCCAAACCGGCCAGGGCTTCACCCACAATTTTTATTGGTGGCCTTGCTGGGTACAGTATTCTTGGATTCAGACCCTTGCTTTGCGTGACTTTGTATATTGTATATTTCATTCCATTCCCTTCTGGACTGATGTGTTTCTGTTTAGAAATAAGTCACTAGTCTGATGGGGGATCCTTTGTAGGTAAATTTCTGTCTCTCTCTGGCAGCTGTTAAGATTCTTACTTTGTCATTGGTGTTTTCCAATTTAGTTATAATGTGTCTTGGTGTCAGTCCTTTTGGGTTCATCTTATTTGGGACTGTGAGCTTTTTGGACTTTTGTGAGTTTTTTCTTCCCAATATTAGGGAAGTTTTTTGTCATTATTTCTTTAAACAGGTTTTCTATTACTTACTCAGTTTCCTTTCCTTCTGGTACCCCCATTATGTGGATGGTTTTTGTTTGTTTGTTTCCTGTTGTCCCAAAGTTCCATCACACTCTCCTCCTGTTTTCTAAGTTTTTTTTTTTTTTTTTTTTTTCTACATGCTGCTCTGCTTGGGTATTTTTCCCTACCTTGTCTTCTAGCTCACTGATGTGGTCCTATGCTTCTTCTAGTCTACTGTTGATTCTTTCTATTGAGTTCTTTATTGCAGAGATGTCATTTTTTCATTTCTTCTTGGGTCTTCTTCATTTCCTTTTGGTTCTTACACATATTATTGAATTTGTCTTCCATCCTTTTCAGTGACCTTATGACCATTGCTCTGAATTCTTTCTCTGACGTATTGCTTGCCTCCATTTAGTTTACTTCCTTTCTACTGCATCTTCTTTTCTTTCATATGTGGGCTGTTTTTGTCTCTGGGTGTCTGGTTTTGTAGCTCTCTCTCTCCTGCATTGACTTTCTCTAGGTCAGTGATTCTCAACCTTGGCTGCTCATTAGAATCACCTGGGAATCTTTTTAAAATCCTGATTTCTGGTGATTCTAATGTGCAGCCAAGGTTGAGAACCACTGCTCTAGGTCAGTGGTCAGCAAACTCATTAGTCAACAGAGCCAAATATCAACAGTACAACGATTGAAATTTCTTTTGGGAGCCAAATTTTTTAAACTTAAACTATATAGGTAGGTACATTGTTATCAACTTAATTAGGGTACTCCTAAGGCTTAGGAACAGCCACACTCAAGGGGCCAAAGAGTCGCATGTGGCTCACGAGCCGCAGTTTGCCGACCATGGCTCTAGGTCAGGGGTGGGCAAAATTTTTGAGTCGAGGGCCACAATGGGTTCTTAAACTGGACCGGAGGGCCGGAACAAAAGCATGGATGGAGTGCTTGTGTAATATAAATTCAAAGTAAACATCATTACATAAAAGGGTACGGTCTTTTTTTTTTTTTTTTTTTTTAGTTTTATTCATTTCAAACGGGCCGGATCCAGTCTACGGGCCGTAGTTTGCCCACGGCTGCTCTAGGTGATATCTGACCTTTCCATCCATGGATTGCCTCACCAGCTGTGTTTAATTTGCCAATTCTGGGTGGATGTTATTCGATTCAGCTGTTCCTTCTATCTGCTCTGTGAGAATGCACAGGGTTCATCTGCGTATTCGCGCAGCTTTGTCTCCCCCTTGACAGACGTTTTAGTCGCCCGTGGTCAAAGAAGCTGTAGTCCCAGTGTTCCTGGTTTTGCAGCTGAGGCAGCTGGTTCCTGGGCATTGTGGTTGTAGGTTCCCAGTATGTATCCGAGGTCTCCCCCATTGAAGGTAAGGCTGAGTTTCAGATCACAGCCATTCTCCTCTTCAAAATGGTGTAGTCTCTGTGGCAGAGCCTCCTGCTCCATAAAAGATTCAGCAGCAGTAGAGGCTGCCCAGTCAGTGGAGCCTGGTCTGCCAATCCCCAACAGTCCCTAGGAATATTGCTGTTCCTCACTCACAAATACAGACATTCCCTGCATGTCCACGCACCCTCCTTTCATTCTCTCACTCACACACTACCTTGCAGCCTGCCATCCTGTCAGCAGCCATCTTGGCTCTGATACAAACATTCTTATAACTTTCAGAAATAACCAGCTTTAGAAACTACCTTCTTTTTAAAATTCCTTAACATACATTCTAAGACAATAGAGTTTGAGGAAGAGCTATTACTCATGTTGCAGGGAGAGACCAGGTTACCTCCTTTAAAAAAATACCCAAATAAAAGAACTAATCAAAATAAGGCTTATTTTCTAATTTCATTTGTCCTTGGGTGTGGACAGCAAATGACACTAACCAGATTTTTGCTGTCAGTCTTCCTGAATACATTACACAATTTATTTATCCTCTGTTTAGGGAGGCAAAATGCAAATCGTTTACTCCCAAGTGTCCTTGGTTTAGGGAAGACAGGATTTACAAGATGCCTTGATTTAGGGAAGACAGGATTTCTGTTCAGTTTCCATATTCTACTTGTCCCACCTTACTGGCTTGTCATCCATTCCACTTTCTTTCAACATTTCTCTTTACCTTCCTCCATTACACAAAGCCATAGTTTCTTTCCAGTCAGTTAGAAACCCCAGCCTTAACATTTAGGTGACATATTTTTTAAGAGACACAAACAGAAATTTCACTAGTTAAACAATTTAAACAAACAACAAAGAGACATATTTAAATAATAAAGACAAATAACATTCCCCACTAAAAACTTTGAATCACCACAGGTTAAAAACAAAACAAAAACAAACTAACATTAATAAATAAACTGTTTTATACCTGTGCACACCACATTTCATTCACCAAATCAGTTGTAATTGTGCAGATATACAGAACAAGTCCCTGAGCAGAGACAGTAAAAAACTGCCTAGGAACGCTTCTCTTTTACCTTTTTCAAAAGCAGGCCAGAGTTGGACCCTTAGCCAGTCTGAGTTTTGACTTTCCTCCCATGAAGTCCCAGAGATGGTGAATACCATCTAGAAGCTATTCCTCCAGATGAACCGAGCTATCCTGAGGTAAATAATTACCTAGGTAGGGGCCAGCTACCTCTTCTGTCCCATAGGACAGGCCAGAACTTGGACCTGTTTCCCCAGGGAAATCTTACAGTTTCAGATGTCCAATTTTGACTTCCCTCCCTCCAGAAAGGTATTTCCTGCCTCTTTTGGATTCACCAGAGCCTGGTGTCATGGCAGTCCCTCAGGACCCCGCAAGTTCAGGAACCGACAATTTTGCAGGTGGCGTGTCTTCCTTGGGTCCCAGAGCCTGAAGTGAGTGCTCCCAAGTCCTCTCTTGTCAGCAGTGGCCTAAGAGGCAGCTCATCTGATATTTCTCCGCCAATGCGCCAAATGTGGGAGAATGATCAGCCAGAAATCTGAGGAAGAAAAGTTTAACCTTTATTTCATAGATCTGCTAATCCAGGGGAATTCTGGATCCAAAGCCTGAACTGAACTCCTGGGGAAGCTCTGACCTATATATCTCTTCCTGTAGTGGGTCCCTGAGGGTCCCTGCAGCTCCACCCAAGTCAGTCTTGGTGGTGCCTTGGGGGCATGCTCCACAGCTCTGCCCAAGTCAGTTGTGGCAGGGCCCTGGGGTTAGGCTCTGCAGCTCCAGCCAAGTCAGTCAGAGTGGGGAGGTAAGACTACAGCTTTAACCAAATACTGAACTTAGTTGCAAGCCCCCCCCCCCGCCCATTTTCCTTTTCAATAGTGGGGCCAGGCTATGTTGCAAAAGGTTAGCCTTTAATTAATTAATTAATTAATTAATTAATTAATTAATTTTGTGGGACCACAAATCATATTTTTCCCAGTTGAAGAGTTTGTACCCCAAAAGAAATGGGAAATCTCAAGGCACTGTGGCCTGGTTCTCCATCTACAAAGGCATGTGTAGCAAGCCGTGAGTTAGACAGCTCTTCAAGTCTCAGCTGTTTGGGCCATTCTGAGTAGGGTGGGTCTCTCAGACTCTCATGGAAGTTAAAAATGAAAAGATGGCTAGCAAATGTTTGGTTAGTCAGACGATTAGTTTCCTCTTGGGGAATTCCCTTAAAATAATCATTTTTCCTTTTTTTCAGTATCTGTTTCATTTAGTTCTAAATACATATCAGCCTTCTGAAAGAAAAGCAACACATATGGGCATCACTGATTTATAATATCTATCAGGTGAATTTGGACTGAATTGACTAGTAAAATATGTTGCCCCTTTACCTGGCCCAATTGCAAAGGGACAGGCTCTGATTTTAAAACAGCCATTGATTTGCTTAGATGCCCTTTCTATTTGTATAGAAGCTTTACTCTGAGGGAGAAGGAAACTTAGATAGGTAGGCTTAAGAACAGATAAAGAAGCCCCAGTATCTACAAGGGCCTAAGTAACTTCCCCTTTTAAGATAATTTCAATTTCTCCTAAAATATTAGTAAGGAGAAGGGGAAAGAAAATACCCTCTCATAGTCCTAGAGCAGCCCTATGTTTGCTTCTGTTTTCTCTTTGTAAATCACACTTCAGGTTTTCTTTTTAAACAATGTTTCTTATGGTGACTTGGCTTTTTACAGCAAAAGACTCCTCTTCAGTTTCACAGCAGGTCTTATTTAGTAACTAGTGGCCCAGTGCATGAAATTTGTGCACAGGGGAGGGGGTGTTCCTCAGCCCGGCCTGCACCCTCCCCAATCTGGGACCCCTCGAAGATGTCCTATTGCCGGTTTACAGGGATTGGGCCTAAACCAGCAATCAGACATCCCTCTCCCAATCCGGGACTGCTGGATCCTAATAACTCACCTGCCTGCCTGCCTGCCTGATTGCCCCTAAACACTGCCCGCTGGCCTGCTTTCCCCCAAATGCCCCCCCCCCGCCAGCCTGATCACTTCTAACTGCCCCCCTCCTGGCCTGCTCACTCCCACCTTCCCTCCCCACTGGTCTGCTCATGCTCAACTGCCTCCTGCTGGCCTGCTCACTCCAAACTGGCCCCCCCACTATCCTGATCACCTCCAACTGACCCCCACTGATGGCCTGCTTGCCCCCAACTGGCCCCCTGTGGCTCTGCTTACCCCCAAAAGCCCTTCCCCCAACAAGCCTGATCACCCACAACTGCCCTCCCGTCTTGGCCTCTAACCAACTCTATCTCGGCCCCGCCACCATGGCTTTGTCCAGAAGAATGTCCAGAAGGTCTCCTGGAAGGTCTCCCAGTCTAATTAGCATATTACCCTTTTATTAGTATAGATAGAGGCCTGGTGCATGGGTGGGGGCCAGCTGGTTTTCCCTGAAGAGTGTCCTGGATTAGGGTGGGGGGTCCCTTGGGGCATTGGGCAGCCTGGACGAGGGGTCTGTGGTTGTTTGCAGGCTGGCCATGCCTGTCCCCATGGTGTGAGGAACCCCACTGGAGGGGCGTGGCCAACCTTGGTGAGGTGCTGATGGCTGTATTCAAGCTGGCCACATCCCCTTCATGGTGGGGGTCCTTGCTGGGGTGCCTGGCCAGCCTGGGTGAGGGGCTGAGGGCTGTGTTCAGGCTGGCCACACCCCCTTCAGGAAGGGAGCGTCCCACTGGGGTGCCTGGCCAGCCTGGGTGAGGGGCTGATGGCTGTTTGCAGGATAGCCAAGCCCCCCAGTGAGGACCCTCACCCCATGAGGGTATGACCAGCCTGAGTGTGGGGCTGAGGGTGGTTTTTAGGCTGGCCACACTCCCTTCAGGGTGAGCGTTCCCTGGGGGTGCCTGGCCAGCCTGGGTGAGGGGCTGATGGCTGTTTGCAGGCTGGCCACACCCACTTCAGGGTGGGGGTCTCCACTGGGTGCCTGCCCAGCCTGGGTGAGGGGCTGAGGGCTGTTTGCAGGCTGTCCACGGCCCTGGGAAACCCAGGCTTCCAGGCCCTCCTTGAGTGGAGGCCACAGTGGCTGGAAGCAGGTATCTAGGATTTATTTATCTTCTATAATTGAAACTTTGTAGCCTTGAGTGGAGCTCAGGGCCAGCCAGGGCAGGCGGAAAGCTTGGCTTTCTCCTTCGTCAGAGGCAACCCAAGCCTCCTGTTCGCTCCAGCTCTGTGGCCGTTGCCATCTTGGTTCAGTTTATTTGCATAGTTGCTTAGGATTGGCTTGTGGGCATGGCTTGTGAGTGTAGTGGAGGTACAGTCAATTTGCATGTTTCTTTTATTAGATAAGACTAGAGGCCTGGTGCACAAAAATTTGTGCACTTGGGGGGGTCCCTTAGCCCAGCCTGTGACCCCTCGCAGTCTGGGGCGCCTCGGGGGATGACCACCGGCTGGCTTAAGCCTGCTCCCTGGGGTATTGGGCCTAAGCTGGCAGTCAGACATCCCTCTGGCAACCCAGGATCCCTCAGGTGATGTCCACTTGCCAGTGCAGAGCAGGCCTAAGCTGCAGTTGGACATCCTTAGCACTGCTGAGGAGGTGGGAGAGGCTCCTACCACCACCACTGTGCTGACAGCTGTCAGCCTGGCTTGTGGCTGAGCAGAGCTCCCCCTGTGGGAGCACACTGACCACCAGGGGGCAGCTCCTGAATTGAGCATCTGCCCCCTGGTGATCAGTGTGTGTCATAGTGACCAGTCATTCTCAGTCATTCTGCTGTTAGGGTCAATTTGCATATTACCCTTTTATTATATAGGATAGCGGCCTGGTGCATGGGTGGGGGCTGGCTGGTTTGCCCTGAAGGGTGTCCCGGATCAGAGTGAGGGTCCCACTGAGGTGCCTGGCCAACCTGGGTGAGGGGCTGAGGGCCGTTTTCAGGCCAGCTACACCCCCTTCAGGGAGAGGAGTCCTGCTGGGGTGCCTGGCTAGCCTGGGTGAGGGGCTGATGGCTGTTTGCAGGGTGGCCAAGCCCCCCAGCGGGGACCTTCACCCCATGAGGGTGTGGCCAGCCTGGGTAAGGGGCTGATGGCTATTTGCAGGCTCCTGCTGGGATGCCTGGCCAGCCTGGGTGAGGGGCTGAGGGCTGTTTGCAGGCTGGCTACAGCCCCTTTAGGTTGGAGGGTCCCCGCTGGGGTGCCTGGCCAGCCTTGGTGAGGGGCTGATGGCTGTTTTCAGGCTGGCCAAGCCCCCCAGCCACCCAAGCTCTCAGTGGAGGCTGGCTGGAAGCAGGTATCTGGGATTTATTTATCTTCTATAATTTATCTTCTATAACTTTGTTGCCTTGAGCAGAGGCCACAGCCTGCCAGGGTAGGTAGGAAGCTTGGCTTCCTCCATCACTGGAGCAATCAATCCTCCTGCTTGCTCCAGCTCCGTGACTGCCGGTCACCATCTTGGTTGGGTTAATTTTCATATAGTTGCTCTGATTGGCTGGTGGGCGTGGCTTGGGGCATAGCAGAGGTGCGGTCAATATGCATGTTTCTCTTTTATTAGATTAGATTCTGTTGCCTTGCTCTCAGAAACCAGTATGTGTGTTAATTGGAGTAGATCAGAATAGCCAGGAGTACATGTTCTAACAGTTCAAGTTTTGTGAATCCACCAGGGTCCCAAATGAAGTCAGGAACAGTACCTGTTTCCTCTCTAGCTGAGATCAGGTTTATCCAAAGGGAGCTGTTAGAATTTCTATTGTCATTTTCCTTCAAGTCAGTGGTAGTAGAGGAGACAGAAGGAGAAGGGAGATGGGAGAGGAAAGGACAAGTCCGGACAAGGATGCTCAGAAAGGAAGGGGGAAAATGGGTTGTAGCCATTTATTAACTTCAGAATAGTTATGAGACAGTCTCTAAATTTTCTCATTTTCATCTTTTTTTGGAAGAATATTGTTTCTATGCTCCTCCTTAGAAGCTTCTAATTTCCAAATCAAGAAATGCTTCCTGCCAGGGTTCTTGTCCCAGCATCAAGAAGGGCTCAGGAATCTGGAAAAGGCTGTGCATAGATGATATAGGAATCCAGAGACTAATAAAGAGTCTGGAAATGAAATATAATTTTGAAAGGCATTGGGGGTCAGAGGAGCTTAGCTAAAGGAGCTAAGATCTAAGTTCTTAAGTCTAAGGTCTTAGGTTCTCTCCGTCCCCAGGACCCCATGCTTTTTATTAATACAATTTGTCCTGAGACAAGGCAGAGATATACACTTCAAAGGGTCAGGGTTTGGTACAGAGTCTATTGTCAGAACGGGGGAATTAGCTTATGACTGTTCAGGTGTTTGGCCAGTAGGAGGCAATAACATGTAGATTAAGATTCCTTTTAGCTGTCTGGCAGCCAGCAATCAGTTTAATGTATCCTATTCAGGTTTGAGGAAATGCCGTTAGCCATTCCCAGGTGCAGGTGACTACATGTGTGACTCAACCCTGTTGAGTCCCCAAGTCTCATCAGTCTTTTGATGAAACTCTTGAAATTATGACATGCTGGGATTGGTCCCTGGCATCTTCCCATATAGCCATTCAGTTTAATTTTAGAGCCAGCATTTTTCTAATTTCTGCATGCAAAATATTAATGTAGGTTCCCCAAAACAACTGCATTTTGGCCATTTCTAAGTTAATATTTTCTAGTTAAATCTTTCCATTTCTGTAAAGCACTTGCCAGTAAAGGCTTCCTGTCAGGAGTATTAAATGAGGGCTGGGGTTTGGGAGCTTCTGGCCTTCGAGGCACAATTTCTCATGTTTTTTTGTTTTTTATATCTGTAGTCTGAGCAAATTTTCTAGACATGTTATGTAAAGTGTGTCCTCAGTTTTTCTCCTGGCTGTCTAAAACCGGAAGGGTTCGGGGCCCGGGCTGACCAAGCCTTATGGTGGCACCCTAGAGGAGCCAGTTAATTACAGTTGAGTTGGGACTTCCCTATGGGGCTCCTGCATGTCTGACATCTCCAGAAAGATTCTTAGTCATGTAAGAACACCCAAGAATCAGACTGGAGGGAGGATGTTTTTATACATTGCAATCAAAGGAGGGGATGTAGGTGGGTAATATGAAATCCATTGGTGATAGATTAGAGAGGTGGGAGAAAGCAAAGTGGGGAAATCTTTGGGATTGAATAAAAAATAAAATGATAGACACATACTTAGGTTGGTGTAGGATAGTTAACAGTCAACAATTAACATTATAATAATAACAATGAAGGAATTTGTGGTATCTGTCCTGGTGCCCAGGCACATTAGGTTGTGCCCCAGGGGGTCCGGAAAAAGGGAAGCTACAAGTTACCCAGACATTTCAAAGGTATGTTATCATAGCTGCAAAAAGACAGATAGGTTCAGTTAAGGTGAAGGTTGATATTGTCAGTGAAGATAATGGCCTAGAAGGTGACTACCCACCATAAGTGCTGTTAGTTAAAGTTTAATTTCAGACCATCCTTTGTGGTTACTTTACATCTTTGAGTTTGCAAGACTGCCATGTAGGCCTTCCCTGAGCTTTTCAGGTTAGCATGTGGCTCCTTTCATCCACAAATATAACATACCTTTCAGCAGTCATTATACATAATAAAATGTGAATAAATGTATTTAGTTATTATCTAATTATGTTTCCAGAGGAAATGGGTTCTTCAATGGTGTCATGGAAAAAGAATTTCAGGGACACTCATGTAGGAGAATTTTAAGTGATAGTGGCAAGATTTATTAGAGGGGAAAAGCAATAGTACACTCTGAGAGGGGCAGATTGCAGACAGGCCAGAGGTCAACAGCTGCCCTGAGGCCCTTGCTAAGCTTTCATATATTTCCTTGGGTTCAGGAAAGGACAGACTTTCTTCAAACTATCCAATTTCTTTCCTGACTTTTCCTGGGCTTGTACTTGTGCCCTCCCCTTATCTAATCTCTTTTTCTGAAATTTTCCTGGAACAGTGCCCCTCCCTCACTTATGGTAGCCCTTTTGGCTTCTACTGTGAATGCCTCCTATTTCTGCTTTGTTATTTGGCTTCTACTGTGCATGTGAAAGGAATTCCTTCACTGTTTTCTCCCTCCCTCAAACCCCCCAGTACCCATTAGTCAGGTGAACTTTCTGGGGTGACCAAAAAGCTGTTTTTTCTGCCCACATGGGTGTTTTTGTCCCTTTGGCAGAATGATGCTGGTTACTCCCTGGGGTGACTGTAAAGCTGTTTCTTTCCCACCTAATTAGGCTTAGTCAGATATCCAGTTTTGTTTGTTCCCTCCCTCCTCTTTTGTTAATCTACCAGTAACTGATCACTTTAGCAATTACCCTACTAGGTGATAAACCCCATGAAGAAAGAAAATCTGATTTATTCTCTATCATATACCCAGTACCTAGCACATGGCAGAATTCAGTACATTTTTTAAACAAATTATGGAAGATAGAAAGAAGGAAGTTCACACAAAATCTTGAAAAGGTCAAGGACTCTTTAGAGAAAAAAAATGTAATGACAGACTAATGTAGAACTAGGTCTATTCTCTATGGTTGGGGCCTGAAAAGTGTAAAACCAGATTGAAAAAATCAGTCTGGGTGAGTGGCTGATGGCAGTTTGAAGGCTGGCCAAGACCCCCAGTGGGGACCCTCACCCCATGGGGCGTGGTCAGCCTGGGTGAGGAGCTGAGGGCCATTTTCAGGCTGCCCACAGCCCCTTCAGGGTAGAGGTCCCTGCTAGGATGCCTGGCCAGCCTGGGTGAGAGGCTGAGGGCTGTTTTCTGGCTGGCCACGGCAGCTGGCTGGAAGCAGGTATCTGGGATTTATTTATCTTTTATAATTGAAACTTTGTAGCCTTGAGTGGAGCGGGGGCAACCCAAGCCTCCTGCTTGCTCTAGCTCCGTGGCCGCTGCCATCTCAGGTTAATTTGCATATTCACTCCTGAATGGCTGGTGGGTGTGGCTTGAGGTGTAGAGGAGGTGCAGTCAATATGCATGTTTCTCTTTTATTAGATTTGATATTTACTATCAATTTGACTATCAAAGATATTCTCTTCAATTTCAAAGCAGAGTTGTTACTTGAATTATCAGTGACAATTTACTTAACATTAGATGACATTCTATGGGTACAGTTCTAGGTGATCATTATTTTAAAGTTCAAAATTAGAACCAGTTCAATAGTAGATGTCCAATATGCTGATCAAAGAGGAAAGGTTACAGGACTACAATGTTGGCACATAGTAGCTAAAACATGTCATTGAAATTTAGATAAAATGATATCTCAAAATCAAATATTAAGAATAGTATTCTCTTTTAATTATATGTGTAGTTTAGTAAAGTTTAAAAATAAAAAGTTTGGCAACAATATATTTTTCTATTAAAATGATGAGATTATGTGTATCAAAACCAATTTAAAACTGTATATAAGTGCTATAACAGATTTTAGCCCAAAATTCAAACTATAAAATATTATAACTTCGAGGATTTTGTGATAAAATATTTTTAATTATTGAAATTGGCAATCTACGATCAAAAAATATCCAGAAATGATATCCATAGGTTTAGTTTTGATGACATCTCTTTAATGGAAAATAAAACCACATCAGGAGAGAAAGATTCTGATTACAAATACAACATTAATGTTGTTAAATTTGTTGTGATTTGGAGATTTTCCCAAGTCTCAATTTTAAAGACTCTATAAGTTTAAAGGCTTAAAAATTAATCCAAAATTCTCACTAGATAGATCCATAAGCTTTCATGATTCAAATTAATGGATATAGGTGATGAGAGGCAACAGAATATTTTATAAACAATTGATTTAGTTAATCTCTTAATGCCTTGTATTTTAATTCCGTGAGCTATGGTGAGAAATAGTTTCATATTAGTAGATCTTTCTCTCCCTTTAGTCCTTGGGAGGAAAAAAAATGTCTATGATTTTTCTGTTGAAGAATTGCTTTTAATGAAACACTCAGGAATGAATTAGAAATCCATAACTGCAAAATTTTAAAAGCATCAACGACGTCCATATACTTACCCACTTTTATATTGGAAGTTCAGCACTCCTACTGCTAAAGTTCTACATTTAATGAAGCATTGCTGGATTTTCATAACCAGAGCTTATCATAACTTTTTATGGTAGGCTAACACCATAGGCTAAATCAGACAGTGAACATATTTTAAATTTTCAAGAAAGCCACTAATTTCAAAGGTACTCTTGACATTTTAGTATCAGAAAGATATAATTATTTCATTACACAATTCATGTGTGTTAATTTAACCATATCAAAGAATCTGTTACCTCCATGTTTTGTGGCTTTATAATTGTATTTTGCCTTCCTAACATTAACAGAAAAAATTATATGTCAAACAACAGTATGATTTGAGATAATCTTTGGGGAAAGTATGAACAGCATCTTTCAGTTAGCTGAATAATTTCTTTATTACCTGATCACTTTAGCAATCAAAGGAGGGTTAGATTAGACAGAAGTAGAAGGGAGATGGGAGAGGAAAGGACAAGTCCGGACAAGGATGCTCAGAAAGGAAGGGGAGAAAATGGGTTGTAGCCATTTATTAACTTCAGAATAGTTATGAGACAGTCTCTAAAATTTCTCATTTTCATCTTTTTTTGGAAGAATATTGTTTCTATGCTCCTCCTTAGAAGCTTCTAATTTCCAAATCAAGAAATGCTTTCTCCCACCTCTCTAATCTAACCCTCCTTCTATCTCCCATCTCTCTAATCTATCACCAATGGATTTCATATAATTTCTTTATTACCTTTTGTGTGTGATATTTGTGTCATGCACTTTCATAAAGCTGAAATGCATTTGTCTTAATTTACAAAAGAACTATACCATTGCAAATAATGCGTATTTGCCCTAGAGTTTACTTAGAGTAAAATCTCCTATAATTCAAATAAGATTTTTTAGGGAAAGAAAATAATTTATCAGGCACAGAAATCAAGGCAAGCTGTGTTTTGAACTGAAGATGATTTTGATGATTAAGGTTGCAGATTAAGAGAAAATTAAGCTTGTGCAGAGCTTGTTTGTATTAGATTTTCAGTGAAAGCATCAAGCAAACAATCCTTCCAGGGCATTTTAGTAAATATACCTAATTAAATTGGCTGTCTTTCAAAGATCTCATTTTCATTGCTTACAAAATGAAAGAAAACAGATCCTTTTTGAAGAAATTGGGCAAAGAACTACTCACAAATATGTCATTTTCTGAGAGAGAACAGGTTGTGGTGGAACAAAACAAGGATTACTCTGATACTTTTGCTTTAAGACAATCATGTTTATAGTCATTATTCTTAAAGATATTCGGAGGTAGGGCCTTTTGAGAGATGATTATCAACCCAAGTGAACTAAGATAGAAAATTTGTACCAAGGATTGGGGTACTTCTGCAACAAACAAAAATATGGAAGCTGTTCTGGAACTGGGTAGAAGCTGTGATAGTTTGGAAGTGCATGGTAGAAAATAGCCTACATTTTCATTAACAGACCTTTAAGGATGATTCTTATGAGGACTTAGAAAGAAAATAGAAGACTTGTAAGGAAAGCTTTAAAATTCTTGAATAATACCAAAGTAATCCTGAACAAAATGTTGATAGAAATATGGACAGTTAAAGGCCATTCTGATAAGGTCTCAGATGTAAATGAGGAACATGTTATTACAAACTGGAGAAAAGATGATCCTTGTTATAATGTGCCAAAGAAGTTGGCTGACTTGTTTTCATGTTTTGTGAAGGGTAGAATTTGTGAGCAATGAACTTAGATATTTCACTGAAGCAAATTTTAAGCAAAGTGTTGAAGGAACAGCTTGGGTCCTCCTGACTGCTTATGATAAAATGTGAGAAGATAGAAATTGCTTAAAGGTAAATTGCTAATTTAAAAGGAAGCAGAACTTAAAGATTTGGAAAACTATATTTCAATCCATATTATAAAAATGAGAAAGCATATTTTGGAGAGAACACTTAGGGTGTGACAAGAAGGCACAAAGTTGCTGCAAGGGCAGGATCATCCAAAGCCATGAGGGCAGGTCGGCCCAGACTTTGAGGGCCCAAATCCTGTCTGTTAAAGCTGTGGGGACACGAATACTGCTCCAGTGGGTCTGGAAGTTGGGATTCCTGCCCTAGTGTATTCAGAAGGTGGGACCTCCACATCAGTGGGCTTGGAAGGCAAAGCATTGAATCAAAGAGGATCATTCTTGTCTTAAGATCTAATGGAATTTTCCCATTTGCTTTTGGACTTATGTGGGAACTTTTACCTCTTTCTTCTTTCTTATCTTTACCTTTTGGAATGGTAATGTATATTTTATGCTTATCCCAGCATGGTATTTTTGCAAGCACACATGTTGATGACACGGGTTCACAGCAGGAAAGCAATTTGCCTCAGGATGAATAGTACCTTGAGTCTCACCCAAAGCTAATATAAGTGATATTTAGATGAGGCTTTTGACTTTAGGCTTTAGAGTTGATGCTGAAACAAGTTAAGACTTTCAAATTATTGGGATGAAATAAATGTATTTTGCATGTAAGAAGGACTTGAATTTTGCAGAGCCAGGTGAAGAATATTATGGACTGAATATTTATATCCCAAAATATTTATGTTAAATCCTAATGTCTGAAGTAACAATTTTGGGGAGTGAGACTTTTAAGAAGTAATTAAGTCATGAGGGTAAAGTCTTCATGAATAGAATTAATACCATTATTAAAACAAAAAAACGAACAAACAAACAAAAACAGAGAGCTCCCTCATTTCCTTCCTACATGTGAGATTACATGTAGTGATACAGCATCCATCAGTAAACCAGGAATCAGGCCCTCCCTAGACACTGAATCTGGAGGCATCTTAATATTGGATTTCTAGTTCCCATAACTACTAGGGATAAATCTCTGTTGCTTATAAGCCATTCAGTCTATGGTACTTTTTTATGGCAAACCAAGTGGATATAGACAGGAGATTTGAAAACTCTGACACATTTCTGGTATCCAGAATCCCACATATATGTGCAGGGCAGTAGCGTGCCCAATAAAGACCCAGAAGAGCCCTTAATGTTTACTTCTGGCTGATTTTGAGGTTTTCATTAGAAAAGAAGGCTAAGGAAGAATTGTAAACAGCCCAATACATACACAACACACACACACACACACACACACACACACACACAGCTCTCATAAGAAAAAAGTCTCACTGGATGAAAGCATTTAAATAAACCCTTTTCCGATCAGTAACTGAACACTAAGCTAACAGCAGAGACTTCAATATAACATATGACAGGGAATACAGTTTTTGCCAAAATAGTTCAGGAAAGTTCTAAAGAAACAAATACCAACAATTATAACAATAGTGATAAATTTTAAAAAGCAATAAGAACAAAACCTGAGGGGTGATTTCCAGAGTTGCCAAATTATATTATTTTAAATGTCCAGTTTTTAACAAAAATCATGAAGCATAAAAAATGTATGACTAATAGCCTGGCCAGTCTTGCTCAATGGTTGAGTGTCAAACCATGAACCAAGAGGTCTCCAGTTTGATTCCTGGTCAGGGCACATGCCTGGGTTGCAGGATTGATCCTCAGTAGGGGGTGTTTAGACAGCCAATCGATACCTTTTTCTCATCGATGCTTCTATCTGTTTATCCCTCTCCCTTTCTCTCTCTAAAATCAATAAAAACGCACAAAAAATGTATGACTAATATAAAAACCAACAAGCAGTGAATAAAAATCAACCTTAAAGAAGCCCTGAGTTGAACGTATTAGACAAAAGCATCAAAAAATGGTATTCATAAAGATGCTCACAGTAACAAAGATCATGTCTAAAGAATTATAGGAAAGTATGAGTATGAAAGTATGATAATGATTTCTTGTTAAACAAATATCAATATTAAGAATATCAATATAGAGATACAAATTATTTTCATAAGAGAAAATAAAATCTTGGTGTTGAAAAGTACTAAAACAAAAATGAAAAGAAAATGATAAAGGAGCTCCATAACAGATGTGAGTTCTCAGAAGAAAGGAACAATAAATGTGAAGATAGAACAATCGAGACATGTGATCTGAGAAAGAAAAGAAGAAAAATAAAGAGAACTTAAAAGACCTATGGAAAACCACTAAGCATTCTAAAATTAGCATAATGGGTGTCCCAGAGCAATAGCAGAGAAAGGAACAGAAAGAATATTTAAAGAAATAATGAATGGAAAAAACAAACACACCCAAATTTAATTAAAAACTTTCAAGCTCAAAAACAACTCAAAGAGATCTATACCTAAACACACCATAGTCAAATGTTGAAACTCAAAGATAAAATTTTGAAAATAGCAAGAGAAGAAAATGACTCATCATGACAGTTGATCTTCAAGAGTAAAAGTTGATATCACATCAGAAAATATGAGGCTAGAGAGTAATGGGATAACATTTAAAATGCTAAAAAAAAGTTGTCAACCAAGAATATTATGCACAGCAAAAACTATAGCTCAAAAATGAAGGAGAGGTTGACATTACCAGTTAATCATCACTAATAACCTATCCACAATAAATATTAAACAGTTCTTCAGGTTAAAATGAAAGGACACTAAAAAGTAACTTGAGCCCTGACCGGTTTGGCTCAGTGAATAGAGCGTCGGCCTGCGGACTGAAGGGTCCTGGGTTCGATTCCAATCAAGGGCATGTACCTTGGTTGTGGGCACATCCCCAGTAGGGAGTGTGCAGGAGGCAGCTGATCAATGTTTCTCTCTCATTGATGTTTCTAACTCTCTATCCCACTCCCTTCCTCTCTGTAAAAAATCAATAAAATATATTTTTTTAAAAAAAGAGTAACTTGAATCCATACAGAAAAAGAAAAAAAGGGTTTAGTAAAGGTTATATACATAGGTAAAAATAAAAAACTTTGTAAATATAATTTTGTTTGTAACACTTTCTTCTATCTGACTTTAAAGTCAACTACATATAATGTTGATGGGCTAATAATATACTAGCTATACTTTGTGTGACAATAATAGTACAGAAGGAGGTGAGGTGGAAATGGAATATGTTGGAATGCAATTTATCTGTATTATTGAAATTATGCTATATTAATCACAACACCATTGTTTTAAGTAAAGATGTTGATTATAGAAATGACATCAGCAAAATGGTGGAGTACGAAGCTCTAAGCCCTTAGTCCCCATAGAAACAAACAAACAAAAAGAACACACACAAAAATAAAAATACCTAATCAAACAAACAAACAACAACAACAAAAAAACAGAAACCAGATAAAATAACTTTATAGGAGTTGTAGAAAATAGGTAAAGTCTTACTGCAACAAACTGGTACCCAATAAAAAGAAAGTCAACCTTCCTAATGCCGTGACCCTTTAATACAGTTCCTCATGTTGTGGTGACCCCCAACCATAACATTATTTCCGTTGCTACTTCATAACTGTAATTTTGCTACTGTTATGAATCATAATGGAAATATCTGATATGCAGGATGTATTTTCATTGTTCGGACACACAGGTTGAGAACCGCTGCATTAAAACCTTTGGAAATGTCATGACATTTTTAATCACATTTATCCCACCTATTTACTAGGCTGGTGCAGTGTGTTCTAAAGGAGATAGTAACACATGCCCTAATTCTCTCATTTAAACCTAAGGGAACAGAGTGGACATTATTTACAACATTCTAACTTTTGGAGGATTGCCTAAAGGACTAATTCTTGTCTTGTCTAACTCATATCTTAGGTAGAAAGAAGATTCACATCCCACTCAAGAAAGCTTAAGGAGCACTAGATACTCACATAGACCTAGTGCAAGAGATTACAATGTAGAAATACACAGTAGCAGATCTAAATCTAAAAAAGAAGTTAGAATGAGACTCCGTGGGAAATTAAGACATTTAAAAGGAGTCATCTATGGGGGAAATTGAAAGACTGAGACACAGACCCAGTCAAGAAGTATTCTCAGAAAATACCTGAGTAGATCTTAAGGTTTCACCTTTGATTATTCAATAGCTCAGAGCAATTTCAGCTAATTAATGAAAGACACCCCCAGACACAGACCGAATTTGAATAGAGTTGGCTGGGGTTTTTTTCAAATACTTAATTTTTTTCTTTCTTTTTCTTTTTCTTTTTTATTGTCTAAAGTTTTACATATGTCTTCTTTTACCCCAATTGACCCCCCTACCATTCACACCATAGGCAAGCCCCACTGCCCCAATGCCTGTGTCCATTGGTTATGCTATTATTCATGCATACAAGTCCTTTGGTTGCTCTTTAATGCCCCTCCCCCACCATTTGTCTCTGGATCTATTCTTGTTCATCAAATTATGAGTGAGATCATTTGATATTTATCTTTTTCCAACTGGCTTATTTTGCTTAGCATAATGCTCCCCAGTTCCATCCATGTTGTTGCAAATGGTAAGAATTCCTTCTTTTTTTCAGCAGCATAGTATTCCACTGTGTAGATGTACCACCGTCTTCTTATTCACTTATCTGCTGATGGACACTTAGGCTGTTTCCAAATCTTAGCTATTGTAAATCGTGCTGCTATGAACATAGGGGTGCATATATCCTTTCTGATCGGTGTTTCTGTTTTCTTGGGATATATTCCTAGAAATGGAATTACTGGGTTAAATGGAAGTTACATTTTTAACTTTTTGAGGAAATGACATAATGTTTTCCACAGTGGTTGCACCAGTGTGTATTCCCACCAGCAGTTCAAGAGGGTTCTTTTTTCTCCTCATCCTCGACAGCACTTGTCATTTGTTGATCTGTTGATGATATCCATTCTGACAGGTGTGAGATAGTACCTTATTGTTGTTTTGATTTGGATCTCTCAGATGATTAGTGACTTTGAGCATTGGTAACTCAAGCATTGTTTAATAGCATGCTATTCAGCCTCTAAGTGTTTGAATTTTTTTATTATTTTTTTATTGTAGTTGATATCTAATATTATGCCATTTTTGTCTAAGAAGATGCTTGATATGATTTAATTTTCTTGAATTTGGAGAGACTTTTCCTGTTACCCAAAATGTGGTATACCTTTGAAAATGTCCCATGTGCACTTGAGAAGAATGTATATTCTGTAGCTTTGCAGTGAAATGTTCTGAAGTTGTCAATAAAGTCCATCTGATCTAATGAGTCATTTAGAATTTCTCTTTGTTGCTGTTTTTTTTTTCTCTAGAGGATTTATCCAGTGATGTTAGTGGTGTATTAAAGTCCCCTACTATGATCATATTGCTGTCAATATCTCCCTTGATATTTTCCAGAAGGTGTTTTTTTTTTTTATGTATTTGGGTGCTCCTGCATTGGGTGCATAAATGTTTACCAGAGTTATATCCTCTTGTTGTATATCCCCTTTAGTATTATGAAGTGGCCTTCCTTATCTCTTCTTATGGCCTTCACTTTGAGGTCTATTTTCTCAGATCCCAATATTGTTATTTCAGCTTTTTTTTCATTTTTTTCATATCTATTTGCTTGAAATATATTTTCCCATCCCTCCACTTTCAATCTGTGTGAGTCCCTTTTTCGGAGGTGGGTCTCCTGTAGACAACATATATATGGATCATGTTTTCTTATCCATTCAGTCACTTGATGCCTTTTGATTGGAGCATTTAGTCCATTTACATTTAAGTTATTATTGATAGGTACTTGTTTGTAGCCATTTATATTTTTTGTGCCTGTGTTCCTTCTTCCCTTATTTTTTATTCTTTTTATAGCAGTCCCTTTAGCATTTTTTTCATTGCTAGCTTGGTAGTGATAAAGTCCCTTAGCCTTTTTTTTTTTTTTGTCTGCAATGCTCCTTATTCCCCCCTTCAATTTTGAATGACAGCCTTGCTGAATAGAGTATTTTTGGATTTAGTCCCTCACTTTGAATTACTTTGTATACTTCATTCCATTCCCTTCTGGCATGATGTGTTTCTGTTGAGAAATCATTTGATAATCTAATAGGGGAGCCTTTGTCTAGTTTGGGACACTCTGTACTTGGGTGACTTTTTTCTCCCTATATCAGGAAAGTTTTCTCTCATTATTTCTTTAAATATGTTCTCTAGTCTTTGCTGCTCTTCTTGTCCTTCTGGAAACCCTATTATACATATGTTACTTTATTTCATTTTGTCCCAAAGCTCCCTTAGGTTCTCCTCCTGCTTCTTAATTTTTTCTCCAATTGCTGTTAAGATTGGGTTTGTTTCTCTGCCCTATCTTCCAGCTCACTAATTTGGTCCTCCACTTCTCTTAGTCTACTGTTGAAGTCTTCTATCGTGTTCTTTATTGTAGTTATATCACTTTTGATTTCTTCTTGGTTCTAACATAGTTTGTTGATTTTCTCATTTATCTGGTTTATGAATTGTATGACCATTACTCTGAATTCTTTTCCTGATATATTGAATTCCTCCATTTCAATTAGTTCCCCTTTTTTGGTGTGTGTGTGGGGGGTATTCCTTCTTTTCTTTTCTTTTCTTTTCTTTTCTTTTCTTTGGGTTTTTTTTTTTGTCTCCCCATTTCTGCTGTTGTTGTAAGGTCCAGGTGCCCAGTTTTGCCAAAAGTCAGGGGGCCGGCTTGGGTGCCCAGGAGATGTGACCACAGTGGTCCAGGTGGGGTCCACACATACCGACAGTCAGGGGGCTGGCTTGGGATGCATGAGGCCTGTGCTTCCAGGGCAGTTAGATGGGAGGGGAACACACTTCAGGACTCACAGTAGCCTGAGACCATTATGGTTGGTGTCAATGTCTGTGAGTCTGCAGCTGTGGTAGCAGGCCTTTGTCCAGATTGGATGTAGGGTCTCAGTTTTTGTCTGAGGCCAGTCTGGGCGGTGGTGAGGCTGGGCTCCTAGTCACAACAGCCATTCCCTTCAAGATGGCCTGGTTTCTGTGCCAGGTCAGCTGCTTAGGAGTGCCTGCAGTGGAAGCAGGGGCTTCCCATCCAAGAGAGCCCAGCCCACCAGGCCCCAAGTCTTGCAGGATTGAACTGTCCCTTGCTCACACACACACACACACACACACACACACACACACACACACAGACCACATGTCCACGCACTCCCCTTTAACTCCCTCAGTCTCTCCATCACTGCTGTTCTGCTGGCTGCCATCTTCTCTCTCCCTCCCCCATAGCTTTTTTATCCATTCATCTACTGATGGGCACTTGGGCTGTTTCCAAATCTTAACTATTGTAAATAATGCTGCTATGAACATAGGGGTGCATATATTCTTTCTGATTAGAGTTTTGCCTTTTTAGGATATATTCCCAGAAGCTGGATCACTGAGTCAAAGGAAGTTCCATTTTTAATTTTTTGAGGAAACTCTACAATTTTTCCATAGTGGCTGCACCAGTCTTCATTCCAACCAGCAGTAAATTAGTGTTCCCTTTTCTCCACATCTTCAACAGCATCTGTTGATTGTTGATTTTTTTATGATAACCATTCTGACAGGTATGAGGTGATATCTCATTGTGGCTTTAATTTGCATTTATCTGATGATTAGTGATTTTGAGCATTTTTTTCATGTTTCTTGGCCATTTTTATGTCCTCTTTGGAGAAGTGTCTATTCAGATCTTCTGCCCATTTTTAATTAGATTGTTTGTCTTCCTTTTGCTGAGTTACAAGACTGCTTTATATATTTTGGATATCAACCCCTTGTCAGATGTATCATTAGCAAGTATGTTCTCCCATACAGGGGGTTCCCTTTTCATTTTGATGGTGGTTTCTGTTGCTGTGCAGTAGCTTTTTATTTTCCTGTAGTGCCATTTTATTTTCTCCTTAGTTTCCTTTGCTTTAGGACATGTATCCATAAACATATAGCTATGTGAGTTGTCTGAGATTTTATTGTCTATGTTCTCCTATAAGGTTTTTATGGCATCATGGTTTACATTTAAGTCTTTTATCCATCTTGAGTTTATTCTTCTGTATGGTGTAAGCTGATGGTCTAGTTTTCATAGCAGTATTTCTTTCTGATGTATCTCCTAGGGCAAGGGAAACAAACAAATAATTAAACAAATGGAACTATATCAAACTATTTTTTTTTCATAGTAAAGGAAATCACCAACAAAGTGAAAAGACAAGCCACTTATAGGGAGAACATATTCACCAATACATCTTATAAGGGGTTAATACCCAAAGTTTATAAAGATTTATAAAACTTAACAAAAAATACAAACAATCCAATTTTAAGAATGTAAAAAGTACCTGAATAGACACTTCTTCAAAGAGGACATACAGATGGCCAATGGATGTATGAAAAGATACTTAATGTCACTAATCATCAGAGAAATTCAAGTTAAAACCACAATGAGATACCATTTCACACCTGATAAAATGGCTACCATCAATAAATCAACAAACAAGCACTAGCCAGGCTGTAGAGAAAAGGGAACACTAGTGTTCTGTTGGTGGGAAGGAAATTGGTGCAGTGCCTCCATGCTGTGGAAATGGTATGGTGTTTCTTCAAAAAAGTAAAAATGTAAATTAATCTGAAGAAACCCAAAACATTAATTCAAAAGATTAAATGTGCTCCTATGTTCATTACAGCATTATTTACGATAGTCATGATTTGGAAGCAGCCCAAGTACCCATCAGTAGATGAGTAGCTAAAACAGCTTTGGTAAATTTACACAGTAGAGACAGACATTCCAGAAAACTGGGATCTTAAACCAGCCAAAGGAATGACATTTCAACTTTTCATTTTTACTTTTTTAATATTATTTTGTTAGCTTTTTTTTTTTTTTTGCTTTTTGCTTTGTTCTCCTTTTTTTGTTTGTTCCTTTATTTCCTACTTCTTTTCACATTATTTTTTCAACCATGTGAGCAGCAGAAACGTGAGTGGCACGCTCTTTTCCAGGGAGTATCAGCCCCGTGAGCAGCGTGCTTCGAGCATAAGAGCAGCAGCCTCATGTGGCCTGCCCCTGTCCAAGGAGCAGCAGTTGTGTGAGGGCCCGCTTCCCCGTCTGAGAAGGAGCAACCATGTGAGCAATCTGACCTGTCCGAGGAGCAGCAGCCGCATGAGCAGTCTTCCTACGTCTGAGGAGCAGCAGCCCTGTGCAGCCTGCCCCCATCCGAGGAGCAGCAGCTGCACACACCCTGCACTCATCCGAGGAGCAGCAGCTGCACAAGCATCTTGCTCTTGTCCAAGCAGCAGCAGTCACACGAGCAGCCTGCCGAATCTGAGGAGCAGGAGTTCTGCAAGTGGCCCAGCCCCATTTGAGGAGCACCAGCAGCCTAACCCAGTCCAAGGAATAGCAGTCCTGCACAGCATGGACTGGTCCGAGGAACAGAGCCACAACAGCCTGCACCTGTCTGATGAGCAGCAGCCAGGTGAGTGGCACGTCCCTGTCCAAGGAGGAGCAGCCACGCATGCAGCTCACTCCTGTCCAAAGAGCAGCAGCCTCACAAGCAGCCCACACACATCCGAGGAGCAACAGTCCTGTAATCAACCTGTCCAAGTCCTGGGAGCAGTAGCCCCAGAAGCAGCCCACCACATCAGAGGAACAACAGCAGCGTACAGCCAGCGCCCATCGAAGGATCAGCAGCCACGTGAGCACTCTGCCCCAGTTCAAGGAGCAGCAGCTGGATGTGTAGCTTGCCCCCATCCAAGAAACAGCAGCCCCGATATCAATACACCCTCTGTCTGAGGAACAGCAGCTGTATGTGAAGCCTCCCCCTACCAGCCAGAGGAGCCACCACAACTGTGAACAGCACCCACCAGAGGAGCTGTTGCCAACTGAGGAGCAGCTGCTACCACAACCGCCCGAGGAGCACCCATAGCCCAAGGAGCCAATGCCACATCAAGGAGCAGCCTCAGAACGACTCAACATCTAGATATGTTGGTGAGTTCAAACATGGGTCGACAAAGAAACCCCCAAAGGAAAGAAAAGGAGGACTCACCAGAAAAGCAGCTAAGTGAAACGGAGGCAAGCAGCATGACAGAAAAATAATTCAGATTAACGGTCCTAGAATGCATAAACCAGATGGAGGAAAAAATCAACAACTTATGCAAGAAGCAAGAAGAAATGGAAGAAAAAATCAACAACTTATGTAAGAATCAAAAAGAAACAGATGAAAAAATCAATAAATTAAATAAGAACCAAGAAGAAATGAAGAGTGATATAGCTGTAATAAAAAACACCATTGAAAGTTTCAACAGTAGACTAGGAGAAGCGAGGACCGAATTAGCGAAATAGAAGACAGGGTATCAAAACACATCCAAACTGAACTGCAATTGGAGAAAAAAATTAAAAGACAGAAGGAGAGCTTAAGGGAGCTTTGGGACAACATGAAACGAAACAACATATGAATAATAGGGGCGCCAGAACAACAGAAAGAGGAACAAGGGTTAGAAAACCTATTTGAAGAAATAATATCCGAAAACTTCCCAGAGGTGGGGAAGAAAAAAGTCACAGAACCACAGAGAGTCTCAAACAAGGTGAACCCCAAAAGACCCACACCAAGCCACATCATAACCTCATGGCAAATGTTCAGGACAAAGAGAGAATCTTACAGGCTGCAAGAGAGAGACGGAAAGTTACACACAAGGGATCTCCCATTAGATTATCAAATGATTTCTCAACAGAAACATATCTGGACAGAAAAGAATGGATGGAAATTTACAAAGTGATGCAAAGAAAAGGACTGAATCCAAGAATACTCTATCCAGTAAGGCTATCATTCAAAATCGAAGGGTAAATAAGAAGGTTCACAGGCAAAAAAAGGCTAAGGGAATTTATCACCACCAACCCAGCAATGCAAGAAATGCTAAAGGGACTGGTGTAAAAAGAAGAAATAAAAAGCTCAGAAAGAAAACAGCCACAAAAAATAGAAATGGCTATAAACAAGTACCTTTCAACAAAAACTATAAATGTAAATGGACTAAATGGTCCAACGAAAAGACATCGAGTGGCTGAATGGATAAAAAGCCAAGACCCATATATTTGGTGTCTACAAGAGACCGACCTCAGAATAAGGGACTCACACAGACTGAAAGTGAAGGGATGGAAAAATATCTTTCAGGCAAATGGAAAGAAAAAATAGGCTGGGGTAGCAATACTTATATAGGATAAAATAGACCTCAAAGTGAAGGCCATAACAAGAGATAAGGAAAGCCACTTTATAATACTAAAGGGATCAATACAACAAGAGGATATAACCTTGATAAACATATGCACCCAATGAAGGAGCACCCAAATACATAAAAAATCTACTGGAAGATATCAACGGAGAGATCGACAACAATACAATCATAGTAGGGGACTTTAATACACCACTGACATCACTGGATAAATCCTCTAGACAAAAAAATAGGCAAAGAAACAGAAATCCTAAATGACTCACTAGATCAGATGGACTTAATTGACATCTTCAGAACATTTCACCCCAAGCCACGGAATATAGGTTCTTCTCAAGTGCTCATAGGACATTTTCAAAAATAGACCACATACTGGGTCACAAACAAAGTCTCCCCAAATTCAAGAAGATTGAAATCATACCAAGCATCATCTCACACCACAGTGGCATAATATTAGAAATAAACTACAATAAAAAACACTCAAAATACTCAAACACTTGGAAGCTGAATAGCATGTTATTAAATATTGATTGGGTTACCAATGAGATCAAAGAAGAAATTAAAAACATCCTGGAAACTAATGACAATGAAAACACAACAATCCAAAACCTATGGGACACAATGAAAGCAGTCCTGAGAGGGAAGTTTATAGCTCTACAGGCCTATATCAAAAAACAAGAAAAAATGATAATAAATCACCTAACTTTACATCTCAAAGAACTAGAAAGAGAGCAACAAGAAAAGCCCAGAGTGCGCAGAAGGAAGGAGATAATAAAGATTAGAGCAGAAATAAATGACAGAGAGACAAAAATAAAAACAATACATAAAATCAATGAAACCAAGAGCTGGTTCTTTGAAAGGGTAAACAAGATTGACGAACCTCTGGCCAGGCTCACCAAGAAGAAAGACAGAGGACTCAAATCAACAAAATCAGAAATGATAGAGGCGAAATAACAACAGACCCCGCAGAAATACAAATGATTGTTAAAAATACTACGGACAGCTCTACTCCAACAAACTAGACAACCCGGAGGAAATGGACATATTCCTAGAAAAATACAACATTCCAAAACTCAATCAGGAAGAATCTAAAAATCTCAATAGGCCAATAGCTATGGAAGAAATTGAAGCAGTCATCAAAAAGCTTCCAGCAAACAAAAGTCCAGAACAGGATGGCTTCACAGGGGAGTTTTACCAAACATTCAAGGAAGAAATAAAACCTATCCTCCTCAGACTGCTACAAAAAATTCAAGAGGAAGGAACACTTACGAGCTCATTCTATGAAGCCAGCATCACCCTAATACCAAAACCAGGTAAAGATAACACAGTGAAAGAGAATTATAGGCCAATATTCCTCATGAACATAGATGCCAAAATCCTCAACAAAATCTTAGCAAATCGGATCCAGCAGTACATCAGAAAGATCATACACCATGACCAAGTAGGATTTATCCCAGGGATGCAAGGATGGTACAATATCTGAAAATCAATAAACCTGATACATCACGTAAACAAATTGAAAGAAAAAAAAAAACACATAGTCATATCAATTGATGCAGAGAAAGCATTTGACAAAATCCAACACCCATTTCTGATAAAAATCTCAGGAAGGTGGGAATAGAAGGATCATACCTCAACATAATACAAGTCATATATGACAAACCAACAGCTAACATCATACTCAATGGACAAAAACTAACACCATTTCCCCTAAGAACAGGAACAAGACAGGGATGCCCACTCTCACCACTCCTGTTTGACATAGAACTGGAAGTATTAGCCATTGCAATTAGACAAGAAGAAGAAATAAAAGGCATCAAAATTGGAAAAGAAGAATTAAAACTGTCCTTATTTGCAAATGACATGATATTATACATAAAAAACCCTTAAGACTCCATCAAAAAAGTATTAGACTTAATAAATGAATTTGGCAATGTAGCAGGATACAAAATTAATGCCAAGAAATCTTTGGCATTTTTACGCACCAATAGTGAACTTACAGAAATAGAGACTAAAAAAACAATCCCATTTACCATCGCACTAAAAAAATTAAGCTACCCAGGAATAAACTTAACTAAAGAGGTAAAAGACCTCTACTCAGAAAACTACAGGACGTTGAAAAAGTGATAGAGGAAGATATAAACAGATGGAAGAACATACTATGTTTTTGGATTGGTAGAATCAACATTATTAAAATGTCCATACTACCTAAAGCAATCTATAAATTCAACGCACTTCCCATTAAAATAAAAATAGCATATTTCACAGTCCTAGAACGGACTCTCCAAAAATTCATCTGGAATAAAAAACAACAAACAAACAAACAAACAAACAAAAAACCCGAATAGCTGCAGCGATCTTGAGAAAGAACAAAGTAGGTGGGATCTCAATACCAGATATCAAGCTGTATTACAATGGCGCTGTTCACAAAACTGCCTGGTACTGGCACAAGAACAGACATATAGATCAATGGAATAGAATAGAGAGCCCAGAAATCGGCCCGAACCAATATACTCAATTAATATTTGACAAAGGAGGCAAGAACATACAATGGAGTCAAGATAGTCTCTTCAATAAATGGTGTTGGGAAAATTGACAGATACATGCACAAAAATGAAACTAGACCTTCAACTTACACCATACACAAAAATAAACTCAAAATGGATAAAGGACTTAAATGTACGACGGGAAACCATAAAAATACTTGAAGAATCCAAAGGCAACAAAATCTCAGACATACGCCAAAGCAATTTTTTCACTGATACAGCTCCAAGGGCATTGGAAAATAGAGAGAAAATAAAGAAATGGGACTACATCAAAATAAATGCTTCTGCACTGCAAAAGAAACCATCAACAAAACAATAAGAAAGCCCACTGCATGGGAGAACATATATGCCAATGTTATCACCGATAAGGGCTTCATCTCCAACATTTATAGGGAAATCTTGCAACTTAACAAAAGGAAGATAAACAATCCAATAAAAAAAAATGGGCAAAGGACCTAAAGAGACACTTTTCAAAATAGGACATTCCGAAAGCCAAGAGACATATGAAAACATGCTCAAAGTCACTAATCATCCGAGAAATGCAAATCAAAACAACAATGAGGTACCATCTCACACCTGTCAGAATGGCTATCATCAACAAATCAACAAAGACAAGTGCTGGAGAGGATGTGGAGAAAAAGGAACCCCTGTGCATTTCTGGTAGGAATGCAGACTGCTGCAGCCACTATGCAAGACAGTATGGAGTTTCCTCAAAAAACTAAAAATGGAACTCCCATTTGACCCCGTGATCCCACTTCTAGGAATATATCCCAAGAAACCAGAAACACCAATCAGAAAGGATATATGCACCCCTATGTTCATAGCAGCACAATTCACCATAGCTAAGATCTGGAAACAGCCTAAGTGCCCATCAGCAGATGAATGGATTAGAAAACTGTGGTACATCTACACGATGGAATACTATGCTGCTGTAAAAGAGAAGGAATTCTTACCATATGCATCAGCATCGATGGAACTGGAGAGCATTATGGTAAGTGAAATAAGCCAATCAATGAAGGAAAAATACCACATGATCTCACTCATTTATGGATAATCAAGACCATTATAAACTTATGAACAAAAATAGATACAGAGAGAGAGCAACCTCGAACAGACTGTCAAACTACAGCGGGAAACGTGGGGGCTTGGATGGGTGGGTAAGAGATCAACCGCAGGACTTGTATGCATGCATATAAGCATAACCAATGGACATAAGACACTGGGGGGTAGGGGAGGCCAGGGGATTGTCAAGGGTGGGAAAAAAGGAGACATATGTAATACTCTTTATAATACTTTAAGAAATAAAACAATTAAAAAAATTTACACAGTAGAATACTATTCATCTATAAAAAGGAAGAAAAATTTACCCTTATCAACAGCATGGAAGGCCCTGAAGAACATTATGCTAACTGAACTAAGTTAGTTAGTGAAAAATTATATATGATTTCACTCATATGTGGCATATAATGAAGAAACTGAACTACAATGCAAAACAGATATAGACCCATAGATATAGAACAGGCAGACAGTTCTGGTGAGTTGGGGATGTGCTGGGGGTTTAGTGGAGGAAATGAACAAAAATAAAGCAAAACATAACAAACAAACAAAAAATAACTCATGGACATGGAAAATAGTGATGGGAAACATTATTAAATAAAATAAAGAAAATAATAAAAGTGCCCTTGTCCCTACTGCACATGACAATTCCAGTTGAAAGGCATAGCTGTTAATGGAAGAAGTTTGGAAAAACAATGCAGTTACAGCTACTTGCATGTGGCACACCAATTTTGTGTCAGTGGAAAGACAGCAGTCACCCTTACAACTTAATCTTTTGACTAGAGAAGGAAACACACCCCTTGAGTGACAAAGCAGTGAGGCAGAGTAATTATCTTTCAGAATTGCTATGGGATAAAGAAAAATTATGTGACACTTCCAAATTTTAGAAGCATTATATATTTCAATGTTTGAATAAGAGCCACAATTTGCCATAAAATCTATTGGAAACATAGAGGATGGCTCCAGCTTCTACATTTCCCAAGCAAACCATCTTTGAACACCTACAAGTGTACTTTCTATCATTATTTCCTTAGCTGTCACTCACTCATTGCATGGGGCAGGTGAATGCCACATGACTGACTGCAGGCTAAAACAAGACAAATTAAACTGATTTCACAGTCTTCAGTAACTGAAAAATAGAACTAGAATTAATTAATTGAACTTAACTTGGAAATCCAAGTACTACCATTGGCTAGAAGGCTACCTTAGAGAGTGTTAACCTGGACCCGGAATGGATATAGTTTCCACGTGGGAGTCTCAACAATTATAAACAGCACTTTCTGTACAGGGTACTATTTGCCCTCCTGTAATTGTATCACTTTCATGGAAATTAAATATCCCATATATTTTGAAAACACAGGTATTTGCTTTATAAAAGTTATCATAAGAAACCATCATATGGGCTAGATTGAAAATGGTGGTGGAGTAAGTGGAAGCTCACAGACATGCTCCCAGGACCAAACGGGAATTACTAAAATACAGAAGAACCACCCTGAAAAACCAACTGAAGATTAGCTGGAGAGAACTCTGATAACCAAAGATGGAAAATGGAGACCACATAGAAACTGGTTGAAAGAGGGGAGGTGCAAAAGGGCTAGCTAGACTCCCACAGACAGCAGCTGAAGTTCTGGAGAGATATCTCAGAAGTGGGGATTTTCAATGAAAAGTCTTAGATGTAATTCCTAAGCTGGGTCCCCCAGCAGAGAGCACAATAACTGAGAAAGGTGCCCATATACATCTGGCTGTGAAAAACAGCAGGGTTTTTGTATACCAGCAAGAGATGGCCAGTTTTGAGTGCAGCCACTTACCTTGGGCTGTAGAAGAGGGAAGCTGTATAAACATAAGCCAGGGTTTGGGGTCTCTGGGGTTAGAACTCAGAAGGCAGACACCCCAGTTCCCTGTGCTGAGTGATTTCCTCATGCTGTGGATGTCATCTTTCTCTAGCAAACTTTTGCTATCTTGCTGTATTTGCCTGGGGGGAAGGCAGTTGACCCACCTATTTGAAATTCCCTTGACCCACCCAGTGGAGTTTCTGAGGCCCATTAAAAGACTGAGATAAATAATTGACCTCCAGGCAGAAGCAATTGTCCCACCCTGTTGGAAAACCTCTCATTCTACCTGTGGACGTGTTCAGGGCTGCTCCAGATTCAATCCAATCTTATGCAGGCAAAGGCAGTTCTCTGGAGGTTTTGAGTCTTTTTCAGACCTAATTAGTCAGAAATAGCAGTTTGGGCCCCCACCACAGATGCCATCCAAGAATGCTTATCAAGGGGAAAGCCAGCAGGACCCCTAGCACCTGCAGCTGACACCTGTGGGAACAGCTCTGTGGGGGAAGGAGACACAGCTCAGAACAGCGTTAACAAAGGTGTGAGACTGAAGGTAACCCAGCCTCTGGGATAAGATGTCTAGGACCACTAGACAGCTGGTATGATGACATTGGGGTTGTATCTCCATGGTAGCAAGTTGGAGGGGAAATCCTTCCCATAAATGGGACATCAACAATCAAGTCCCAACTACAACAGGAGAGCCCAAATAATACAAACAAGGGACATTCCTAGAGCATCCAGCTTAGGTGAAGAAAGACACTACACCACTGGACCCCTAAAGACACTTTCTACATAATGCCATCATACAAAGACTGGGGGGCATAGCAGTTCTATCTAATACATAGAAGCAAATACAAAGAGACAGATAAGATGGGGAGACAAAGAAAAAACCCTTACATGAGAGAAAATAAAAAATCTCCAGAAAAATAATTAATGAGATGGAGGCAAGCAACCTATCAGGTATAGAGTTCAAAGAAATGGTTATAAAGATGCTTAAGGAACTTAGTGCAAATTACAACAGCATGAGGCGGGGAGGAATAGAGGCCATTAACAAGAACCATACAGAAATGAAGAATGATATGTCTGATATGAAAAACACACTGGAAGAGATTAAAAGTAGATTGGATAAAACAGAGGACCAAATCAGCCATTTGTAAGACAAGGTAAAAATAAATACCCAATTAGAGCAGCAAATAGAAAAATAATTAAAAATCAAGATAATAGCTTATGAGAGCTCTGGGAAAACATGAAATGTAACAACATCAGTATTATAGGAATAGCAGAAGGGAAAGAGGTAGAGCAAGGAATAGAGAACCTGTTTAAAGAAATAATGACAGAAAACTTTCCCAACGTGGTGAAGGGAAATGTCACACAAGTTCAGGAAGTACTGAGAGTGCCAATCAAAATGAACACAAAGAGCTTAATACCTAGTCACATCATAATTAAAATGGCAAATGTTAAAGACAAAGAAAGAATCTTAAAGGCATCAAGAGAGAGACAGAAAATTACATAAAAAGGAGATAACATTAGAATATCAGCTGACTTCTCAATAGAAACACTTCAGGCCATAAGGAAGTGGCATAAAATACTCAAAGTAATGAAAAGCAAGGGCCTAAATCCAAGACCACTGTATCCAGTGATATTATCATTTAAAATTAAAGGTGAAATAAAAAACTTTCCAGAGAAAAAAAAGGTTCAAGGAGTACGTTAACACCAAACCAGCAATCCAAGAACTGTTAAAGAATATGCTCTAAGAAGAAGAAAAGGATAGATGAGCATAGCCATAAAGAAAATAAAAATGGTAATAAATAAATACCAAACAATAATAACCTTAAATGTAAATGGATTAAATGCTCCATTCAGAAGACATGGGGTGACTGAATGGGTAAGAAAACATGGCCCCAGAGATTAAAAATGGTGACAGAGTAAGTGGATGCTACATGGACATACTCCCAAGAACAAACTTGCATTACAACTAAAATACAGAAAAACTTCCCCAAATAATCAACAGAAAACTCACAGGAGAGAACCCTGACACCCAAGGCCAAAAGTGGAGACAGCGTATTGACTGGTATGAGGTGCCGAGGTGCAAAAGGGCTGGCCGAGCACCCACGGATAGTAACTGAAGTCCTGGATAGATATCTCAGCTGTGGGGATTGCCATTTAGAACTCTGGAAAATAATCCCCAAGCTGGCTCCCCAGAAGAGAGCACCAAACCTGAGGAGGGTACCCACATAACATCTGGCAGTGAAAAGCAGCAGGGTACTATCTGCCAGAGAGTAACAGCTGCAAAAGTGTTCAAAGTCACTAACCATCCAAGAGATGCAAATCAGAACAACAATGAGGTACCATCTCACACCTGTTAGAATGGCTATCATCAACAAATCAACTAATAGCAAGAGCTGCCAAGGATGTGGAGAAAAAGGAACCCTCTTGCTCTGCTGGTGGAAATGCAGATTGGTGCAACCACTGTGGAAAAAAGCATTGAGTTTCCTCAGAAAATTAAAAAAGGATCTTCCATTTGACCCAGTGGCCCCACTTCTAGGAATATATCCCATGAAATCAGAAACACCAATCAGAAAGGATATATGCACACCTATGTTCAAAGCAGCACAATTTACAATACCTAAGATTTGGATACAGCCCGAGTGCCCATCAGCAGATGAAAACTGTGGTACATCTATACAATGGAATACTACACTGCTCTAAAAAAGAAGGAACTCTTACCTTTTGCAATAGCATGGTTGGACCTGGAGAGCATTATATTAGAGAAATAAGCCAGTCAGAGAAAGATAAATATCATATTATCTTACTCATTTGTGGAATATGATGAAGAACATAAACTGATGAACAAAAATAGAGCCAGAGGAAAAAACTATTTTAGAATATAATAGAAGTAATCCGGTTATTTGCAGATCTTTAATATTCCTACAACTTTTGTGGTAGTATACTATGTTAGTACAGTTTTGGTAGTATTATTATATTTAAATTTTTTTTCTTAAAATATTAGTTTATTGCATGTTGTATTATTATATTCCAAATAGTTTTTCTTGAAATATTAATGTTTTTTGCATTTAACATTATTATATTTAAAATAACTTTTTAAAAAATATTAATGTCTATTGAATGTAACATTATTATACTTAAAATCAGGGTATTTTTTTTTAAAATAAAAAAAGAAAACATGAACCTTTATATTGACTCTCTACAAGAGACCCACCTAAGGACAAAAGATATACACAGACTGAAATTGAAGGCATGGAAAAGTATATTTCATGCAAATGAAAAGGAAAAAAAACAAGCTGGTGTAGCAATACTCTTATCAGACACAATAGACTGCCAAACAAAGGCCATAACATGAGACAAAGAAGGCCACTTTATAATTCTAAAGGGAATGATTCAACAAGAAAATATAACCCTTATAAATATATATGCACCCAATATAGGAACACCCAAGTACATTAATGATCTTTAAGGGAGAGATTGACAGCAATACGATCCAAGTGGAGGACTTTATCACTGCACTGACATCATTGGATAGGTTTTCCAGACAAAAAATTAACAAGGAAAAAGAGGCCTTAAATGACACACAAGGTCAAATGGATCTAACCGAAATGTACAGTACATCACCTCAAAGCAAAAGAATATACATTCTTCTCAAGTGCACAAGGAACATTCTCAAAAGACAGACCACATGATAGGGCACAAAACAAGTCTATGCAAATTCAAGAATATCAATAAAATACCAAGCATCTTCTCGGATCACAATGGCATAAAGTTAAAAACCAAGTATAACAACAACAACAAAACCCCAAAACACTCAAATACAATGAGATTAAATAGCATTTTATGAAGAAATGATTAGGATACCAATGAAATCAAGAAGAAAATTAAAAACATCTTGAGAACAAATGAAAATGAACACACAACCACCCAAAACCTATGGGACACAGCAAAAGCAATCCTGAGAAGGAAGTCATAGCACGACAAACCTACCTCAAGAAACAAGAAATGAGACTAATAAAGTAACCCTACAACTATATGAACTAGAGAGAGAACAGCAAGAAAAGCCTGAGGAAGTAGAAGGAAGGAAATAGTAAAGATGAGAGTGGAAATAAATGACATAAACACTAAACAGAAAGTACAAAACATCAATAAATCCAAGAACTGGTTCTTTGAAAATATAAACAAGATTGATGAACCGCTAGTCAGACTCATCAAGAAACAAAGAGAGAGAACACAAATAATTAAAATAAGAAATGAAAGAAGCAATGTAACAATGGACACAAAGGGTTATAAACAAATACTATGAACAACTATATGCCAAGAAACTGGACAACCTGGGTCAAATGGACAAATTCCTAGAAACCTACAATATTCCAAATCTCAAACAGGAAGACTCAGAAAACCTGAGTAGGCCAATGACGACTGATGAAATTGAAACAGTAATTTAAAAACTTCCAGCAAACAAAGCCCAGGACTGGATGAATTTACAGGTGAATTTTATTTACCAAACATTCAAAGAAGAACTAACACATATCCTCCTCAAACTATTTCAAAAAATTCAAGAGGAAGGAATGTTGCCAAGCTCTTTTTACAAAGCTAACATTATCCTAATTACAAATCTAGATAAATACACTGCAAAGAAAGAAAATTAGAGGCCAAAATCTCTGATGAACACAGATGCTAAAATCTGCAACAAAATATTATCAAATTGGATGCAGCAATATATTAAAAAGATCATACACCATGATCAAGTGGGATTTATTCCAGGGTTGCAAGTTTGGTACAATATTCACAAATCAATAAATGTGATACATCACATAAACAAATTGAAAGACAAAAACCACATGATATATCAATAGATGCAGAAAAAGCATTTGACAAAATCCAACACCCTTTTTTGATAAAAAGTGTCAGTAAAGTGGGAATAGAGATATAGTACACCAACATAATAAAGGCCATATACAAAAACTTACAGCTAACATGATATTCAATAAGCAAAAATTAAAAGCATTTCCCTTAAGAACAGGAATAAGACAAGAGTGTTGGCTTTCACCACTCTTATTCAACATAGTACTGGGAGTCCTAGCCACAGAAATCAGACAAAAAGAAGATATAAAAGGCATACATATTGGAAAGGATAAAGTAAAACTGTCATTATTCACAGATGACATGATATTGTACATCAAAAAGCCTAAAGACTCCACCTGGAAACTACTAGACTTCATAAAGGAGTTCAGCATCGTAGCAGGATATAAAATCAACATCTACAAATTAATGGCATTTTTGTACACCAATAATGAACTCTCAGAAAGAGAAACTAAAAAAGCAATCCTATTTATCATTGCGACAACAACAACAAAAAATAAGATAACTAGGAATAAACTTAACCAAGGAGGTAAAAGTCCTATCCGGGGAAAACTATATGACATTGAAAAAAGAAATAGAGGAAGATAGGAACAAATGGAAGCATATACCATGTTCATGGATTGGAAGAATTAACACCATTAAAATGTCTATACTACTCAAAGCACTCTACAGATTCAACTCAATCTCTATTAAATACCAATGGCATACTTCACAGAGTTAGAAGAAATACTCCAAAAACTTATATGGGACCATAAAAGACCTCGAATAGCTGCAGCAATCTTGATAAAGAAGAATGAAGTAGAAGGGATCACAATGCCAGCTATCAAACTATACTACAAATCTATTATAACCAAAATAGCTCGGTACTGGCACAGAAACAGACATATAGACCAATGGCTCAGAGACCCCAGAAATTGACTCACACTATTATGGGAAATTAATATTTGATAAAGGAGGCAAGAACATACAATGGAGTAAAGATAGCCTCTTCAACAAATGATACTGGTAAAACTAGATAGACACATGCAAAAAGATGAAACTAGACCACCAACTTACACCATACAAAAGAATAAACTCAAGATGGAGAAAATACTTAAATGTAATGCATGAAATGATAAAAATCCTAGAAGAAAACAGACAGTAAACTCTCAGACATCTCATGTAGCAATATGTTTACAGATACATCTCCTAAGGCAGTGATCGGCAAACTCATCAGTCAACAGAGCCAAATATCAACTGTACAATGATAAAAATTTCTTTTGAGAGCCAAATTTTTTAAACTTAAACTATATAGGTAGGTACATTGTTATTAACTTAATTAGGGTACTCCTAAGGCTTAGGAAGAGCCACACTCAAGGGGCCAAAGAGCCGCATGTGGCTCGCAAGCCAAGGTTTGCCTACCACAGTCCTAAGGCAAAGGAGACTAAAGAGAAAATAAATTGTAATACATCAAAATAGAATCCTTATGCACAACAAAAGTAACCTCCATCAAATTGAAATGGGAACCCACTGTATGGGAGAACATATTTGCCAATAATACATCTGACAAGGGGTTAATATCCAAAATATATAAATCACTCATACAACCCAACTAAAAGAAGAGGAGCAATCCAATTTAAAAATTGGCAGAAGACCTGAATAGACATTTCTCCAAAGACAACACACAAATAGCCAAGAGGCATATGAAAAAATGCCCCAAGTACTAATAATCAGAGAAATGCAAGTTAAAACCACAATTGATATCACCTCACTCCTGTCATAATGGCTATCATAAAAAAATAAAAATAAATAAACAAACAAGTGCTGGTGAGGATGTGGAGAAAAGGGAACACTAGTTCATTGCTAGTGGGAATGCAGATTGTTGCAGCCACTATGGAAAATAGTATGGAGTTCCCTCAAAAAATTAAAAATGGAACTTCTTTTGACCCAGCGATCTCACTTTTGGGAATATATCCTAAAAAATCCCAAAACACGAGTCAGAAAGAATATATGCACCCCTTTGTTCATAGCAGGGCTATTTATAATAGCTAAGATTTGGAAATAGCCCAAGGTCCTATTAGTAGATGAATAGGTCAAAAAGCTGTGGGACATTTACACTATGGAATACTATTTGGTGTAAAAAAGAAGAATCTCTTACCCTTTGGACAGCATGGATAGACCTGGAAAATATTATGTTAAGTGAAATAATCCAGTTAGGAAAAACAAATATTTCATGATCTCACTTATTTGTGGAATCTACTGAACAAAATGAATTGACCAACAAAATAAGATCTGAAGCAGGGAGGCATGGAACAGACTGACATACGTCAGTGTGGGGTTGGGAAACAAGAAAAGCTAAACCAAAAAACCTATATACTTACTAGAGGCCCCATGCATGAAATTCTTGCATGGGGGGTCCCTCAGCCCGGCCCCCACCCTCTCCAATCAGGGACCCTTTGGGGGATGTCTGACTGCTGGTTTAGGCTCGATCCCTATGGACATCCCTCTCGCAATCTGGGACTGCTGGCTCCTAACTGCCTCTGCCTGCCTGCCTGATTGCCCCTAACTGCCCTCTTCTACCAGCATGATCACCCCTAACTTCTCCCCCTGCCAGCCTTATTGTCCCTAACCACCTCTGCCTCAGCACCCACCACTGTGGCTTTGTCCGGAAGGAGGATCAGATAACCGAAAGATGTCTGGTCGACCCAGTCTAATTAGCATATTACCCTTTTATTAGTATAGATAGGCATAGCCCATGGATATGGGCAATAGGGTAGTGAAGACCTGTGCAGAGATGGGAAGAGGCTTGGAGGAGGGGGTAAAGTGAGGGATAATGGGAGATATCTGTAATACTATCCACAATAAAAAACATATTTAGAAAATCATGTTAATGTCATATCTCCAGTAGATTACATAAGCTTCATATAATTGTAGAACTCTCTTAAAAAATGGGTATAACCTTAGGTAGACATTGAAGCTTCCCAGAAGGCTAGTAAACTCACCTACAGGCAGTTATATCTACAATAAAAATAATCAAATTAGAAAATAATGTTACATAATTTGTTCCTTGCCTTATCTGAAATGGTCCATAACAGTAGCTCAGCTTTTGGAAGCATTTAGGCCAGCCTCAACTTATTGGCTAGGGCAGTGGTCGGCAAACCATGGCTCGCAAGCCACATACACCTCTTTGGCCCCTTGAGTGTGGCTCTTCCACAAAATACCACGTGCAGGCGCGCGCGTACAGTGCAATTGAAACTTCGTGGCCCATGCACAGAAGTCGGTTTTCGACCTAGGCGAGTCTATTTTGAAGAAGTTGTGTTAGAAGAAGTGGGGGTGTCGGTTGGTCGGGCGACGGGAGACGCGGCGCAGGCAGGCCTCAAGATATGCAGTGCGGGGTAGGCGCGTGTGATTGATGCAGGAGTTGAGTGAGCCAGTCAGTCAGCAGTCTCATTGTGCAGTGGTTATCGCTAGTCTCATCCACAAATCACGTGCGGGTGACAAAAGTATCTACTCGAAGCATAAAGTTACCTGTATTTTTCCAACCAGCTGAAAATCCTACAGGTATTTTTGTCATCAATTTAAGAATTATAATTCTTTTGTGTTGGTGGCTTTATTATTATAAAATGAAACATTTTTTTAGGTGCCCTGTTTGAGATGGCTACAAAGAAGAAGCAAAGAAAAACGGAAGACGAAAACCGTGAATTTAAAGTTGCATTTAAAGTACCTACCTATATAGTTTAAGTTTAAAAAATTTGGCTCTCAAAAGAAATTTCAATCATTGTACTGTTGATATTTGGCTCTGTTGACTAATGAGTTTGCCGACCACTGGGCTAGGGTGATTATGGATGGCAAAATTGTCATAAACTTCATATTTTCCATAAACCCAGGTGGCATGTGTGCAATTTTTTAATGCAACCTGCAATCCCTGGATTAATTTCTCTGATCTAATCATATTACCAATTATAAAACATAAGGAGAAAGCCATCTTACATTCTAAGCTACATAGTGTTAGTTAATAATATCTGTTCAAGCAACTAAGTCCAGGATGCTGGAAAGTATGGTTGAAGTCAATATTTCATTTTGGTCCCATTATGCATCTTGGAATCCTGTGGATAGTTGCCTTGATTAAATGTTATATGAAACAAATTATTTGGATATGATCCCAGTCTTTGTTAGATATGTTTTTCTCTGTGCCTAATAAAGTGGCATATGCCTGGGAAAATCCTTAAGAAGTCAAGGTAATATACCAATGAGTGGTGGATATTCCTAGAAAACAATTCTTCATTGGTCTGTCATATTTATTCATATTATGTAAGTAGAAGAACTGGCTAGTTTTATTCCAGACTCTCTTTTTAAAGATGTTTGCATAGTAAGGGACCATGGAAAATAGTGATAGTGTCTCTATATGGAATGAAAGGACATTTTCCCCCATAAACATAATTAAAATATTTCTCTCCAAAGACAAAAATGATGCTGGTAAAGAAGGCTTACTTACCATTATAAAGGTTTGGATGTCTTCTGCTTGAGATATCTCTCTAGTTAGAGAACCCACAGCAGGTGCAGCTATCACCTGGCCCTCTTCTCAGTACCCTGTGTGAACTGGGGTTCAGGAACCTGGTACGATTTCTAATACTCTGACTACAGTTATTACTGTGAATAGTAAACTATATTTTGGCTCTGATTTGAGTGTTACATCTTATGCCAGCATCAATGAGATGGACCAGTTAACTTGTCATCTTACAAATAGGGTAAAATCTCAGATTTTTCACATTTTTTAATATTATAATACCCATATCTTCTAAATTTTTTGGAAGCAAGAGATTTATATTACAAAATTAAATATTATTTTAAATAACAATTTTAACAGTGGGGAAAGAGCATCAATTTACCTTGTACAAGTGCAAAATCTTACTAAATCAAGGATCCAGGAAAATCAAACTGAAATAAGCATTTTGCTAACATCATTCCAAATTGTGTTTACTTTTCACCATCTTCTTTCATCTTTGCTATTGAGTTACCCAGGAAGAGTAAATATATCTATAGGGATAAGCACATGTTTAAGCAATTTTGTTAAAGAATGAAATATTCATAGAAATAGAACAACAGAGGAAAATTGAAGGATCAAAGTTGTAATCGAAAAGTGACAAAGTAAGAATGATTATTTTTATTTCATCATCTATTCATATAACATTTCTCACTAAAGGCAGAGAATATAGTACTAATTTCTGCATTTTCATATTGAAATATTTTGGAGCACATTTTATTTTTATTTAGGGAAGAATAGGCTTGCATATTCCTATTTGAAAATGCACATCACTATATGAATGAACACATTTACACTATATAATCTACACTAATAAAAGAGAAACAAGAAAATTGGTGTTACTCTGCTACGCCCACCAGCCAATCAGAGTGAGTGACTATGCAAATTAACCCAACAAAGATGGTGGTTAATTTGCATATGCAGACTGAAGGCTCCAGCTGGAGTGAAGACTGAAGACTGAAGACTGAAGACTGAAGACTGAAGAGGCTTGGCTTATCCACTGTGGCTGGACCAAAGGCCTGGGTCCTGGGTGCCTGAGGAAAACCGGTGCCAGCAGCCAAGGGAAGGAAGGCCTATTGCAGGAATCTTCATTCAACAAACTTCTAGTATTAAATAATGAACAAAAAATCATTTTTATTTTCCTAGTTTAATTTATTAATACAGAACATAAAAATCCATCATCTTTTGTGCTTTTTTAATTGACTGATGTAGAGAGAGAGGAAGGGAGAGAGGGAGAGATCAATTTATTTTTCCACATATTTATGCATTCATTGGTTGCTTCTTGTATGTGCCTTGACCAGAAAACCAGAGATCATACCTGCAACTTTGGTGTACCGGGATGATGCTCTAACCAACTGGCCAAGGCCTATTGTACTATTTTTTAATACATGAATATAATGTCCTATATTACAAAACAGATATCTATCTCAATTTTGTCTATACTTATAAGTATACTCAATATGAAATGCCACTCTCAATAGGAAATTAAAGCTAAAATAATTTTATGTAAATGATGGGTTATTTGTTTTTAATAGTGTGTTATTAATACTCAAGACATATCAAATATTTCAGAATATTTTTTTAAATATCAGGTATTGTCTCATTCACTTTTAGTGTCTGAACATATCTAACCTATCTGGATAGCAATCCAGTACTTTTTTATTGTTGAAAGCATTACATGTCTCCTTTCTTCCCTGATTAATGCCCCCCCCTGGCCACACCCATCCCCAAGGGCAATCCCCCACCACCCCAGTGTCTGTGTCCATTGGTCATGCTAACATGCATGCATACAAGTCCTTTTGTTGATCGCTAAATATCCCCTCCCCTGCCTTCTCCCTGAGGTTGGACAGTCTGCTCAGTGTCACCTTGTCTCTGGATCCATTTTTGTTCATCAGTTTATGTTGATCATTATGTTCCACATATGAGTGAGTTAATGTGTTGTTTATCTTTCTCCAACTGGCTTATTTCACTTAGCACAATGCTCTACAGTTCCATCCACGCTGTTGCAAATGGTAAAAGTTCCTTCATTTTTACAACAGTGTAATATTCCATTACATAGATGTACCACTGTTGTTTTATTTTAGCCCACTCCTCTGCTAATGGACACTTAGGCTGTTTCCAAATCTTAGCTATTGTAAATTGTGCTGCTATGAACATAAGGGTGCATATATCCTTTCTGATTGGTGTTTCTGGTTTCTTGAGATATAGGATGAGAAGTGGGATTACTGGGTCAAATGGGAGTTCCATTTTTAGTTTTTTGAGGAAACTCCACACTGTTCTCCACAGTGGCTGTACCAGTCTGTATTCCTACCAGCAGTGCACAAGGGTTCCTTTTTCTATACATCCTTGCCTGCACTTGTCCTTTGTTGATTTGTTCATGATAGCCTTCTGGCAGTTGTGATATGATGCCTGATTGTTGTTTTGATTTGCATCTCTTGGATGATTAGTGACTTTGAGCATGTTTTCATATATCTCTTGGTTTTCTGTATGTCCTCTTTCAAAAAGTGTCTACTTAGGTCCTATGCCCATTTTGTGATTGGATTGTTTATCTTCTTTTGTTAAGTTTTATGAGTTCCCTGTAAATGTTGGAGATTAAACCGTTATCTGAAATAGCACTGGCAAATACGTTCTCCCATGCAGTGGGCTTTCTTGTTGTTTTGTTGATGGTTTCTTTTGCTGTGCAGAAGCTTTTTATTTTGCTGTAGTCCTATTTGTTTATGTTCTCCTTAGTTTCCATTGCCCTAGGAGCTGTATCAGTAAATATATTGCTCCACATATGTCTGATATTTTGCTGCCTAGGGAGTCTTCTAAGATTTTAATGGTTTCCCATCTTACATTTCAGTCCTTTAACCTTTTTGAGTTTGTTGTGTATGGTGTAAGTTGGTGGTCTAGTTTCATTTTTTGCATGTATCTGATCAAATTTCTCAGCACCATTTATTGAAGAGACTGTCTTGACTGCATTGTATGTTCATGCCTCCTTTGTCAAATATTAATTGAGCATAGTGGTTTTGGTCGATTTCTGGGTTCTCTATTCTATTCCATTGATCTATATGTCCGTTCTTGTGCCAGTACCAGACTGTTTTGAGAACAGTGGCTTTGTTATACAGCTTGATATGTGGTATTGAGATCCTACTTACTTTGCTCTTCTTTCTCAGGATTGCTGCAGCTATTTGAGGTCTTTTTTTTATTCCAGATGAATTTTTGGAAAGTTTATTCTAGGTCTGTGAAATATGCTGTTGGTATTTTAATGAGGAGTGCATTGAATCTATAAATTGCTTTGGGTAGTATAGACATTTCAATGATGTTGATTCTACCAATCCATGAACACGGTATGTTCTTCCATTTGTTTATGTCTTCCACTATCTCATTTTTCAAAGTTCTATAGTTTTCTGAGTACAGGTCTTTTAGGTCCTTAGTTAAGTTTATTCCTAGGTATATTAATTTTTAATTTTTTTTTTTTGGTGCTATGGTAAAAGGGATTGTTTTCTTAGTTTCTCTTTTGTGAGTTAATTGTTGGTGTATTAAAAAGCCATAGATTTATGGGTATTGATTTTGTATCATGCTACATTGCCAAATTTATTTATTATATCTAGTAGTTTTTTGATGGAGTGTTTGGGGTTTTCAATATACAGTATCATGTCATCTGTGAATAAGGACAGTTTTACTTCTTCTTTTCCAATTTGTACGCCTTTTATTTTTTCCTCTTGTATTATCACTATGGTTTGCACTTCCAGTACTATGTTAAAAAGGAGTGATGAGAGTGGCCATTTCTGTCTTGCTACAGTTCTTAGGGGTAACGGTTTTAGTTTTTGCCCATTGAGTATGATGTTGGCTGTAGGTTTGTCATATAAGGCTTGTAATATGTTGAGGTAAGATACCCTTTTTCCCACTTTGCTGTGGGTTTTTATCAGGAAACTGTGTAGGAATTTGTAAAATGCTTTTTCTGCATCGATTGATATGATTATGTGATTTTTGTCTCTCAATTTGTTTATGTGATGTACCACAATTACTGATTTTCGGATATCATACCATCCTTATAGTCCCAGAATAAATCCCTATTGTTCATGGTGTATGTTCTTTCTAATGTAATGCTGGATCAGATTTGCTAGACTTTTGTTGAGGATTTTAGCATCTAGGTTCATTAAGGTTATTGGCCTGTAAATCTTTCTTTGTGGTTTCTTCATCTGATTTTGGAATTAGGATAATGCTGGCTTCATAGAAAGAGCTTGGGAGTGTGCCTCCCTCTTGATTTTTTTTTTTTGGAATAGTCTGAGGAGGATAGGTTTTAGTTCTTTGAATGCTTGGTAGAACTCCTCTGTAAAGCCATCTGGACCAGGGCTTTTGTTTGTTGGAAGATTTTTGATTACTGCTTCAATTTCTTCGGTAGTTATCAGCCTATTAATATATTTTTTATTCTTCCTGATTGAGTTTTGGAAGCTTGTATTTTTCTAAGAATATATCTATTTCATCTAGATCGTCCAGTTAGTTGGAGTAGAGTTTTTCATAGTATTTTTTCATAATAATTTGTATATCTGTGGGGTCAGTTGTTACTTCACCTCTTTTATTTTTTATTTTGTTTGCTTGGGTCCTCTCTCTTTGTTTCTTGGTGAGCCTGTCTAGAGGTTCATCATTATTGTTTATCCTTTCAAAGGATCAGCTCTTGGTTTTATTGATCTTTTGTACTATTTTTTATCTTTATGTCATTTATTTCCACTCTGTTCTTTATTATTTCCTCCCTTCTGATTACTTTGGGCTTTTTTTGCGCTCTCTTTCTAAAGTTTGATTTGTAGGGTTAGAAAATGTATTACCATTTTTTCTTGTTTTTTGAGGTAGGCCTGTAGAGCTATGAATTTCCCTCTCAAGACTGCTTTCATTGTGTCCCATAGATTTTGGATTGTTGTGTTTTCATTGTAGTTTGTGGACAGGATGCTTTTTATTTCTTCTTTGATCTCTTTGGTAACCCATTCATTGCCTAATAGCCTGCTATTTAGCCTCCAAGTTTTTTATTATTTTTTTTCTCTGTTTTTATTGTAGTTCATTTCTAATTTTCTGCCACTGTGGTCTTAGAAGATGTTTGATATGATTTCTATCTTCTTGAGTTTGAAGAGACTTTGCCTGTGTCCCAAAAGGTGGTCATATTTGAAAATGTGCCATGTGCACTTGAAAAGAATGTATATTCTGCAGCTTTGGGGTGAAATGTTCTGAATATGTCAATTAAGTCCATCTGATCTAGTGAGTGATTTAGGATAGATGTTTCTTTGTTGATTTTTTTGTTTAGAGGATTTAACTAGTAGTGTCAATGTGGCATCAAAGTCCCTTACTATGACTGTATTGCAGTCAATATCTCATTTGATATCTTCCAGATGGTGTTTTTTTTTTTTAATGTATTTGGGTGCTCCTGCATTGGGTGCATGTAGTTTTACCAGAGTTATATCCTCTTGTTGAATTGCTCCTTTAATATTATGAAGTGGCCTTCCTTATCTCTTGTTATGTTCTTCACTTTGAGGTCTAATTCGTCAGATATATTGCTACCCCACCTTTTGTTCATTTCCATTTGCCTGATTTTTTTTTCCCATCCCTCCACTATCAGTCTATGTGGGTATTTTGTTCTTAAGTAGTTATCTTGTAGACAGGAGACATATTGGTCATGTATTGTTATCCATTCAGCTACCCTATGTCTTTTGATTTGGGCATTTAATCCATTTACATTTAATGTTATTATTGATAGGTACTTGTTTGTTGCCATTCTTATTCTTTATGCCTGTGTTCCTTCTTCCCATCCTCTTTCTTCTTTTTATAGCAGACCCTTTAGCAATTCTTGCATTGCTGGTTTGGTGGTGATAAACGCCCTCAGCCTTTTTTTTTTCTGCAAAGCTCCTTATTTTACCCTTCAATTTTGAATGATAACCTTGCTGGATAGAGTATTCTTGGAATCAGTCCCTTCTTTGCATCACTTTGTATACATCATTGTATTCCCTTAGGGCCTTATGTGTTTCTGTTAAGAAATCATTTGATAATCTAATGGGTGATCCCTTGTAGGTAACTCTCTGTGTCTCTCTTGCAGTCATTAGGATTCTCTCTTTGTCTTCAAAGTTTACCATTGTATTTATGAGTTCTCTTGGTTTGGGTTTTTGGGTTCATCTTGTTAGATACTCTCTGTGCTTATGTGACATTTTTCTTCCCCAAATCAGGGAAGTTTTCTGTCATTATTTCTTCAAATATACTTTCTTATCCTTGTTCCTCTTCTTGCCTTTCTGAAACCCCTATTATAAGTATGTTACTTAGGTTCATGTTGTCCCAAAGCTCTCTTAGGCGCTCCTCCCAGTTTCTAATTATTTTTCCTCTGTTGTTCAGATTGGATGTGTTTTTTTGCCCAGTCTTCTAATTCAGTAGTTCAGTCCTCAGCTTCTTCTAGTCTACTGTTGAAACCTTCCATTGTGTTTTTATTGTATTTATATTATTCTTTATTTACTCTTGATTCTTACATATTTTGATTTTCTCATCCAGCTGGTTTAGAAACAGTATGACTTTTATTCTGATTTTTTTCTGACATATTGCATGCCTCTTTTTCATTTATTACCTTTTCTGGTGCATCGTCTTTTTCTTTCCTTTTGGGGTTGTTGCTTTGTGTCCCCATCTTTGCTCTTACTGAAGATTCTCGGCACCAAATTGTGCAGGGCCTATGGCTGCAGAAATGGGCTAGGCAGGAGGGTTGTGCTCTTTGAGAATCCCTGGAGGGCCCAATCTCTGGGACACAGCATGCCCTGGGTTGAAGCAGAGGGCATGGCCGTGGGTTACACAGTCCCAGCCTCTCCAACAGACCCAGTCCCTAGGACACACAGGGCCAAGAGTTGATGCAGTGGGTTGGGTGGAGGAGAGTGTTTTTCAGGTGCTCACAGGAGCCTGTGGTCAAGGAGGCTGGAGTTGTGGTGTCTGTGGGTCCATAGCTAAGGCAGCAAATCTTTGGCTGGAGTGGCAATAGCGTCCAGTCTTGTTGGTGAAGTTGGGCTCCCTGTCACAACAGATCTCTCCTTCAAGGTGACATGGTTTCTGTGTCAGAAATATCTACCTTGGGAGTGATTGCAGCAGTAGCAGGGGCTCCCTGTCTAGGAGAGACCAGTCTACCAGCCCCCAGAAGTTCTGAAGGATCTAACTGTCACACACACACACACACACACACACCACATGTCCACACACTCCCATTTTGCTGCCTCATTAACATAATTATCTTTACTGCTGTCCTTCCAGACATCATCTTGACTCTCAAGATTTACATTTTCCATAATATCTTTCAAATATGACTTCTTTTTTTTATTATTGCTTAAAGTAATACAAAGGGTATTACATATGTGTCCATTTTTCCCCCCCGCCCGAGACAGTCCCCTAGCCTCCCCTATCCCCAGTGTTTTATGTCCATTGGTTATGCTTCTATGCATGCATACAAGTCCTTTGGTTGATCTCTTACCCCCCTACCTCCTGTCCCACTACCCTCCCCGGCCTTCCCGCATAGTTTGACAATCTGTTTGAGGCAGGTCTGCCTCTGTATCTATTATTGTTCAAAAGTTTATAATGGTCTCTATTATCCATGAATGAGTGAGATCATGTGGTATTTTTCCTTCATTGACTGGCTTATTTCACTTAGCATAATGCTCTCCAGTTCCATCCATGCCATAGCAAATGCTAAGAGTTCCTTCCTTTTTAGAGCAGCATAGTATTCCATCGTGTAGATGTACCACAGTTTTCTAATCCATTCATCTAATGATGGGTACTTAGGCTGTTTCCAGATCTTAGCTATGGTAAATTGTGCTGCTATGAACATAGGGGTGCATATATCCTTTCTGACTGGTGTTTCTGGTTTCTTGGGATATATTCCTAGCAGTGGGATCACAGGGTCAAATGGGAGTTCCATTTTCAGTTTTTTGAGGAAACTCCATACTGTCTTCCATAGTGGCTGCACCAGTCTGCATTCCCACCAGCAGTGCACAAGTGTTCCTTTTTCTCCACATCCTCTCCAGCACTTGTCGTTTGTTGATTTGTTGATGATAGCCATTCTGACAGGTGTGAGATGGTACTTCATTGTTGTTTTCATTTGCATCTCTCGGATGATTAGTGACTTTGAGCATGTTTTCATATGTCTCTAGGCTTTCTGAATGTCCTCTTTTGAAAGGTGTCTATTTAGGTCCTTTGCCCATTTTTTGATTGGATTGTTTATCTTCCTTTTGTTAAGTTGTATGAGTTCCCTATAAATTTTGGAGATTAGGCCCTTATCAGATATGACATTGGCAAATATGTTTTCCCACACAGTGGGTTTTCTCGTTGTTTTGTTGATGGTTTCTTTTGCTGTGCAGAAGCTTTTTATTTTGATGTAGTCCCATTTGTTCATTTTCTCTTTAATTTCAAGTGCCCTAGGAGCTGTATCAGTGAAGAAATTGCTTCGGCATATGTCTGAGATTTTGTTGCCTTTGGATTCTTCTAGAATTTTTATGGTTTCCTGTCGTACATTTAAGTACTTTATCCATTTTGAGTTTATTTTTGTGAGTGGTGTAAGTTGGTGGTCTAGTTTCATTTTCTTGCATATATCTGTCAAAGTTTCCCAACACCCTTTATTGAAGAGACTATCTTGGCTCCATTGTATGTTCTTGCCTCCTTTGTCAAATATTAATTAAGCATATTGGTTCGGGCCGATTTCTGGGCTCTCTATTCTATTCCATTGATCTATATGCCTATTCTTGTGCCAGTACCAGGCAGTTTTGAGAACAGTGGCTTTGTAATATATCTTGATATCTGGTATTGAGATCCCACCTACTTTGTTCTTTTTCAGGATTGCTGCAGCTATTCGGGGTCATTTTTTATTCCAGATGAATTTTTGGAGAGTTTGTTCTAGATCTATGAAGTATGCCGTTGGTATTTTAATGGGAAGTGCGTTGAATTTATAGATTGCTTTGGGTAGTATGGACATTTTAATGATGTTGATTCTACCAATCCATGAACACGGTATGTTCTTCCATTTGTTTATGTCTTCCTCTATATCTTTTTTCAACGTCCTGTAGTTTTCTGAGTAGAGGTCTTTTACCTCTTTAGTTAAGTTTATTCCTAGGTAGCTTAATTTTTTTGGTGCGATGGTAAACGGGATTGTTTTTATAATCTCTCTTTCTGAAAGTTCACTATTGGTGTATAGAAATGCCTTGGATTTCTTGGGGTTAATTTTGTATCCTGCTAGATTGCCAAATTCATGTATTAAGTCTAGTAGCTTTTTGATGGAGTCTCTAGGGTTTTGTATGTATAATATCATGTAGTCTGCAAATAAGGACAGTTTTACTTCCTCTTTTCCAATATGGATGCCTTTTATTTCTTCTTCTTGCCTAATTGCAATGGCTAACACTTCCAGTACTATGTTGAACAGGAGTGGTGAGAGGGGGCATCCCTGTCTTGTTCCTATTCTTAGGGGAAATGGTGTTAGTTTTTGTCCATTAAGTATGATGTTGGCTGTGGGCCTGTCATATATGGCTTTTATTATGTTGAGGTATGATCCTTCTACTCCCGCCTTACTGAGAGTTTTTATCAAAAAATGGGTGTTGAATTTTGTCAAATGCTTTTTCTGCATCAATTGATATGACCATTTGGTTTTATTCTTTCAATTTGTTTATGTGATGTATCACGTTTATTGATTTGCGGATATTGTACCATCCTTGCATCCCTGGGATAAATCCTACTTGATCATGGGGTATGATCTTTCTGATGTACTGCTGGATCCTATTTGCTAAGATTTTGTTGAGGATTTTGGCATCTATGTTCATGAGGGATATTGGCCTGTAATTCTCTTTCATTATGTTGTCTTTACCTGGTTTTTGGTATTAGGGTGATGCTGGCTTCATAGAATGAGCTTGGAAGTGTTCCTTCCTCTTGAATTTTTTGTAGTAGTCTGAGGAGGATAGGTTTTAGTTCTGCCTTGAATGATTAGTAAAACTCCCCTGTGAAGCCATCTGGTCCTGGGCTTTTGTTTGATGGAAGATTTTTGATGACTGCTTCGATTTCTTCCATAGTTATTGACCTGTTGAGATTTTTAGATTCTTCCTGATTGAGTTTTGGAATGTTGTATTTTTCTAGGAATTTGTCCATTTCCTCCAGGTTGTCTAGTTTGTTGGAGTAGAGCTCTCCATTGTATTTTTTAACAATCATTTGTATCTCTGTGGGGTCTGTTGTTATTTCGCCTCTATCGTTTCTGATTTTGTTTGGGTCCTCTCTCTTTGCTTCTTGGTGAGTCTGGCTAGAGGTTTGTCAATCTTGTTTATCCTTTCAAAGAACCAGCTCTTGGTTTCATTGATTTTATGTATTGTTTTTTGGTCTCTATGTCGTTTATTTCTGCTCTAATCTTTACTATCTCCTTTCTTCTGCTCACTCTGGGGTTTTCTTGTTGCTTTCTTTCTAATTCTTTGAGCTGTAGAGTTAGATGATTTATTACCATTTTTTCTTGTTTCTTGAGATAGGCCTGTAGAGCTATAAACTTCCCTCTCAGGACTGCTTTCATTGTGTCCCATAGGTTTTGGATTGTTGTGTTTTCATTGTCATTAGTTTCCAGGATGTTTTTAATTTCTTCTTTGATCTCATTGGTAACCCAATCAATATTTAATAGCATGATATTCAGCTTCCAAGTGTTTGAGTATTTTGGGTTGTTTTTATTGTAGTTTATTTCTAATATTATGCCATCATGGTATGCCTAGATGCTTTTTATGATTTGAATCTTCTTGCATTTAGGGAGACTTTCCTTGTGACCCAATATATGGTCTATTTTTGAATATGTCTTATGAGCACATGAGTAGAATGTATATTCCCTGGCTTTGGGGTGAAGTGTTCTGAAGATGTCTATTAAGTCCATCTGACCTAGTGAGTCATTTAGGATTGCTGTATCTTTGCTGACTGTTTGTCTAGAGGACTTATCCAGTGCTGTCAGTGGTGTATTAAAGTCCCCTACTATGATTGTATTGTTGTCGATCTCTCCGTTGATATCTTCCAGGAGTTTTTTTTATGAATTTGGGTGCTCCTTCATTGGGTGCATATATGTTTATCAGGGTTATATCTTCTTCTTGTATTTATCCCTTTAGTATTATGAATTGGCCTTCCTTATCTCTTGTTATGGCCTTCACTTTGAGGTCTATTTTGTCCGATATAAGTATGGCTACCCCAGCTTTCTTTTCCTTTCCATTTGCCTGAATGATATTTTTCCATCCCTTCACTTTCAGTCTGTGTGAGTCCCTTTTAATGAGGTGGGTCTCTTGTAGACAGCAAATATATGGGTCATTTTTTTTTATCCATTCAGCCACTCGATGTCTTTTGGTTGGAGCATTTAGTCCGTTTACGTTTAAAGTTATTATTGAAAGGTACTTGTTTGTAGGCATTTCTTTTTTTGTGTGGCTCTTTTCTTTCTGAGCTTTTTATTTCTTCTTTTTACACCAGTCCCCTTAGCATTCCTTGCATTGCTGGATTGGTGGTGATAAACTCCCTTAGCCTTTTTTTGTCTGTGAATCTTCTTATTTCCCCTTCAAGTTTGAATGGTAGCCTTGCTGGATAGAGTACTCTTGGATTCAGTCCTTTGCTTTGCATCACTTTGTAAATTTCCATCCATTCTTTACTGGCCTGACGTGTTTCTGTTGAAAAATCATTTGATAACCTAATGGGAGATCCCTTGTATGTAACTTTCCGTCTCTCTCTTGCAGCCTGTAAGATTCTCTCTTTGTCCTGAACATTTGCCATGGTAATTATGATGTGTCTTCGTGTGGGTCTTTTCGGGTTCACCTTGTTTGGGACTCTCTGGGCTTGTGTGACTTTTTTCTTCCCCACCTTAGGGAAGTTTTCTGATATTATTTCTTCCAATAGGTTTTCTAATCCTTGTTCATCTTTCTGTTGTTCTGGCACCCCTATTATTCGTATGTTGTTTCGTTTCATGTTGTCCCAAAGCTCCCTTAGGCTCTCCTCCTGTCTTAATTTTTTTCTCCAATTGCAGTACATTTTGACTGTGTTTTGCTTCCTTGTCTTCTAATTCACTAATTCAATCCTCCGCTTCCTCTAGTCTACTGTTGATACTTACAATGGTGTTTTTTATTGCAGCTATATCACTCTTCATTTCTTTTGGGTCTTACTTAAGTTGTTGATTTTTTCATGTGTTTCTTCTAGCTTCTTCCATATGTTATTGATTTTTTCATCTTTTTTCTTCTTGCTTCTTGCATTGGTAGTTGACTTTTTCATCTGTTTCTTCTTGCTTCTTGTAGAAGTTGTTGATTTTTTCCTCCATCCGGTTTATGCACTCTAGGACCCTTATTCTGAATTCTTTTTCTGTCATGTTGCATGCCTCTGTATTACTTAGCTGCTTTTCTGGCGAGTCCTCCTTCTCTTTCCTTTGGGGGTTTCTTTGTCTACCCATGTTTGATCTCACTGACATATCTAGATTTTGAGTCGTTCAGTGGCTGCTCCCTGGGTGGCAGTGACTCCTTGGTGTGTGGTTGTTCTTCTGGCGGTTATGGTAGCAGCTGCTCCTCAGTTGGCAGCAGCTCCTCTGGTGGGTGCCCTTCAAAGCTGTGGTGGCTCTTCTGGCTGGTGGGGGGAGGCTTCACTTACAGCTGCTGTTCCTCAGCAGAGGGTGTGGTTCTCAGGAGTCTGCTGTTGGTTGGATCTGCTGCTTTGATTTAAAGGCACAAAATACAACACAACAAGGCACCACGTACCAGGCACTAAACACAAATATATTAACGATATTAATAACCCCAAATAAATGTGACCACCCGAATTAAGAGGATTAGGGGATAAGGAAGATGGAAGAGAAAAAGAGAAAAGAGAAAAAAGAAAAGTAGGGACCAAAAAAAGGAGTGCAAAAATGAAATTGGGAAAAAAGAGGGGGGAAAATAAAAGCGAGAAAAGAAAAAAAAAAGAGTGAAAAGAGAGAATGAAGTGGAAGAGGGGAAGAGACTTTTTATATGATGAGAATACTCCTATAGAACCACCACTAATCCCAACAAATTCCAGCAACAGCTCCCTGGAGACGGATGCAAACTAGAAACAACTAATAATATATTGATGAAAATAGAATGGAGGACACTAATCCCAAAATAAAATAAAGAAAAAATAAAATGGCACTTTAAAAAATGGTAAAATGGTAGCAGTAATTATACTGGTTAAAAATAAGAAGGTAGTAATTAAAAGGGTAAAATCAGGTGATGGAAAAAGAAGAAAAAAAAGAAAAAAAAGAGAAAAAAAAAGAAAAATAATTGGTTTCTTAGTTAAAAGGTGAAAAAAGAAAAAAAAAATTTGCAATAGTGAAGGTCCTTCGGTTCTTCTATTCTTCATTCTGGCTCATCTTTAGTCCTGCTAGGTATTCAGGAGAGTGTTGAGTTTCCCTGCGATACACTGTTCCTCTGTGTTGTAAACCACAGTCCTTATTTTAAAGCAGGTCGTATTTGTTTCCCAGACTGCCTTATTTTGTGTTTAGCAAAGAGTCAGTTTGTGGCTCAGCCTCTGGGTGACAGTGTTCTGGGGTTGGCCTCTGAGGCTATACGGCTTCTCTATCGCATTTAAAACTGATTTGGAGAGGTCAACTATCCAAAGCTGGTTCCTTAATAGTTACCCGCTCTGTGTTGACTTCTTTATTATATCTTGTGCATTGGTATAGCCTGATGGTTTAACATCATATGTTAAATTTTAATGCATTATCCTGATACAAGACCACTATTTTGAATTGGTAACTGTATATGATGATCATCTAAATATGTGTGCCTATATGTGTGAATATTGAATGTATGACCTTTTCAAATTGTTTCATGATACAGAATAATCATAGCTAGTGGTTCTTAATTTCTTGTCATTTGGCAGATAAGAAAATGTTCAGTTTTCAAAGCATTACTCAATAACCTTCCTTTGAAGCCAGAATAAGCTCTCATTTTGATGAACAGATATTGGTGCAATTTGAACACTGAAATTTGGAATGTTAATCAGATAAAATCAGGCCTTTCTTTCTGCATATTATTAGCCAAGGGAATGTCTAATGTAAAATGTATTGGTTTGGTTTCAGGTGGGATTTAGTATATCTAATCATTACACTGATTTTACATATTTCAAACCCCTTTATTTTGCAAATTTTCTCTCTTTAAGATCTTTGCATGCACTACCTGGAAAAGAAAGCCCACAGATAAGATTCTATAAAATGTAAAGTTAGAAGTACTTAATGAAATGTCGCATTCCATTACATATGCTGAAAGCCCAGAAATCAGATACTAACATAGCTCAAAGGAAGTGGTCTACCTACCTCCAGCTGCTGCTCTTCTCAAGAAAGTATAGTGCTAAAGCACTCAAGGGAATGATACTAAATTATAGCCTCACATAATTTTTTTTAAAGTTTGGAATTATTTTTAGTGTATTTTTTAAAGTGAAAAGTACTTGGGTAATCTTATATAATAAAAGGCTAATATGTAAATAGACCAAACGGCAGAATACCCTAATAACCAGTCGCTATGATGCGCACTGACCAACAGGGGGCATGCACAGAACATGGCGGGCATCAGCAGCAAGCCGCAAAGTGCAGAACATGACGGGTGTCAGCTACGGCAGGATGGTAGAGCAAGTGAGTGGGGGCAACAGACCAAGGCAGGACACCAGTTGCTGTCATCAGGGTGAGCCTCTGGTGGTTACTAAAAATTCTTTGCTCCCGCATGCCACAGTCCCATTCAACACTTGCACCTGCTGCCAGTGCCAGAGCTGCTGCTCGCACCCGCTCATGGCACCCGGTGCCAGTTCTGATTATTCAGCACCATTAGCAGGTGCAGACAGTGGCTTCCAGTGCCTATTGCCTGCCCCTCATGGCTTCTCCACCTCCCCTTGCTCCTGAGGGCCAATCAAGGCTGGCAGCCGCCTCTTGTACCCACTGCTGGCAATGGACCAACTCGCGACACCTGCCGGCATCAGAGTCGCTGCTCGCACCCACTGCTGGTGCTGGCCCCACTCGCACATGCAGCCAACACTAAGGCCTCTGCTCGCACCTGCTTCCAGTGCCCTGTGCTAAGCCTGATCACTCAGCACTGTCAGTGGGTGCGAGAGGTCGCTGCCAGCCCTCATCACCCCTGAGGGCTTCTCCACCTCCCCCTGCTCCTGAGGGATGATCGGGGAAGCAGCCACCACTCGCACCTGCTAATGGCGCTGGACCCGCTTGCACCTGCTGCTGGCACCAGCCCCTATCACTCTGCACCATCAGCTGGTGTGAGAGGGTCTAGTGTCATCAGCACGTGGGAATAGCAGTGGCGGGAGCACGACTGCTGGCAGACAGGGAACCGGGGGCTATGGTGGGAGGGGCTGAGTGGTGGTGCAGAGGATGGGCCAAGACCTGCCCTTGTACCCACTGAAGCCTCATGGCCTACAGTTCCTTTCAATGTGCACGAATATGTGCTCTGGGCCCCAGATATAAAAGTAAAAGGGCAATGAACATAGAAGTGCATATGTTGTTTCAAATTGGTGTTTTGGGTTTCTTCAGATAAATTCTCATAGGTGGAATTGCTAGGTCATAAATGAGGTAATTGCCAAAGGGAGGTGGGAAGGGAGAGGTGGAGGAAGGTAAAGGGGGATAAATGGTGATGGATAGAGACTTGACTTGGGGTGGTAAACACACAATAGAGTGTACAAATAATGTTTTGTGGAATTGTGACCAGAAACCTGTATAATTTTGTTAAACAGTTTTACCACAATAAATTCAACAAAAAAGAAAAAAAAATATTTAAAAATAAATTAAATAAATTTTAAAAAGGGGGGAATTTAGTAAAAAAGTAGAAAAAGAATCCTACCAGAAATGAGATCAGTACCAAACCTTACATTTAATAAGAGTTCAATATAAATAAACAATAAATGTCTGAATTCATAATGTAATTGATCCAAATATTTTTTAAAAGTTAATTTAAATAGCAAACGAATGAGTAATGTTAAGCTTGTGGATCATTTTTTTTTTCACCATATAAATTTGAAGTTTCCAACAACTGTTATAAAATGAATTTATATTTTACTCCTATAAAAAACTATCTTAACCCTTTGCATACATTAAATCTATTATGAAGTCCTTTGTACATTCTTTCCTCATTTTATATGAACTATACTTAATTTTAAACAATTATTCATCTCATTCTTATGTGCCTAAAGCATGCTGTAAATAAAACCTGATGGTAATTTTGTATAATGTTTCAGAATTTAGAAACTTTAATATGAGCAAAATTTTAAAACTGAATACCAGACTTTTCTATTATTAGTACACCCTTGTACAAAATCCAAACCAGGATAAATTACACATCCACAAAACTCAAAAAAGCAGAACTCAAAATAGTACACAATTAAATTGTATCAATAACTCCTGAACTGATAATATGCAATGATACACAGAGAAGAGAGTTAAGCCAAGGAGAGGCAAAGGTTACAGTTTCTCCAACTCCAGTTAAGGAAAGATTTTTACTAACCAACAGGAAGTAGTAGATGGAGTTTTCCTGCATTATATGACTCTGCAGCAAATTTGATCCTTCCTTTTGTAGTCAAAGGAGAATAAATATTTATTTTATCATGTATCAGTACAAGAATTCAATATGTGAAGCAGGGGGTCCCGCGGGGGTGAGGCCGACAGAGTCCTAATGAAGCATGCCTGACTCCGGAGACCAGGTTCAGTGACGCAGATCTAAATTGATTGTGTAAGTGCAGCAACATATATAACTTTCTGGACCAATCAGAAGTTTACACTATCCTTAGGGCAGCCAATAGTAGGAAAGATCAGGGTACTATGTAGGGGCTCTAGGGGGCTTGCTCAGGCGGGCTCTGCCACTTCCCGGTGTGCTGAGGAAGCTTGTATAGGCGGAGTGTGCTCACGCCATTGCACTGAGATAAATCTCCTGAGCTCTTCCCATAAATATGTATAGTGCAGTGTCCCCAAAAGACAGACATTTGGCCCTACATTCTATGGAATAAGCTGGAATATAGTGCTTGTTTTTTTTTTTTTACTTGAGTGTTAGTCATTCAGGTCCTGGCTGTTGTAGTGATTTTGCATTTATATACCTTACAATGTGATCATCACAAATATCTCTGTTAGTATACAAAGTCATTATTATATCATTGACTATGTTACCTATGGCTTATCCCATATAATAAAGAGGTAATATGCAAATTAACCCTCATGACCTCACAAGATGGCTGCCTATGACCAGGCTGGCAGGTGGGTTTGTGAGGGATGACCAAATGACTGAACAAACAGGCTACATGGGGTGACCAGGTTGGCAGGGGAGCCATGAGGGGTGACCAAGCTAGCAGGGGGACAGTTAGGGTTGACCAAGCTGGCAGAGGGGAGCAGTTGGGGGCAACCAGCTCAGCATGGGGGGGCGGGGGGGCAGTACGTGGTGACCAGGCCAGAAGGGATGGGCAATTAGAAGCAACCAGGGAGGCAGGGAGGGAGCAGTTGGGGGCAACCTGACCCACAGCAGGGAGTAGTTAGGGGTGACCAGGCCAGCACGAGGGGCGGTTATGGGCGATCAGGCCAGCACACAGAGGCAGTGAGGGGCAATCAGGCCAGCAGGGGGGGTAGTTAGGGGCAACCAAACAAGCAGGCAGGTGTGTGATTAGGAGCCAGCAGCCCAGGATTATGAGAGGAATGTCCAATTGCCAGTTTAGACCCGATCCTAGGGATCAGGCCTAAACCGGCAGTTGGAAATATCCCAAGGGGTCCCAGATTAGAGGGTGCAGGGAGGGCTGAGGGGACACCCTGTGTACTAATTTTGTGCACCGGGCCGCTAATCTAATCTAATAAATGAGAAACATGCAAATTGACCGCACCTCCGCTACACCCCAAGCCACACCCACCAGCCAATCAGAGCAACTATATGCAAATTAACCCAACCAAGATGGCAGCCGGCAGCAATGGACCTGGAGCAAGCAGGAGGCTTGGTTGCCCCAGCAATGGAGGAAGCCAAGCTACCCGCCTGCCCTGGCTGGCTGTGGCCTCCACTCAAGGCAACAAAGTTTCAATTATAGAAGATAAATAAATCCCAGATACCTGCTTCCAGCCAGCCTCACCTGGGAGCTTGGGTGGCCAGCCTGAAAACAGCCATCAGCCCTTCACCCAGGCTAGCCAGGCACCCCAGAGGGGACCCCCACGCTGAAGGGGCTGTGCCCAGTCTGAAAACAGCCATCAGCCCCTCACCCAGGCTGGCTAGGCACCCCTGGGGGGACCCCTACCCTGAAGGGGCTGTGGTCAGCATTCAAAGACCCATCAGCCCCTCACCCAGGTTGGCCACACTCTCATGGGGTGAGGGTCCCCTCTGGGGGGTTTGGCCAGCCTGCAAACAGCTCTCAGACCCTCACCCAGGATGGCCAGGCATCCCAGCGGGGACCCCCACTCTCATCCGGGACACCCTTCAGGACAAACCAACCAGCCCCCCACCTGTGCACCATGCCTCTATCCTATATTATAAAAGGCTAATATGCAAATTGACCCCAACAGCACAAGGACTGGGAATGACTGGTCACTATGACACACACTGGCCACCAGGGGGCAGTTACTCTCAATGCAGGAGCTGCCCCCTGGTAGTCAGTGCGATCCCACAAGGGGAGCTCTGCTCAGCTACAAACCAGGCTGATGGCTGCCAGTACAGTGATGGTGGTGGGAGCCTTTCCCACCTCCTCGGCAGCGCTAAGGATGTCCAACTGCAGCTTAGGCATGGTCCCCCCTGGCAAGTGGGTATCCCCCGAGGGCTCCTGGGCTGCCAGAGGGATGTCTGACTGCCAGCTTAGGCCCAATCCCCTGGGGAGCGGGCCTAAGACAGCAGGTGGTCATCCCCCGAGGGGTCCCAGACTGCGAGAGGGCACAGGCTGGGCTGAGGGACCCCCCTCCCCAAGTGCACAAATTTTTGTGCACTGGGCCTCTAGTTTATTTTATAACTTGAAGTTTATATATCATATTTCATTTCATGTTTTTCACCCCTAACTCTCTTCCCCTCTGACAAACATCAGTTTGTTCTCTGTATCTATGAATTTGTTTCTGTTTTGTTTTATTTGCTCATGGATTTTGAAGGTATATAATTCAGCCCACAACACTTACTCAAAATGTCTACATTCATATTTTTCTAACATCCACCCTAGAGAAATTAGGAAGGCTTCATATCTACCCAAACCAGGATGCCAGGAACCAGAGTTTGGTATGGGAGACAGGAATTTTTCTATTGCTGTGTAATATATTATCACAAATTTAGTAGTTTAAAACAACTACTTATTATATCAAAGTCTAGACATTGTGAGAGACTGAGTCCTTTGCTCAGGCTTTAAAAAGGTTGCAATCAAGATATAAGGTAGGGTGTGCTTACTTATGATCCTTAGAGTGTTATTCCAAGTTTATTTGGTTATTGGCAAAAATAAGTTACTTGGAGCTGTAGAACTGAACTCTTTAGTTTCTTGCTGGCTAAAATCTGGGGCCACTCTGAGCTCCTAGGTAATATCTGTCATTTCATGTTATGTGGCTCTCTCTAGAATATGGTAGTCTACTCCTTCTGGGCCAAAATGAGAGCTTAAAATCTCTTTCACTTCTTTTTTGGACTTCTAGACTCTATTTTTAAAAAATTTATCTTTATTGTTGAGAGAAATTCAGATGTCCCCAATTCCCTCTATTGACCCTCTCCACCCCTCACCCACCCCACCCAGTCCTTCACCACCCTATTGTCTGTGTCCATGGGTTATGCATATCCTATATGATAAAAGCCTATTATGCTAAGTGTCTGACCATTCTACTGTTCGACCAGTCATTATGACATGCACTGATCACTAGGTGGCAGATGCTCTGACCACTAGGTTAGCTTGCTGCTGGGGTCCAGCCAATCAGGACTGGGCAAGATGGGCCAGACACACCATGGAGGCCTCCAGCAGTTTCTCCCTGGCTGGCCAACCTCCCCTGAAGCTCAGCCATGGTCCCTCCCTGGCCCTGATCATGCACTGGTTGGGTTCCTCAGCCTTGCCTGCATGCTTTTGCAATCTGGGACCCTTCTGGGAATGTTGGAGAGCCTGTTTCAGCCCAATCCCCACAGGCCAGGCTGAGGGACCCCACTGGTGCACAAATCTGTGCACCAGGCCTCTAGTATGTATATAAATTATTGGGTTAATCTCATCTGATCCCCCTCCTTTCTCTTTCCCTCTGAGATTAGTCAATCTGCTCCATGTGTCTATATGTAGATTCTCCTTTAAGTTGGTGTTGGAGGGAAAACTAACAAAAAAACTGATATGCATGTATGCATAACACATGGATAAAGACATTAGTGTTTTGAAGGCCTGAGGTGGGAGACAGGGGCATGGTGAATGGGGTCAATCAGAAAAAAAGAGGACATTAGTCATATTTTCAACATAAAGATAAATTTAAAAATAAAATATAAAAGGGTTTACCTGATTATAGCAAACCCACTCACCTTCAAGGGAAAGGAATAATACAGGGGTTGAACACAACAAGTGGTGACCATGAGGTCATATTAAAATTCTACCTACCACAGAGTGAGTATTCACAGAGCTTCAGAATATAACAGAGAAATATGAATAACCTCGTACAAGGGCATAGATAAATTCAATAATTAGCTTTAAAAGGAAGTATGGCAAGAAAGAACAAAGTATTAGAAGACAGGGTATAAAAAAGCACTCAATCAGATAAACCAAAAAGGAAAAACTAATAAAAAACAGGACATCTTAAGGGAGCTGGGGGACAACATGAAAGGGAACAATATTCACATAATAGGAGTGCCAGAAGGAGAAGAAAGTGAACAAGTTATAGAGAATGTGTTTGAAGAAATAATGGCAGAAAACTTCCCTAATCTGTGAAGGCAAAATTCAAACAAGTTTAGGAGGTACAGAGAGTCCGACATAAGAAGAACCCAAACAGGCACAAACACAGACACATCATAATAAAAATGATTATGAAAAGGGAGAATTTAAAATTAAAGACAAAAGGAGAATCTTAAAGGCAGCAATAAAAAAGGCAATTTGGAAAAAAAAGAAGGCAATTTGTTACCTACAAAGCATCTCCCATAAGACTGTCAGCTGATTTTACATCATAAAATCTACAGGCCACAAGGGAATGGCATGAAGTATCAAGGTAATGAAAAACAAGGATCTGAAGCCAAGATTACTATATTGAGTAAGGCTATCATTCAAAATTGAAGGGGAAATAAAGAGATTCACAGACAAAAAAGGCTAAAGGAGTTTGTCACCACCAAACCAGCACTGCAAGAAATCCTAAAGAGGAGGGAGACAAAATGGCAGCGGAGTATATGGACTTGTCCCAAGAGTTTTCCCAGATCAGATAGAACGAGCAACTAAATTGAATAACATCCACCCTGAATTGGTGAAGTAGATACAGCTGGTGAGAGAATTTGCAGTTGGGAAGAGCAGAGGATACCTGGAGAATGGTAAAATCAAGGATCTGGGCTGGGGAGAACTGCGAGACCTCCAAGCCCAATGGGTCAGTGGAAAATGAGATGGCACTGATGCCACGTTCCTTGGGTCAGGCACAGCATCTAACTGTGCAAAGGAGGTCTGAAGGACTGCTAGTGACAGGGGATTCTAGATCTGGGTCCACAGTCATGACAGACTGAGCCCAGAGGGGGCATTAAGGGTGGTTGCCCAGACTGCATGGTTCTGGGAGGAAAGGGGCTTGCAGAGGCACAGCTCTTTACCCTCTTTGTGGTCTTTGATTTTCTTCGCTGAACCTAATTCATATGAGCTTTAAGACATGGACACTCACCCATGGATGAGGTGCAGTAGGAGGTGTGTACTTGTGGAGTCTAGGGAGAGGCTGGGGTGAGGAGAGGACTCAGAAGAGGTGTCCATGAGTCTGGCTCTGAGTCATACTTGATGCGCGGGGCCTAGGTAGCCATTTTATGCTGAAAAGACAGCCCCTCACTGCAGTCTGCAGGCAATCAATACAGCCACATCCAGACTATGCCCTGAGTGGTACAAAGATAAAAATAAAAACTCTGACTAGTCCCTGACAGTCCACAGGGGCTGGCCTAAAGAGAGGTCTTCAGTCCCAGCAATAGGAGACTGAGAAACCGCAGACAGTATAGAAGAGTGGGATCTTAAGCCAGCCAAAAAAACAACACTTCACTTTTTCATTTTTCTTTTTATGTTATTTTATTTTATCTTTTTTCTTTATTTTCCTTTTTTGTTTGTTTCTTTATTTTCTATTTCTTTTCACAATATTTTTCCATCATTCTATTTTATTTTATTTTTTATCCTTTTTTTCAATCCATTTTTAATTTATTATTATTTCTCTTTATCTTTCTTTTTATCCACTCATTCTCTTTCTACTTCCTCTATACTAAACTGAGGTCCTCCCCATATCCATCCAAATCTTAACTTTACATTCTTACTGTATATAAGATTCTGCCCCCACCCTCTTTACTGGGAATTTGGTGTTTGTACGTATTGGTTTATCTGTTCCTTGGTCTTTTCTCCATATATCCTATCTAATAATAGACAAACATGGTAATTTACGGTACCTTTGCTACGCCTCCCATTGGCTAATCAGAGTTATATGAAAATTAACCACCAACAAAGATGGCTGTTAATTTGCATACATAGGCCTGAAGCAGCGGAGCGAGGACTGAAGGCGGCTCCAGCTGGAGCAGCGAAGGCTTGAAGGTGGCTACGGCCAAAGCAAATGCCTGGGTTCCGGGTGCTGGAGGAAAACCGGTGCCGGCAGCCAGGGGAAGGGAAGGCCTATTGCATGAATCTTTTAGTGCAACAGGGCTCTACTAGATATAGATATCGATATAGATATAGATATAGATATAGATATAGATATAGATATAGATTTTTTTTTTCTTCCTCTTTCTTCTGTTTCTTTTCTTTCATACCTTTTTTCTCTCTTTGGTATCATTTGTGCTCTCACACCCAAACTGAACTGAAATTGGAGGGGAAAAAAATTAAAAGACAGGAGAAGAACTTAAGGGAGCTTTGGGACAATATGAAATGAAGCAACATAGATTAGTAGGGTTTCCAGTACAACAGGAAAAGGAACAAGGGTTAGAAAACCTATTTGAAGAAATAATATCAGAAAACTTCCCTGATGTGGGGAAGAATAAAGTCATACAAGCACAGAGAGGCCCACACAAGATGAACCCGAAAAGACTCACACCAAGACACTTTATAATTATGATGGCAAATGTTCAGGACAAAGAGAGACTCTTAAAGGCTGTAACAGAGTGACAGAAAGTTACCTACAAGGGATCTCGCATTAGATTATCAAATGATTTCTCAACAGAAACACATCAGGCCAGAAAAGAATGGACAGAAATTTACAAAGTGATGCAAAGCAAGGGACTGAATCCAAGAGTACTCTATCCACCAAGGTTATCATTCAAAATTGAAGTGAAAATAAGGAGCTTCACAGACAAAGAAAGGCTAAGGGAGTTTATAACTGCCAAGCCATCAATGCAAGAAATGCTAAAGGGACTGGTATAAAAAGAAGAAATAAAAAGAGAAGATGGAACATAGGAACAAAAAATAAAAATGGCTACAAAGAAGTACCTATCAATAATAAGTTTAAATATAAATGGTCTAAATGCTCCAATCAAAAGACATTGAGTGGCTGAATGGATAAAAACCATGACTCATATACATGCTGTGTACAAGAGACCCCCCTTAGAACAAGGGACTCACACAGACTGAAAGTGAAGGGATGGAAAAATATCTTTCAGGCAAATGGAAATGAATAAAAAGCTGGGGTAGCAATACTTAAATCTGACAAAATAGACCTCAAAGTGAAGGCCATAACAAGAGATAAGGAAGGTCACTTCATAATACTAAGGGGATCAATACTACAAGAGGATATAATCCTGATAAACATATATGCACCCAATGCAGGAACACTCAAATACATAGATATCAAGGGAGAGATTGACAAAAATATAATCATAGTAGGGGAACTTACTACTCCACTGATATTACTGGATGAATCCTCTAGACAAAAAAATCAGCAAAGAAACAGCAATCCTAAATGACTCACTAGATAAGATGGACTTAATTGACATCTTCAGAGCATTTCACCCCAAAGCCACAGAATATACGCTGTTCTCAAGTGCACATTGGACATATTCAAAGATAGACAACATATTGGGTCAAAAGCAAAGTCTCTCTAAATTCAAGAAGACTGAAAATATATCAAGAATCTTCTCAGACAACAACGGCATAATATTAGAAAAAAATGACAATATAAACTACCAAAAAATTCAAACACTTGGAAGCTGAATAAAATGCTTTTAAACAATGATTGGGTTACCAAAGAGATCAACGAAGAAATTAAAAACATCCTGGAAATGAATGACAATGAAAACACAACAATCCAAAATCTATGGTACATAATGAAAGCAGTCCCGAGTGGGAAATTCATAGCTCTACAGGCCTACCTCAAAAAGCAAGAAAAATGTTAGTAAAGTGTCTAAATCTACAAGTAAAACAATTTAAAAGAGAGCAATAAGAAAAGCTCAGAGTGAGCAAAAGGAAGGATATAATAAAGACCAGAGTAGAAATAAATGACATGGAGACCAAAAGAAAATAAAACAAAACAAACAAAAAAGATCAATGAAACCAATAGCTGGTTCTTTGAAAGGATAAACAAGATTGACAAACCTCTAGCCAGGCTCACCAAGAAGCAAAGAGAGAGGACCCAAATAAACACAATCAGAAATGAAAGAGCCAAAATAACAACAGACCCCACAGAAATAGAAAGGATTCTTCAAAAATACTATGAACAACTCTATTCCAACAAGCTAGACAACATGGAGGAAATGGAAATATTCCTAGAAAAATACAACATTCGAAAACTCAATCAGGAAGATTCTAAAAATCTCAACAGGCCAATAACTATGGAAGAAATTGAAGCAGTCATCAAAATGCTTCCAGCAAACAAAAGCTGGGGGCCAGAGAGCTTCACAGGGGAGTTTTACCAAAGATTTAAGGAAGAACTAAAACCTATCCTCCTCAGACTATTCCAAAAAATTCATGAGGAAAGAAGACATCTAAGATCATTCTATGAAGCCAGCTTTACACTAATACCAAAACCAAATAAAGACAACACAATGAAAGAGAATTACAGGCCAATATCCCTCATGAACATAGATGCCAAAAACCTCAACAAAATTCTAACAAATCGGATCCAGCATTACATCAGAAAAATCATATACCATGAACAACTAGGATTTATCCTGGGGGTGCAGGGATGGTACAATGCCCACAAATCAATAAATGTGATACATCACATAAACAAATTGAGAGATAAAAATCAGATAGTAATATCCACTGATGCAGAAAAAGAATTTGACAAAATCCAACACACTTTTTTGATAAAAAACTCTCAGGAAGGTGGAAATAGAAGGATCATACCTCAACATAATAAAAGCCATATATAACAAACCCACAGCCAACATTATACTCAATGGGCAAAAACTAAAACCATTTCCCCTAAGAACAGGAACAAGACAGGGATGCCCACTCTCACCAATCCTGTTTGACATAGTACTGGAAATGCTAGCCATAGCGATCAGACAAGAAGAAGAAATAAAAGCCATTCAAATTGGAAAAGAAGAAGTAAAACTGTCCTTAGTTGCTGATAGCATAATACTGTACAGAGAACACCATAAGGACTCCATCAAAAAATGTTTAGACTTCATAAATGAGTTTGACAATGTAGCAGGATACAAAATTAATGCCAAGAAATCTATAGTATTTCTATACACCAATAGTGATATAGGAAGAGAAACTAAAAAATCAATCCTATTTACCATTGCACCAAAAAAATTAAGATACCTTGGAATTAAATTAACTAAGGAAGGAAAAGACCTGTACTCAGAAGACTACAGGACACTGAAAAAAAGAGGTAGAGGAAGACATAAAGAGATGGAAGAACACACCGTCTTCATGGATTGGTAGAATCAACATCATTAAAATGTGCATGCTATACAAAAGAATCTATAGATTCAAAGCAATCCTTATTAAAGTACCAGTGGCATATTTCACAGACCTAGAACGTACTCTCCAAAAATTCATCTGGAAGAAAAATGACTCTGAATAGCTGCATCAATCCTGAGAAAGAAGAACAAAGTAGATGGGATCTCAATACCACATATCAACTGTAATACAAAGCCACTCTTCTTAAAACTGCTTGGTACTGGCACAAGAACAGACATATAGATCAGTGGAATAGAATAGAGAAACCAGAACTCAACTCAAAACACTATGCTCAATTAGTATTTGACAAAGGAGGCAAGAACATACAATGGAGTCAAGACAGTCTCTTCAATAAACGGTGTTGGGAAAATTGGACAGATACATGCAAAAAAGTGAAATTAGACCACCAACTTACACCATACACAAAAATAAACTCAAAATGGATAAAGGAATGAAATATAAGACGGGGAACCATAAAAATATTAGAGGAATGCACAGGCAGCAAAATCTCAGACATATGCCCAAGTAATTTCTTCACCAATACAGATCCTAGAACAATGGAAACTAAAGAGAAAATAAACAAATGGGGCTATATCAAAATAAAAAGCTTTTGCACAGCAAAAGAAACCATCAACAAAACAACAAGAAAGCCCAGTGCATGGGAGAACATATTTGCCAATGTTATTACCCACAAGGGTTTAATATCCAACATTTACAGCTAACGCATACAACTTAACAAAAGGAAGATAAACAACCCAATGAAAGAGTGGGCAAGGGACCTATATAGATACTTTTCGAAACAGACAGAAAAAGTCCAAAAGACATATAAAAACATTCTCAAAGTCACTAATCATCTGAGAGATTCAAATCAATAAAACAATGAGATACCATCTCACAACTGCCAGAATGTTTATCATCAACAAATTAACAAATGACAAGTGCTGGCCAGGATGTGGAGAAAAAGGAACCCTTGTGCACTGCTGGTGGGAATGCAGACTGGTGCAGCCACTGTGGAGAACAGTATGGAGTGTCCTCAAAAATCTAAAAATGGGCCCTAACCGGTTTGGCTCAGTGGATAGAGCATCAGCCTGTGGATTGAAAGGTCCCAGGTTTGATTCCGGTCAAGGGCATGTACCTTGGTTGCGGGCACATCCCCAGTAGGAGGTGTGCAGGAGGCAGCTGATCAATGTGTTTTTCTCATCTATGTTTCTAACTCTCTCTCCCTCTCTCCTCCTCTCTGCAAAAAAATCAGTAAAATATATTAAAAAAAAACAGAACACTGTGCCGAAACTGGTTTGGCTTAGTGGATAGAGTGTCGGCCTGCGGACTGAAGGGTCCCAGGTTCAATTCCTGTCAAGGGCATGTACCTGGGTTGCGGGCACATTCCCAGTAGGAGATGTGCAGGAGGCAGCTGATCAATGTTTCTCTCTCATCGATGTTTCTAACTCTCTATCCCTCTACCTTCCTCTCTGTAAAAAATCAATAAAATATATATTTTTAAAAAAAACAGAACACTAAAACTAAAAATGGAACTCCCATTTGACCCAGTGATCCCACTTCTAGGAATATATCCCAAGAAACTAGAAACACCAATCAGAAAGGATATATGCACCCTTATGTTCATAGTAGCACAATTCACCATAGTTAAGATTTGGAAACAGCCTAAGTGCCCATCAGTAGATGAGTGGATTAAAAAATTGTGGTACGTCTACACAATGGAATACTATGCTGCAGTAAAAAAGAAGGAATTCTTACCATTTGCAACAGCTGGATGGAACTGGAGAGCATTATGCTAAGTGAAATAAGACAGTTAGAGAAAGAGAAATATCACATGATCTCACTCATTCATGGAATATAATGAGCGACATAAACTGAGTAACAAAAATAGATCCAGAGAGAGAGAAGCATCTGTCAGACTATCAAACTTCAGAAGGAATGTTTGGGAGGATGGGGGTAAGGAGGAGAGATCAACCAAAAGACTTGTATGCATCCATATAAGCCTAACCAATGGACACAGACAACAGGGGGGAGTGAGGGTTTGAGGGGGGATTGGGGGACAATGGGGCGATAAGGACACCTATCTAGTACCTTATTCAAGAGAAAAAGAAATGCTAAAAGATTGCTTTAATGAGAAGAAATGAAAGAGAAACATAGTGTACAGAATCCAAATGCCAATAAACAAGTACCTACTGAAAAAAACTTCAATATAAATTGGTTAAATGCATCAATCAAAAGACATAGGATAGTTGAATGGATAAGAAAACATGACCCAAATATAACTGTTTATAAGAGACCCATCTCAGAAGAAAAGACACACAGGATGGGAGTGAAGGGATGGAAAAAATTTTCATGCAAGTGGAATAGGAATAAAAGCTGGTGTGGCAATAATCATATCTGAGAAAATAGACTTCCAAATGAAGGCCATCACTAGAGACAATAAAGGGCACTACATAATACTAAGCAGATTAATCAAACAACTAGATATAACCTTGGTAAACATACATTCACCAAATATAGTGACATCTAAATATATAAAAATCATCTGGAGGACTTTACGGGAAAAATCAACAGCAATACTTTCATAATAGGGTTTTTAACACCCCACTGACTTCCCTAGCTCGATCTTCCAGACAAAAAAAACAACAAGGAACCAGTGACTCTAACTGACACATTGGATTAGATGGATTTAATTGACATTTATAGAACGCTTCACCCCAAAGCTGCAAAATATACATTCTTCTCAAGTGCACATAAGTCATTCTCAATGATAGACCACATGTTAGGACACAAAACAAGTCTCTTCAAATTCAAATGGGACTACATCAAAATAAAAAGCTTTTGCACAGCAAAGGGAACCATAAACTAAACAAGAAAGCCCACTACATGGGAGAACATATTTGCAAATGTTATCACTGATAAGGGTTTAATCTCCAACATTTACAAGGAACTCATACAACTTAACAAAAGGAAGAAAAACAACCCAATCAAAAAATGGGCAAGGGACCTAAATAGATACTTTTTGAAAGAAGACAGAAGAAAGGCGAAAAGATATATGAAAACTTTCTCAAAGTCACTAATCATCCGAAAGATGCAAATCAAAATGACAATGTGGTACCATCTCACACCTGTCAGAATGGCTACCATCAACAAATCAACAGATTGAAAACAAGATGGCGGCATAGGTAAACACCGGAAATTGCTGCCTCGCACAACAACTTCAAAAATAAAACTAAAAGACAAAACAGACATCATCCAGAACCACAGGAAGGCTAGCTGAGTGGAAATTCTATATCTAGAAGGAAAGAGAAAAGCACACTGAGTCTCAGAGGAGGTGCGGAAGTAAAGTGCAGAGGTACAGAGGCGCACGTGGAAAAGGCTGGCAACTGAGGAGACAGTTGTCTTTTTCAATCAGGAGGGAGTCTCAAACTCCTGACTGCTCTGAACTCCAGTTCTAGGCGAGTCTCTGGGGACCCAGACTCATAAGGGGGGAAACTGGACTGTCTGGCATTGGTCAGAACCCGAGGGCGGCTTTCTCTCAGAGGTGCTTGCAGCGATTACCAGGACACTGAGACTCGGGGCCTCTTAGGGTAGTACTAAGGAGCAGCCAGTGCTGCTTGCACCACCCTGTTGATCCCCTGAGACCCCGCCTTACCCAAGCTGCTAGCAGAGGCTTTTGCAGATGAAAGGCCTGACCCTTCGCAATCTGAAAATTACCTAATAAACTGCAGCTGGGTCAGAGAGACCCAGAACTTACAAAAGAAGGACAAAGGCCCCACAGCAGCTTGCATTGCTTCACAGCAGGGCCTCATCTGGGCACCTCCAAACCGCAAACAAAGAAGAGGAATCTGCAGATCTCTCCAAAGCTCCTGCTGGGTAGCCTCAGGAAGAGGCTAAATTAGCACCTCCTTAGATATCCAAGAGCCAGTGTACCCAGTGGTCAGAGTTACAACTCCTCAGATACATAAGGGACACACTCAGGGGGCAGACTCAGTGAGAACCAAAGCCCCACTGAAGCAAGTCTTGCCCCATAAGGGTGTCTCCAGCACAGAGGTTCTCCCACTGCAGACACAGCTGATCCTCACAGCCAATTGGCCTGGAGGTCAATTCCTCCCAGTGATACCTACAAAAATCAAGGCTTAACTACAACAAGACTGTGCACAAAGCCCACAAAGGGGTGCACCAAGAGTGTCCACCTCAGGTAATTGGGGAGGCTGAGCCACTGGGCCCTATAGGACACCTAGCATAGAAAGTCACTCTATCAACACAGGGAAGCATAAAAAAAGGGGAGACGAAGAAACAGGTCACAAATGACAGAAATGGAGGAAAGCAAAATACTGGGTATAGAGTACAAAACCACACTTATAAGGTTTTTCAGGCATTTTCTAGAAACCGCTGATAAATTTAGTGAGACCTTCAATAAATCTAGTAAGACCCTCCAGGATATGAAAAAGGACCAACTAGAAATTAAGCATACACTGACTGAAATAAATAATATTATACGGAGTTCCAACAGCAGACTAGAGGATCGCAAGAATCAAGTCAAAGATTTGAAATATGAACAAGCAAAAAGCACCGAACCAGAAAAACAAAAAGAAAAAAGAATACAAAAATATGAAGATAGTGTAAGGAGCCTCTGGGACAACTTCAAGTGTACCAACATCCGAATTATAGGGGTGCCAGAAGAAGAGAGAGAGAAAGATATTGAAAACCTATTTGAAGAAATAATGACAGAAAACTTCCCCTACCTGGTGAAAGAAATAGACTTACAAGTCAAAGAAGCACAGAGAACCCCAAACAAAAAAAAAAATTCAAAGAGGACCACACCAGGTGGTCCTCTATAATTAAAATGCCACGAGCAAAAGACAAAGAGAGAATCTTAAAAGTAGCAAGAGAAAAACAGTCAGTTACCTACAAGGGAGTACCCATACGACTATCAGCTGATTTCTCAACAGAAACTATGCAGACCAGAAGGGAGTGGCAAGAAATATTCAAAGTGATGAATACCAAGAACCTACAACCAAGATTACTTTACCCAGCAAAGCTATCATTTAGAATTGAAGGTCAGATAAAGAGCTTCAGAGATAAGAAAAAGCTAAAGGAGTTCATCACCACCAAACCAGTACTATATGAAATGCTGAAAGGTATCCTTTAAGAAGAGGGAGAAGAAGAAAAAGGTAAAGTTACAAATTATGAACAAAAAATACACATCTATCAACAAGTGAATCTAAAAATCAAGTGAATCTAAAAATCAAGTGAATAAATAATCTGATAAACAGAATAAACTGGTGAATATAATAGAATCAGGGGCATAGAAAGGGAGTGGACTGACTATTCTCGGGGGGAAGGGGTGTGGGAGGTGCAGGAAGAGACTGAACTAAAATTGTACACCTATGGATGAGTACAATGGGGGGGTGGTAAGTGCAGAGGGCGGGGTGGGAACCGGTTGGAGGGGAGCTATGGGGGGAAAAAAGAGGAACAACTGTAATAATCTGAACAATAAAGATTTAATTAAAAAATAATTTTAAAAAAATCAACAAACAACAAGTGCTGGCCAGGATGTGGAGAAAAAGGAACCCTTGTGCACTGCTGCTGGGAATGCAATCTGGTGCAGCCACTGTGGAGAAAAGTATGGAGTTTCCTCAAAAAAACTAAAACTAAAAATGGAACTCCCATTTGACCCAGTGATCCCACTTCTAGGAATATATCCCAAGAAACTAGAAACACCAATTAGAAAGGATATATGCACCCTTATTTTCATAGCAGCACAATTCATCATAGCTAAGATTTGGAAACAGCCTAAGTGCCCATCAGCATATGAGTGGATTAAAAAACTGTGGTACATCTACACGATAGAATACTACACTGCCATAATAAAAAGGAGTTCTTACCATTTGCAATGGCATGGATGGAACTGGAGAACATTATGCTAAGTGAAATAATCCAGTCAGAGAAAGATAAACATCACATGATCTCACTCATTTATAGAATATAATGAACAACATAAACTGATGAACAAAAATAGATCCAGAGACAGAGAAGCATTGATTAGACCATCAAACATCAGAGTTAAGGCAGAGGAGGGTGGGGGTAAGGGGGAGAGATCAACCAAAGGACTTATATGAAAGCATATAGGCCTTAGCAATGGACACAAACAGGGGAGTGAGGGCGTGAGAGGGGGAATGGGGGGGTAATGTGGGTATAAGGACACGTTTGTAAAAGCTTAATCAATAAAGAAATAAAAGATAAAAAATAAAATCAGAAATGAAAGCAGTGAAATAACAACTGACATCATATAGATACAAGGAATTATCAGAAAATACTATGAGCAACTATATGCCAACTGGCTGGACAACCTAGACAAAATAGAAAAAAAAATTCCTAGAAAAATACAACCTTCCAAAAGAGAATCAGAAAGAATCAGAAACCTGAATAGACTGATAACAACTTATGAAATTGAGCTAGAAGTAAGAAAACTACCAGCAAACTAAAGCCATGGATTGGACAGCTTCACAAGGACCTTTTTCCAAAATTTCAAAGAAGAACTAACACCTATCCTCCTCAAAATATTTCAAAAAAACAAAAAACAAATGGAAGTTATTCTTCCAAGCTCTTTTTTATGAGGCCTTCATTATTCTTATTCCAAAACCAGATAAAGATACTACAAAGAAAGAAAATAACAGGCCAATATCAATCATCTATACATGATGAATATAGATGAATATATGATGAATATAGATGCTAAAATACTAAAGAAAATATTAGCAAATTAGACCCAGCAATATTTTAAAAAGATCATATACCATGACCAAGTGAAATTTATTGCAGAGATGCAACGCTGGTACAACATTCACAAATCAATAAGCATGATATATCACATAAAACAATTGGAAGACAAAAATCATATGACTATATCAATACATGCAAAAAAAGATTTTTACAAAATCCAGCACACATCCTATCTAATAAAAGAGAAACATGGTAATTAGCCATACGTCCGCTACTCTTCCCATTGTCTAATCAGGGCAATATGCAAATTAACTGCCAGCCAAGATGGCAGCCGGCAGCCAGGCTACTGACACGAACAGGAGGCTTGCTTGCTTCAGTGACGGAGGACTCCAACATTCCTCGCTTGCCGCTGCTGGGCTCTGAGCTGCTAAGAAACATTGTTACAAATATAGAAGCTAAACAAAACCCCAGAAACCTGTTTTCAGGCAGCCGGGATATCAGAGCTGGAGTCGCAACAAAGTTTCAAATACAGAAAGTAAACAAAGCCAGAAACCTGCTTTCAGCAGCGAGGTCTCACAGCTAAAGCAGGCTCTCAGCTCCAGTGACAGCCATAAATCCAAGAATTAAAAAAAAAAAAAAAAAAAAAAAGGAAAAAAGGAGTGGTTGGGAGCTTCAGTCACCCACCAGCCTGAAAATGGCCCTCAGCCCCAGGAACGCCAGTGGGGACCCCTACCCTGAAGAGTGTGTGACCAGCTGCAAACAGCCATCATCCCCTCCCCCAGGCTGGCCAGGAACCCCAGTGGGGACCCCCACCCTGAAGGGGGTGTGACCAACTGCAAACAGCCATCATCGCCTCATCCAGGCTGGCCAGGCACCCAAGCGGGACCCCCACCTTGATCCAGGACACCCCTCAGGGCAAACCAGCTGGCCCCCACCCGTGCACCAGGCCTCTATCCTATATAGTAAAAGGGTAATGTGCCTCCCAGCACCCAGATTAGCCGAGCCACAAGGCCTCCTGGCCCCTGGAGCAGCGTGACAGGGGGCAGCGCCCAAACCCCCTGATCGCCCTGCGGCTCTGTGTGTGACAGGAGTTGGGGCCACAATCTCCTTATCTGCCCTGCACTGTTTGTGACAGGGGAAGGCGCCCCAACCCCCTGATCGGCCCTGCTCTGTGGGTGATAGAGGGCGGTGCCCCAACCGCACTCCACGGGCCCTGCTCTGTGTGTGATGGGGTAGAGCCATAACCTCCCCATCGGCCCTGCTCTGTGTGTGACAGGGTACGGAGCCCCAACCCCCCTGGTGGATCCTGCTCTGTGAGTGACAAGGGGCAGCGCCCCTACCCCCTGATTGGCCTTGCACTGTGCTTGAGAGGGGGTGGCGCCGCAACCTCCCCATCAACCCTGCCTTGAGTGTGACAGTGGGCGGTGCCCCAACCCCCCAATCGGCCCTACCCTGAGCGTGACTGAGGGTGGCATCACAACCTCTGGATCCACCCTGATCTGTGCATGAAAGGGGGCAGCACCCCAACTCCCCAATCGGCCCTGCTCTGAGCCTGACCAGGGGCTGCACCTAGGGATTGGGCCTGCCCTCTGCCACCTGGGAGCAGGCCTAAGCCAGCAGGTCGTTATCTCCCAAGGGGTCCCAGACTGCAAGAGGGCACAGGCCGGGCTGAGGGACCCCCCTCCTCCCCAAGTGCACAGATTTTTGTGCACCGGGCCTCTAGTATTTTATATAAACGCCCAGCACAGTAGGAATAGAGAGGTCATACCTCAACATAATGAAGGCCATATATGACAAACCTCCAGCAAACATCATAATGAGAAAAACTTAAACCATTTCCCTTAAGAAAAGGAACTACTCTTGTTTAACAAAATTCTTGTTCAACATCGTACTGTAAGTCCTAGCCACAGTTATCAGACAGACAAAAAAGAAAACATAAAAGGCATCCAAATTGCAAAGGAGGAAGTAAAAATGTCATTATTTGCAGATGCCATGATATTTTACATAGAAAACCCTTAAGACTTCACCAAAAACACTACATTTCATAAAGGAATCTGTCAATCTAGCAAGATACAAAATTAACACTCAGAAAACTATTGCATTTTTGTACACTATTAATGAATTCACAGAAAGAGAAACTAAACAAACAATCTCATTTAGCATAGTAACAACAAAATAATTAAGATACCCAGGAATAAACTTAACCAAGAATGTAAAAGACTTTTACTCAGAAAACTACAGGACGTTGAAAAAATAGAGCAAGATATAAACAAGAGGAAGAGTATACCATGATCATGGATTGGTAGAATTAATATTAAAATTTCCATAATATCCAAATCAATATATAGATTAAATGCAATTCCTATTAAATTACCAATGGCATATTTCAGAGATCTGGAACAAACACTCCAAAAATGTATATGGAACTAAGAAAGGCCCTGAGTAGGCACAGCAATCTTGAGAAAGAAGAACAAAGTTGGAGGGATCACATTGATAACAAGATATCAAGTTAATACCACAAAGCCACTGTAATCAAAACAGCCTCGTATTGGCACAAAAACAGACATATAGATAAATGTACTAGAACAGAGACCCTAGAAATTGTTCCAAGCCATTACTCTCAATTAATATTTGATAAAGGAGGCAAGAACATACAATAGAGTCAAAACAATCTCCTCAATAAATGATGTTGGGAGAATTGGACAGATGCATGCCAATAAATGAAACTAGACTACCAACTTACACCAAAAAAAAAAAAAAAATCCAAACAAACAAACAAAACACAAACAAAAACCTCTAAATGGATAAAAGACTTAAATGTAAGTCGTGAACCCATAAAAATCCTGGAAACCATAAGCAGCAAAATCTCAGACATCTTTTGTTGCAATATGCTTACAAATACATCTCCTGGGGAATGAAAACTATGGAGAAAATAAATAAATGGGACTACATTAAAATAAAAAAGGTTCTTCACACAAAAGAAACCATCAGCAAAATGAAAAGGGAGCCCACTGTATGGGCAATGATATATCTGATAGAAAGTTAGCAACCAAAATATAGAAAGAACTCATACAACTTAACAAAAGGAAGACAAACAATCCAATTAAAAAATTGGCAAAGGACCTAAATAGATACTTCTCCAAAGTGGGCATACAGAAAGCCAAGAGACATTTTAAAAAATGCTCAAAGTCACTGATCATCAGAGAGATGCAAATTAAAATGACAGGGAGGTCTCAGCTGGCACCTTTCAGAATGGCTATCATCAACAAATCAACAAATGATAAGTGCTGGCAAGGAGGTGGAAAAAAGGGAACCCTAGTCCACTGCTGGTGGGAATGCAGACTTATGCAGTCATTATAAAAAACAGTATGTAATTTCCTCAAAAAAATAAATATGGAACTGCAATTTGATCTAGTGATCCCACTTCTTGGAAAAAATCCTAAGAAACCTGAAATACCAATCAAAAAGAATGCATGCACCCTTATGTTCATAGCAGCACAGTTTATAATAGCTAAGATCTGAAATGAGCCCAAGTGCCCATCATTAAATGAGTCTATAAAAAGTTGTGGTGCATTTACACCTTGGAATACTATGCATCAGTAAAAAAGAAGGATTTCTTACACTTGAGAGCATGGAGGGATCTGTAGGGTACTATGCTAAGCAAAATAAGCCAGGCAGAAAAAGACAAGTATCACATGATCTCACTCATATGTGGAATCTAATGAACAAAATAAACCTTTGAACAAATTAGATTCAGAGACAGAAGCATGGAACAGTCTCAGAGGGAAGTCAGGGCTGTGTTTTTGTGTGGGAAGAAGTCAACAGAAGAACTTGTATGCATATAGGCATAATCCATGGACATATACTATAGGGTGCTGGAGACCTGGGGTGGTGGTGGGGTATAAGGCGTCAGTGGGAGAAAATAAATAGAACATATGTAGTACTTTCAGCAATAAAGATTTCAAATAAAAAGAAACAAAAAGTAAACTGCTGCAGAGTTTGAAATCTTAGATCTTCCAGAAGCAATAAGATAGTAGAGGACAATAGGAGTAGATATTTTCCTGACATCAAATTAATTGCAGGAGAAATCTGTTATTTATATTGGAATAATCCAGAAAATATATAGCCACTTATAATCTGTATTAAATTTATATGCCCATGAATTTTGCAAGCCAAAAGATGCATAAAAATTGTGGAAATGTTATTTTATATTGTCACTATAGCATCTGTGTCTAGAATATTGCTGGAACATAGTATGTTCTCAGAAAATATCTTCTGAATTAATGAAATATAATCTGACCATGCTGAGAATCCTTGAAAAGTTGTGCCTCATGGCACGAGACTCTTGGCCATCTGTTGTGTAATAGTTTTCCTTTATTTTTTCTTTATTGTTTAAAATATTGCATATGTCTCATTTGCCCCATCGATTGTGGTACATCTACCCAATGTAATACTACGCTGCTATAAAAAAAGAAAAAACTCTTACCATTCACAACAGCATGGGTAGACCTGGAGAGCATTATGCTAAGCGAAATAAGCCAGTTGGAGAAAGATAAATATCACATGATCTCATTCATTTGTGGAATACAATGAACAACATAAACTGATGAACAAAAATTTTCTTTATTTTTAAAACAGATGATTTTGATCCAGAGATTCTAGTTGGAAATTCTAGTACAGCAAATCTTATGCTGGACCTTTTTAAAGAAATAATTTATGTGATAATAAAAAGAAAACGTGGCATGAGGTATGCTGCCAAGTCTTTGTATTTTGTCCTACGTCATGGGTATTATGCATGCTTATAATATTTCCATTAACTAATGTAGAAGATCAACTGTCAGTATTGTGATTGTATGTCATCAGTGTAAATCATCTCAAATATTAAAAAGGCACACTTTATCTTGCTCCTTAGGAAGCAGTGACCAAGTTTCATGTATGAAGTTTGATATTAGATAAATCTGTTATTAATTTATTCTCTCCTACTTAGGTATTTTTCACTATTTATAGATATAATACAAGTAGACAAGAAACCAGGGTTATTCTTAATACATTTTCTAAAAGAAGGCACCAAAAAGTGACCTCTTTTGTGAAAAAAAAAAATCTGAAAAAACATACTGAAATATGTGACTATAACTTTTATATTTCATTTAAAATAACATTAAGCAATAATTTATTAGGATTTACCATGATTTCTTGGTCACTTGCTGGTGAGATTTTTTCCCTTTGAATTATATCAAATCTTCATCATAAAATAATCTATTAATTAATTTAAAGTCTGGAAAATACATGGGACACTCCAATTATCTTTGGCCAAAAATTTCCTATGAAACACTCATGTGTCAATTCTTCAAACTCATACTGTGTTCTATAATATATGCATATCTCCCTTTATGTTAATCATATAGTAGACAGTCATTGCACTTTTATTTAATTGAATATAATTTAAAAGCTGGTGAAATTTTAGCTGATGGGAATCAGAGTAAAATCACATGGTAAGGAAAGAAAGCCATTGAATCAGGAACTGACTCAGTAATTGTTTAATAAATATATTCTCTTGATTAATAGCTTTCCTCATCTTCCATATATTTTTCTGCGATGTATTTAACTTTATTCTTCCTGTAAAGTATAAAGATATGATTATTTCTAGGTAGGTTGTATTTATCAGATGTTTTTCCTAAGCCATCTAATTTTGCATTTGATAAAATTTAATAATGAATATGGAATTTTAATTGGTAATAAATGTGGAGCAATCACTTTTATGCAATAATGTAAAGTATATATAGTCATGTTTCAGCATAATAAATTAGAAACCAAAGTAATGTAGTTATAATATTAAGTAACATTTAGGAATAAATTTAAATGAAATAGCCACAAAATTCAAACAAATTTAAAAGCATTGTCATTAAGGAACCTTTAAAACGTCAGAAAGCAGTCATAATGAAGCTGAAGAATAGAAAATCATATAAATTTCAATAAGATTTGTAAATAATTATTTAAGAGGGCTTAAAAATAACACTAATGTTTTTAGCTTACTATAATTTAGTTGAAGAGAATTAAGAGTTCCCATGTATATTGAAATGTTAGAATGGTTAAGAAAATAAGGTTGTTTTAGGAATCTACTTTTCCATACTTAAGAGCATAGTCACATTATTGTATAATTTGTGAAACTATAACCTTTTGAAAATTACTTGCAGTATTAGAATGTGAAGAAAAAAAATAACATAAAACTTAGCCTGGACTAAAATGAAGAAACAAAACCAGGATTCTAAAAGACAATCTTCAGGGACACAAATCTATATAGGCCACAGCTACCTATAACTAAACAATTCTCTGTATAAAACATCAATCAATGAATAAAAGTAGTTCATTGAGTGGTATGGGCTAAGTAGTGCAAAAGAACAGATTAATCCCTTGTATATTTTATAGAGAGAATACATATGTATGTATATATAGCTATATACATATGTTTTATATAAAAATGTGGAATACATCTGGCTATATGTAACCCATGAAACATGTTTGACAAACACTTTTCCTTAACTTGCAATGTTTCTAAGAGAGCATACTATTTGATAAGTCACACTATTCTACATACTGGATAATGTTTATATCTTTGACCCCAGGTAATAAATGCCAGCAACACTGGTAATTGTAACAGCTAAACATGCCCTCAGACATTTGCAAATATGCTTAAGAAAAAAAATCTAGGTTATGAGACACTGATAATATATTTTGAAAACATGTTAATTTCGTTATTTTCAAAACTTGCTAAACTATCTTTTTGCTATGTAAACAATCATAATGTTATTTGCATTCTCATCTTTCAAAAACAGGTAGAATTAAGTTAGATTTCCTTCCATTTTTATTTTTATTTTTTATTTCTTCATTGATTGAGTTATTACATATGTGTCCTTATCCCCACATTACCCCCACTCCCCCCTCTCATGCCCTCACCCTCCTGTTGTCTGTGTCCATTGGTTAGGCCTATATGCTTGCATATAAGTCCTTTGGTTGATCTCTCCCCCTTACCCCCACCCTCCCCTACCTTCCCTCTGAGGTTTGATGGTGTGATCGATGCTTCTCTGTCTCTGAATCTGTTTTTGTTCATCAGTTTATGTGTTCATTATATTCCATAAATGAGTGAGATCATGTGATATTTATCTTTCTCTGACTGGCTTATTTTCCTTAGCATAATGCTCTACAGTTCCCATTTTTATATAATAATATATAGTACACAGGAATATAAATGTGAAAAAGTAAAATATTCAGTCAAATGATTTGCCGTAAAGCAAAACTCATGTAAGTAATACTCAGGTCAAGAAATAGAACGATGCTTACAACCCTGAAGTCCATTCTTCCCCCTCCAACTGACTATACTCACCCTCTCTGAATAAGTATACTGAGTTAAATGATAATCTCCCTTTAGTTTTCTTTATGGCTTTCCCTTTTGAACATGCAACCCATTAACACCATCTTTGAGTTTGCTTATATACTTCCTATGGCTATATGAATGGAAAAATACATACTTTTTCTCTTGTATACGTTCACTCAAACAAGTTTATGAGGTCCATTAATATTGATGATTAGAAAACTATTCAATAATTGTAGGGGACATTGAACAGACTGTCAAACTACAGCGGGAAGGCCTGGGAGGGTTGAGGGTGGGTGGGTAAGAGATCAACCAAAGGACTTGTATGCATGCATATAAACATAACCAATGGACACAAGACACGGGGGGGCGGGGTATGGGAAACTAGGGGAAGGTCAAGGGGAGAAAAAAAAAGGAGACATATGTAATATTCTTTGTAATACTTTAAGCGATGAAAGAATTAAAAAAATAATTGTAGGGGACATCAATACCCTATTGTCAACAATGGATAGATCATAGAAGAATAATAAGGAAATGTTTACTTGACCATACTATAAGTCAAATGAACCTAAATGACATATATAGAACATTCCATCCAATATATATTCTTCTCAAGTGCACGTGGAAGATTCTTCAGGACAGATCATATTATAAGCCACAAAACAAGTACTGGAAAATTTAGAAGATTAAAATTTCATCAGGTATCTTTTCTGACCATAATTATATGAAACTAGAAATAAACAAGAGGAAAGTTGGAAAGTTGACAAATGTGAAAACTGAAAAACACACTCTTGAACAACCAATGAGTCAAAGAAATAAAAAATAAAATTTAAAAACATCACCAAACAAATGAAAATGAAAACACAAGGCATCAAAATCAATGGGGTTCCTGCCAAAGCAGTTCTTAGAGGTATGTTTATAGTGATAAATGCATCTATTAAAATAAAAATATCTCAAAGGAACAACCGTACTACATCTCAAGAACTGAGAAAGAAGAACCAACTAAGCACAATGTGAACAGAAGAAAGGAAATAAAAACGAGTGGTGCCCTGCCAGTGTTGCTCAGTGGTTGAGTGTCAGCCTAGGAACCAAAAGGTCATGTTTTCTAGGTTGTGGGCTCAATTCCCAGTAGGGGGCAGGATGCAGATGATTGATGATGTTTCTCTCTAGTGTATATTTCTAGCTCTCTATCCATCTCTCTCTCTCTCTCTCTCTCTCTCTCTCTCTCTCTCTCGTCAATAAAAACATATTTTTTAAAAATAGAATGGAAATAATAAAATAAAAATCTGAAAAACAGCAGGGAAAAAACTAAGACTTTGTGTTTTGAAAACAATAAACATTTACAAATCAATTAGATTCTACACTAACAAAAAGAGAGACTAAAATAAAATAAAAAATGAAAGAAATGATATTATAATTGATAAGTCAAAAATACATAGAAACTTGAGAAAGAACTATAAACACTTAAATGCCAACAAATTGCTAGGGGGAGTATCATGTAAACTATATTATTGTCCAACTAATATTCTATACACATGAAACTAATACAAAATAATATTTAATGTAAACTGTAATTGAAAAAAGTAACTATAAAAATAAATTAAAATCTACATAAGGAAAGGTAAAACTGCCAACAAATTGGATAAACTACAAGAAGCAAATTCTTAAAACATACAACCTTCTAAGACTGAATTATGATATATAAAAAATATGACTAGACTTATAAATAGTAAGGAATTTGAATCAATATTCAAAACTTCCCAGCACGGAACAGCTCAATAGCAAATGATTTTACTGTTGAATTCTACCAAACATTTAAAGAATTTACAATTCTTCTCAATTATTTCAAAAAATTAAAGAAAATATTCCCAGACTCATTTTACTAGGGCAGAATTATCCAGATAGCAAAACCAGATAAGGGCACTACAAGAAAAATATATGCCAACATTTCTGATGAATACAGAGGTAAAAATTCTCAACAAAATATTAGCAAACTTAATTCAACAACACAGTAAAAGGATCATACACAATCATCAAAATAGTTTATTTATGAGATTCAAAGGTAGTTCAACATAAAAAAATCAATAAATGTGGTACACCACCCTAATAGAATGAAGGAAAAAAGAAATATAATCAGCTCAGTTGATGCAGAAAAAAGCTTTTTATAAAACTTAACATCCTATCATGATAATAACTTTCAACAAATTAGGCATAGAAAACATACCTCAATATAACAAAGACCATATACAACAAAACCAGAGGTAACATCATATTGAACAGTGAAAGGTTGAAAGCTTTTCCTTTAACATCAAGAACAAGACAAGGGTGCTCACTCTCAATGCTCTTATTAAACACTAAAGGCCCAGTGCACAAAAATTTGTGCACTTGGGGGTAGGGGGTCCCTCAGCCCAGCCTGTGCCCTCTCGCAGTCTGGGACCCCTCAGCAGTGACCACTTGCTGGCTTAGGCCTGCTCCCTGGGGAGATTGGGCCTAAGCTGGCAGTCAGACATCCCTCTGGCAACCCCACAGCCCTCAGGGGATATCTACTTGCCAGCAGAGAGTAGACCTAAGTTGCAGTCAGACATCCTTAGAGCTGCTGAGGAGGCAGGAGAGGCTCCCACAACCACTGCTGTACTGGCAGCCATCAGCCTGGCTTGTGGCTGAGCAGAGCTCCCCACTGTGAGAGAGCACTGACCACCAGAGGGCAGCTCCTGCATTGAGCGTCTGCCCCCTGGTGGTCAGTGAGTGTCATAGTGACCAGTCATTCCCAGTCGTTCTGCTGTTAGGGTCAGTTTGCATATTACCCTTTTACTATATAGGATAGCGGCCTGGTGCACGGGTGGGAGCCAGATGGTTTGTCCTGAAGGGTGTCCCGTATGAGGGTGGGGGTCCCCGCTGGGGTGCCTGGGCAGCCTGGATGATGGGCTGATGGCTGTTTGCAGCTGGTCACACCCCTTTCAGGGTGGGGGTCCCCACTGGGGTGCCTGGCCAGTCTGGGTGAGGGGCTGAGGGCTGTTTTCAGGCTGGCGAGCGACTGAAGTTCCCAGACTCTTCTTTTTTTCTTTTTTTAAAATCTGGTATTTATTTACCTTCTATAGCTGTCACTGGAGCTGGGAACCGTCTCCAGCTCTGAAGCCATAGCTGGCTGAAAGCAGGTATCTGGGTTTGTTTAGCTTCTATAATTGAAACTCTGTTGCCATTACTGGCGCTCTAAGTTCTGAGGCCCCAGCTTGCTGAAAGCAGGTATCTGGGGTTTGTTTAGCTTCTATAATTGAAACATTGTTGCTTCTGGAGCTCAGAGCTGGGCCGCGGCAGGCGGGGATCCTTGGCTTCCTCCATCACTGGAGCAAGCAAGCCTCATGTTCGCTTCAGCTGTGTGGCTGCCGGCCCCCATCTTTGTTGGCAGTTAATTTGCATATCCTGCTGATTAGCCAATGGGAAGTGTAGCGGAGGTATGGTTAATTACCCTGTTTGTCTATTATTAGATAGGATGGTAAGTCCTACATAGAGTCATCAGGCAAGATAGAAAATAAAAGTCATCAAATTAGAAAAGTAGGAGTAAAATTGTCATTTTTTTTGCAGATGGCATATTCTTATATAAAAGTATCCCTAAAGAGTCAACCAATGATACTGTTGGAACTAATTAATGAATTCACTAAAGCAGTATACAAAATCAACGCAAAGAAATTAATTGCATCTCTATACACTAAGAAGGAAATAACCAGAAAAGAAATAAATAAAACAATCCCCACTTACAATAGCTTCAAAAATAATTAAAATAAATTTAACCAAGGAGTTGAAAGCTCTGTCCAACAAAAACTATAAAACCTTTTTAAAAGAATAGAAGAAAACCCAAATAAATGGAAAGATATCTCATGCTCCTATATGGTAAGACTTACTATTGTTAAAATGTCCATATTCCACATTACCATATGTAGATTCAATCAAATCCCTATTAAAATTCTAATTGCTTTTTTCACAGAAATAGAAAAAACAGTCCTAAAATCTATATGAAACCACAAAAGACTCTGAATAGCCAAAGAAATCGTAAGAAAAAAAAAAGATAAAGCTGGAGGCATCAGACTACTTGAATTTAAACTATACTATAAAGTAATTAAATCATTATGGTACTGACATAAAAGTAAACAAATAGACCATTATTAGAAAAGAGTATAGAGCTCATAAACTGCATATAGGGTCTACCAATAATTTTTTAGCTGAGCTAAACATTTTATTTTTAAATTTATTTTTATTGTTAACACTATAACAGATGTCTCCATTATCTTCCCCCTCCCCCCTTTGCCCACCTCCACCCAGCCCCTGCCTGCCTTTCCTCTGGCCTTCACCACACTGTTGTCTATGACTATGGGTTATACATATACTAGAAGTATGGTGCAGGAGCACCAGTGGGGTCCCTCGGCCTGGCCTTGGGGATCGGGTTGAAACCAGCTCTCCGACATCCCCTGAAGGGTCCCGGATTGTGAGAAGGTGCAGGCCAGGCCAAGGGATCCCACCAGTGCACAATCGGGGCCAGGGAGGGATGCAGGAGGTTGGCCAGCTGGGGAGGAACTGCAGGAGAGCTCCAGGGCATGTCTGGCCTGTCTGGCTCAGTCCCCATCTGCCAGACCCAAGCAACAAGCTAACTTAGCACTCGGAGCATCTGCCCCCTGATGGTCAGTTCATATCATAGCGAGCAGTTGAGTGGCCTTAGCATATTATTAGCATACTAGAGACCTGGTCCACGACATTTGTGCACTGGAAGGGGTTGGGGGCAGGCTTCCTCAGCACAGCCTGCGCCCTCTTGCAGTCCGGGAGCCCTCCGGGGATGTCCGACTGATGGCTTAGGCCCGCTCCCTGTGGGACATCCTTAGTGCTGCCGCAGAGGTGGGAGAGGCTTCCACCACCGCTGCTGTGCTTGCCAGCCATGAGCCCGGCTTCTGGCTGAGCGGCGCCCCCATTGCGGGAGCACACTGACCACCAAGGGGGAGCTCCTGCATCAAGCATATGCCCCCTAGGGTCAGTGAGCATCATAGCGACCGGTTGTTCTGCCAGTTGGTCGATTTGCATTAGCCTTTTATTATATAGGATTACACTTTGATTGGTTGAACAAATGACCAGATGACAGGACACTTAGCATATTAGGCTTTTATTATATAGGATGTTCTTTGGCTGATCCTTTTATCTAGTCCCTTCCCCCCTTCTCCCTCCCCTCTGAGAGCTGTCAGTCTATTCCATGTATCCATGCCTCTGTTTCCATTTTGTTAGATCCGTTTTTTTCTCCACTAGATTTCACATATAAGTGAGATGGTATGGCATTTGTCTTTCTCTGACGGGCTTATTTCACTCAGCATAGTAATCTCCAGGTCTATTTATGCTGTCACAAAAGGTAAGGTTTCCTTCTTTATTATGGCTGCATGGTATTCCATTGTGTAAATGCACCACAGATTTTTTTATCTATTTATGTACTGATGAGCATTTGGGCTTTTTTCAGATTGTGGTTATTATAAATAACACTGCTATGAACATAGGGATACATATTCCTTTGAATTGGCATTTCAGAATTCTTAGGATATATTCCCAGAAGTGGGATTGCTGGGTCAACTAATATTTTGACAGGGTTCTGGGAAAACTTAATGAGCTCATGAAGAAGAATGAAATCAGTCTTCTATCTTATAAAAATAACAAAAATTAACTGGAAATGGATTAAGACTTAAACATAAGAGGTGAAACCATAAATTTTACAGAGGAAAATATAGGGGAAAAGCTCACTGGCATTGGTCTTGGCAATGACTTTTTAGATATAAACAACAAAAACAAGCATCAAAAGCATAAAGCAATAAGTGGGATGAAATCAAAATAAAAAGCTTCTGCACAATCAACAAAATGAAAAGGCAACCTACAAATTATAAGAAAATATTTGTAAGCCATATATAAAAAAGGGGTCAATATCCAAAATGTATAAATAACTCATAAAAATCCATAACAAAAATACCAAAAAAATTTTGATTAAATTTTAGACAGAAGAACTTACAGTCATTTTTCCAAAGAAATATCCAAATCACCAACAGGTACACACAAAAAATGCTTACCATCACTAACCATTAGGGAAATGCAAACCAAAACCCCAGTAAGATACCACCTCACACCTATAAGAATAGCTATTATCAAATAGACAAGAGAGAAAAAATTCTGTCAAGGATTTGGAAGAACAGGAAGTCTTGTTCACTCTTGGAAATGCAAATTGGCATAGCCATTATGGAAAACAGTATGGAGATTCCTTAAAAAATTAACAATAATACTACTGTAATGACCCAGCAATCCCACTCATGGGTATATATCAAAATAAAATGAAATCAGGATATCAAAAATATATATGTACTCATGTTTAGTGTAGCATTATTCTAAATAGCCCAGTTATGGCAACAATCTAAGTGTCTATCAGTGAATGGATGGATAAAGAAAATGTGTTATATAAAATGAAATGTCATTCAGCCATGAGAAATAAGACAATTTTGCCATTTGTGAAAACATGTATGGACTCTGAGGGTATTATGCATATTGAGTTAAGTCAGAGAAAGAAAATTACTTCATGCTATCACTTATATATGGAATTTTAAAAAGCCAAACTTAAATAATAATTGTGAGAAACTGAGAGTAGAATGGTGGTTAGCAGAGGCTGGGCTTGTGGGGGAATGGTGGAGATATTGCTGAAAGGGTATGCAATTGCAGTTAGAAGATGGATAAGTTTGGAGATATGCATGGTATAATGATTATAGTCAAGAATACTGTTTTAGGAGGGGGAAGATGGCGGCGATATAGGCAGACGCGTCCCAGGTCGTGTCCCGGAGCAAATGGAGTGAGCAGCTGAAACTAGTAACACCCACACCGAATTGGCGAAATTGCTCAGCTGGTGAGACGGTTTGCAGCCGGGAAAAGCAGAACTCCCCTGGAAAGCAGGTCCAAGCAACAGCAACCTCCTGAGCACCACACCCTCTGCTGAGGAACAGCAGCTGTACTTGAAACCTCGCCCCACCAGCCAGAAGAGCCACCACAGCTGTGAACAGCACCCACCAGAGGAGCTGCTGCCAACTGAAGAGCAGCTGCTACCGCAACCACCCGAAGAGCAACCACAGAACAAGGAGTCACTGCCACCAAGGGAGCAACCACTGAATGACTCAACGTCTAGATATGTCAGTGAGATCAAACATGGGTAGACAAAAAAAAACCCAAAGGAAAGAGAAGGAGGACTCTCCAGAAAAGCAGCTAAGTAATACAGAGGCATGCAACATGACAGAAAAAGAATTCAGAATAAAGGTCCTAGAGTGCATAAACCAGATGGAGGGAAAAATCGACAACCTCTGCAAGAAGCAAGAAGAAACAGATGAAAAAATCGATAACATATGGAAGAAGCTAGAAGAAAAAGATGAAAAAATCAACAACTTAAGTAAGACCCAAGAAGAAATGAAGAGTGATATAGCTGCAATGAAAAATTCCATTGAAAGTATCAACAGTAGACTAGGAGAAGCAGAAGACCGAATTAGTGAATTAGAAGACAAGGAAGCAAAACACACCCAAAATGTACTGCAATTGGAGAAAAAAATTAAAAGACAGGAGGAGAGCCTAAGGGAGCTTTGGGACAACATGAAACGAAACAACATACGAATAATAGGAGTACCAGAACAACAGAAGGATGAACAAGGATTAGAAAACCTATTAGAAGAAATAATCTCAGAAAACTTCCCTGAGGTGGGGAAGAAAAAAGTCACACAAGTCCAGAGAGTCCCAAACAAGGTGAACCCGAAAAGACCCACACCAAGACACATCATAATTACCATGGCAAATGTTCAGGACAAAGAGAGAATCTTACAGGCTGCAAGAGAGAGACGGAAAGTTACATACAAGGGATCTCCCATTAGATTGTCAAATGATTTCTCAACAGAAACACATCAGGCCAGAAAAGAATGGACGGAAATTTACAAAGTGATGCAAAGCAAAGGACTGAATCCAAGAGTACTCGATCCAGCAAGGCTATCATTCAAACTTGAAGGGGAAATAAGAAGCTTCACAGACAAAAAAAGGCTAAGGGAGTTTATCACCACCAAGCCAGCAATTCAAGGAATGCTAAAGGGACTGGTATAAAAAGAAGAAATAAGCTCAGAAAGAAAACAGCCACACAAAAAAAATAGAAATGGCTACAAACAAGTACCTTTCAATAATAACTTTAAACGTAAACGGAATAAATGCTCCAAACAAAAGACATCGAGTGGCTGAATGGATAAAAAAACATGACCCATACATCTGCTGTCTACAAGAAAACCACCTCATTAGAAGGGACTCACACAGACTGAAAGTGAAAGGATGGAAAAATATCTTTCAGGCAAATGGAAAGGAAAAGAAAGCTGGGGTAGCAATACTTATATTGGACAAAATAGACCTCAGAGTGAAGGCCATAACAAGAGATAAGGAAGGCCACTTCATAGTACTAAAGGGATCAATAAAACAAGAAGATATAACCCTGGTAAACATATATGCACCCAATGCAGGAGCACCCAAATTCATAAAAAAACTCCTGGAAGATATCAAAGGAGAGATCGACAACAATACAATCATAGTAGGGGATTTTAATACACCACTGACAGCACTGGATAAGTCCTCTAGACAAAGAACCAGCAAAGATACAGCAATCCTAAATGACTCACTAGATCAGATGGACTTAATGGACATCTTCAGAACACTTCACCCCAAAGTCAGGGAATACACATTCTACTCAAATGCTCAGAAGACATATTCAAAAATAGACCATATATTGGGTCACAAGGAAAGTATCCCCAAATTCAAGAAGATTGAAATCATAAAAAGCGTCTTTGCAGACCACGATGGCATAATATTAGAAATAAACTACAATAAAAACAACCCAAAATACTCAAACACCTGGAAGCTGAATAGCATGCTATTAAATATTGATTGGGTTACCAATGATATCAAAGAAGAAATTAAAAACATCCTGGAAACTAATGACAATGAAAACACAACAATCCAAAACCTATGGGACACAATGAAAGCAGTCCTGAGAAGGAAGTTTATAGCTCTACAGGCCTATCTCAAAAAAACAAGAAAAAATGTTAGTAAATCATCTAACTCTACAACTCAAAGAATTAGAAAGAGAGCAACAAGAAAACCCCAGAATGAGCAGAAGAAAGGAGATAATAAAGATTAGAGCAGAAATAAATGACATAGAGACCAAAAAAAACAATACAGAAAATCAATGAAACCAAGAGCTGGTTCTTTGAAAGGATAAAGAAGATTGACAAACCTCTAGCCAGACTCATCAAGAAGCAAAGAGAGAGGACCCAAATCAACAAAATCAGAAACGATAGAGGCGAAATAACAACAGACCCCACAGAAATACAAAGGATTGTTAAAAAATAGTATGGACAGCTCTACTCCAACAAACTAGACAACCTGGAGGAAATGGACAAATTCCTAGAAAAATACAACATTCCAAAACTCAATCAGGAAGAATCTAAAAATCTCAACAGGCCAATAACTATGGAAGAAATTGAAGCAGTCATCAAAAAGCTTCCAGCAAACAAAAGCCCAGGACCAGACGGCTTCACAGGGGAGTTTTACCAAACATTCAAGTAAGAACTAAAACCTATCCTCCTCAGACTACTACAAAAAATTCAAGAGGAAGGAACACTTCCAAGCTCATTCTATGAAGCCAGCATCACCCTAATACCAAAACCAGGTAAAGACAACACAATGAAAGAGAATTACAGGCCAATATCCCTCATGAACATAGATGCCAAAATCCTCAACAAAATCTTAGCAAATCGGATCCAGCAGTACATCAGAAAGATCATACACCAGGACCAAGTAGGATTTATCCCAGGGATGCAAGGATGGTACAATATCCGCAAATCAATAAATGTGATACATCACATAAACAAATTGAAAGAAAAAAACCACATGGTCATATCAATTGATGCAGAAAAAGCATTTGACAAAATTCAACACCCATTTTTGATAAAAACTCTCAACAAGGTGGGAGTAGAAGGATCATACCTCAACATAATAAAAGCCATATATGACAGGCCCACAGCCAACATCATACTCAATGGAAAAAAACTAACACCATTTCCCCTAAGAATAGGAACAAGACAGGGATGCCCCCTCTCACCACTCCTGTTCAACATAGTACTGGAAGTGTTAGCCATTGCAATTTGGAAAGAAGAAGAAATAAAAGGCATCCAAATTGGAAAAGAGGAAGTAAAACTGTCCTTATTGGCAGACGACATGATATTATACATACAAAACCCTAGAGACTCCATCAAAAAGCTACTAGACTTAATACATGAATTTGGCAATGTAGCAGGATACAAAATTAACCCCAAGAAATCTGAGGCATTTCTATACACCAATAGTGAACTTTCAGAAAGAGAGATTATAAAAACAATCCCATTTACCATCGCACCAAAAAAATTAAGCTACCTAGGAATAAACTTAACTAAAGAGGTAAAAGACCTCTACTCAGAAAACTACAGGAGGTTGAAAAAAGATATAGAGGAAGACATAAACAGATGGAAGAACATACCGTGTTCATGGATTAGTAGAATCAACATCATTAAAATGTCCATACTACCCAAAGCAATCTATAAATTCAACGCACTTCCCATTAAAATACCAACGGCATACTTCATAGATCTAGAACAAACTCTCCAAAAATTCATCTGGAATAAAAAAAGACCCCGAATAGCTGCAGCAATCCTGAAAAAGAACAAAGTAGGTGGCATCTCAATACCAGATATCAAGTTGTATTACAAAGCCACTGTTCTCAAAACTGCCTGGTACTGGCACAAGAATAGGCATATAGATCAATGGAATAGAATAGAGAGCCCAGAAATCGGCCCGAACCAATATGCTCAATTAATATTTGACAAAGGAGGCAAGAACATACAATGGAGCCAAGATAGTCTCTTCAATAAATGGTGTTGGGAAAATTGGACAGATATATGAAAGAAAATGAAACTAGACCACCAACTTACACCATATACAAAAATAAACTCAAAATGGATAAAGGACTTAAATATACGACAGGAAACCATAAAAATTGTAGAAGAATCCAAAGGCAACAAAATCTCAGACATATGCCGAAGCAATTTCTTCACTGATACAGCTCCTAGGGCACTTGAAACTAAAGAAAAAATGAACAAATGGGACTACATCAAAATAAAATGCTTCTCCACAGCGAAAGAAACCATCAACAAAACAACGAGAAAACCCACTGTGTGGGAAAACATATGTGCCAATGTCATATCTGATAAGGGCCTAATCTCCAAAATTTATAGGGAACTCATACAACTTAACAAAAGGAAGATAAACAATCCAATCAAAAAAATGGGCAAAGGACCTAAATAGACACCTTTCAAAAGAGGACTTTCAGAAAGCCAAGAGACATATGAAAACATGCTGAAAGTCACTAATCATCTGAGAGATGCAAATCAAAACAACAATGAGGTACCATCTCACACCTGTCAGACTGGCTATCATCAACAAATCAACAAACGACAAGTGCTGGAGAGGATGTGGAGAAAAAGGAACACTTGTGCACTGCTGGTGGGAATGCAGACTGGTGCAGCCACTATGGAAGACAGTATGGAGTTTCCTCAAAAAACTGAAAATGGAACTCCCATTTGACCCTGTGATCCCACTGCTAGGAATATATCCCAAGAAACCAGAAACACCAGTCAGAAAGGATATATGCACCCCTATGTTCATAGCAGCACAATTCACCATAGCTAAGACCTGGAAACAGCCTATGTGCCCATCAGTAGATGAATGGATTAGAAAACCGTGGTACATCTACACGATGGAATACTATGCTGCTCTAAAAAGGAAGAATTCTTACCGTTTGCAACGTCATGGATGGAACTGGAGAGCATTATGCTAAGTGAAATAAGCCAGTCAATAAAGGAAAAATACCACATGATCTCACTCATTCATGGATAATAGAGACCATTATAAACTTTTGAACAATAATAGATACAGAGGCAGACCTGCCTCAAACAGATTGTCAAACTGCAGCGGGAAGCCCGGGGAGGGTTGGGGGGCAGGAGGTAGGGGGGTAAGAGATCAACTAAAGGACTTGTATGCATGCATATAAGCATAACCAATGGACATAAGAAACTGGGGGATAGGGGAGGTTAGGGAACTGTCTAGGGCGGGGGGATAAAATGGACACATATGTAATACCCTTTGTAATACTTTAAGCAATAAATAAAAAAAAAATTTCTTTATAAAAAAAAAAAGAATACTGTTTTATACTTCAAAGTTGCTAAGAGACTAAATCAGGGTGAGTTTTCTGCAGTGAAAGTGGACAGATTGTCCCCCAAAACCATTTTTCAGTAGATTATAAACAAATTTTTTTGAAATTCTATGAATTTTATAATATATGGCTAATTTCATAACTAATATGTGCTTCGTATGAATTATATATAGCTTATGAATTTATATCAATTATAGACTTTAATTATAAATGTAAAGCAAAATCAAATCTGGATTCAGCATTGGAACACTTTCTTCAAGTGAAAATTTACAGAGAAACTTAAACATGCAGGTAAAAGTAAAACTCTATGATTTAAAATGATGTAGGAGGTGCTGGAATCACACTCTGTTCCATTCCTCTAGCCCAGTGGTTGGCAAACTGCGGCCCCTTAAGTGTGGCTCTTCCACAAAATACCACGTTAGGGCGCGCATGTACAGTGCGATTGAAACTTCGTGGCCACATTCAAGGGGCCAAAGAGCCGCATGTGGCTCTCGAGCTGCAGTTTGCCGACCACTGCTCTAGCCTCTCCTGTCTCTTACCTCTTTGTTTGTGTTTGTTGCTGTTGCTGGTGGTTTTGTTTTGAGCTATAACAACTATAATAATTGTAAGGTACATATAAAAACATTCAATAGTTACTTGTTGAATGTTTGGATGAGGTAATCAAATAATTAAAAACAAATGCTGCTCACAAAGTCTTTTTTATATAAAAAATGAGGACATACATGCATCAACATCAAGACATTTAGATTCAAGGGCCTTATTCAAAAACAAAATTCAGGTAGGTTTCACTGTTTGCATTCATGTTAAGTAGAATAAAATCTAGAACTTGAATAAAAAGAAAATCTGGAATAATGCTATTTAAGACTAACAAGAAGGAAAATTCTCCAATCACATACTCCTTTGTAAAGCTTTTTTCTTAGTCTTCAAAAGTAAAAATATGATTTTATAGAAAGGAGAGTGATTCACATTTTCACAGTGAAATCCTCTACCTTAAAGTATCTGAAACACTATATTTTGGGGGAGAAAATAACTAGAGTGACAATCAAAGCATCTTAAGAGAGTTGATGCAAACTCTAATGCTTTGATACAAATTAATAAGTTTAACTAATTCATGACTCCCAAATTCCTTTGTACCCTACATTATCATTTCCTGTCAGGTCTACGTGGGAAATATACATTATATTTTCACATGATATCTATTATTATCGCTTCTCTGGACTACTATTATACCCTCTTTTGATGGACTCCTTGCTTTCGCTTTTAATCTTGCTCCCTTTAAACTACATAGAATCCAGAGTAATTTTTTAAAAAAATATATAATTTAGGTTAAATAATCCTTATCTTTCACCATTCTATCAGACTCATTCAGCTCTAAGCACAATGCACTTCTTCCAATTCCTCTAACACACTGAGATTGTTCCCACCTCCAGAAATTTGTTTTTGAAGGTCACTCTATCTACAAAGCTCTTCTTCCAGATTCTTGTGTGATTCACTTCCTCCCTCCTCTCAGGTTTCTGCTCAAAATCATTTCCTTAGCAGGGATTTTTCTTGATTACTAAATTTAAAATTGCTCTGGTCAGAAACTATTTCTTACCCTACTTTATTTGCTGTTTTTTTCTTCATAGAATTTAACATAGTTAAAATTAGCACTTAGACCTAGTTCATGTATATAATATAAATATGTGTTATGTATAAACCTTATTTTTTTACTGTTTAAAATATTACATATGTCTCCTTTTTCCCCGATTGACCCTCCCCCCGCCACTCTCACTCCCCAAGACAAGCCCCCACCACCCAGTCTCCATGTCCATTGGTTATGCTAATATTCATGCATACAAGTCCTTTGGTTGATCTCTTATCCTCCCTCCGCTCCACCCACCTTTTCTCTGAGGTTGGACGTCTGATCGGTGTTTCTTAGTCTCTGGCTCTTTTTTTGTTCGCCAGTTTGTGTTGTTCATTATAGCCCACAAATGAGTGAGATCATGTGATATTTCTCTTTCTCCGACTGGCTTATTTCACTTAGCATAATGCTCTCCAGGTCCATTCATGCTGTTGCAAATGGTAAAAGTTCCTTCTTTTTTATAGCAGCATAGTGTTCCATTGTGTAGATGTACCATAGGTGTTTTTTAAATATATTTTTACTGATTTCAAAGAGGAAGGTATCGAGTAAGACTCCCTCCACATTCTGCGTGGAGTAGGGTTCGGTATCTGAAAGAGGAGCCGCACAGCAAATGAGAGAAAAAGACACGAGATAATTTTGCAATATTGGGGGACCAGGCCGCGAGTACCGAAGGACTTCCCCGTGCTCAGGCCTCACCAAGCTTTTATTGATCTGGGATGCACCCATAGCATAGCCCTTAGGCAGGTGACCCCCTAGTAACAAGCAGACTAGCCCATCAGCAAGGATTTACATAATAATAAATGGGGGAGTAGTTTCAGCTACCACTGTCTGGACAAACAGAGGTGGTGCCTAGCTCCGAGCTTTGCTAGGGCTTCAAAGGCACCCAGCCTTCGGGGGGTTTCGGGGAGTTCTGTCTATGCTTATCAGATAGTGAAGGCAATAAACAGTTTCCCACAGAAGGGAGAGGGAGAGAGAGATAGAAACATCAATGATGAGAGAGAATCATTGAGTGGCTGCCTCTTGCACGCCCCCCATTGAGGATCAAGCCCACAACCCAGGCATATGCTCTGACTGGGAATCAACTGGTGACCTCTTGGTTCCTGGGTCAATGCTTAACCACTGAGCTACACCCATTTTTTTAATCCACTCATCTGCTGATGGGCACTTAGGCTGTTTCCAAATCTTAGCTATTATAAATTGTGCTGCTATGAACATACGGGTGCATATGTCCTTTCTGATTGGTGTTTCTGGTTTCTTGGGATATTTTCTCAGAAGTGGGATTACTGGGTGGAATGGGAGTTCCATTTTTAATTTTTTGAGGAATCTCTGTACTTTTTCCATATATATATATATATATATATATATATATATATATATATCCCCTTATTGTTCATCATCCTGTATTAGTAAATGTTCAGACATGAAAATGATGGAACACTCAAAACAAGTATTCTGAGATTTTGATAATGGGATTAGTAACAGAGTGTGACAAGGGCTTAGAGCAAATAACAAGTGATAGTGCAATATCCCATGGATAGCAACAATGGGAAGAAATTGCACCCCTTGGCCTGAAGGGGCAAAGGGAGAGAGTGATTACAAAAACATGTATTGGAAATCTACATGAAGAGTATATACTTATCTACATGGACAGTGTATACTTGAGTTATAACCTTCATGATCTTTGGTAGAAGGACACAGCTTACCTGTATATGAAACGACAGGGAAAGAACTAGAGAAATAAATTAATCAAATTTGTTTTCCAATTGTGATCCTCTACCTATCAACCTACATCCCCACTGGCAAAAACTAGTCAGAAGACAAAGAGTAAAGAAGCTTGCTATTTTGACGATAGAACATGCTGAAAAAATAGAGTTTGAATCTGGAAAGAGAGAAAATATCCATCCTGCTCCTCCTCTATAATATATACTCTATGAAGGCAGACATTGTGTAATTTATTCACCAGACTATATGTTACCACAGTTCCAAGATTACTGCCTAGAACTGAGTAGATTTTCAACAAATACTTTTAAATAAATCTGGTTAGCATATCTGAACCAATTGAATGCAATACATTTTAAACAATATGGAAAATACACCAACTTAAAGCTTAAATCTATCTATATTTTTTTGTTAGTAAATGGAGAAAAGTTGAGCAAATATCAAGGCAAACTTCTCAGTGTTTAAATGTTATTGTTCACTTACAAAAATGAATGGCCAAACAAAGTCTATGACTTCCACTCAAACAATTAAGTAAAAAAATCTATTTAACATGAGCATTACTGGTGCTGATGGTCCTGCAAGATTTTAAGGTAAACTATTCTAATAGTCTAATTCTAATGAATTCAATTATTCTGCCTTTAAATGGTTATAAAAATTGGTTATATAAATTTTTATTAGTATAATTTTATATCAATCAATTTTATTTTTCAGTATATTTGAAAACAGCTTACTAAATTCTGCTTTCATAAAAGCTCACTGGAATGGATAAAAATGAGCAATTTTCAGTGCCTTTAAATTCCTGAGACTGTTGATGAACAGATAATAAATAGCTTTCTACCTCATTAGAAAGTAAAAGCTTAGTTTTATTCATCTATTAAGTAGCTTAAGGCAGAAGAGCATAGCACATTAACTGTCAGATGAGTTTTTAAAAATGCTCATAGCTAACTGACTGTTTACCTGGAGTATAAAATACATCATGATTTTAATTTGGTACTTGGTCATGTAATGCCTAGCATTAGGATTTCCTTTTCTAGATGATGAAAATAAAAAAAAATCTCATTTTAAAAATAAATTTTAAGGATATTACTAATCCTCATCTTATTTGATGATATCCCTTGTTATTTGGTTAATAATTACTTTAAAAATAAAAATAGCAAGTAAAATAACAAAAAATTTGATATCCCTTAAGAACCAGTTCATCTACTACACTGATTTATATACTTACTTCATATGTATATCACTGTCAGCTTTTCCTAAGACAATTTCTAACTGAAGATTCATAGGTAAATTGAAATTTTGTTTTTAATGCGAAGATATGTCATTCCATAAAAGCCATGTTGATTAAATATATATCCTTGGTTTTGAATTTGATTATAGGACCCACATATGATGTTAAAGAAACTATACTAGGTCCATCCATGCTGTTGCAAATGGTAAGAGTTCTTTATTACAGCTGCATAGTATTTCATTGTGTAGATATACCAGTTTTTTAATCCACTCATCTGTGAAATAAGCCAGTCAGAGAAAGATAAGTATCACATGATCTCACTCATATGTGGAATATAATGGACAACATGAACTGATGAACAAAAATAGAAGCAGAGACATAGAACCATCCAACAGACTGTCAAACATCAGAAGGCAGGCAGGGGAGGGAGGGAGGGAGGGAAGAGATCAACCAATGAACTTGTATGCATATATGCATAACTCATGGACACAGACACTAGGGTAGTGAAGGCCTGGGGTGGGGTGGAGGCAGGCTGGGAGAGATCAATGGGAGAAAAGGAGAACATATGTAATACCTTCAACAATAAATATTTAAAAATAAAATTAAAACTATACTATGTTAACATAAAAACATTCAAACTTGTAAAGAATTTTTGTGAGTTTATTTGAGCCAATCAGTTGACAATTGCTGGGAAGCAGAATCTCAATGGATTGGGATAATACTCTGGAGAATGGCGGGTTACACCTATATTTACACAGTGCAATCAAAGAAAGGGATGTAGGTGGGTTACATGAAATTCATTGGGGTTAGACCAGAGAAGCTGGAGAAAGCAAAGCAGGGAAACCCCTGGGATTGGATAAAAAGAAAAATGATAGACACATGTGGGTGCAGGAACAATTAACATGATAACAATGAAGTTATTTGTGATATCTGTCAGCACCCAGGTACATTAGATTGTGCCCCAAAGGGCCCAGAAAAAGGGAAGTTACAAGTTACCAAGACATTTCAAGGGTATCCTAGCTAATAAAGAGGTAATATGCAAATTGATCATCACTGCAACACACAAGATGGCTGCCCCTAGGTGGACACAAGATGGCCACCACAAGATGGCCGGCAGGGGAGGGCAGTTGTGAGCGGTCAGGCCAGCAGGGGAGGGCAGTTGGGAGGGGACACAGGCCTGCAGGAGAGGACAGTTAGGGACAACCAGGCTTGCAGGGGAGGGCAGTTAGGGGTGACCAGGCCTGCAGGGGAGGGCAGTTGGGAATGACCAGGCCTTCGGGGGGGGGGCAGTTAGGGGTGACCAGGCCAGCAGGGGAGGGCAGTTGGGGGCAATCAGGCCAGCAGGGGAGCAGTTAGGCATCAATCAGGCTGGCAGAGGAGTGGCTAAGGCAGCGGTTCTCAACCTGTGGTTCATGACCCCTTTGGGGGTTGAATGACCCTTTCACAGGGGTCGCCTAAGACCATTGGAAAACACATATATAATTACATATTGTTTTTGTGATTAATCACTATGCTTTAATTATGTTCAATTTGTAACAATGAAATTGGGGGTCACCACAACATGAGGAACTATATTAAAGGGTCGTGGCATTAGGAAGGTTGAGAACCACTGGGTTAGGGGGTGATCAGGTTGGCAGGCAAAAGCGATTAGGGGCAATCAGGTAGGCAGGCAGGCGAGCAGTTGGGAGCCAGCAGTCCTGGATTGTGAGAGGGATGCCAGATTGTCTGGTGGGATTGGGCCTAAACTGGCAGTCGGACATCCTCTGAGGGGTCCCAGATTGGAGAGCATTCAGGCTGGGCTGAGGAACACACACACACACCCTCTGCATGAATTTCATGCACCAGGCCTCTAGTATTATTATAGCTGCAAAAAGACAGATAGGCTCAGTTAAGGTAAAGATTGTCCTTGTCAGTGAAGATACTGGCCTAGAATATAACTACCCACCATAACTGCTTTTAGTTAAAGTTTAATTTCAGACCATCGTTTGTGGTTACTTTAGGTCTCTGAGTTTGCAAGAACACCATGCAGGCCTTCCCTGAGCTTGTCAGGTTAGCATGTGGCCCCTTTTTGTCCAAAACTATTATTTGTGAAATCACATTGGTTTTGTCACCTTTTTAAAATGCTTTGAAAATTCCAGTGTTTGTGTGAAAGTTAACTGTTCTATCTTTGGTTGAAGCTTTTATTGTTTGATAAGTCTAAAAAGATATTAACTTGCCTGGCTGGTTTTGCTCAGTGTTTGAGCATTGACCTATGAACCAGGAGGTCACAGTTTGATTTCAGGTCAGGGCACATGCTCAGGTCGTGGTCTTGATCCCCAGTAGGGGTGTGCACGAGGTGGCTGATTGATGATTCTCTCTCATCATTGATGTTTCTATCTCTCTCTCCCTCTTCCTTCCTCTCTGAAATAAAATATCTATACTAATAATAGCGTAGGTGGCATTATGCCAACACATCATCACGATAGCCGTCACAAGATGGCCATCACAAGATGGCTGTGTGCACAGCAGAGGTGGGGCCTAGAGGCCACTCTGTGCAATGAAGCCTGGGGGTCCCACAGCTCTGCATGGTGTGGAGGAGGCCGGTCCTGGCATCTCTGATGCCTCACACGGAGAAGGCGGGTCTTGGCTGAGGAGGCGGGTTTTGGCAGGGGAGGGCAATTGTGGGCAATCAGGCAGGCAGGGTAGGGCAGTTAGGGGTAACCAGGCCGGCAGGGGAGGGCAGTTGGGGGCAATTGGGTCAGCAGGGGAGCAGTTAGGCATCAATCAGGCTGGCAGGGGAGCAGTTAGGGGGCAATCAGGCTGGCAGCCAGAAGCAGTTAGGGGCAATCAAGCAGGCAGGAAGGTGAGCGGTTAGGAGCCAGCGGTCCTGGATTGTGACTGGGCCTAAACCATCAGTGAGACATCCCCTGAGGGTTCCCAGATTGTAGAGGGTGCAAGCCAGGCTGAGGGACAACCCCCAGTGCATGAATTTCAGGCACTGGGCCTGTAGTATATATATAAAATACACATCTTTAAAAAAAATCACTGAACTGTAACATTAATAAAGTGAATTTTATGGTATGTGAGTTATATCTTAATAAATCTGCTATTTTAAAAAAGGATGCTTACTACATGTGAGACAGTGTATTTGGGGTGAAAGATAACCAAAACACAGGTCCTATTCTTAAAGGGAAAAAAAAAATCTCACATTGTAGAGAGAAATCAATGGGGAAAATTATTGCACTAGTGTTGGTAAAAAAATTATCATAGAGTGATTGCATTAGGTCAAATATAAAGGTAGTAAGAATGAAGAAGAAGCTATAGGTTTGAAAAATTGCTGGAGATATATAATCACTAGCATTTATTTAAACATTGGCTATGGGAAGAAATGAAGAAATCAAAAATACCCTAGTTTTCTACAAAAATGATCATTATTTCATTTACATGAGTAATACAATATGAGAAGGATTCTAGGAGAAAAAAGGTTTTGTACATTGAATTTAATGATGTCTATAGAACTACATCCACTATATACAAAATACATTTATCAGTGACCATTTCCAATACTTGAATACAATCTTTGTTAGTCAAATAACTGTTCATACTCTTAGAAAAAATACTTTCCTTTTGAAAATCTAGTCTTTATTTCATTACTCTAGAATGAACACTTAGAGCTAAAAACATCACACAAAAAGTAGTTAATTTTTCACAAGATATGGGCCAAATTTTTATTCTTTAAATAATTTTATAGAATCTTAAAAAATGTCTATAGCATTTTCAGTTTGATTCATATGCATTAACATTTATGATGTTTTAACACTTTTTATGCCTTCACTACTGAGAGACATTGACTTCAATGATTTAAGAACATGAACCAAAAGGAAACATTTTTATTAGTTGTCTACATAAACATTTCTATTGTTAACACAAAATTCTCAAAGGAAAAAAATCAGAAGAGGTATGGGGAAAGCCAACTTGATGACTGAAACACATATAACACATCTCTGCCTGATAATTAAATAGTGTCTAAATACACATACAATATTAAATATATATATTTTTTAATTAAAAATGACTAAAGAATGTATAATTTTAAGTAGTTTTATATTTTTTAGCTAATAAATTGTTATTTGATATAGAGTCCATTCAAATGGAAGATATGTATAATAGTAATATATATATGTATATAATATTCATACTAGCATATAATATTCACCTTAAATTGTGAAGTTTATATCTTATCTAAGTATACATTATATCAATCATGGCCAAAACTCATACTCTCACAAGAATCGACTCTCAATTATATATACAAATAAATTGGTATAGAATCCAAAAATACATATATACTAGAGGCCCAGCATGTGAAATCATGCAAGACCCAGGACCCAGAGTCCCGCAGCTTGTGGGACCCAGAAAGAGTCCTGTGGATGCTGCCACCACAGCCATGGCAGGCAGGGCCCAGAAACCCACCCATGCCTCTGGTCAAGTCTTCCAGAGTCAAGTCCCTGCCCACCTGCAGGTACCTCACAGTACACGCAGTCCGGCCCACCCCATGCACGCAGCCTCCTGCTAATCAGTCATTACGGCATGATGGCATGATGACCACAGGCTTTTTATATAATAGACTAGAGGCCCAGTGCACAAAAATTTGTGCACTAGAGGGGGGGGGGGTCCCTCAGCCCAGCTTGCCCCCTATCACATACTGGGAGCCCTCAGGGGATGTCCTACTACCTGCTCCCTGCTCCCCTTGGGGAGTGGGCCTAAGCCACAGTCTGGCCTCCCTTTGTGGGAGTCGACCGGGCTGATCAGGGGAAGGCACCAGCCCCATCACCGCACTGTTGCAGCCACTGCCAGTCACGGCAGCCACCAAGGTGGTTTCATCAACACGGACTCCAGTCCCTTTACCATGAAAAAATGACAACTTTCTTTAGGCATTTTCAAGAAGTGTCTTTCATAGGATATGACCTTCTCCTTTTCATTCTCTTTCTTCTTTTTCGTCTTCCATTTCTTTCTTTCTTTCTTCTTCCTTCCTTCTTTCTTTCTCTTTCTATCTTTCTGTTCTTTCTTTCTTTCTTTCTCTTCGTTCTTTCTTACCTTCCTTCTTTCTCTTTCTTCTTCTTTCTCTTTCTTCTTTCCTTCTTATTCTTTCTTTCTTCTTCTTCTTCTTCCTTTCCTTTCTTTCTTGCTTTCTTCTTTCTTTTCCTTCTTCTTTCTTCTGTTCTTTCTTTTCTCTTTGCTTATTTCTTCTCTTCTCTTTCTTTCTTTTCGTTCCTTTCTTTCGTTTCTTCTTTCTTTTTCTTTTTCTTTCTTTTCTCTTTCTGTCTTCTTCTCTTTCCCTTCTTTATTCTTTCCTTCCTTTCTTTTCTTTCTTTCTTTCTCTTTCGTTTTTCTTTTTCTTCCTTTCTTTTCTTTCGTTTCTTTTCTGTCTCTTTCTTTTCTTTCTTCTATCTTACTCTTCTTCTCTTTTCTTTCTCTTTTTCTTTTTTCTTTCCGTTTTTCTATCTTTCCTTCTTTCTTTTCCGCTTTCTTTCTTTATCGTTCTTTCTTTTCTTCTCCTCTTCTCTTTCTTTCTTCCTTTTTCTTTTCGTCTTTCCTTTCGTTCTCTTTCTTCTTTCTCTTCTCTCTTTCCTTCTTCGTTCGTTCTTTCTTTTCTTCTCCTCTTCTTTCTTTCTTCCTCCTCTTTTCTCTTTGCTCCTTTCTTTCCTTTTTCTTTCCCCTCTTTCTTCTTTCTTTCTTTCGTTCTGCCGTTCTTTTCTTTTTACTCTTCTTCTTTCCTTCCTTTCCTTTCCTTTCTTTCCTTTCTTCGTCTTTTTCTTCTTTCTTTCATCTTTTTCTCTTTCCTTTTTCTCTTTTCCTTTCTCTTCCTTTTTCTTTCTTCTTTTCCGTTCTTAATCTTCCTTTCTTCTTCTTTTTTCTTTTCGTCTTTTCTTTCTGTTCTTTCTTTCTTTCCTTTTCTTTTCTCTTTTCCTCTTTTCTTTCTTTCTTTTTTCTTTCTTTCTCTTCTTTTCTTTCTTTCTTTCTTTCTCCTTTTTTTCCTTCTTTCCCCTTTCTCCGTTCTTTCTTTCTTCTTCCTTTCTTCTTTCGTGCTTCTTTCGCTTCTTTTTCTTCATTTCTTTTTCCGTCTTTATTCTTCTTTCCTGTCTTCTTTCTTTTCTTTTCTTTCTTTTTCTTTTTCCTTTCTTATCCTTCTCTTTCTTTTGCGTTTCTCTCTTTCCATGTTTTGCTTGGCTTTCTTTCTTTCTTTCTCTTTCTTTCTTTCTTTCTTCTGTCGTTCTTTCTTTCTTTCTTCTCTTCTTCGTTCTCTCTTTCTTTTTGCGTCTTCTTTTCCTTTCTTCTTCGTTTTTCCTTCGTTGTCGTTTCGGTCTTTTCGTTTTTTCTTTCGTGCTTTCTGTGCTTTATTCGCTTTTCTTTCATTTGTCCTTCTTTCTTTTCCTCTTTCTTTCTCTCCTTTCTTTCTTTTCGTATTTCTTTCTTTCTTTCTTTCTTTCTCCTCACCTGATAATATGTTTCCATTGATTTTTAGAGAATGTGGAAGAGAAAGGGAAAGACAGAGAGAAACATCAAAGTGAGAGGAACACTTTGATTGGTTGCCTCCTGCATGAGCCCTGACCTGGGCCTGGGCCAGGGAGGAACCTGCAACCTAGGTACATGCCCTTGGTCAGAATTGAACCCAGAATCTGTGTTGGGCAGGCCGAGGCATTACCCACTGAGCCAAACCAGCTAGGGCAGGATATGACATTTCTTAACCCTCCAGCAGCAGACCTTCCTTTTTCTCTTAAGGAGTGTAGTAAAAAAACCCTAGATCACCTATTTGGACTCTCATTACCCAAGTTACTAAGAATATTACCAGTGGCATACAGGGAGCTTAGCCAATCAGCAATCAGAAAAGGTGTTTCCTCTGTAGTTCACACCAATTGCCGGTATGGCCCCTGCCTGGGCCTAATGCCTCTAGCGAGTCATTAGCCCTGGGCTGGGGCACCCCCAGCTCCCCACCGCTGCCACCATCAATGATCGCTGGCTGGCTCCTCCTTGGCCCAAGCTTAAAGCCTCAGGCCGAGGTGTTAGGCCTGGGCCAGGGCACCCCCAGCTCCCCACAGCGGCTGCTACCACCATCAAGGATCGCTGGCTGGCTCCTCTCAGGCCCAAACCTAAAGCCTCAGGCCGAAGTTTTAGGCCTGGGCCAGGGCACCCCCAGCTCCCCACAGCGGCTGCTACCACCATCAAGGATCGCTGGCTGGCTCCTCCCAGGCCCAAGCCTAAAGCCTCTGGTTGAGGTGTTAGGCCTGGGCCTGGGCTGGCTGCCCCCCCCCAGCTCCCAGCCTCCAATCGTTGGCTGGCTCCACCCTGCCCCGGCCTAAAGCCTCAGGCCAAGGCTTTAGATCTGGACCAGGGCACCCCCAGCTCCCCGCCACCGATCACTGGCTGGCTCCGCCCCGGTTCCCTGCCAAAGCCTCCATCAAGGATCGCTGGCTGGCTCCGCCCCAGTCCAAGCCTAAAACCTCTGGCTGAGGTGTTAGGCCTGGGCCGGATGCCCCTCCCCCATGCTCCCCGCCATCAACGATCGCTGGCTGGCTCCTCCCCGGCCCAAGCCTAACGCCTCTGGCCGAGGCGTTAGGCCTGGGCCGGGGCACCCCCAGCTCTCCGTAGCCGATAGCTGGCTGGCTCTGCCCAAGCCCCAGCCTAAAGCTTCAGTCCTAGGCTTGGGGCTGACATATGCAAATTAGCCGCCATCTTGGCTGTCAATTAATTTGCATATCTCGCTGATTAGCCAATGGGAAGGGTAGCGGTCATATGGCTAATTACCATGTTTCTTTTTTATTAGATAGGATAAAAATCTAATATGTTAAGTTTCCGACCATTCGGTCGACCGCAGGACCAGTTGCTATGATGTGCACTGACCACTATGGGCACATGCTCCTACAGGTAAGTTAGCTTCCTTCTGGAGTCTGGCCAATTGGTACTGGGCAAGACCGGCTGGACATGCCCTGGAGCCTTCCTACAGTCCATCTCTGGCCAGCTAACTCCCATCGACCCTGATCGGGACTGGGCAAGATGGGCCCAAATAACCCCAATCGCCAGCCAGGCCGAGGGACCTCACCCATGCACGAATTTGTGCACCAGGCCTCTAGTTATATAAACCCAATTACTAATTTCCCAATCACATTCACCATCAATGTTCTTTGCTTAGGCTTCAAATGCCCAGAACACATAACATTTAACTGGTTTGGAGAGATGATGATACATTGAGAGTTTAACTGTCCTTTCATTTTAACTCTATACTGGAGAGTCTAAATATAAAAATATATAACTTAAAGACATTTTTTTATTACTGAAAATTATATAAAATTTATTAGGTAATGCTCCAAGAAAGACTCTTGCAATTGTGTGTGTGTGTGTGTGTGTGTGTGTGTGTGTGTGTGTGTGTTTACTTTAATGAAAACAATTGGTCTTTTTATTGAATCAGGTTGTTGCAGAAGTTACCAGGCAACTGGAAAACACAATGGAAGATTCAGGGAAAACCCTTTATTTGCAGGTGCACTAGTGAAGTGACTCAGGGGAGTCAGTTTCTAAAGCCTAAGCACCCGGGGCAGGGGGACCTTTCGTTTTTATCCCCTTAGTTTTTTTGTCTCCCAAATATGGACCAGGCTTCTCGACTTTTCACAGATTTTGCAGTCCCTATGGGTTGGAATGGAGAAAGTGAGATTACAACCAACTGCCCAGGCTAGCTGGCAGCAGCAGTTAATTTTCTGCGGGAGCTTTTTATGGCCCCTGCAGATAAACAGGCTCTTCAAGGCTAGCTAGGACACAAGTGGAAAGGGAGTTGTGGCTAGCAGGCATATGCATCAAAATGCAGGTTGGAGAGGTGGGGCTCAGGCTGCCTTCAAATTCCCCCCTCTTGATCCTCAAGCTGATTTTCAGCCTTAGGGATTCAGTAGAAAACTCAAAGCTAGAGAATAGGGTGTTCAGTAGCTTGAGTCATTTTCATCTTCACCTAAGGGCTTATAATGTCAGTCCAGCGATCTGTTCTGGAGTAACATCTGGAGCTTCAAGGCTTACTGATTTTATATTCAGTAGCTGTTCTAAAACCTGTTGGCTTTCTTAGAGGAAGTCTACACAGGTTTCTTCATTTCTGGCTTCAAAGCAGTTGGAGTGGTGAGAAGCACTTCTCAAGGTCCCATTCATTTCTCCTGCAGTTGGCCCATCATCCTTGCTCTATTAATGTCTGTCTAACTGCTTAACACATCCCCTCAAGGATATTGGCTCTGAATTCTTTCAGGGAAAGTGGGCATCAATGGGCTCTTAACTGCTTCCATGCTGAGGAAGGGAGAAGGTTTCTTTTAGATCCAAGAGATCCTTGCTGTCTGTCAGAGGGACAATGAGGCCTGGGCACAGAAGGAGGTGGGCTTGTGATCTGGTGGAGACAAACTGTGCTATAAAATTTAGTATTATTGAGCAATTAGAACAGCAATAATTACAACAAATGATCTGGTGGAAGGGAAAATAAAACATTTCAGGTCTAAGAATTCCCTATTGAAATAGAAAATTTCTCCTTAAAATCACCCTTATTTTTATTAAAGAGCCAAATAAAGACCAATTTATCTATTGCAATAAGCCTAGTTTCAATTTGGACTGATTGTTTGTGTAAACATAACAAGAATGGTAACTGACTGCCTTTGCCGGAATTTCATGGTTGTGTCTCAATGTGCTCCTCAGGGCAGAGAAGCCAAGCCATCCAGCTGCTGTGAGACCTGCCTGAAATGTATTCATGGTTAGGTGAATTCCTCACCAAGATCTGTACTTGCAGCAGCTCCAACCCTTGCCCTAGCTGATTTTGCTCAGTGGATAGAGCATTGGCCTGCAGACTGACGCCCTAGCCTTGAAGGCTCACCTCAGCAGCCCTCCTACTCGTCATGGCCTAGAGTGCATGAGGGTTACTCAGGGACACAGAGGTGTCCTCGCTTCTCCCCTTCCACTCTGACCAACCACCAGCAATGGCAGAGTATGGGCCTGACACTCTAGCACCATCTATTTTCAGGGCTACCAAGCAAGATACCAGGCTTTCTCCATGGCACTCTTATTGGCTTCAAGTTCAGAGTCCAGGCATGACTCTTTTAAACATGACACTCCAGTCAAAGTTTTTGGTCAATAAACCAGTCTTATTGAACTTATGCAAATAAATGCATTGCCATGATTCATTCATTAAGAATTGCCAAATTTCTGAGGGATCATATAGGGAGAAAAATACACTGACTTGCTTTAAGATCTTATGATTTTCCTTGCCAGTCCTTTCCATGGACTCCTCAGAAGATGTAACATTTTTCCAAATGCATTATAACAAAACAGTAACTGTCTCAAAATGACAGAAAGAAATTTAAAATGACACAGTTATGGATTTCATTATAATACAGATAACATGGGACGTTGTCCTTTCTGCAAAAACTAATATTCTATAATATTATAACCAATTACCATTAGTTATAACTGTATTTGACAAAGGTTCCTATGTACCTTCAATATAAAATTTTCCTTCATGAGAGAGAAAACAAACATTTGAGGCATTTCAGAGTCTATTAGGATGATCTAAAACCAATTCTAGGTCAAGAGAAAGTTTCTCGAAATTCAAACCCTTGCCCTAGCTGGTTTGGCTCAGTGGATAGAGCATTGGCCTGCAGACTGACGGGTCCTGGGTTCAATTCCAGTGAAGGGCACATGCCGGGGTTATAGGCATAATCCCCAGTGGGGGGTGTTAAGGAAGAAGCCGATCAATGATTCTCTCTCATCATTGATGTTTTTATCTCTTCCTCCCCTTCCTCTCTGAAATCAATAAAAATATATTTAAAAAATTTAAACCCTTGAAGGATTGTCAAACTTGATTTTACCAAAAGATCATATATCAAAGTCTATTAGACACAAACATAGGCTAGTATACTTCAGTTCCCATGATTAAAAGATGTCCTTTTTAATACCTGATTAATATAACATAATCATTTTACTAGAAGAGAAATAACCAAAATAAGGCTTCTTTTCTAATTTGATTTGTCCTTGCATGTGGACAGTAAATGACACTAATTGGGTTTCTAGTATCAGTCTCCCTGAGTACATTGACATAATCTATTTAACCTCTGTTTAGGGAGGCAAAATGCAAATCATTTACTCTTAAGTATCCTTGGTTTAGGGAAGATAGGATTTACTAGATGGCTCCAAACTACTTGGCATCTGGATTTTCTAGATGGTTGCAAACTGCTGTTTTACTATCTCAGTTTCCCTGTTGTGCTTGTCTTGGCTTACTGGCCTGTGCCATTTATTCAATTTCCTTTTAACATTTCTTTCTACAAACTTTCTATAACTTTCACAGACATTCTTATAACTTTCACAAACATTCTTACAATTTTCATAAACATTCTTACAACTTTAACTTACTTTCTTTTTCCTTCAAAATGCATGTCCATGCCTATGCTTTCGCTATTACATTAAAGCCATATGTTATTTTCAATTAGGTAGAATTCTTGATCTTTAGGTGACATGTAATTAACATTCCTCAGATTTGCAATACATTCATATTTTAAGAGAGCTTTCAAATAAAATACGAGACTTATTCATTAACAGATTCAACTGCATCCTCTAGATTCTTTAGAGGAGGCAAACTCTAATTAATGTTTCAGTATCATGTTATTTCAAAATATTTAGATGTTTATCATTTAACCAGCAATGTTTTAAAGCCTTTATGTTATCAAAGACTTTGGAAAATTATGTATAGGTCTATGAGGCTGGATAAAAGGGCAGGGGGAGAAGGGAGCAGGCTACACAGACCTCTAGCTTCTTGGATTCAAAACTGCCACATTTTTCGTTAAAGATAACATGCTTAGATTTGGGTGATAATGAGTTCAGCTTCTGATAAGTAAAGAAACTGTTAAGTAAAGAAACTGTTGCCCTGACCGGTTTGGCTCAGCGGATAGAGCGTCAGCCTGCGGACTGAAGGGTCCCAGGTTCGATTCCGGTCAAGGGCATGTACCTTGGTTGCGGGCACATCCCCAGTGGGGGGTGTGCCGGAGGCAGCTGATCGATGTTTCTCTCTCATGGATGTTTCTAACTCTCTATCCCTCTCCCTTCCTCTCTGTGAATAATCAATAAAATATTTAAAAAAAAAAAAAAAAAAAAAAAAGAAACTGTTCTATGGGAAGGGGTTGAGAATGTGCCCTTGGGGATTTGAATGCTTAGTGATGGGTCTCTTCCTTTTTCTCTGTGACCCATCTGCTCCCCCTATTTTCTGAGAATAGTATTCCTAAGATACACATTAACCCGGGTCTATGTATATACTTGTGGGCCCCAAAATGGGTCTATATGGTCAGCTAAGCCACGTGGGTCTTCCAGAAGAGGTTTTAACTTTTTTTTTTTTGTCTGATCCAACTCCTTTTGCAACCTAGAAAAGCTGGTTTCTGGTAGCGCAGAGTCCTCAGGGCCAGTTGGAGCCTTATCAGAACAGCCCTCCTCCTGAGGGGAGGCTGGGATTGTAAATTGCCATTTTAGCTTTTCCCTCAGATTGTCCCCTTGGTCACATAGGGAGGGAAAGGCAGAAAAAGGGATCTTATTTCTCTGTCTCCCCTTGTTCTCTTTTACTCTTCTCTACTTTCACAGGGAGAAAGACAATTTGCCTCTTCCTCCAACAGAGAGCATAGTCAATCTCCTCTTGAGTGACTGGACTTTTATTATTAACTAGAGGCCCAATGCATGAAATTTGTGCAAGGGGCTCAGCTCTCGCAGCCATGGCTTCATCCAGGTCATCCGGAAGGACATCCAGAAGATCATTTGGCTGTCCAGTATAATTAGCATATTACACTTTTATTATTATAGATACTAGGGGCTCAATGCACAAATTCTTGCACCTTGAAAGGAACTGTGGGCTGTGAGGCTGTGGTGGGCACAGGGGTGGGTTTGGCCCATCCTCTGCACCTCCCCTGGATCCTCCTTCTGTGGCCCCGGTCCCTTGTCTGCTGGCAGCCCTGCTCCCATGTGCTGATGGTGTGGAGCAATTGGGGCTGGCACCAGCAGTGGGTGCAAGTGGTGGCTGCTGCCCTTATCGCCCCTCAGGAACAGGGGTAGTGGAGAAGTCCGCAGGGGCGATCGGGACCCACAGCTGCTGCTCACACCTGCTGATGGTGCCGAGCAATCAGGAACGGTGCCAGGTGCCAGCAGTGGGTGTGAGCGGCAGCTCTGGCACCAGTTGAGGGTGCGAGCAGGGCCAGCACCAGCAGCGGGTACAAGCAGCGGCTCTGGTGCTGGCAGTGGGTGCAAGCAGAGGCTCCAGCGCTGGCTGCATGTGCAAGCGGAGTCAGTGCCGGCAGTGGGTGCAAGTGGCAACTCCGGTGCCAACAGCAGGTGTGAGCTGGTCCATCACCAGCAGTGGGTGCAAGAGACAGCTGCCAGCCCTGATCGCCCCTCAGGAGCAGGGGGAGGTGCAGAAGCCCTGAAGGGTGCTCAGAGCCAACAGCTGTCGCTCACACCTGCTGACAGTGCCAAGCTACAAGGGCCAGCAGTGGGTGGAAGTGGGGCCAGTGCCAGCAGCAGGTGCAAGCGCCCAGCAGGACTGCAGCATGCAGGAGCAAAGATTTTTCAGTAACCACCAGAGCTCACCCCAATGACAACAACCGATGCCCTGCTTTGATACAGTGCCCCTGCTCACCTGTTCCACCTTCCTGCTGCAGCTGATGCCCACCATGTTTTGTGTGCACCCCCTGGTGGTCAACACAAGTTATAGTGACTGGTTGTTTGGTTGTTCAGTTGTTCCACCATTTGGTCTATTTGCATATTAGGGTTTCATATAGAGAGATTTTTATAATTATTACTGAAAAGCTTTATTATAAATCCTTCATTTTAGTTACATCTATTTATTAATAATAGTTAATTTAGTTAATCTATTTATTAGCTTAACAACTTTGAGATTTTAAAATAAATTATTACCTAAAGCATTTTCTTGACCAATTTTGTAACAAGGATAACTCAATGTGAAAGTACTATTTTATTTTATTTTCCTTTATAAAAACAGGAGTGTCCCTGCTTCACAGCTAGAGGGTCCTTCTACAGATTCGTTCCTTCTAATGTTATGGAGAAAAAAAGAACATTGGGGACTAGTTATAGTTATTGGAAATATTAATTATGCTGTTAACCATGATTGCCCTTTCTGTTCAAAGAAAGGACATAGCAACCTGGCTAGGAATCATATGCCCCTGGGATTTGGGAGTGAACCTTGGAATGTGGTCCATCTTCATGCAAGAACTGCTCATTATCATGGAAGCATTAACCTTGTTGCCCAACCCAGTCTGTATAGCTTACTTCCCCATATTTATAAACCAGGGAAGAGCAAACTAAAGTCCCTAAAAGATAGAAAGCCAACATTACATTACAGACACACAGACAGAAATCTCACTAAGAGTTTCTGGTGACTAACATTCTGAGAGGGAGAGCAGGACCCCAAGATTAAAAATTCTTGGCAGCTGGTGGGACTTTCCTGCAGTCTCTGTCACATGTTCCGCCAGCTAGCCTGGGCAGTAGGTTGTAATCTCACCTTGTAAATATTTTTGATATTTATTTTATATATTTAAATGCCATTTAACAAAGAAAAATCAACCAAAAAAATGAGTTCACGTGTCACCTCTGACAAGTGTGTCGTAGGTTCGCCATCACTGGCCTAGGTGGTGATCAGTTGCCTCTTGGGTCCTGGGGATACTTACCCAACAGACGTCTGGTACCGGAAAGGCTTTCCTATCTTCCTTGGAGTCCAATGGGACTCAGGGGGGTGGCCCAATCTGTCCGAGCCCTGCAAAGACTGGGACCCAGTCAACCACTGGTGGCACCTTTCCCTTCGTCTTGGGGGCTCAGTCTAGTGGGCCTACCTGCCTGCTCTCACACAGTGGTGCCTCAAAGGGGCAACTGGGCTGCATGATTTCCAGTCAGGAAACCAAATTATGTTGCAGAAATTACCAGACAACTGGAAAACACACAATGGACACTTGGAAGATTCAGGAAAAACCCTTTGTTTGCAGATGCACTAGTGAGGTGACTCAGGGGAGTCAGTCTCCAAAGCCTGAGCACTAAATGGGGGGGGGGCAGTTTTCCTTTTTATCCCCTTAGTTTCTTTGTATCCCAAATATGGACCAGGCTTCCTGACTTTTTGCAGGCTTTGCAGCCCTGTGGGTTGGAATGGGGGAAGTGAGATTACAGCCAACTGCCCAGGCTAGCTGGCAGTAGCAGTTAATCTTCTGTGGGGGCTTTATATGGCCCCTGCAGATAAACAGGCTCTTCAAGGCTAGCTAGGACACAAGTGGAAAGGGATTTGGGACTAGCAGGCATATGCATCAAAATGCAGGTTTGGGGGGGGGGCTCAAGCTGCCTTCACAAGGTCAAACTACTTTGTAAATATTATCTCAATATTTTAAACTATTAGATACAAATATGTTGTTGTACTCAGTTGGGAATATTGAATTGCTCTACATAGGTGTCAGAATTAATTAAAAACATAAGATGAAGAACTTCCAAAAATATGTATAGATGTTACATTCAACATGACCAAAATGTTTAAATATACATTTGCTCAAACATAAGAAAGGGAAATCCCAAGAGGCCAAAAAATATTCTAAGCTTAGACAGACAAGCTTAGCTGACTCTGGTGATACAAAGATATTCTAATGAATACAAAATAAACCTAGGGAATGGAAACTAATATCCATGTGGGGATAAGCGATCTGATCTTTGGTCAAAATAATGGGGTAAATTATACTTGAAATAGCATAAAAAACTGAAGGGAAAGGCTGTCTCTTCAATGAAAGGACATTGGGAAGATTTTGCCTATCAGTTTAAGGATGCTATAAGAAATTTGTTTCTCTGTCTAGAATTTCTAGGTGAAAAAATCTTCCATAAAAAAGTGATGTTTAAGGTACCCAGTGGATATATGGATTCAAATTTACATCACTTATGGGTGTGGGAATCCTGAGGTTAATATATATGTACGTGAAACCCCCATGGGCACACCTACCAGAAACAAATGCAAAGCTCTCTAGTAACTGGTGAATGCCTTGATGGGTTACCCATATCCCTCTGAAATGTGAAGAACTTCTTTTCCCCAGTTGTGTGGACTGAGGTCTGGCAGACACCCTTTAGCTGTCACCCTCTGTGGAGATTTTACCTCTGCTTAAAAGTGTCAAATTGCCCAGAGGTACACTCTTCTGGGCAAGGTGATAGTGCAAAGATCACACTCTCCTGTCCTAATAGAACAATCTTCAGCACTCCTTTTAGGGTCTGCTGAGTCATCTGTCAAAACTTCTGTTGCAGTGTTGATCCTGACAGCATGCCCAAAAAAGAAACCCTATATGCAAATCTCTGCTTCATAGTCTGCTTCCTAGGAAAACAACCTGCAACAGCAACATTTAGACATTACAGAGAGCACAGGACTACCACAAAAAAGTATATAAATTTCTTGCTGAAGACAAGTTTACTATTAAATAGTTCAAAAGTTCAGAGGATATGATCTATAATGACTAAATTGGCAGACATCACAAACAAAATGAATAGCACCACAGTATTTGAGATAATAGAATAAACTGGAAAACACTTTACAAAAAGGTTTTTGCTGAATGAAAAAAATCATAATGGTAAACAAAGGACATTATAGAGAAAAAGCAAGGTAGACTTTGGAGGAAAAATAAAAATGTGTGGAGAGGTAATACTAGTAGCATATTAAGTGTTATACTTGAATATAATTGGAAGTCATTATTGATTTTACCTTTCCTCTAGTGTGCATTCATGTTCTTCATATCCTGGAAAGTAAAAACATACATATCCAAGACTCCCTTAAACTAGATCCCTGGATGTGACTTAGATTCAACCAAATAGATGCACTGATGTAAGATTTGGATTTATACATAGTAAGAGGTTTCACTTCTGATGTTGCTGCTTCTGTTGGCAAGCAGAGTTAAGCAGACTTAACAGAGATCCCACTGCCTAGACATTGGTTTTATAGCAGGGCCATGATTAGAGGGAGGCCTCTAGCACAAAATTTAAGAGAATACCAAGAATCTCAATAAACAAGATAAAGAATATTTAATGCAATGGTAGAAGGCACAATTAGTGTAAAAAAATCCACATTGAACAAAATATAAAAGTTGTAAACAAAGATAAAATCATCAATTTATTTATAATATTTTTATTAACTCTGATGTAATTACATTATCAACATATTTTGTTTATGTTTACCATCTTATTTTGTGCTCTTTGTTTTGTCCATTCAATTTTTTTCTTTCTGAACTTTCAGATATTTTGATTATTTTTAATATTTCATTTGCTTTTTCTTCTAGTTTAGGCATGTTCATATTCTATTTCTATTCCTTTAGTGATTGCCTAGAAATTTAAACTTGCAGTGTCAACTAGTATAATTAGTAAATATCTGTTCCCTCTTTTAAGGGTATACAAGAAATTTAGGACACTTTAACTCCATTTACCTACTGCCACAGGTTATTATAGTTCCATTTCAATTTTGTTGTTTTTGCAACTCCACAATACATTAATTTTAATATAATTAGTATATTTTAATTATATCCACATATTCATATCATTTACTCTTAAATCTTTCTCAAATGTCACATACTCAATATGGGGTTGCTTTTCTTATGCCTGAAATCTATTCTTTGTAATTTCCTATAATTAAGAGTGGCTGAAATAAACTCACTTAGTTCTTGTCTGACTGAAAATTATGTTTTCAAATCACAAAAATGCCCTACCATTGTCATTGAATAATTGTTGTTGAATAATTGGCAGACAGTACACATATTGTTCCCTTGAAGATAATGAATCTGGCTGCTATTACATCTTTGATGTTCTACTTTTTACCATGTTGTATAAATGTGAATTCATTGGGCTTGTAGAATATGGGTGACATTCTTTTCAAAGATCTGGAAAAAGTCAGCTATATTCATGCAAATATAATCCTTTTTCCATTCTTTCTCTTCTCTTTAGAACTCTGATTAGATATAAATGAAATCTGCTTATTATTCATGTCCCTTTAATTTTCTTTTATATTTCCCATCTCTTTGACTCTCTGCTGTAATTTTTATTTTTTCTAACTCATATTCCAGTGCATTAATTAGATTTCTCCAGAGAAAATAGACTATATATATATATATATATATATATATATATATATAGTCTTGGTAGCTCAATTTTGAAAATGAAATGTATTTTAATAAACACTGCCTTTATAATTATTCAAGGTGTGTAGATACATTTTTGGGACACCCTTTAGATAGATAGATGGTAGATAGTTTATAGAGAGATAGATGGTAGATGATAAGAAATTGGTTCACATGATTATGGAAACTGACAAATCCCATGATCTGCAGTCAGAAAGCTGGAGACACAGGAGTTACAGTGATGTACTTCTAGTATGAAGCTGCAGCCCTAAGAACCAGGACAGCTGATGGTATTATTCTAGTCGGAAAGCTGGTGGGTTCAAGATTAAAGAAGAGTCATTGTTTCAGCTCCAGTTTGAATCTTAGAATAAACCAACCTTCAAGGCAGTCAAGCAGGAAGGATTCCCTCTTACCTGCAGAAAGTTGGGCCTTTTGTTCTATTCAGACCTTCAAGGGATTGAATAAGGCCTACCCCATTGGGGAGTGCAATTTTCTTTACTCAACTACAAAATAAATGATCTCATCCAAAATACTTTCACTGACTTATCAGAATAATATTTGACCAAGTATCTGGGCACTCCATGACCCAGTTAAGTTGACACTTAAAATTAACCCCACATAGTTCAATTATAAACTATGGTGTGTGGTTTTTTTGTATTTTTTATAAATTTTATTTTTGGGATAAGTTTTACAATTACAAAAAATAGTACAACATAGTACAGATTATTGATATAACTAATTCCCGAAATTCTCTATTCTTATTTATTTCTGTTTTTTTTCTTTTTTTTTCTTTATTGATTAAGGTATTACATATGTGTCCTTATCACTCCATTGCCCCCCACCCCCCACTCATGCCCTCACCCCCCTGGTGTCTGTGTCCATTGGTTAGGCTTATATGCATGCATACAAGTCCTTTGGTTGTTCTCTCCCCCTTACCCCCACCCTCCCCTACCTTCCCTCTGAGTTTTGATGGTCTGGTTGATGCTTCTCTGTCTCTGAATCTGTTTTTGTTTATCAGTTTATGTTGTTCATTATCCTAATATATAAAAACCCAGGGTCCATAATGACTGAACGGATGACTAGTCCATCCCCCGGCCCTCAGGCTCCATTGATCAGGGGATGGCTAAGGGCTAACCAGGGTCCCTCAGGCTCCAATGAATCCGTGGCAGCAGCAACATTTTGAGTGGGAAGGTGGAAGGCAGACCACTTGGTCCCTCCCTCGGCCCACAGGCTCCCATTGATCAGGGGATAATTAATAGGGAACTAGAGTGAGTGAGTGGCCTGTGGACTGGCGAGCAGCTGGAAGGGCAGGCCTCTTGGTCCCTACTCCTGGCCCTCAGTCTCCAATCAATAGGTGGTGAAGGCAGGGCAGAACTGGGGACTGGCTTCCTTAGTAGTCTTGTAGGTTCAATCTCCAGAGGACAGACCAGGCACCAATGGACCAGCGCCTCCGGCAAGATCCCAACAGCGCTGTGGGCCTTCTGGAACTCAGCCTTGGGCACTGCGGCCACTTCCCCTACCTAGACACTCCACAAGAAAGAAAGGATACTGCCAGCAGCGCCAGAGGCGACCAGCGGTGACTGATTGCTCTCCCTGTGCTTTCTCCAGGTCACTCAAGCTGGCCCCCACCCGCCCCGCTCCAGATGAAGTGTGATCACTGAACACAGAAGGAATGCAGTAAAAAAAAAAAAAAAACAAGAACTGATGACCAAGAGAATGCTGCAGTCAACGTCCGGAGTCTGGCTCAGGAGAACGGAGAGAAGGGAGAATTTCATAAGTTGGCTGATACCAAGATATTTCTGAGTGACTGCCTGCCATGTGACAGTTATGTGACCACAGAGAAAGGAGTCCAACTTTCTCAACAGACCACCAAGGACTTCTTCTGTGTTCTGAACCTTAATAAGAAATGTGTTACCTCATAGCACAAAGTGCAGGCAATGTCCGTGTGTCTCTGCCTTATTTTGCTACTAAATTCAGCCTCAGTGTCACTGATGCATCTGGAAGGCTCTACAGCTTCTTCTTGGGGTGCACTGTCTTTGACATGAAGATAGCTGTGGACTTCAGCATCCTGGAGAGTCAGAAGAAATGTGTGTGTTGGTACTGCCAGCACCGTGAGGAAGAGCTCTGGCTACTCATACTGACCTCCGCCTGCCCTGGCTGGGACTGATATGCAGAGAGTGTGCTGGGTCACCCCATAACCCCCCATCTCTGCATAGCCAAGTCTCCCCAGCAGATCATGGGTGAAGGATTACTTCGCCAGACAGCAGAACCTGTCCCCAGACAAGATTTTCCATGTCATTGTGGCCCTGTGTTATGACAAGAAACTGGAGAAGGTGTTCCCACAGCTTTACATAGTTCCCAGGGTGCTGACTGCATGTTAACCTCAGGTGAAATTGTCCAGATAATGGAGCAAAGTGACCTCATCTCAAGTGACGCTGCTGTGGACACTCTGTTTGGAGACATGAAGGAGGAGGAGGTGAGGCTCCACAAGGGTGCCAGCTCCGAAGAGTACCTGGAGCATATCTTCAGGCACTTGGCCAAGGAGCTGTTCAATGAGGACATGGGGGTGCTCACCTACTGCACCCTGAGGAACAAAGACTTCCAGGAGGTCACCCTTGAAAGGGACAGAGAGGTTCTGCTATGCTTTGAGGCTGCTTACGGCTTTCAGAACATCCAGAAGTGGTCCTGAAGCTGTGGAGGGACAATTTCCCTTGACACTTTGTGGAGGTCCTGGTCTGTGCTGAGGATTCCTAAGCAGCAGGGGTCAGGCTCAGGCAGAGGACTGGCATGCAGATAGGGCACTGCTGCGGCAGATGGAAGACATCTATGCTGCCATCCTGATGGGCCCCCGGAGACCAGTGCCCATGTGCAGGAGCTGTACCAGGAGTGGCTGAGGGGAGGGGGTGACACCCCTGGGCCCAGGAGGCCCTGCACACCACCTAGCAGGGCCCAGGGCAGCCTGCCAGGACATCAAGTGGTAAAGGTCCAGAAGATGTTCGGCCTGCAGGCCACCTGAGGAGTGGTGTCAGATGAGTGAAGGAAAGGCTTAGCATCTCTGTCATCGCTTTGATTTTCAGAATTCCCTGCTCCCCATCTGTTGGCTCCCTCCCTCTGAGGGGTGCTGTTGTCATCACATGGGTGCAACTGGAATATTGTATCTCCAGAGGATTTCCCCAATGTACTTATCCTTTTATCCAATGATGAAAAAAATTCCAAAGAACAAGAATGGAGACAGACTACTGTCCTTTAGGCTGAAAATAACTCCGGAAGTGTCCTGCAAAGAATTGAGACTTGGTTCTGTCCACGCACCTCAGAAAGATTGGATGAGGAAATGGCCCGGTTTGGCCCTGACTTTACCCACTTATGTTGCTCGTGTAGGTGTCTTTGCCACAATGTGAATAAGCTGCCACCTTTTGGAATAGGGGCTCATACAAAAGTCTAAAAATGGTAAGAATTCCTTCTATTTTACCGCAGCACAGTATTCCACTGTGTAGATTTAGCACAGTTTTTTAATCCACTCATCTACTGATGGGCACTTAGGCTGTTTCCATATCTTAGCTATTGTAAATTGTGCTGCTATGAACAAAGGAGTGCATATATCCTTTCTGATTGGTGTTTCTAGTTTCTCAGAGTATATTCTAGAAGTAGGATCACTGGGTCAAATGGGAGTCCCATTTTAAGTTTTTTGAGGAAATTCCATACTGTTCTCCACAGTGGCTGCAGCAGTCTGCATTCCCACCAGCAGTGAACTAGGGTTCCTTTTTCTCCACATCCTCTCCAGCACTTGTCTTTGTTGATTTGTTGATGATAGTCATTCTCACAGATGTGAGATGGTGCCGCATTTCGTTTTGACTTGCATCTCTTGGATTATTAGTGACTTTGAGCATGTTTTCATATGTCTCTTGACCTTCCTTATGTCTTCTTTTGAAAAGTATCTATTTAGGTCCATTGCCCATTTTTTTATTGGGTTGTTTATCTTCCTTTTGTTAAGTTCTATGAGTTCCTTGTAAATATTGGAGATTAAACCCTTGGCGGAGATAACATTGGCAAATATGTTCTCTCATGCAGTGGCCTTTCTTGTTTTGTTGATGGTTTCTTTTGCTGTGCAAAAACTTTTTATTTTGATGTAGTCCCATTTGTTTATTTTCTCTTTAGTTTCCATTGTCCTAGGAGCTGCATCAGTGAAGAAATTGCTTCAGGATATGTCTGAGATTTTGCCGCCTGTGAATTCCTCTAGTATTTTTATGGTTTCATGTCATATGTTTAAGTCCTTTATTCATTTTGAGTTTATTTTTGGGTATGGTATAAGTTGGTGGTCTAGTTTCATTTTTTTTTGCATGTATCTGTCCAATTTTCCCAACACCATTTATTTAAGAGGCTGTCTTGATTCCATTGCATGTTCTTGCCTCTTTTGTAAAATATTAATTGAGCATAATGGTTTGGGTCAATTTCTGGATTCTCTGTTCTGTTTCATTCATCTATATGTCTGTTCTTGTGCCAGTACCAGGCAGTTTTGAGACCAGTGTCTTTGTAATACAGCTTGATATCTGGCATTGAGGTCCCTCCTACTTTGTTCATCTTTCTCAGGATTGCTGCAGCTATTTGGGGTCTTTTTTTATTCCAGATAAATTTTTGGATAGTTCTATCTAGGTCTGTGAAATATGCCATTGGTATTTTAATGGGGATTGCATTGAATCTACAGATTGCTTTGGGTAGTATGGACATCTCGATGATGTTGATTCTACCAATCCATGAACACGGTATGTTCTTCCATCTGTTTATGTCTTCCCCTATCTCCATTTTCAGTGTCCTGTAGTTTTCCGCATATAGGTTTTTTTTACCTCCTTAGTCAAGTTTATTCCTAGGTATCTTAAATTTTTTGGTGTGATAGTAAATGGGATTGCTCTTTTAGTCTCTCTTTCTGTAAGTTCATTATTGGTGTATAGAAATACCATAGATTTCTTGGCATTAATTTTGTATCCTGATACATTGCCAAATTCATTTATTAAGTCTAATAATTTTTCAATCATTGTATACATTCAATATTATTTTGTATTAGTTTCAGGTGTACAGCATAGTGGTTAAACATTCATATACTTTACAAAGTATTTCCCCTGATATTTACAGCACCTACATGGCACTGTATACAGTTATTACAATACTAGAGGCCCAGTGCATAAAATTCTTGCATGGGGGGGCCCTCAGCCCAGCCTGCACCCTCTCCAATCCGGGACCCCTCAGGGGATGTCCAGCAGCCAGACATTCCTCTCACAATCCAGGACCGCTGGCTCCTAACTGCTCACCTGCCTGCCGGCCTGATCACCCTTAACTGGCCCTCTGCCAGCCTATTCACCCCTAACTGCCTCTGCCTGTCGACCTGATCACACTTAACTGCCCCCCCACCCCGCAGGCCGGGTCTCACCCAACTGCCCCCCCTGCCAACCTGGTTGCCCCCAAATGCCCCCACCGGCTGCTCTGGTTGCCCCTAACTGCCCCCACCCTGCCAGCATGGTGGCCCCTTACTGGTTGCCTCCACCTGCTACCCCCACGGGCTTAGTTTGTCCTCATGGCCCCCCTGCTGGCATGGTCGCCCCACGCAGCCTGTGGTTCAGTCATTTGGTTGTCCCTCACTAACCCCCTTGCTGACCCTTTCGCCCCACTCAGCCTTTTCATTTGTCCATTCAGTTGTTTCGGATGTGACGGCCCCTGGCTTTTTATATATATTTAGATTATTGATTATATTCCTTATGCTGTACTTTACATCCATTTAACTATTCTATAACTACCAACTTGACCTTCTCAGTCCCTTCACCTTTCCACCCAGTCTTCCAACCCTCTCCCCTCTGGCAGCCACCATCTTTTCTCTGTATCTATGAGTCTGTTTCTGTTTTGTTTGTTTATTTATTTTGTTCTTTAGGTTCCACATATAAGTGAAATAATATGACATTTGTCTGTCATTGACTCACTTATTTCACTAAGTATAATACTCTCTTATTCAATCAATGCTGTTGCAAATGGTAAGATTTCATGCTTTTTTATGGCTGAGTAATTCTGGCAAAATATGTATAACATAAAATTTACCATTTCAACAATTTTCCAGAGTATAATTTTCCAGCATTATGTACACTCACATTGCTTTTTTTGCATCAATTCTTATGATTATGTGATTTTTGTTTCTCAATTTGTTTATATGATGTATCCCGTTTATTGACTTGTGGATATTGTACCATCCTTGCATCCCCAGAATAAATCCCACTTGGTCATAGTGTATGAACTTTCTGATGTAATGTTGGATCCAATTTGCTAGAATTTTGTTGAGGATTTTAGCATATATGTTCATCAGGGATACTGGCCTGTAATTCTCTTTCTTTGTAGTGTCTTTATCTGATTTTTGGATTAGGGTAATGCTGGCTTCATAGAAAGAGTTTGGAAGTGTTCCTTCCACTTGAATTTTTTGGAATAGTCTGAGGAGGGTAGGTTTTAGTTCTTCTTGGGATGCTTGATAAAACTCCCCTGTGAAGCTGTCCAGTCCAAGGCTTTTGTTTGCTGGAAGTTTTTTTGTTTGTTTTTGTTTTTTATTCATTGCTTCAATTTTCTCCATAGTTATCAGCCTATTCAGATTTTTAAAACATTTTTCTAATTGAGTTTTGGAAGATTGTATTTTTCCAGTAATATGTCCATTTCATTGATTTCTAATTTTTGCCATTGTAATCTGAGAAGATGATTGGTATGATTTCAATCTTCTTGAATTTGATGAGTTTGCCTGTGTCCCAATATGTGGTCTATCTTTGAAAATGTCCTGTGTGCACTTGAGATGAATGTATATTCTGTAGTTTTGGGGTGAAATGTTCTGAAGATGTCAATTAGTTCCATCTGATCTAGTGAGTAGTTTAGGATTGATGTTTCTTTTTTGATTTTTTGTCTAGAAGATTTATCCAGTGATGTAAATGAGGTGTTAAAGTCCCCAGTTATTATTGTATTGCTGTGGATCTCACCATTGATATCTTCCAGTAGTTTTTTTTTATATATATACATATATTTTGATGCTCCTGTATTAGGGCACATATATTTACCAGAGTTATATATTCTTGTTGTATTGACCCCTTTAGTATTATGAAGTGGCCTTCCTTATCTCTTGGTGTGGTCTTCACTTTGAGGTCTATTTTGCCAGATATAAGTATTGCTACTCAAGCTTTGTTTTTCATTTCCATTTGTCTGAAAACATTTTTCCCATCTCTTCATTTTCAGTCTGTGAGGGATCTCTGTTCTCAGTTGGGTCTCTTGTAAACAGCATATATATGGGTCATGTTTTCTTATCAATTCAGCCAAATGATGTCTTTTGATTGAAGCATTTAATCCATTTACTTTTAAAGTTATTATTAATAAGTACTTGTTTTTAACCATTTTTGTTCTCTATGCCTGTGTTTCTTCTTCCCTTTCTACTTCTTCTTTTTACAACAGTATCTTTAGAATTTTTTGCATTGCTGGCTTAGTAGTAATAAACTCCCTTAGCCTATTTTTGCCTGTGAAGCTCCTGATTTCCCCCACAATTTTGAATGATACCCTTGTTGGATAGAGTATTTTTGGATTCAGTCCCTTGCTTTACATCACTTTGTATACTTCCTTCCATTCCTTTCTGGCCTGATGTGTTTCTGTTGATAAATCATTTAATAACCTAATAGGTGATATCTCGTATGTAACTTTCTTATTCTCTCTTTGTCATTAACATTTGCCATTGTAATAATGATGTGTCTTGGTGTGTGTCTTTTTAGGTTCATCATGTTTGACACTTTCTGTGCTTGTGTGACTATTTTCTTCCCCAAATCAGGGAACTTTTCTGTCATTATTACTTCAAATATGTTTTCTAATTATTGTTCCTCTTTTTGTTCTCCTCGCACACTTATTATATGGATGTTGCTTCATTTCATGTTGTCCCAAAACTTTCTTTAGCTCTCCTCCTGCTTTCTAATTTTTTCTCCAATTGCTGTTCTCATTGGGTGTTTTTCTACCCTGTCTTCTAACTCACTGATTCTGTCTTCTGTTTCTTTTAGTCTATTGTTGAAACCTTCCATTGTGCTCCTTATTGTAGCTATGTCATTTTTCATTTCCTCTTTATTCTTACATATGTTGTTGATCTTCTCATACAGCAGGTTTAGGAAGTTTATGACCCTTACTGTTAATTCTTTCTCTGACATATTTCTTGCCTACATTTCATTTAGTTCCTTTCCTGGTAATCCTTCCTTTTCATTCCTTTGGGGTTGTTTCTTTTTCCCTCCATTTTTGCTGTCTCTTTCTGGCCCTGGGCTTCCTGCTTGAGGTCTGAGGGGTTAAAGACCTTTGTGGTCCAATGATCCGGGACTTGCTAGCATAGGGGCATGGTCTGCCTTAAGTTTCACACATTTATTGTCTCTGCTCTGAGTTGTACCCCCTTTTCCCATGGTTCTGGTCCCTCAGTTGTCCTTTAAGATTCTTGGGGTTGGGGGTTTGTGTGTACAGTTCCTCTGGGACTCCTTGTGGGGACCCAGAGCCCTCTGGCATGCAATTCACTGTGCAGCCCCAGACCCAAGGCAGGATGGTGCCCTAGGTCCCTCTGGCAGCACACTTACAGTGCAGTCCAGTGATCTGTGGCTGGGCACACCAGGTCTCACCAGTGTGCTGGGCGACGGCTCTCTCTGTCCCAGGGATTGGAGTTGGTGCAGTCCCGAAGGCTGTCTGTGATGGGGGTGAGGCATGCACTGGGCTGCGGCTCTGTACTGGGACCAGAGATAGAGTGAAGTGTGGTATACCCTGGCTTGCACTCACAACATGGGGACCTGAAGCCCAGGATCCTGGGACACTGCGTTTGGGCTCCAGCAAGGAGGTGCAGCTCAGGAGGTCTCTCCACTGTGTGCTCACTGAAGATGGCTGGGACCCGTGGTGCAGTACCATGTTGTACACTGCCTGGGGCATGGTAGTGGTTCCACAGGGGTTAGGGCTGGCAAGTGGCTCCCTTGCACACGTCCAAGGTTGGTGTCCGATGTCGGTCTGGATACTGGTGTGGCAACACTACTGGCCTCTATTGCTCCCTCAACAAGGTGGTGTGCGTTATACACTAAAGCTGCACCAGCCTGGGAATGCCCGCAGTGGTAGCATGGGCTCCCCATCTAGGAGAGCCCAGTCTGCAGTCCCTGGGACTCTTGAGATATATTTCGTCCCTCAGTGATCCACACATACACCCACCACACAGGTCCGCACATTAACTTCTCACTCCTTTACTCTGTCACACTCCCTCCCTCCCTGCTGTCCTGTTGGCCGCTGTGTTCAAATCCCTATAATATATTTCTTGATATTAATAATTATGAATCTGCAATTTTAACTCTGTGTTTCAAGAAACACTTTCACAATCCTATTGGATTTTTGTTGCTTTGTACTTTTAACAAATTGAATCACTCTCTGACCCTTGTGCTCAACTTTCTTCCTTCAGCCCAGAATAATTGAAAACCAATATTTTCTGTTATTTGATTATAGAATCAGATGTCAGATCAGCTTCCTAGTTTATTTGTTTATTTACATTACTTATTTTCAATTGAATTTATTGGGGTTATATTGGTATATAATTCTACAATACATCATCTGTTTATTATATGGTGTGATTATTACCCCAAGTCAAGTCTCTATCACCATTTATCTCCTCTTTACTCGCTTTTATCTCCTCCACTCCCCTTCCCTCTGACAATCACCATACCACTGTCTGTGCCTATGGGTTTTTTTTTCTTTCTTTACTTAATTGTTTCACCATTTTCACGCAGGCCCCAAACCCCTCCCCTCTTGCTGGGGTTCTTGTCCCAGCATCAAGAAGGGTTCAATGCCCTAACTGGTTTGGCTCAGTGGATAGAGCGTCAGCTTGCAGACTCAAGGGTCCCAGGTTCGATTCCCGTCAAAGGCATGTACCTTGGTTGCAGGCACATCCTCAGTAGGGAGTGTGCAGGAGGCAGCTGATCGATGTTTCTCTCTCATGGATGTTTCTAACTCTCTATCCCTCTCCCTTCCTCTCTGTAAAAAAAAAAAAAAAATCAATAAAATATATTTTAAAAAAGAAGCGTTCAGGAATCTGGAAAAGGCTGTGCGTAGATGACATAGGAATCCAGGGACTAATAAAGAGTCCAGAGACGAGATATAATTTTGAAAGGCATTGTGGGCCAGAGGACCTTCAGCTAAAGGAACTGAAGACTACCTCCTTGTCTAGGACCCTTGCTTTTATTAACACAATTTGTCCTAAGGCAAGGTGGAGATAATACACTTCAAAGGGTAAGGTTTCAAAGGGTACAAAACATTGTCAGTTTGGGGAATAGCCCACGGCTGTTCAGGTGTTTGGCCAGTAGGAGGCAACAATATGTAGATTAAGATGCCTTTTAGCTGTCTGGCAGCCACATTCAATTTCCTATTCAGGTTTGGGGAAATTCCTTTAGCCATTCCCAACAGGTGACTACATGTGTGATTCAACCCTGTTGAGTCCCCAAGTCTCATCAACTTTTTGATGAAACTCTTGAAATTATGACATTCTGGAATTGGTCTACGGCACCCTCTGACATCTATCAGTCTGTTCTCTGTATCCATGAGACTGTCTCCACTTTATTAGTTTATTTTGTTCATTAGATTCCACATATAAGTGACATCACATGACACTTGTCTTACTCTGATTGGTCCATCAACTTGATCACTTTTTAAAAGTTATTCATTTCCATAAACTATTAGAAAACAGTGCTTGAAATGCTATTTAGTTGTAAGTTTTAATGCTCTATATATTGAGTTTGGATTTCTAGATATTGATAAAAGTTGAAATATTTCTCAAAGTTCTATGCATAAATAAGTTGTTAATTTTTGCTCTGGTTATTTTAGTAGTGCTATCAAATATTAAGCATCTACTTTTCATTAATTACTGGAGTAGAAAGTAATTATAAATTTAATGAGTCTCTTTAACTGTACATTTTATACAGTTATACATTTAATACATTTAATGCATTTGTTACATTAATACATTTAGTACATTTATCCCAGTATATGTTTAATTCCAATTAGTAACAACCTTAATCCCTGCCTAAATAAAAAAAAAAACAATTCTAATTTTAAAAAGAATAAGCAGACTAGGACAAAATTTTTTATTACTGATAGAAGTTACCTTGGCAGACATGAATTATACCTGTGGTCAAGTGCCACTACTGAAAGAGGACTTAATGTTAGAAAGATGATACATTTACTAAAACAGAATCATTTTTATGTATGATGACATTGAGTGGTAGGAAAGAACTAGTTTTTTCCATGATCAGGGTCACGTTTTAGTCTAATCTAAGCTGATATGCTCAGTTATCATTCTTACATTTACTAATCATAAGAGTCACTCCACCTCCCTAAGGGTGGACTGAGAGTGCATATAGATAAATGTAGCAAAAATCTCTTCTCAGGTAAATGAGATGCAAAGAAAAAAGAATTCCACTCTCTACTTAGTGGTCAAGTGTGAATATTCTTTTCTTTTTAAATATATTTTTATTGATTTCAGAAAGGAAGCGAGAAGGAGAGAGAGATAGAAACATCAATGATGAGAGAGAATCATTGATGGGCTGCCTCCTGCATGCCCCCTACAGGGATTGAGCCTGCCACCTGGGCATGTGCCCTTGACCTGAATCAAACCTGGGGCCCTTCAGTCTGCAGGTTAATGTCTATCCACTGAGCTAAACCAGCTAGGGCTGAATATTCTTCATAAAAGGTGGGAGGGAATGGGAGATATCTGTAATACCATCAACAGTAAAAAATATATATTTAAAAAAACTATATACATAATCTTGGTTGCACTACTTTTGTTTCTTTATAACAGCCTTATTGACATACAAATCGCATACAATATGTTATAATTCTAGATGTTTTGCATATCATTAGATTTAGACTTCTGGGTATTTGATATTTTTGATGATATAATCTCCACCATTTTATAACTTCATTTTCTGTTATGTTTCTATGTGTGCAAAAATGAAATGAAATTTTGTATTTTTATTTTGTATGATATATCCCTAATATGCAAATAGACTGAATGGGAAACAACTGAACAACCAGTGGCTATGACGTGTGCTGACCACCAAGGGGCACACTCCAAACATAGCAGGCGTCAGATGCAGCAGGATGGTGAAGCAGATGAGCGGGAGTGCCAGACCAAGGTGGGGCACTGGTCGCTATCATCAGGGCGAGCCTCTGGTAGTTACTGAAAATTCTTTGCTCCCACATGCCACAGTCCCATCCAGTACTTGCACCTGCTGCTGGCGCTGGAGCTGGCACCCTCTGCTGGCGCCTAGCGCAGGCCTCAATCACTGGAGCTGTCAACAGGTGTGAGCTGCAGCTGCTGACCCAAATCACCCCTCAGGGCTTCTCCACCTCCCAGTGCTCCTGAGAGACAACTGGGGCCTGCAGCTGCCACTCGCACCTGCTGCTGGCACCAGCCCAGCTTGCACCCACAACCAACACCGGAGCCACTGCTTGCACCTACTGCCGGTGCCCAGTGCTGGTCCTGATCACCCCTGAGGGCTTCTCCACCTCCCTGCTCCTGAGGGGCAATTGGGGTGGCAGCATCCGCTTGCACCCTCTGATGGCACTGGCCCTGCTTGCACAGGCTGCTGGTGCCTGCCGCAATTGTTCTGAGAAGTCAGCAGGTGCGAGTGGGGCCTGCACCATCATTGCATGGGAGTGGTGGCAGTGGGGGCGGAGCTGCTGGCAGACAGGGGACCTGGAGCCCAGCAGGAGGGGCCAGGACGAGGCCCGGAGGACGGGCAGAGACCCGCCTTTGTGCCCACTGCATCTCACAGCCCACAAATTCCTGCACTGGGACCCTAGTATAAAATATTTCCTTATTAAGACTAATATTCAGTGTGTGTACTATTTCAGAATTTCTGTATATTTACAAACATGAAGATACTATTTTTCCTTTTTAATACTTACTGCATGGCTTCTTTTCCCTGTCATGGTATACTAAATAGGACTACTAGTATAACACTGAATAGAGGTGGGAATGGTGTGTGTCCATTTCCCCCATCAAATTGCAGCTGAAATGATTAAATGTATTAAATGTAGGTTTTGTATAAATGTATTTTATCAAATTGAGGTATTTCTCTTATGATACATTTTTGCTAAGCTTTTATAAAATTTTAATTAAATTTATTGTGGTGAAAGTTGTTAATAAGATTATATAGGTTTCAAGTGTACAATTCTATGAAACATGATCTGTATGTTGCATCGTGTACCCATCACCCAGAGTCAAATCACCTTCTGTCACCATATATTTGAACCCCTTTACCCTTTACTGCCACCCATTCCTCTTCCCTCTGATAACCACCATGCTGTTGTCTGGTTCTCTAAATTTTTGTTTGTTTACTGACTTACCAAAAAATGATTGTTAAATTTTTATCAAATACTATTTTTCTTTTAAAATAACATGCATTCATTTTAGAAAAGTCAGAAATAGGGAAAAGCAAGGAAGGAACGGTCAAATCATCAACAATCTATTATCCAAACTGAAATAATGACTGTTAAGTTGTTGACATAGTGCTTCTTGATTTGATTTCTAAATTTTTACTTTGAGTATAGGAATGAGGTCAAGAATGGGGGATGTCTCAGCTACTGAGTGTCCCTTGCAAGAGCATCTAACTATTGATTGCAGTGCTCACAGATTTATGGCAAACCTAACCTGGATCTAGGTGGGTGTCCACATCCATCAGCACTAATTTGGTGGATAGAGATTAGCAGTGATATGCCTCCCCCTAGCTTTATTGACATATAATTGACATATGACATTGAGTATGTATAAGGTATATAATGTGATTATTTTATGGATGTATATATCACAAAATGATTACCACAGTAAGATTAATTAGCACCTTCATCACCTCACATAATTACTGTGGTGAGAACATTTAAGACAATGTTCCCTTTCATTCAAGCTTTTTAAACAGGGGGCCAGTTCACTGTCCCTCAGACCATTGGAGGGCCGGATATAGTTTAAAAAAAAAAAAAAACGATGAACAAATTCCTATGGACACTGCACATATCTTATTTTGAAGTAAAAAAACAAAACAGGAACAAATACAATATTTGTATTTGCATGTGGCCCGCGGGCCGTAGTTTGAGGACCCCTGATTTAAGATCTACTCTCAACAACTTTCAAATTTGCAATAGAGTATTGATAACACTAGTCACTACATTCAATTTCCAGAAATCATTTACTTTATAACTGGAAGTTTGGACCCTTTGACCAACCTCATTTGCCCCATGCTTCAGCACTTGGCAACCACAATTCTTCTCTATTTCAATGAGTTCAGATTTTTTAGATTCCACGCGTGAGATTATATGGTATTTGTCTTTCTTCAACATATTTCACTTAACATAATGTCCTCGAGTTTGATCCATGCCATTGAAAATGGCAGGATTTCCTGCATTTTTATGGATGACTTAGATAGATAGAATGTAGATAGAGATACAGATAGAGATACAAATAGAGATAGATAGAGATAGAGATAGAGATAGAGATAGAGATAGAGATAGAGATAGAGATAGAGATAGAGATAGAGATAGAGATAGAGATAATTTTCTTTATCCATTTATCTATTAATGGACACTCAGGTTGTCAGTTGTTTTCATGTCTCAACTTTGTGAATATACTGCAATGAACATGAGAGCACAGATAGCTCTATAAGATCCTGATTTCAATTTCTTTGGATATATACCCAAAGAAAAGTTACTGAATCATATGGTAGTTCTATTTTTAATTTTTTGAGGAATTTCTGTACTATTTTCTATAATGGATGTACCAATTTATAATTATTCACTTTTCTGCACATTATCGCCAACATTTGCTTTCTCTTGTCTTTTTTGAACCATTCTAATAGGTATGAGATATTTCATTGTAGTTTTGATTTGTATTTATCTAATGATTAGATGGTGAACATCTTTTCATGTACCTGTATATCTTCTTTGAGAAAATGTTTATTCAGGCCCCATGACGCTTTTGTAATCAGATTATTTGTTTTGTTGCTATTGTGTTTTATAAGTTTTTTACATATTATGGATATTAAGCCCATATTAGATATATAGTTTGCAGATATTTTATCCCTTTCTTTAGGTTGCCTCTTTATTCTGAAGATATTTTTCCTTTGCTATGCAGAAACTTTTTATTTTGATTTAGTCCCACTTTTTCATTTTTGTTTCTACTTTTTGTTCTTTTTGTGTGTCATATCCAAAATATGATTGCCAAGACATAGGTCAAGGAGCTTTTATTATATTTTCTTTCTAGGAGCTTTATGTTTTCAGATCTTATAATTAAGTTTTAATTTATTTCCTACTGATTTCTGTGAGTTGTGTAACAACATAGGGGTCTAATTTCATTATTTTCATGTGATTATTCAGTTTTCCCTGCACCATTTATTGAAGACTAGAGGCCTGGTGCACAAAATTCATGTACTGGGGAGTGTCCCTCAGTCCAGCCTGCACCCTCTCCAATCTGGGACCCCAACTGCCCTCCCCTGCAGGCCTGATTGCCCACAACTGCCCTCCCCTGCTGGCCATCTTATGGTGGCCATCTTGTGTCCACATGGGGGTGGCCATCTTTGACCACATGGGGGTGGCCATCTTGTGTGTTGGAGTGATGGTCAATTTGCATATCACCTCTTTATTATATAGGATAGTATTTCCCATTGAGTATGTTTGGCTGCCTTAGAAAATATCAGTTAACATATATGAATGAGTTTATTTCTGAGCATGTGTTTCTGTTCAATTAATTTATATATTTTATGCCAGTGTCATACTGTTTGATTAATATCTCTTTGTGATATACTTTGACAACAAGAAGTATATTTCCTCCAGCTTTTTCTTTCTCAGGATTGCTTTAGGTATTTGGAATCTTTTGTGGATCCATACAAATTTTAGGATTTCATTTTTCTATTTATGTAAAAAGTGACATTGTAATTTTGATAAGGATTGCATTGATTCTGTAGGTTGTTTTGTTTATTATTGACATTTCAACAATATTAATTCTTCCTGTACATGAACACTGACTATGTTTCCATTTCTTTGTGTCTTCTTCAATATTTTTAATCTGTGTTTCCTTCAATGTTTTAGTTATATTTATTCCCATTTTTGATAATATAGTAAATGGGGTTGTTTTCTTAACTTCTCTTTCCAATATTCATTGTTAGTGTATAAAAGCAAAACTGGTATTTGTATATAGATATTGTATCCTGCAACTTTATTATTAGATCTATCAGTTTGAGGTAGATATTTTAGGATTTTCTCTCTGTAAAAGATTATGTCGCCCTGGCCAGGGTGGCTCAGTTGGTCGAGTGTCATCTCGTACACTGAGAGGTCACTGCTTAGATTCCCAGTCAGAGCACATGCTTGGGTTGTGGGCTCAATCTCCTGTAGGGGTAATTCAGGAGGCAGCCAATCCATGTTTCTGTCTCATCAGTGTTTCTCTTTCTCTTCCTCTCCTTTCCACTTTCTCGAAAATTAATAAAAACATATCATTAAAAAAAAGATCATATCATCTGCAAACAGATAATTTAATTTATTTATTTCCATTTTGATCCCTTTTATATATTTTTCTTGCCTAATTGTTTGGGTAGGACTTCCAATACAGTGGGGCCTTGACTTACGAGTTTAATTCATTCCGTGACGGAGCTCGTAACTCAAATTACTCATATGTCAAATCTTAAAGTGAACAAGTGAGACACATGATGCTGGGTTGATGTTGTGGCATTCACTGTGACGTTCGCTGCGCCAACTAGTGGTGGGGTATCTGCAGCTGGCTCGTAACCCGAATTTTAGCTCGCAACTCAAAGCAAAAAATCGGCCAAGAGATGGCTAGTATCTCAAAAAAGTCGTTAGTTGGGACACTCATAAGTCAAGGCCCCACTGTACTATGTTTAATAGGCATTGCAGATGGAGCATCTTTGTCTTGATGTTGGCCTTAGACGAAAAGTGTTCAATCTTTAATCATGGGATATTATGTCAGTTGTATGCATGTCAAATATGGCCTTTATTATGTTGGACTATGTTACTTTTATGCCCACCTTGATGTTAGATTATATCAAGAAAGGATGTTGAAGGTTGTTCAATAACTTTCCTTCATCTACAGAGATGATCATATGATTTTTATCTTCCATTCAATTGATTTGGTGCATCACATTTAATAATATATTGAACTACCCTTGTACCCCAGGAATAAATTCCATTTTATCATGGTGTATAATCCTTTCAATGTGCTGTTGAATTCGGTTTGCTAGTATTTTTTTTTTTAAATTTCGCATCTATTCTCACCAAGGATTTTGGTCTATAGTTTTCTTTTCTTCTACTGTATTATGTTGTTTTGGTATCAGAGTCATACTAACCTCATGAAGTGAATTTCATATTGTCCCTGCTCTTCAATGTTTTGGAAGAGTTTGAGAAGGATTCTTTTATTAACTCTTTTTAAATATTTAGTAGACTTTACTGTGAAATCATCTGGTTCTGAGCTATTCTTGTTGAGAGATTTTTGATTTGTGATTCAATATCCTTATTCATTATTGGTCTGGTCATATTTTCTATTTTTTTTTTCACTATTTAGTCTTGGTAGATTGTTTCTAGGAATTTATTTGTTATGTCTGTCTAAGTTATTCAATTTGTTGGCATTTAAGTGTTTTTAGTAGTGTATTTTTAAAAAATTCTTTTTATTGTTGAGAGAATTACAGATGTCTTCCATTTTCCCCCTTTGCTCCCTCTAGCTGGCTCCTGCCCCACCCCAGGCCTTCACCACACCATTGTCTATATCCACGAGATATTCATATATGCATATAAATTATATCACCTTCCCTGGTCTAAGACCTCCTGCTGGGGCCTTAGGCCTGGGCAGGGGACCCCTAGCCTGCTCAGATAGCAGGTTCCACCCATGCCCAGGCCTAGGAACTGTAAACCTGGGCAGGGGACCCTCAACTCATTCCGATTACAGGCTCCACCCCTGCCCAGGCCTCAGGTCTCTGGCCAGGCATTAGGCCTCGGCAGGGGACTCCCAGTCCTGTGTGATAACTGGCTCCACCCCTGCCCAGGCCTCAGGCTTATGGCCGGGTCAATCGCCCACTCCGCCTTCCCCGGGTGGCATCTGGTGCTGCCTGCCCCACCTCCCTGGTTCCTGATCTGCAGCCCAGATGCCACGGGTGGCTTCTGGCACCACCCGCCCCACCTCCCCGGTCCCCGATCTGTGGCCCGGATCCTGCAGGCAGCATCTGGCGCTGCCCGCCCCACCTGCAGAATGCAAATTTAATGGCCATCTTTGTTGGGTTAATTTGCATACTCTTCTGATTGGCAAAGGTACAGTCAATAAGCATCTTTTTCTTTTTTAGTGTAGATAGAGACCTGGTGTATGGGTGGGGGCTGGCTGGTTTTTCCTAAAGGGTGTCCCGGATCAGGGTGGGGGTTCCCTTGGGGTGTGGGGTGGCCTGGGTGAGGGGCCTGTGGTGGTTTGCAGGCCGGCCATGCCCCCATGGAGTGAGGGTCCGCACTGGGGTGCTTGGCCAGCCTGGGTGAGGGGCTGACAGCTGTTTTCAAGCTGGCCACACCCCCTTCAAGACGGGGGTCCCCACTGGGGTGACTGGCCAGCCTGGTTGAGGAGCTGATGGCTGTTTGAAGGCTGGTCAAGCCCCCCCCCAGTGGGGACCCTCACCCCATGGAGGTTTGGTCAGCCTGGGTGAGGGGCTGATGGCTGTTTGCAGGCTGGCCACACCCCCTTTAAGGTTGGGGGTCCCCACTGGGGTGCCTGGCCAGTCTGGGTGAGGGGCTGAGGGCCATTTTCAGGCTGGCCAAGCCCCCCACCCCGCCGGGGACAGAAGCTCCCAGCCTCTTTTTTTTCTTTTTATTTTTTATTCTGGGATTTATTTACCTTCTATAATTGAAACTTTGTAGCATTGGGAGGAGCTCAGAGCCGGCCAGGGCAGGCAGAAGGGAAGCCTCCTGCTTGCTCCAGCTTCGTGGACACAGCTGGCTGAAGCAGGTATCTGGGGTTTATTTACCATCTATAATTGAAAATTTGTTGCTTTGAGTGAAGCTCAGAGCTGTCCGCGGCAGCTGGGAAGCTTGGCTTCCTCCATCATTAGGCCAACCAAGCCTCCTGCTTGCTCCAGTTCCGTAGCTGCCAGCCGCCATCTTGGTTGGGTTAATTTGCATATAGTTGCTCTGATTGGCTGGTGGGCGTGGCTTCAGGCATAGCGAAGGTACAGTCAATTTGCATGTTTGACTTTTATTAGTGTAGATTAAGAAGTACTGACTGGCAGTTACAAAATATTCATGGAAATGTAAGGTACTGCATACAGAATATAGTTAACAATATTGTAATAACTATTTATTCTGCCAGAAACACATTGTTTCTGTAAGAATATCTGTTTGCTGTGCTATACAACTGAAACTATTACAAAAAGTGTTGAATGCAAACTGTAATTAAAAATGAAATTTAAAAGGGCACCTATGAATATGAATAAGTACACATAGTTATTTTAAATATTTTTATTTCTACTACCTTGTTGCAATTATTCATAAAATTATTATTTTCTTTTACCTTCTCAACAACATTTTTAAGGACTCAGTTTTTGGACAAGTCTAGAAAAAGTACCGTATTTAATGTTTGACTTATAATTTCCAAGGCTAGTAAATTATACTCAAAATATAATCAATTTTAAACATTATTTCCAATATGATCACATCCTTTCCCAGTCAGCTGCTATTCTGGGAAGCTGAAACTACTTATTATCTGGAACCTATGGACCTCATTTGATGAAATAATTTCTTGATACACCTAACATCATAAATATTTTATAAGTTTTTAAAACATATGTCCACTTGAGAATATTTATTAAGACTCCTTTTAGCCCTAGCTGGTTTGGCTCACTGGATAGAGCATTGGCCTGTGGACTGAAGGGTCCCAGGTTCGATTCTGGCCAAGGGCACATGCCTGGGTTGCGGGCTTGATCCCCAGTAGGGGGCATGCAGGAGACAGCCTATCAATGATTCTCTCTCATCATTGATGTTTCTATCCCTCTCCTTTCCTCTCTAAAATCAATGAAAATGTATTTTTTTAAAAAAGACTCCTTTTATTTTAATATAGGCTGCCCTAGTCTGTGATCCACTATTAACTGCTATCACATCACCCAGTTTATTTCCTATATGGATCCTGTCACAAATGTTAATTAATTAATTAATTAATTATTTGTCTATGATATTTTCACTTCTATAATGTAAGGACTATTATGTATATCAGGGACCATGTCAGTCTTTTTTAACATTCCATTCCCAGAGCCAAAGTAATTGACTGACACATAGGGGATCCTCAATAAATACATTTTATTTAAGTAAATGAATGAAATACAAATGGACTTTAAAATGTGTATCAATACCATCAGATATCAAATGTCATAAAAGTTGGATATCATCTTGAAACAGGTATGTAAAAAAATGTAATTGCAGGGAAGGGGAAGAGTTGAAGCAAATACAAAATGTCTAGCAATCAAATTGAAACAAATAGTTCACTTAAGTTGATGAATAACATATCCAAACATTATAAAAGTCGTTTCAATATTATTGGAGCCACAAATAGGTAAATAAATTAACCAAGATAAATGTCTCCTCATTGTTAGTGAATGGCTTTTAGTCTTAGTAGAAAATCAGTGTTGAGAATATTTCAGTAGCCAAAGCATAATATTAAGACAAATATATTATGAAATGAAATAAGGGAAAAGAATTGGAGTAACAGAATACCTGAGTTAATAGTAACAATCTCAGAATTTCTTATAACCTTTAAAATTTTGTTGTAGGTTTATCTCTTCACTCTAAATTTAAATATTCAAAAGTGGACTTAATTTCTAATGAAAATGTGCTAGAGCTTAAGTATATCTCCAAGTTAATGAATAATTATTTTTATTACACTATGCTTCAAAAAGTAGGCATTACTGATGATTCATTAAAGAAAAAGCAAAGTAATTAGAATGTGTATTTCCTCTTCAGATTAAATGGATTAGCTTATTTTAAACTTTGCAGTTTCTGCAAATTTTTATGTTATCAGATTCTAGTCTTGTTTTTTAGGCTCTCTAATATTACACAGAAATTAATTTGAAAATAAGAAAATAAATGTATAATTTTAGTAAAATAATGGTAGAAAGAACCATAACTTTTTATAAAGTTATTACTATTTCTGTTATGACACTCCACCTCCCCAAAAAAGAAAAACATTCTATACTGAATGAATCTTATCTTTAAGAGTGTATTTAAAATCATGGCTGATGTCAGTTCAAGATGGCAACATAGGAAGATTTAAACTTACCCTCTTCTACCAGCAATCTAAATATGTATCTAGATATAGAGTAATTCCTCTTGAGAACAACTGAGGGCTGATTGAATAGCTTCTGCACAGCAAACAAGAGATACCACATAGAGAAGGGTGGGGAACCATGAAAATTATCTGGGATCTTTGAGAATTTACTGAGATTAGAGGTGTCAGTGAATGTTATTCTTTACATTGTCCTTCGACCTGGTGCAAGTGGGACCTCAGTCCCAATGCTCTATCCAACCTGCAAGGCTGCCACAGTGTGACCCTGGTCACCTTGGCCAGAATATGCTACAACCTCAGTAAGCTGGCCTTCCAGGATGTCCCGAGAATCACAAATTCATGGAAATCCCAACCCACACCTGCCCCAGGTCCAGCCAGCTGTCCCTTCAGGGCACACCTAGCACCTCACATAACCACTTCAGATCCACTCAGCCTCCGAAATACATTTGACAAACACAGCCTACACAGAGGCCTCTCCTACACAAAGATTTTCCGTCAAGTTCAGGAGAGGTAATTGCTTTATCTAATTCATAGAATAAAAAACAACAACAGAAAATCAAACGAACTGAGGAAAATAAGAAATATGTTCCAAACGAAATAACAATTTTACAAAGCACAGAAAAAAAAACCACGAATTAAGCAGATATAAATAATTTGCCTAGTAAATAATTTAAAGTAATGGTTATAAAGATGCACACTGAAATTGGTAGAAGAATACAGGAACACTGTGGAGGAATAAAGAATAGATTAGACAATACATAAGAATGAATTAGTGACTTGGAAGAGAGAATAGTAGAAATCACACAGTCAGAACAGCAAAAAGAAAAAAGGAATTGAAAAAAGTAAACAAAATAATAATGTAAGGGACTTCTCATAAAACACCAAGCATACTAATATTGACATTATGGGAGTCCCAGAAGGACAAGAGATTGAGAATGTGACAGAAAACTTATTTGAAATAATTACTAAAAATACTCATACCCCGAGGAAGGAAACAGACATCTATGTCCAGGAATCACAGAGAGTCCCAAACAAGCTGAACCAAAAGAGATCCACATCAAGACATATTATAATTAAAATGGCAGCATTTAAGGTAAAGAGAGATTGTTGAAGGCAACAAGAGAAAAACAACTAGTTACAGATAAGGTAAAACCCATAAAGTTTTCAGCAGAAACTTTGCAGACCAGAAGAAAGTGGCTGAATATATTTATAATGTTGAAAGCAAAGAACCTATAATCTAGAGTACTCTGCCTAGCAAGGTTATCATTTACATTTGCAGGGGAGAGAGAGAGAGAATTTTCCAGACAACTAAAAACTAAAGGAACTTATAACCAGTAAATTTGTTTTACAAGAAATGTAAAAGGGTTAGTCAAATGCAAAACAACAGGCCAAAAACATAAATAAAGAAAATATATGAAAGAAAAAAAATTTTTACTCATAAAAGCAAATATACCATAGGTGATCAGCCACTGGAAAAGCTAGTATAAAGGTTAAAAAAATAGCAAAACCAATTATAACTACAATAAGAAGTTAGGGGTTGCACAAGACAAAATGATCTTAAGTATGATGTAAAAAAACATAAATTATGGAGGGGGAAGTAAAAAGGTAGTGTTTAAAAATGCATTCAAACTTAAACATCTATCATTTTAAAATTAAATTTTATAGATTTAGATAAAAATATATGAACCTCATGGTATCCACAAAACAAAAAATGAGAATGAAATTAAAGCAAAACACTAAAAAAAATCAGCAAACCTCAGGAGAAAAGATAAAAAGAATAAGAAACAGAAGATAAGCCCTAGCCAGTTTGGCTCACTGGATGGAACATCAGCCTGGGAACTGAAGGGTCCCAGGTTCAATTCCAGTCAAGGGCATGTACCTTGGTTGAGAGCACATCCCGAGTGTGGGGTGTGCAGAAGCCAGCTGATCGATGCTCCTCTCTTACCAATGTTTCTAACTCTCTATCCCTCTCCCTTCCTCTCTGTAAAAAATCAATAAAATATATATTTTTTAAAAAGAAACAAAATAATTAAACAAATAATTAAATATCAATTAACAAAGTTGCAATAAGTACATATCTAGCAATAATTCCTTCAAATGTAAATGAACTAAAGGCTCCAATCAAAAGACAAAAGGTGGCTGAATGGATAATAAAAATATATCTTTCGCTGCCTAAAAGAAATTCACTTCATATAAAAAGACAAGCAGACTAAAAGTGAAGGGATGTAAAAGGTACTTAGTGAAAACAGAAACAAAAAGATAGCTGGTGTAGTAACACTCATATCTGACAAAATAAACTTAAAACAAGACCATAAAAATAGGTATAGAAGGTCCATATATAATGGTAAAGAGATCAATCCAAGAAGAAAATAAAACATGTGTAAATATCTATATACCCAACATAGGAACACCTTAAAAATATAAAGCAAATATTAACAGACATTAAGGTAAAAATTGATAGTTAAGAATAATAGTAGGGGACTTTATTACACAATTTACATCAATGAACATAGCATTCCTACCAGAAAATAAATAAGAATGTCATATTAGACTTATGAACTTAATAGATATATGCAGAACATTTCATCTAAAAACTAAAGATCACACATTCTTTTCAAATGCATATAGAACATTCTCCAGGATAGATCATATTAACAAAACAAGTTTCAATAAATTCAAGAAGATGTAAATCATATCAAGCACCTTTTTCAACCAGAATGGTATAAAACTATAAATCAATAACATGTAGATAACTGTAAAAAAACAAAACAAAACAAAACAAAAAACAATGTGAAGAGGAAACAACATGCTGCTGAAAAACTAATGAGTAAAAGAGAAAATTAAAAACTACCTGAGACAAATTCAAAATAAACACAATGTCCAAAAATATATGGGATGCAGCAAAAGCAGTTCAATAGGGGCCTATCTCTACAAACAAACAAACATATCTGAAATAAACAGTCTTTAAACTCAAAAGATCTAGAAAAAACAATAAATAAAACCAAAACTAAGTATAAGAAATGATAAAGATCAGAGTGGAAATAAACAAATAAAATACATTAAAAAATAGAAAAGATAAATGAAATTGACAGCTGTTTCTTTTAAAAGATAAACAAAATTGATAAAATTTTAGCCAGACTCATAAAGGGAAAAAAAGAGCACAAATAAACACAATCAGAAATGAAAGAGATGTTACACTGACACCACAACATAAATACAAAGGATCATAAGAGAATACAAAGAACAATTATATGCAGACCAATTGGACAGCCTAGAAGAAATAAAATAAAAATTCCTGGAAGCATACAACTTTCTAAAATTGAACCATTAGAAATAGAAAATTTGAATAGATTTATTACTAGTAAAAAAATTGAAGCATTGATTTAACAAAAACAAAAGTCCAGGCTTCACTGATGAAGTCTACCAAACATTTAATGAAAATTGTATACTTATTGTTCTCAAACTATTTCAAAAAAATAGAAGAGGAAGGAATGTTTTCAAACACGTTCTCCAGGGTCAGCATTACCCTGAAACCAAAACCAAAGACTCTACAAAAATAAATTTTAAAAATGAATAAAATCAAAGGCTAATATTCCTGATGTACATAGTTGCAAAAATTATCACAGAACATCAGCAAATTAAATTCGACAATACATGAAAATGATCACACAACATGATCAAGTGTGATTTATTCCAGGTATGTAACGATGGTTCAATATCTACAAATCAATCAATGAGAAACATAACATTAAAAAAAAATAAAAATCACATGATCATCTCAATAGATGCAGAAAAAGCATTTGGAAAATTCTATATCTATTTATTATTTAAAAGAAAACTCTCAACAAAGAGGTTATAGGGACAACATACCTCAACATAATAAAGGCTATATATGAGAAACCAACAGTTAACATCATACTCATGGGAAAGTTTAAATATTTTCCTCTAAGATAGGGATAAGACAAAGACTCCCAATTTCACCATTTTTAAAAGCATGGTATTGTAAGTCCTAGCCACAGGAATCAGACAAGAAAAATAAATAAAAAGCATCCAGATTAGAAAGAAAGAAATAAAGTCACTATTTGCAAGTGACATAGCTTATATAATAAAAGCCCAGCAACTGAATGGCGGAACGATCAGAACGACCAGTCAACCAGTCACTATGATGTGCACTGACCATCAGGGGCCAGACGCTCAATGCAGGAGATGCCCCCTGATGGTCAGTGTGCTTCCACAGTAGGAGTGCTGCTCGGCTGACTGAGATGAGTGGTGCTCCCACAGCAAGAGCAGCTGCTCAGAGGGCAGGTCCACAGCTGCTTGGCTGACTGAGATGAGTGGCTGCTCCCACAGAAGGCTGATACCCACAGGCTACACCCCCCACCAGTGCATGAATCCCATGCATCAGGCCTCTAGTTATATATAGAAAACACTAAGGACTCCACCCAAAAACAATTAGAACTAATAAATGAATTCAGTTAATTTGAAGGATACAAATTTATAGGCAGAAACTGATTAAATTTTATATATTAATAAATTATCAGGACAATCTTTTCAATAAGTGCTACTGGGAAAACTTGACAGATACATTAGAAAAAAATGAAACTGGACCACTCCCTTACACCATATATAAAAATGAACTCAAATGGTTTAAGGACTTAAATGCAAGGCCTGGAACTATAAAACTACACCTAGAAGAAAATATAGGTTATCAATACTTTGACATTGGTCTCACAAATATGTTTTTTGATGTCTTCTTAGCCAATGGCAGCAAAAGCAAAGATGAACAAAAAGCATGACATCGTAGTAAAATGTTTCTACAAAGCAAAAGGAAACCTTCAACAAAATGAAAAGACAACCTCCTGAATGGGAGAAGATATTTCCAAATGACATCCTATATAATAAAGAGGTAATATGCAAATTGACCATCATGCCCTCACACAAGATGGGACCCCATGTAATCACAAGAATGCCATCCCCATGTGGTCACCAGATAGCTGCCCCCATGTGGTAACAAGATGGCCACCCCATGTGGTCACAAGATGGCTGTACCCATGTGGTCACAAGATAGGTGCCTCCATGTGGTCACATGATGGCCATCCCCATGTGGTCACAAGATAGCTGGCCCCATGTGGTCACAGATGGCTGCCCCATGTCATAACAAGATGGCTGCCACTGTGTGGTCACAAGATGGTCATGCTGATGTGGTCACAACATGGCTGCCCCCATGTCATCACAAGATGCCTGGCAGCCGAAGGCAGTTGTGGGTGATCAGGCCAACAGGGGAGGGCAGTTAGGGATGACCAGACCAACAGGGGAGGGCAGTTGGGGGGGACCTGGCTGGCAGGGGAGGGCAGTTAGGGGCGACCAGGCTGGCAGGGGAGTGGTTAGGGGGTGATCAGGCTGGCAGGCAGAAGCGGTTAGGGATGCCCAGGCCAGAAGGCAGGTGAGCGGTTGGGAGTCAGCAGTCCTGGAATGTGAGAGGGATGTCCAACTGCTGGTTTAGGGAACTTTGTGCACTGGGCCTCTAGTTAATATATAAAATGTGATCAGTTTCTGCATACTAATTTGTATCCTTCAATTCTGCCGGGAACCAGTCCATCCTTGCTGTTTCAAGGGACCCGGCATATATGGCATACTGTTCTTAATATGTTTGCTCACCTTCTTGGCACTATGTGTTTTAACCAAGGTCTCTGAGAAAGGTTGTTTCCCCAGGGATTTTCCCCTGAAGTTAGGGAGGGAATAAAACCTCTTAACTAAGTGCCAGGCGGCACTTCAGGTTGGGGGTCCCCACTGGGGTGCCTGGCCAGGCTGGATGAGGGGCTGATGGCTGTTTTTAGGCTGGCCAGCGGATGAAGCTCCCAGCTTCTCCTTTTTTTCTTTTCTTTTTTATTCTGGGATTTATTTACCTTCTATAATTGAAACATTGTTGCCGTCACTGGCGCTCCCAGCTCTGAGGCTGCAGCCGGCTGAAAGCAGATATCTGGGGTTTGTTTAGCTTCTATAATTGAAACATTGTTGCTTTTGGGCTCAGAGTTGGGTCCCGGCAGGCAGGGAACCTTGGCTTCCTCCATCACTGGAGCAAGCAAACCTCATGTTCGTTTCAGCTGCGTGGCTGCCCGACGCCATCTTTGTTGGCAGATAATTTGCATATCACCCTGATTAGCCAATGGAAGCATAGCAGAGGTACAGTTAATTACCCTTTTGTCTTTTATTAGATAGGACTAGAGGCCCAGTGCACAAAAATTTGTGCACTCGGGGTGGAGGGGTGGTTCCTCAGCCCGGCCTGTGCCTTCTCGCAGTCTGGGACCCCTCAGGGGATGACCACCTGCTGGCTTAGGCCCGCTCCCCGGGGGATTGGGCCTAAGATGGCAATCAGACATCCCTCTGGCAGCCCGGCAGCCCTCAGGGGATGTCCACTTGCCAGCAGGGAGCAGGCCTAAACTGCAGTTGGACATCCTTAGCGCTGCTGAGGAGGCAGGAGGGGCTCCCACCACCACCGCTGTACTGGCAGCCATCAGCCTGGCTTGTGGCTGAGCAGAGCTCCTCCCATGTGAGAGCGACCTGACCACCAGAAGGCAGCTCCTGCATTGAGAGTCTTCCCCTTGGTGGTCAGTGAGTGTCATAGTGACCAGTCATTCCCAGTCTTTCTGCTGTTAGGGTCAGTTTACATATTACCCTTTTACTGTATAGGATAGAGGCCTGGTGCACAGGTGGGGGCCGACTGGCTTGCCCTGAAGGGTGTCCCGGATCAGGGTGGGGGTCCCGCTTTTGTGCCTGGCCAGCCTGGATGAGGGGATGATGGCTGTTTGCAGCTGGTCACACCCCCTACAGGGTGGGCGTCCCCACTGGGGTGCCTGGCCAGTATGGGTGAGGGGCTGAGGGCCATTTTCAGGCTGGTGGGTGACTGAAGCTCCCAACCTCTCCTTTTTTTATTTTTATTTTTTATTTTGGGGTTTATTTACCTTCTATGGCTGTCAATGGAGCTGAGAGCCACCTTTAGCTCTGAGGCTCAGCTCCAGCTCTGAGACCTTGGCTGCTGAAAGCAGGTATCTGGGTTTGTTTGGGTTCTATAATTGTAACACTGTTGCAGTCCTGCTTGCTCCAGCTCTGACAGCTGAAAGCAGGTTTCTGGGGTTTGTTTAGGTTCTATAATTGCAACATTGTTTCTTAGAGTGCAAGCTCAGAGGCCGGCAGTGGCAGGCGGAGAACCTTGGCTTCCTCCATCACTGTAGCAAGCAAGCCTCCTGTTCGCTTCAGGTGCCTGGCTCCCGGCCGCCATCTTGGTTGGCAGTTAATTTGCATATCACCCTGATTAGCCAATGGGAAAGGTAGCAAAGTTACAGTTAATTACCATGTTTCTCTATTATTAGATAGGATAATTTATTATTTTAACCACCTGACATTTGTAGGCAAATTAGCCATACACTGCATCATATGGGATATGGAAGCCGAAGGCCTGTTCAAACACCTTTGCTGTCTGCAGTTACCAAGATAAAATGTCTCCAATTCACACAGGAACACAAGGATTGGACAATCAAGCATTGGATAAAAGTCATGTGGTCCAATGAATCACATTTCCTGTTGCATCATGCAGATGGCAGAGTGAGAATTTGGTGGAAACAGCATGAAAGCATGCACCCCACATGCATGAGTACAACCCTTTAAGCAGGTGGGGGCAGTGTTATGGTTTGGGGCATGTTTTCCTGGCATGATTAGTGTGGAACAACGTTTGAATAGCACAACATACCTAAGTATCGTTGCTGATCAAGTTCATCCTGTCATGTTGATGGTGTATCCCAGTGGAGATGGCTTCTTCCAACAAGACAATGTGCCATGCCACGGTGCTCGTATTGTGCAGGAGTGCTTTCATGAACATGAGGGAGACTTTACCTTTCTTAGGTGGCCTCCACAATCACCAGATCTCAATCCAATTGAGCATTTGTGTGACGAAGTTAAAAGAGCCATCAGGCAACTGGTTCCACAACCATCAACTCTCACAGACCTGGACAGTGCTATTCATCAGGTATGGTGTCAAATTCTTCTCATTACCTTTCAACATCTCGTGGAGTCAATGCCAAGAAGAACTGCAGCAGTATTGAAGGCTAAAGGTGGCCCAACGAAGTACTGATGGGGTGGTCATAATAATCTGGCCACTCAGTATATATATCTTACATTCAAAGGCTGTTAAATCACATTGTTTACCCATATCTTCAGAAAAAAATCACTTCTACTGTGGTGGTAAACAACCTGCTTCCCTATTTATAATGGTCTGGCCCTCTAGCAACTTCAGTGTGAAATTATAGCTAATTTGTCTACAAACGTCAGGTGGTCATAATAATGCGGATAATGATATATATATATATCACAGTGGAATACTCAGCAACATAAAGAATGAAATATTACCATTTGCAATATGGATGGACCTAGAAGATATTATACTAAGTGAAATAAGTCAGAGAAAAACAAATACCTTATTGTTTTGCTTACTTGTAGATTCTAAAAATAATAAAATAAAACAAACAAACAAAAATATAAAACAGACTCATAGATACAGAGAACAAACTTATGGTTGCCAGAAGGAAGTGGGGTGAAGGAAAGGGTATAAAAGGTGAAAGAGAATAATAGGTATATAGTTCCAGTTATAAAATAAATAAGAGATGGGCATGTAATGCACAGCATAGGAGGTACAGTCAATAATATAATAACTTTGTAGGGTAACAGATGTTTTACTAGACCTACTGTGGTGATCACATTGTAAACTATATAAATGACAAATCTCTACATTGTACACCTGAAACTAATATAATATTATATGTTAACTGTAACAGAACCTTTTTATAAATAAACTAGTGGTGCACATATAAAGGGGATTAATTAGAGAAAATATTTTAATATTGCTATTTGCCCTTTATAATAGAAGTGTCAGAGATGAAAGAAAATTAGTAACATGTATATGAAAATCTTCCTCCTGTCAGAGTCTGGGGCATGTGGCGGGACCTAGAGTCAAGTCCCCACCCACCCACAGTGCCTCAAAATTGCACAAGACCCATACCCAGCTGGCCTCACCCTATTGGGTGAGATCCAGAGATGGCTGGCCCCACCCTTGTCAAGCCCTGCTGGGTTGGGGGGGGCAGCCTCAGGTCCCCTGGCCAGCACCAGGCGGGAGGTGCAGCCTCAGGTCCCCCATCAAACCCCACCAGGTAGGGGGCACAGCCTCAGGTCCCCCAGCACAGCCTCAGGTCCCCTGTCCTGACGCTGGGATGGGGGGTATGGTCTGAGGTTCCCCATCATGCCCAACCAGGCAGGGGAGGTGACCTGAGGTCTCCTGGCCCGGTGCCAGGGCAGGGGACATGCCCTGAAGTCACCCAGCCCTGGCCAGGGAGGGGGACATGCCTTGAGGTTCCTCGTCTAGCACCGCCAGGTGGGGGGCATGGTCTGAGATCCTCTGTCAAGCCTCGCCAGGTGGGGGGCACAACCTCAGGTCCCTGGCCTGGTGCTGTGTTGGGGGGCATGGCCTGAGGTCCTCCGGCCTGGTGTTGGGGCATGGGGTGTGGCCTGAGGTCCCCTGTCAAGCCCCACTGGGCAGGGGGTGCAGCCTCAGGTCCCCTGCCCCGGCCCAGTGCCACACAGGCTCAGGTCTCTACTGATAGCTCTTTAAGGCTCGTTACGGGAACTCAGCCTCTGCTATGGGTGCAGCCAACTTGTGTTATGGATACCCCATCTCCACTGTGGGCACCGCCATCTTTGTGACTGTTTGATGGTTAATTTGCATATTCTCTCTTTATTTGATAGGATAAGCACATAAATAAATTAATTAAATTGTGTTAAAGAACTACTAAGGACTTTAAAGACTAAATGGAAAATGTAGATATTTCACCCTGTAAATCTAATGTCCACTTGATATAACTACTGCTACATGTATCAAATCATGAAGATAATAATTTTGAAATAAAATGGGCACACAGTTCCTATTATCTGTTATGAGAGGCCCGGTGAACAAATTCGTGCACCAGTGGGGTCCCCTCTGCTTGGCCTGTGTGATCAGGCCAAAACCAGCTCTCCAATATCCCCCGAGGGATCCGAGATTTCCAGAGGGCACAGGCCAGGTCGAGGGACCCCACCGGTGCACGATCAAGGCTGGAGAGAGATGTGGGAGGTTGGCCAGCTGGGGAGGGACTGCGGGAGGGCTCCAGGGTGTGTTCAGCCCATCTTGCTCAGTCTGGATCAGCTGGACCCCAGCAGCAAGCTAACCTACAGGTTGGAGCATCTGCCCCCTGGTGGTCAGTGCATGTCATAGCGACTGGTTGACAGGTCAACTGTCTGCCTCCTGGTGGTCAGAGCACGTCACAGCGAGTGGTTGAGCGGCCTTAGCATATCATTAGCATATTACCCTTTGATTGGTTGAATGGCCGACCGGTTGACCAGACACACAGCATAATTAGGCTTTTATTATATAGGATGAAGGTTATCATGAATATTCAAGAAATACACAAGAGTATTTATGTAATCAGGAGCAAGGTATAAGTTGGCAAAACTTTCACAGAATTGTGTGAATACTTATTGTGCTATTAGCTGCAAGACATGAATTTAGGGACGTGGGATGTTTTATGAGAAAATAACTCCATGATCCTCCCATTGATACAGATTGAAAGATAATGTATCATTGTATCATTTTACATTTAAAGTTATATGTCAGTAAAGGTAAGCTAAGGATTTTCCTCAATTATTTGCTTATTTAAAGGTAAAGGTTTTCTTATCTGTGGAGAACTCTTCTCTACAAAGAGTCCAGAAGAATGTGAACAAGTGGGTCCTAGAACAAATTAAGCCTGAAATTTCACTGGAGGCAAAAATGACAAAAATGAAGCTGTCCTACTTTGAGTTCATCATGACAAGGCAGGATTTTTTGGCAAAAATAATAATGCTGGGTAAACTGTAAGGCCTCAAGGAAAGAGGAAGACCAAATATGAGATGGATTTATTCCATAAAAGAAGCCCTAGGCATGAGCCTACAGGGCTGTTGGCAACAGGACATCGTGGACATTTCTCATTCATAGAGTCACCAGGAGTTGGAGCCAACTCAAAAGCATGTAACACACACAGTCCAGAAGGAAAGAAAACAGTGCAAGATGTGATGATCAATATCTGGAAAATGTTGTACAGTATTTGTTTTGACATTGTAAACCAGAAGTCTGTAATTACCTTACCATCACATACCCCCTTCTAAATCCTTATTATGTAATACTTAACCTTGCTCCTGCCCCTGACTTTTCCCACACCCACATTACACACAACTGATTCAACATACTAGTATATATCCGTGTTATATAAGTAAATGGACTGACCATTCATTTATTCTTGTTTGAAAAGGTGAGCCTAGCTTATGAGAATTTTCTATTGGAGATAATTTTATAAATGTGACTTAGGAAGCCATTTATGTTTGAGAGTAGTTTGAATAGTGTTAGCCCTACATGAATGTTCTTAAAGATTATGTAATTATAAAAATTACCAGTCTTTTCTTTAATAGAATAGGGGTAGTTCCTTTTTAATCTGTTTTATGGCAATTGTTCTTCCACTTTTCCTTTGAATCAATTTTGGTAATTCCTATTTTGCTAGTAATTATCCATTTCTTTTAAATTTTCATGTTGGTAAAATAAGTAGATTGCTGAAGCATTTTTGAAATAATTCTCCTGTATATATTTACATTTAACAATACACATACTATTTAAGTATTCAATCTCCACTTCTGAGAATCTAGCTAATAGAAATAAGAGCAATAATATAGGTATCCCTCAAAAATGTGTACACACTTCAACACTTAGCATATCGTTAGCATATTAACTCACTTAATTTTGAGTTATTTTCAGTATTAATAAACACTGACTTTATAATCATTTAAAGTGTATATACATTTTGGAGACAACCTGTATATAAAATTATGTAAATTAAGATGCTTATGATAGTATTGTGTGTCGTGAAGATAACTAAAAGCAGCCTTAAAGCCCAAAAATAAATAAATGGCTTAACATATTTTCAGTGTCATCTGAAAATATACATATATTAATAGATAGAGGGTTTCAGTTTGGCAAATTAAAAAGAGTTCTAGAGATAAATAATGATGTTGGTTGTATGACATGTAAATGTACTTAATGTGCTGAATTGTACACTTCAAAATCGTTAAGAAGGTCAATTTTATATATATATATCTTACCACAATAAAAATTTGAAATTAAAATAAGGCATAAAATTTTTATTTTTTAAAAATTATTTAATTGTTTTGTTCCAGGTCAAATGAATTGACTATAAGTAGTCTATGGATTTATGATAAACTAATAGGATCTAATTCAAGAGCACCCTAAGGAGACACCTAAGTAAACCTAAATATATAAAGTTGTCATATTACTTTATTTTTTTTAACACTCAGATTTATTCACAGTTGGAAGTGTGCCTTTTTAATTCAACATGGATTTAGTACATGAGACAAATGAAAAAAATGTTAAACTGTTTTTATAAAAGTATTTTCCTTTTCTCAATTTCCAACAAATCCTGTAGGAATGTAAATGTATGGATTACAGCTATAGACTTGAACAAATAAAGCACCTATACTACCTCACCCCCAAAATTAAAATAAAATATTTTTTACTCTTTAAAAAATCAAAAAATAACAATACTGAAATTTGGGTTAAATATTGAAGAATAACTTTTTTTTGTTTATTAATAATTTAGCATTAGTCCTATTCTATTGTAAACTCTGTTGAAACTTTTCCAGTTTTCATTACCTTCTCACTTTACAAGTATATTCTAATAAACACAATTTAATATTTCTTTGATAATTAATTACACAGTACCTTTAGGATGATCACCCACAGCATTAACCGCTCATGGCTCAAGATAAAATTTTTGGAACTAGAGGAAAAGAATGCTAATGTCTCCAAATCTTACTGTAGAAATGCCTGGTTATACTACATTCATAATGTCAAATTGTTTTCTTGCAATTTTCCTCTCTTTGTCTAAAAATATATGAGTCAAGTTATAGGTAATAAAGTGTTTATAATATTTTGTTCCACCATCCCAGACTTCATTCAAGAGAGTAGCAAATTTACTTTCATTGTGAAGTCCCAGCAACTTGTACAGCTGAGACACTTAATTGGAACCACAGGATTAAGTGCCTGTTAAGACAAGCTGAAAAATAAGTTCACAACTCTCCTCTGCTTCCACTAAAGCCGATACATTACTATCAACTGTAAATAACAATGTTTGATGAGATGCACTTAGAATGCCAGCTGTCCTTGGTTCTTTCCTCATGGAAAATATTTCTTAGATTTAGAAAGACTTAGACATGCTTCAACCAACTGACTCAGGAATCTCAGTGGGGGTATATATATATATATATATATATATATATATATATATATATTCTCATCATTGATGTTTCTAGCTCTCTCTCCCTCTCCCTTCTTCCTTAAAATCATGATTTTAAGGAATCAAACCTTGACCTCCTGTTTCATAGGTTGACGTTCAACCAACAAGCCACGCCGGGTGGGCAGGGTTTGGAATTTTAATGTATTTGATATTTTACATAGACTATAAAGTTGCCTTTAATATGTAATAAAAGTGACAAGAGAAATATTCTATACCTGAGTTTATTTCAGAGAGTCTTCTCAATCTTAATATTAACATGATTAAACAAATTACAGGTGAAAATGCTTTCCTTTTTCCCACAAATTTCTGCTTAGCAGAAGGAATACTACTAAAATTAATTTCAAAGCAGGTCTATTTTTTATTTTTGATATAATAAAAAGTTCACTATAGTTTAAAGTGTTATACTACAATGACCCTCAAAAGACTGCTAAGTGTAGAGAGGAGGTTGTTTTGAAAATAATTACTTTTAATAACCCAATTCTATTTATAACCTTAGAGAAAATTGTACAAATTAATTAGAATATGAACATTTATATTTGGTTCAGTAAGAATATTGTGGGAATTATTCTATTGTATTTGTGTTGTTTTATAATATAGCATTTTCAGTAAAGTAGGATTTTTAAATGAGAAAAATAAAAATGGTCAAAAGCTAATTTAAAAGTCTAGTTTTAATTCAGCTTATCAGGAAAGATATTTATAAAATTATGTTCAAAATACAATAAGCAGAGATTCGCAAGTGTTTCTATATGTCATTGTGGTCGTATTGTAAGACTAGTTTTTATCAGTCTATCTCCATAATATTTTGTTTGTATTTGCCTTTTCTCAAATATTTTTCATGGCCTAGGTAAGCAAGAACCCAATTAAAAGAGCTAAATTTGCACTGGCTGGGTTGCTCAGTTGGTTTGACTATTCTCCCAAGCACCGGTAGGTGGTCGGTTGGATTTCCTGTCAGGGCACATACCTAGGTTTTGGGTTCCGGGTGCCTACAGGAGGCAACCAATTGATGTTTCTCCCTCACATATGTTTCTCTCTCTCTCTCTCTCTCTCTCTCTCTCTCTCTCTCTCTCTCTCTCTCTCAAATCAATAAAAATATATCCTCAGGGGAGGATTAAAAAAAGAGCTCAATTAAGAAAAACACTAAATATTTGAGTAAATAATGAGAGTAAAGTATCATCTTCAATTAATAATAGAGTCTAACAGAAAATCTAAAATGTATAAAATGAAGCAGCACATGAATTTAGCTTGTTATTCTAAGAATTTCTTAAGACCATGTCCTTTTGGGTGATATCCTTCTCTTGCATTCTTCCCCCACCGCATCCCAGAATCTTTTCTAGCCTAATAGTACTTACATATGTATTGCCTAGATTTTCATTTTCAGTGGAGGGGTTGTGAATGGGCTGCATGAGTTATGTGTTATAGACATTGCAATTTTCCCAAAACATGGCAACATTCCTCTCCAAAACAGTTTCTCAGACACTCTAAAAAGATCTTGGGAAACCTCTGAGTTGATTCCTATCTTACAGCATTATTCCCTGCAATGGCTTAAAGTTGACAACTCATGTTGAAATTAGTAATTAATTATGTAATGTGCCTATATCGTTATGTGTTTGCTTCATTTGTGAACATCAATTATATATTTCATATTGATTCTGCAGCTTTTTATCTCTAACTAAGATTTTATAATTTGTGCTTATGGAAGTAGCATATCTTTAACGTTTTTTGGCAATAAGTACCATTAAAGCCATTTTATGGCTTTCCAATAATTAAAACCTTTGTATTGCTGGAGCAGTGAAAAGAACACTGCCTACTACCTAGGGATAATGCTACCATTATGCTGGAGTTTAATGGAGTAAGGATAAAGGCCAAACACAACATGGTCCTGTGTTTTATTCAACCCTGTGATCATTTAGCACTGGACGGGTGGCCAGTACAGCTGTCAATCCTGACTTCCCAAAGCACTTAGGAAAAGTATGTAACCTATATCCTATTTCCTAAACAGAAATAATTTAGGGAATTCGTTTTTTTAAAAAAAATTATTACAGTTCTTTCCACTTATGTCATCATCTCCTCTGATTTTTGGATTAGCAGCCCAAATATAATATTTTAAAATAATAAATATATGAAATTCCAAAAATAAGAAATCTAAAAACCATTTTAATTTCTTCTTTTCTTTTTCTCTTTCTTTACAATGTTAACACAGAGAAGTGGGAAGTTACTTAGCAGGGTTCCGGGTTTTCTCGAGCCCCGCCCAACCACAGCTACAGGCTTTTAGTCCCTGGGTCGGTCTGTCCTGAGAAAGCAATCTCTGTCCATGGGTCCGTGCTCTGCCCGCCCGCCACGCATCTGCCCTTCTCTTCTGACTCCGCCCCACATCTGTCCGGAACCGCCTTGCGTCTGAGCTGACCCAGTGCGCTTCTGCCAGTCAGTCCCTCCGGACCTGCCGCAAGTCTCAGACTGCCGAAACCACCGCGCGTCACTCGGTCCGTACCCAGTGGGCATCTTGGGTATCTGGGCGGTCCCGGTACTCCGCGCGTGTCTGTCTGTCTGTCTTTCTGTCTGATCCGCCGCCTGCAGCCTGCCGGCCGGCCCAGAGCACCAAGTGCCCAGTCTGCCCTTTCGCTGACGCTGAGTGTGTGTAGCGGCCTTAGTTAGCTGCGAGCCTGCCTGAGACTGGCCAGGCAGCCCCGGGCGGAGGAATACACATTCGGCCCTGCTCTTGTTGATGTAATTTTAAGCCAACAGGAGCTCGAGGCCTATATTTATGCAGAAAACAGGTTGCGAGGCCTGGATCTGCAATGCTAGATGTGGGGAGCCACCCAGCTGCTTGATGATTTCTTATAATTTAACAGGGAAAGGGAAATCTTTTCCTACCGCTGGCTTTTGAAACTGATTTTAAATCTGAAAGGGTGGAAACTGTATGTCCCTTAGTTAGAACAGACTCCTTACTGGGATGCCTTTTTGTCTGATGCGTTTGTTCTGAGCCCGCTGACCAGGTGTTTCTGAACTTCATTTTCTCAGCCTCAACAGTGTTACTGAGTCTGCTTTTAGCTTCCTTCGCCTTGGCTTTTTCTGTTCGTGAACAGCTGCTTGGCCCATAGCTTAGAGAAAGCAGACTTTTCTCTCCCAAGAGAGCCTCCTCCCTGTGCTCAGAGAGATGGGGAGTGGGGAGCCCAATCCTGCTGGCAAGAAAAAGAAGTACCTCAAGGCTGCCCTGTATGTGGGTGACTTGGACCCAGATGTCACCGAGGACATGCTTTATAAAAAGTTCAGGCCTGCTGGCCCTCTGCGCTTCACCAGAATCTGCCGTGACCCAGAGACCCGCAGCCCTCTGGGCTATGGCTATGTTAACTTCCGCTTTCCTGCAGATGCTGAGTGGGCCCTGAACACCATGAATTTTGATCTGATTAATGGCAAACCATTCCGCCTCATGTGGTCTCAGCCAGACGACCGCTTAAGAAAGTCTGGAGTTGGAAATATATTCATCAAAAACCTGGACAAATCCATAGACAACAGGGCTCTTTTTTATTTGTTTTCTGCTTTTGGGAACATTCTCTCTTGCAAAGTTGTATGCGATGACAACGGCTCTAAGGGTTATGCCTATGTGCACTTTGACAGCCTAGCAGCTGCCAATAGAGCCATCTGGCACATGAATGGTGTGCGGCTCAACAACCGCCAGGTGTATGTTGGCCGATTCAAATTTCCAGAAGAGCGGGCAGCTGAAGTTAGGACCAGGGATAGAGCAACTTTCACCAATGTTTTCGTTAAAAACTTCGGCGATGAAGTAGATGATGAAAAACTGAAGGAAATTTTCAGTGAATATGGGCCAACCGAGAGTGTTAAGGTAATAAGAGATGCCAGTGGGAAATCTAAAGGCTTTGGATTTGTAAGATATGAGACACACGAGGCTGCTCAGAAGGCTGTGCTAGACCTGCATGGAAGGTCCATCGATGGGAAAGCCCTATATGTAGGGCGAGCACAGAAGAAAATTGAACGTCTGGCTGAATTAAGGCGAAGATTTGAAAGGCTGAAAGTCAAAGAAAAAAGTCGGCCTCCGGGGGTGCCTGTCTATATTAAGAACTTGGATGAGACCATCGATGATGAAAAACTAAGGGAGGAATTTTCTTCCTTTGGATCAATTAGCCGAGCCAAAGTGATGGTGGAAGTGGGGCAAGGCAAAGGGTTTGGTGTAGTCTGTTTCTCCTCTTTTGAAGAGGCTACCAAAGCAGTGGGTGAGATGAATGGTCGCATGGTGGGCTCCAAACCGCTGCATGTGACCCTGGGCCAAGCCAGGCGCAGGTGGTGAAAATAAGAATGTTCAATTTGTTTCAGCCTTAAGCTGGTGCCTACTTAGTTTGGGCTATTTTGTGATAAAAGGTTATTTTATGCCAATTCACAGGTTTTTTTTAAGTGAGTATTTTCTTTTTTTTTAAAAAAAAAAAGTGAGACTAGAAAATCTTGTTCATTTTAGTGAAGAACATAATTTCTAATTGTAAAACTGTCATTTTGTACTAATTTTTGATGTAATATTCTTAGGATTATGGAGAATAAAGTTTACTTCTCCACACATTTGTTTTCCTAAATGAGTCAAGGTGAAGTAACTGATTGAGTATATTTTCTTCCTATTTCAATATTACTACTAAATTTGATTTCTTCTATGAAAATATTCTCAAAATGCTCCACACTTCTGATTCTATCACAGTACAAACTTCTAACTTGCTTTTTGACAAATCAATAGCACAGGGGGAAATGTATGTGGTCCAGTTATCATTTGTGCATAATTTGACTTTAAATTATTAATTAATATGAATATTCTTTGAAAAAGATGTGACCTTTTTTCTTTCCTTTATTTATATTATTTTCATTTTAAAATACATTTTGGGCATACCACAAACTGAATGGTGACTGTGACTAAGTGTTGGGAGTTTTTTTTTTATTAACTTCATACTCAGAGAAATAAGCATATTGGTGTTTTTATCAATCAGTACCTTAGGAAATTAATACTTTAGGCATTAATTTTTTAAATTATTAGTTTCATCTTTAAAAACCTTTCCTGAAAGATCTGAAATTTGACAACAATCTAAAGAGCATTCTTGCTACTCACTTTTCTAAATTCCTTTGTATGTATACTTGAATAATGTTAAATTAACAAGATGAATAACTGCATTGAATTGCCTTTAGATAAGTTTAAGATTTTAACTTCATCTCTTATTGTCAATATAAAAGGTAAATAATCCATATAATGATATTGAAAAACTACCTTGAAAAACATGTATTAAACTTGTCATTCTCTTGTAATTATTTAATATATCCATGTGAAAATATTCACAGATGTTTCAAATGAAGGAAAAAGTTGTTACTCCTGATTAAATCATATGCCTTCATCTATCATATGAGAGCTATTAATGCACTATGTTTCTCTTTCGGTCTTGTTGCTTGAAAGTTGTTACAGAATGTTCTATTCTTTGTTATAGTTACAGTATTTAGCCTGTAATTTTTAGGTTATACATTTTCTGCATTTCACTAGCTATTCCCTCTTCTTCCCATCCATCTACCTTCCATCCATATTACACTTACTTTTCTATTTTCTTTGAACTTCCTTTCTCTTAATATATGCTAGTTGAAATCCATTTTGAAAGTATATAAATAAATACCTAATTTATGTAAATGTTAAATAATAACTTTTAAAAATATGATTCATTCATACCACAGATCCAGCCATAAGATGTTTTGTTTCTATTCTCAGTCGTTTTTTATTTCTCTGCATAAAAACCTTTGTTTTCATACATAATTCAATATAAATATATAATTTATTAACACTTTTGTTAGCAATTTGCCCACAAAATAATGAGGATAAGCTGTTGCTATATAATTATCTATAAATTATATATATATTCATTATCAAATATTTTCAAGTGGAAATCACTTTTTAAAATTGTAAACATAATACATGCTAATTGTAAAATAATGTACACAATGCAAAAATTTATAAAGAAGTAAAATTCCCATAGTTCAGAGGTGACCACTATTAATATTTTCAGTATGTGCATTTCCTGCCATGTCTTTTTTTCTATTTATACATTCACTGTGTTGTAAGCAAAAAAGAAAACATATTGCAAGTACCATTACATGCTTTGTTAAATTTTTAAGCATAATTATCTTTTCATGTTAATAAATATTGATCTGTATCATCATTTTAGTTACTGCTTAGTATTCCATTATGTGGATGTACTAAAACTTATCTAAGTAGTTCATTATTGAATATAATTCGTATGCTTTTCAACATATTCTACATTTGTAAACAATGCTGTGAAGACCATCCTTGCTTAAAAATATTTTTGAGTTACATGAGGTTAAAAAGTATCAATAGCATGTAAAAGCTTAAATCTAGAAAAATAAAAATGCACATCATATTGATATATGTATCATAATTTTGAAAAACATTCAAGTATAGTTTTCATTTAAATTGACAAAAAGAAACTAAAATAATGGTATATAATTTTTCATAGTTTATGAGCCTAGTTGCTCTATATCATTGTAATCAGAATTTATGAAAATGATGCAACTCCAAATATAATTTAAAATATTTACAGTGGTGATGATTTACCATATGTACTCTCTCTATTCCTCTTTCCCCATTACCAGTTTTTATTTCAATTTATAGACCTGAAGTCTTATTGTTAATCTAAAACATTTATAAATATTTTGATTCAATATAAATCACTAAAATTTCTAGAAAGCAAAAAATCTTCAAGTATTAGCATTTAATACATTTTGGGAAATTAAGTATTCAAATTATTGCTATTTTCTAAAAGTTAGCCAGTATAAAGAAAAGGAGTACTTAAAACATACTTAATTACAGATAAAATATTCATGTTAGGACCCTGTAGACCAAGTGGTTCTCAACCTTGGCTGCACAATTAGAATCACCTGGGAATCTTTTTAAAATCCTGATTTCTGGGCCTCATCCTCTGGAAATTCTGTTTCTTTGTTATGGGGTGGGGCCACAACATTAGTAACAAAGTAACAGAATTTCAGGAGGATGAGGCCCAGAAATCAGGATTTTAAAAAGATTCCCAGGTGATTCTAATGTGCAGCCAAGGTTGAGAACCATTGCTGTAGACAATCAAAAGAACTCTGTAAATTCAGTTGGTGAAAAGAGGGGAGAAATATAAAGGAAAGACAATCTCTATTTGAGCAGAAACACCTGGGAAGCTTTTCAAACTTGTAATTTTTATTTTTGTCTACATTTAATGGACTCCTAATAATTAAAGCTTCTAGAGGGGAGCAAACTACTGAAAAGCTTAAGTCAATGACAAAGCGTTAAAAGTAGGTTATTGTTCATTTCCCAGACAAAGTAATTAGTAAAAATTAATAAAACTATACTATCAATGATCAACTTAAGAATGGACTATTCAATACAAGGTTTTTTTATTGTTTGTTTGCTTTTGTTTATTACCCCTTTTTTATTTTTACTTTTTTTTCTTTTGAAAACAATGACTTGTACAAATTTCAAATGTACCCAGGGAGAAGAAAATTAAAAACATTGCTTTCTTATTACAAGCCATCATAGTAAATGTTATTTAGGGGAGGTTTTTCTGTCCAGGGAGTATCATAATACTGGTGCCTTTCAGATTCTATTTATGATTAAGGGGAGAAAAATGTCACATGTGTAAGGGATATTTTTAGCCCAGTGAGAAAAAGTAAGAATACTTATTTTTAAAGGAATATTTAGGAATGGAGTGAGTACCATCTTACCTATAAATAAATGGCCTAATTGAAGGGAATAGTTAGAAATGTATTAACAAATGACTGCATATAGATGATACAAATGTCCCCAGCACCATGACAATATCTGGAATATAGCTAACATTCTATGATTACTTGTTGAGTAAATGAATTAATAATCTAGCGATCATATCTTTCCATTTGCTTGTTTTCCAATTCTCTTCTCAGTATTTGATAAGAGAAATGAGTTATTAAAGAACAAGCCATTTTTATTAAATCTCATCCTATGAAGAAGTAATTGAAAAGTGAATGGGTCCACAGATTATTGCATCTAACATAGTGTTACTGGTGACATAGGCTCATGCTTATACTGTTAAAGTATTATCAATGCTTTCACATTTCTCATATTCTTTTTATTTCATTATACACTTGATTAATGGGCCTGTTTTAGACAAAGCTTCTAACAATTTACATCAATAAAAATCTATTTGTAGAGTAACTTTTTAAAATAAACTAATGAGATGTTGCTTCAAGATCAAGACTACTCCACAAGATTTTGATCCTACATTGAACCAAGTGATCACAGTAATCCCTGAGAGACTAATACTTGTGTATGTGAAATGAATCACATATATCAGGGTTTATTTACAAATGATTCCTTGGAGCCTCAAGAGAATTAATGTATCTCGTTTGACTCCAGGGGATCATGGTCAATAGCTTGAAGTAATCTAGTTACCATTGGAAATCTAAGGGAAAGGCCTGCTAACTTAAACGTACAAATATTGAGAATCGATTCCCTATGGAATTTTAAAAATGAACGCCAAGTACTCCAAGTACTTTCACCCTCATAAGCCAATCAATTTTAAAAGTTCTCCCACTTGGCATAAAAAGGTATCAGAGTTCTCACTAAATCTCTCATCAAAAGTTTGGAGAATATATATATACATATATATATATATATATATATATATATATATATATATACACTTAGAGAGACTGCAAGAAAAAGGTTGAGTGTTGATACTGTATTCCATGAGTCTCAATCATCAGAGTAAATTAGTTTCTTTGTTTTAAAACTAATAGTAAGTGAAACACCAGATGTTGGCAACTTTTGAATAAAAAATAAGCCTTCTATTATATAGGATAAATAATTTTACATCCTTTTGAGATTGAATTCAAACTTTCAAAAGGGTAAATTGTGCTTTTGAGAAATCAAGGACTTTTTAAACATTTGGGGCATTTAAAAAGTACCTTTAAGCTAATTTAAACTGAATGACAAACAACTCTTTTTTTAAGTCACCTCTCTGAGAATTTAGGGCAGAATGAATCCCTTAATAGAACAAATATATAGAGGAATGTCTAAGCTTTTCTTTTTCAGTGATTTGGGAAGTCCAAAAATATATTTGTAATAGGTTTTCTTGGACAAAAAATATATTCTACATTAATGTCCTTAAATAAAGGAGCAAATATTTTACTTTTTGTGATGAAATGCAACTTTATTACATTTGTGGTAATGAAGGTAACAAAGCAATGCAAGTCAAGAGGAAGAATGTCTTTCCTTGTTCATAAGGGAATTTTGAAAAATCAGGGTATTTGTGAACTAGCTCAAGAATAATTCAAAGAAAGAGTGTAGAGAAATAAAGAGTAATTTAAACGTTATAAATGTAATTTAATACTGTGAAGACACTAAAATTCTGCCTTGTTCGATATCTACTTTAAGGTAAAGTAGATATCTAACAAATTAATGAATAGTTTTCATTAACTTTGTATGGTTATTCTTTTTTTTAATATATTTTATTGAGTTTTTACAGAGACGAAGGGAGAGGGATAGAGAGTTAGAAACATCGATGAGAGACAAACATCGACCAGCTGCCTCCTGCACACTCCCTACTGGGGATGTGCCCACAACCAAGGTACATGCCCTTGACTGAAATTGAACCTGGGACCTTTCAGTCCTCAGGCCGACGCTCTATCCACTGAGCCAAACCGGTTAGGGCTGTATGGTTATTCTTAACTGATTTGACTAATACAGTAATACTAAACCTCAGGAATATTTAATTTGTAAGTGAATTTCTAAATTAATTATTGGTGCTAATCTGCTCTTCTCTACTTTTTATCTCCATGACCTAATCTCAACTCCATTCCTACAGAACACTCAAGTTTATTTAAGGTATTTCTGATTTATGTAGTTTGTCTAAACATCATCTCAAAATTTCCTGTTAGATGTGCATGTATATGATATTGTATCATTTTGTTAAGATGAAGTTTCAGGACATGCATGTTCAGTCAAAGTAGATGGTGGGAAATGTCTACTGCTTATATATGGATGAATGTATCTAGCTGAAGATACTCTTTTTCAAAATGTGAATATCAGAGTGATGCCGATTAAACCAACAACAAAGCTATGGGGTCTGCTTGGAATTGTGGTTTCATAATGTATACATGGGCTGGTGCATCTGGATTCCAAAGACTGGGTAGACTATGTATATTCTAGAAATATATATTGCTAATGTGGGACAAATTTTGAGATATGAAAGCAACATTTCAAGAATAACAAGAGATAATACTAAGAGAAACTGCACAACTTTTCTGAAGTGGCAACCTTTAGTTGTTTCAATGGAGACATACAAAAAATGTGAACTCTTTCATGCAAAGAGTAAAAGTATGTAGAAGATAAAAATTTTTGAAACTTCTATTATATTTTGATGTAAGTAAAACAAACTGAAAGAATGGAAAACAAGAATGAACTAAATATGCTTCTTACTTTAGTCTCCAAAAGAGTTTTACCTCAGGCAGAATGATTTTCTTAAACCACTGGGCAATTTTCACTATTTTTTATCTTTATGTTGTGAGAGATGTATACATGTAATTATTTTAAAGCTCAAAGACAAATATATTATAATTATAGGTGATATTTAAACCAGAATACAATGAGACAACCTTTCATCAACAGCAAGTTTTGTCATCCAGATTATTTAAACTGTATTTCTCATACAAATAATTACTTGCTTGATATTTTATCTCTAATCTCTGAGCCAAGAATTTAAGGCTGTGAGAATTGTGTCTTAATTGATATTGGATCATACATTTTTAGTATATTGATTAATAGAACAGTTTATCTTGTTTAATGTGCAAAGCCTATCTATCAAGTTTATGGGTGAATTGAAAATGTTCTTAAATATTTGAAATATGAAATCTGTCCCTAAAAAAACAAAATTAAGGCTCATTGAATTACTAAGAATAGCATATTAAATGATTGCACTCAGTATTAAGAATTTATCAGCCGAAACCGGTTTGGCTCAGTGGATGGAGAGTCGGCCTGCGGACTGAGAGGTCCCAGGTTTGATTCCGGTCAAGGGCATGTACCTGGGTTGCGGACATATCCCCAGTAGGAGATGTGCAGGAGGCAGCTGATCGATGTTTCTCTCTCATCGATGTTTCTAGCTCTCTATCTCTCTCCCTTCCTCTCTGTAAAAAATCAATTAAAAAAAAAAATATATATATATATATAAAGAATTTATCAGTAAAAGAGAGTGGGATTTCAGATAAATTGAATACACTTATTTTGAAATGCAAAAAAAAAAAAAAAGAATGAATACTAGTTAATGCACTGTCACCCCCAAAAAAAGAACTCCCACAAAAATACGTAAAAATAGGTTTTTGAAACATAAGGGTGAAAGAAGTCATGGAAATCGTTCACACCTTTTAGGGAGGAGTGCTACATTTCTCTGGTGCACTATCAGTATAGGCCCAAAAGAACAAAGAGAATGTAGAGAAGGTGGAGAAAAGAAGAAGGATTTGGCCTTTAGGACTATGAACTTGCAGCACACCATGGGAACTTCATTAAGAAGAATCAGACTTAGGCTGTTTCCAGATCTTAGCTATGGTGGTACATCTACACAATGGAATACTATGCTGCAATAAAAAAGAAGGAATTCTTACCATTTGCAAAAGCATGGATGGAACTGGAGAGCATTATGCTAAGTGAAATAAGCCAGTCAGAGAAAGATAAATATCACATGATCTCACTTATTTATGGAATATAATGAACACCATAAACTGATGAACACAAACAGATCCAGAGACAGAGAAACATTGATCAGACCATCAAACCTCAGAGGGATGGTAGGGGAGGATGGGGGTAAGGGGGAAAGATCAACCAAAGGACTTGTATGCATGCATATAAGCCTAACAAATGGACACAGACAACAGGGGGGTGAGGACATGATTGGGGGGGTAATGGAAGGATAAGGACACATATGTAATACCCTAATCAATAAAAAAAATTAAAAAAGAAGACCTCATCCAAAAAAAAAAAAAAAAAAAAAAAGAAGAAGAAGAAGAAGAAGAAGAATCAGTCTTTGCCAAGCTATTGTGGCTCAGTGGTTGAGCCTTGACCTGTGAACCAGGAGGTCGAAGTTCAATTCCCAGTCTGGGCACATGCCTGGGTTGTGGGCTCAATCCCCATTAGGAGGCATGCAGGAGTCAGCCGATCAATGATTCTCTCTCATCATTGATGTTTCTCTCTCTCTTCCTCTCTGAAATCAATTAAAAATATATTTTAAAAAGACTCAACATTGAAACAAAAAATATGGTCTTTGCAGAAAATCACTGAACAGAGCAGTGGTACATGAATTGGTATTATTGGGGGGAGTGGGGGCAAAGAAGAATCAGGCTTTATTGCTTAAAGTTGTTTCAGATGAATTATTTTTCTTTCTTAATTTCACATATACAACCTGAAAGTTTTAGGACTCCTTGGAATTCTTATTAAGGTCTTCCAGCCATAGTTTCTAAATTAACAACAATGATTCTAAAATGTGCTATAATGTTTTAAATTCCAAGTTCCTTATGTTTTGTAGATTTTTACTCAGATGTCTCCACATTTGCTCTTTCTATGGTGTATTGGGAAATTTCTAAATTTACTATGACACAAATGGTAGATTATCCAAAACAAAAATTCAAAGTTTGCATGAGGATGAGGATGAGAATGGGAGACTACTAATACTAGTGAAGTTGAAATCTTGTATTTTTATAGGGAAATTGGATGGATGGATGGATGGATGGATGGATGGATGGATGGATATGTGCATGCCTACATATATATACACACAATAAAAAATAAAGAGGGAATACATGGAAGATAAGAACAACTGAATGGAAACCAGGAATAATGATATATCTCATAACCTTGGGTTTAAATTAAGAACCACAGACCTCCTAGACAAAAACAATGCTTTGATTCTCAAGCAAGGCTCTGTTTCAAGTAAAAGGTGTTTGTGCAAATGATGACAGGTAGAAAGAGCTATAAGCAATTGATTCAAGTGAGATATTTATAATGAATTGATATTTACCAGCATTTTGGTGTGAAGTACTTATTGGCCCACATGGAGTTAAAAGGCAGTATTGAAGCTTGCTCAGTGTGAATAGTTGGCATTCTGCCTCTCTCAAAATGTGGTCCAGAATGTATCAGAATCACCTGGGGAGTTTGTTAAAATTAAGATTCCTATGACTATTCCTTGGCTTGCTGAATTAAAATTAGTGGACCAGTGGTGAGATTGAGTGAACAACAGAAATCTATAGTTTTCTCATATTCTGCAGATTATTCTTATGCAAACATAAAGATCTAGAACAGAAGTCAATAAGCTTTTTCTGTAAAGGACAAGATAATTATTTTAACATTTGTGGGGCAAGAGATAACATTAAGGATATTATTCAGGTACTTACATAACAAGAAAAAACCAAATAGCCACACGTTCCAAAATTCAGAAAATTCAAAATGTAGTAATGACAATGATAATAAGAGAGCATCTTTTTTTTTTTTGTAATACAATTCTAACAAAAAGAATTTGGGGGTGTTACATTTCACTTAATTAGGGTTCAGTTGGTTTCCTCAGTCATCAAATAAATTGAAAATACATTCATCTTCAAAAACCTTTTTTGGATTGTAGTTCATACAAAACCAATTAGCAGCCCTGATTTGGCCTGCAAGTTGGAGTTTTCCAACCACTGATCTAGAAATACTGATCGAGAGACTGGACTAGAAAGTATTTACTAAAGTTAGCTTTCTAGGATAAGTAATAATAATAATAATAATAATAATAATAATAAACCCTTATTAGCTGATATCATTCAAAATATAACTGAAATAAAGTTAAAAAAGTACAACACACATGATAGCAATCAAAGCATAAAAGTAGTAGAACACAATATAATGACTGTTTCTAAATTTCTGGATGGGGGAAATTTTCTAAACAAATGCTAGATTTCAGTTTCTAAAATTATCAGATTATTAAAAAAAGTTCCTATTTTAGTAAGAAAAATGTTATATGCAGACACACTGTAAATATGTATATATTGTATGAATGTGTATGTGTATTAAGACTGTACAGTTAAACCATTGAGTGAATAATTTATTGGTTATAAAATTATAGGTGATTTTGTCTTATTCTATTTTATTATTTATATTTTCTAAATAGTGAAACGTAGGGTTCTGGGTGCAGATTCTTTTGTGGGTCCTTGTCCAATGAAGTTGAAAAATAAATTCGCAGACTAAAGGGTTCTTTAATAAAAATGTGGAAATTTATTGTAAACATATACAAACTCTTCTTGGGAGGGGTCCTCAAAAAGAAAAGTCTCTCTCTCTTTCTCTCTCTCTCTCTCTCTCTCTCTCTCTCTCTCTCTCTCTCTCTCGTCTCTAATGGGAAAACAATTAAAAATCCTAATTCTTTGAGTTTCTTTGTCTCTGGGTTTATAAAGGCTGTAGCTCTTTTCTGAACATGACCTTTTCTAATTGGACCCTTCCTTCATTTAGGATCTCTGTACTTTCCTCATCGCTCATTCTGCTACGTAGTATCAGTTTCTAAGCTCAAAGCCCACGTGGTGCCCCCTTCTCCTCTCCCCCTTATATTGCATGTCCCTCTATCCTCTGTGAAAATATGTTCCCCTCTTCCTGGTAGCTTATAACTTTTTCCTATCCTCTGTGAGTATGATAAGCATTTTGGTGGCTTGGAGCTATTTCTGTCCTTCACATATGCATTCCTCTCCCATGGATACCCCTTATTCCCTAAACCTGCCTGTCCTGTCTCTAAAATTCCTTTCAATAGTTTATAACTAAAACATAGAATGCCATTAATTAAAAAATATTTAAAAATATAATTACAAAGATTTTACAATAACTGAACTCTTATTTCTTCACCCTGTAAATCTGCCCCTCCTTGCATCTTCTCCATTTCAGTAAATGGCAGTTCCTTTTTTGCAGTTTTTAGGCCAAAACCTTGGAGTTACTCTTGACCCCTTTCTTTGGCCACATACCCCGCATCCAGTCTGTTGGAGTATTATGAAGGTTAAGCCCTCAAAATATACTCAAAATCTTATCACCTTTATTGCCAACAGCATAGTCCAAACCACCATCATCCCTCACTTAGATTATTTCAGCAGTTTCCTAACAAATCTTACTCTCACCCTTTCTTTCTATACTCTAGTCTCTATATAACTGGCATGATGATTTCTTACAAATATAAGCCAAATCATGTAACTTTCTTGCTTGCAATGTCTAGTGGCAGTTCATCTCAGACACAATGAATTTCAAAGTTCTACTGTTATAGGCAGTTAGACAGACATGAATAGAGCAAGGATGATGGTCCAAGTACAGAAACTCCCCAGGACAGAAAGTCCTGGATGCCTAGCAAGGGCCAAAACTGGGAAAATAGTAACTTAGCCCCCAGGGTAACATTTCCTCCCTTAGCATATTGCTAGTCATGCAGTTTGGACCCCCTGACCTTTTCTTCCTAAAGATAACATCTAGGCCTCAGTTGTATTTCGGCTCCAGGCCTAGAAAAGCAGGGAAACCAGATAGGTGACACTATGGCTGCCTCAGGACCAGCTGCATTGACCAATCAGTGGAGATGATGATCCTGAAAAAGCACACCTGGAAAGCTGATGAATATTCTATTGTGACCCTCCCCTGAGACCTCCCCTAGATTTCTACCTGCAAGAAAGAGATAAATATGCTCAGGATAAAGGACCCAGCATGCGCTCTCCCCAAGGGGAGCACATCATCATCATTCCCTTTCCCCTCTTCCCTCTAAGGGCCCCCAAGAGACTTGCAACCAGGGGAGCAATGAGCAACAGCAGCTTGTCCTGGGCTCACCCCCTGAATCTGTCTCCAAGGCTCCCTTTTCTCTGACTTTTCAGTGAGCCAAAGCAGCCCAGCCTAGGCTCTCCTGCTACTTCTTCTATGCCCTTCCTTGTTTTTCTTTCCTAAGTATATTTTTGCTGCAGCCAATAAATTCTTACTTTGCTACATTTTGTCTCTTGATTGAAACCTTTCCTTCAAGAAGACAATAAATCTCATTGTCACCCTGTTAGCACTACCATGACCTTACCTTGCTGATCAAATCTCTTACTCCTCTTCCCCTTTTTCATGTCACTCCTGCCATACAGTCACTTCATTATTCTCAAAAAAACCTCAATTGGCTTTGTGCCTATTCTGTGACTTTGCCTGAAACTCTCTTTATCCAGATATATGCATGGATCATTCTATCAATTCTTAGGTCTCACCTAAAATATCACCAAATAAGAAAGGCTTTCTTCACTCCTCTATATGCTATTGCAAACCCCACTCCCTTTCAGAACTCATTATTCCTCTTAATTAATCTACTTTATTTTTCTTCTTAGCATTTAAAAACACCTGACATATTTTATGTTTATTTGCATTGTTGTCCCCCACCCCACCACTAGATTGTATTCTCATGTGAGCAGGAACTCTGTTCATTGCTGTATTTCAGTACCTACAAGAGTGATTGATACCTAGTGACGATAAATATTTATTTAATAAATGAATTGCATTACATAAGAGGATGTAACACAACAGAAAAGAACAATTATTATATCATATAATAGTAACCAAATGAAGCAGACAATAAAAGCAACATAAAACCTTCCCACAGAGGACAAAAAGGATACTGAAAAGAAATTCAACCAAAATGTTTATAGTGGACGTGAGTCTCTGAAAATGGAAACAATGTGGAATTTTCTTTACTTTTCTTTTTTGGATATTCCAATTTTATTTAATGAACATTTATTTTATAATGGACAAAACTGATGAACTTTAAAAATTTATTCAAGTGCTAGCATTTACCACAGAGTTGAGATCATAGAAGGTTTGCAGTACTTATTTGTAAATTGAGTTATTGAAAACACACATCCTGTTCTCTTCTGCCTATTAAATGGTTTGCTTTCTATTATCAAAAATGGAGGATAATATCCAGAGAGAAAGGGGAGAGTCAAATGAAGTTACTATTTGCCAACCCATAACTTATAGCTTTCCTTGATCTTAAAATTTCTTCTATGGTGCTGTCCAAATTATACCAATTATTGATTTGATCATTTAGGCAAAATAGTGTGTTTGTGTGTGTGTTTGTTTATATGTATTTGTGTACTTGGGGAAAGAGAGAGAATTATCAGAGTTTTCTGGTTAAAGTAATTCAAATACTTGAACCAGTTATAGGTGTAGAGATAGTATTCAATACAAAAGTGGGAAAAAGTAGGTTAATAATAACAATCCTATCTAATAAAAGAGAAACATGGTAATTGGCATATGACCGCTACCCTTCCCATTGGCTAATCAGGGAGATATGCAAATTAACTGCCAGCCAAGATGGTGGCCGGCCGCCAGGCAGCTTAAACTGAACATGAGGCTTGCTTGCTTCAGTGACGGATGACTGCAACGTTCCCCGCCTGCCTTGCCGGCCTCTGAGCTTGCAGTTTAAAAAACACTGTAACAAATATAGAAGCTAAACAAAACCCCAGAAACCAGCTTTCAGAGAGCTGGGATCTCAGAGCTGGAGTTGATACAGAGTTTCGATTATAGAACCGAAACAAACCAGATACCTGTTTTCAGCAGCTGAGGCCTCAGAGCTGGAGCCAAGCCTCAGAGCTAAAGCTGGCCCAGAATAAAAAAAAAAAAGAAAAGAAAAAAAGGAGCATTTGGGAGCTTCAGTCCCAGCCTTAAAACAACCCTCAGCCCCTAACCCAGACTGGCCAGGCACCCCAGTGGGGACCCCCACACTGAAGGGTGTGTGATCAGCTGCAAACAGCCATCATCCCCTCACCCAGGCTGGCCAGGCACCCCAGTGGGGACCCCAACCCTGATCCAGGACACCCTTCAGGGCAAACCAGCTGGCCCCCACCCATGCACCAGGCATAAAAGGGTAATATGCCTCCCAGCACCGGGATCAGCGGAGCTGAGAGGCCTCCCAGCACCGGGATCAGCGTGACAGGTGGCAGCGCACAAACCCCCTGATCGCCCTGCGGCTCTGTGTGTTACAGGGGCAGGGCCACAACCTCCCTATTGGCCCTGCTCTGTTCATGACAGGGGAAGGCGCCCCAACCCCCTGATCAGCCCTGCTCTGTGCCTGATAGGGGGGAGCTCCCCAAGCCCCTGATCACCCTGAGGCTCTGTGTGTGACAGGGTGTGGCTCCCCCACCCCCCCCCACCCCACAGGCCCTGCTCTGTGTGCAATGGGGTAGAGCCATAACCTCCCCATCATCCCTGCCCTGAGTGTGAGAGTGGTGGCACCCCAACCCCCTGATCGGCCCTGCTCTGTGGGTGATAGAGGGTGGGGCCCCAACTCCCTGATCCGCCCTGCTCTGTGCATGACAGGGGGGAGCTCCCCAACCCCCCGATTGGCCCTGCTCTGTGCGTGACAGGGGGTGGCACCACAACCTCTCCATCGACCCTGCCTTGAGTGTGACAGGGGGCGGTGCCCCAGCCCCCCAATCGGCCCTACCCTGAGCATGACTGAGGGTGGCATCGCAACCTCCCAATCTGCCCTGCTCTGTGCATGACAGGGGGCGGTGCCCCATCTCCCCAATCGGCCCTGCTCTGAGCCTGACCAGGGGCTGCACCTAGGGATTGGGCCTGCCCTCTGCCACCTGGGAGCAGGCCTAAGCCAGCAGGTCGTTATCTCCCGAGGGGTCCCAGACTGCGAGAGGGAACAGGCTGGGCTGAGGGACCCCCCTCCCCCCCCCGCCCGAGTGCACAAATTTTTGTGCACCGGGCCTCTAGTAATAATAATAATAAATATAATAACTAACCTTAATATATAAACATCCAGGGCCATCACAACCAAAACAACCTGATGGACAACCAAAACAACCGGATGGATGTCCGAACAGCAGGCTGCGTGGGGTGACCAGGCTGGCAGGGGGTTAGTGAGGGATGACCAAACAACTGAACAGCAGGCTGTGTGGGGTGACCAGGCTGGCAGGGAGGGCAGTTGGGGGTGACTGGGTTGGCAGGGGGGGGCAGTTAGGGGCAACCAGGCTGGTGGGGCTGCAGTTGGGGGGTGACCAGGCTAGCAAGGGGGAGCAGTAAGCAGTGACCAGGCTGGCAGGGGGGGCAGTTGGGGGTGACCAGGTCAGCAGAGGGGGGCATTTGTGGGCAACCAGGTCAGCAGGAAGGGCAGTAGGGGGTGACCAGGCCAGCGGGGGGGAGTTCAGTAAGGGGCAACCGGGCTGGGGGGGGCGGTTAGTGGTGACCAGGCCAGCCGGGGGGGGGGGCAGTTGGGAGTGACCAGGCTGGCAGGGGGGGTAGTTAGGGGTGATCAGGCAGGCAGGCAGGTGAGTAGTTAGGAGCCAGTGTTCCTGGATTGTGAGAGGGATGTCTGACTGCTGATTTAGGCCCGATCCCTGGGATCCAGCCTAAACCGGCAGTCAGACATCCCCTGAGGGGTCCCGGATTGGAGTGTGTTCAGGCTGGGCTGAAGGGACCCCCCACTCCCGTGCACAAATTCCATGCACCAGGCCTCTAGCATATAAATAACAATACAAGAATAAACTCTGTTTCCCACATTCACAACTGTAAACATACTTTTGCCCACCCCTGTATATTCTGACTTCAGAATTTATTAATTCAGAACTTAAGAGAATAGAAATAAAAATTTCAATGCTTTACCAAATAAAGTATACTTAGAATGGAATAAAAGTGTTAAGGAAAGACAATTTTTATTTTTTTTTATTTTATTTTTTTTTATTTTATTATTATTTTTTTTTTTTAGGAAGGCAGACTGCCATGTGCAGCACCTCATTTGGATGTGTCTGGAGTCTTTGAAGCTTGACTACCCTACGTTCTCCTACAAATGGACCTTGAGAGCTTGTTTGGAGGTTCTAGCAGGGGAGCGCAGCTACTCGTATACCCTTGACAGAAGACCGGTCCTCTCCTCGGTGGGGGGGGGGGGGGGGGGAGGTCGTCCTCTTCGACCGAGCGCGCAGCTTCGGGAGGGATGCACATGGATCGGTGAGGGAGGAGGGGGACACCCGCCTAGCCAGCCAGATCAGCCGAATCAACCCTGGCGATCAATGGGGTGACAGATGTTGCAGCCAGATCGCCCTCATATCCAATTTTTTTAAAAAATATATTTTATTGATTTTTTACAGAGACGAAGGGAGAGGGATAGAGAGTTAGAAACATCAATGAGAGAGAAACATCGATCAGCTGCCTCCTGCACACTCCCTACTGGGGATGTGCCCGCAACCAAGGTACATGCCCTTGACCAGAATTGAACCTGGGACCCTTGAGTCCGCAGGCCAATTCTCTATCCACTGAGCCAAACCGGTTAGGGCAGGAAAGACAATTTTTAAAAGAAATTGTATGTTTTCCTCCATTACAGAAGGAAACATAATATTCTGTATAATTCCACTGTTGGGGTCCAGCCCCAGCAGGTCCAGGGATTCCCAAAATTGTGGACGGAGTCAGCGAAGAAGGAATGACACGGAGACAGCATTCAGTTGATCAGCATAACCAGGTTCTCTAGCCAGGTTCTAGCCAGGTTCTCTCTTTATTCTCCTGTTACATCTGTATTTATACCATTTGATTTTAATCCTACCCATTCTATTCCAAAGGTTAGGGCGTTTGTTATTTCCATTCCAAGGTCACTACGCTATTGTTCTGTTTAAGCTACAAGGAAGTAACTGAAGGAGATTATCCTAAGTAAAGATTATATAGCTTAAGCATGATTGTTAAAGTGATTAACTACCCTCCTGACACTTAGTTAAGGGGTTTTACTGATTTATTCCCATCCTTAGTCCTGTTAATCCCTAACTCCAGGGAAAAATCCCCACCTAGGGAAACAACATTTCTCAGAGAGGTGACCTTGGTTAAAACACATAGCGCTAAGAAGGGGAGCAAACATATTAAGAACAGTATGCCATATACCCCAGGTCCCTTGAAACATATGCTGTGCAGATGTTTCTTCCCTGCAGCGACTGTGTCAAGCAGCAAGGATGGACCAGCTTCCGGCATTCCACCAGTAAAGCAAATAACATAGAGATACTTGGTAATGAGGATGATGTAGATGTCAGACACAACAAAGCAACTTTGATAGATAAGCAAAACAAGCATGTCAATCTAATTGCAGGAATGACAAGAACTGAGACAAATGGTTAGATTTTTAGCAAATAGAGCAGATTACTTTGGCAATTTTTTTCATCTATTTAAAGGAAAGTTTAGTTTTTATTTAGTTTTTATTTTTATTAGTTTTTCTTTATCTATGTCTATTTTAAACTATATGTCTATTTTTAAACTATACTATCTTCCCAGATTTTCATTAGTGATAAGGAAAATCAATTTATTGAATGTAAGGTATTGGCTACTTTTTCATTCAATTTTGAAAAGCATTTCCTCAAGTTTCCCTTTGTATTAACAAAGTTGTAAATATATTAGATGTTGCTTTTACTTGTAACCATGATAACATATGCAATCTTGCCCTCTAGATCAGGCATTCTTTCTTATCAGCAAGTATGTTTGACAACAGACACAATGTATAATTAAAGTCAGATTTTGTGTTAAATTGTAACCTGGGATAAGTCAGTCACAGTGCTTTTAATTCCTTAAACCATTTTAAGCTATAATACATTTTCTCTTATCTATGGATAAAAGACTTGGGTTATTTAGGAAAATAATTACAATCCTTTAGCCACTGAGGAATAGTATTCACAAAAGTGCTGGGATGACCAATAATATATTTTCCCCCCAATATTAAGTCTACATTTGTAAACATGAGTCTATAGATGTTTTTCTTTGGCACATATCACATAATTTTCAGTTTTTCAACATTAAGTATGGCTAGAAAGTTCTACTTTAAAATTGCTCTGATAGGGAGAAGTGAGCAACTATCCAAATAATTTGCATATGTAATCAAATCAATTAAATTTATATGCCCTTCTAAAGATAGTGTCATCCTCCCTAAAATTAAATCCTCATACAGTAAGGTTTTTTTCCTGGCCCCCATCTTATGGTATTAATGTTGAATTGGTGTCCAGACCAGCAAAGCATTTGTGACTACCAGCATTTCACCCTGAAGGTATTTCCAAGCCTGGTTCTTCTTACTAATTACGTAGTCCAGCTTCCTCCATAACACTGCATCATTTTGTATGGCTAAAGAAGCCCAGAGCAGGCTATAATTACTGTGTAGTTGTATACCTGTTTATCTCAGAGGCTATCTATATAGATCACATAAGAGTATTCTATAGAAATGCACAAATATGAAGAGGCCCAATTCTTTATGAAAAGGACATTTAGTATTTACAAGTATAACTGAGAAAAGGTTAATTCAAAACAGTAAAATTAAAGTTAATAGTAAAAAACACTTCTGAGCTAGTAAAGAAGCCATAAAAATGAAATAAGACATATACTTACTGATTTCAGACTGTTTCTTTAGCTTCATTATTTGGAATTCACTTCATTCCAAGTAAACATGAATGTTTTTACAGGTGCCCTCATTGTTTTTTTAAATCTGGAGTCAACTTTCTCAGCAGAAAAACAAGTAACGAATATTCTTATGTGGGTCAAATATGGTGATGAAAGATTTGATTTTTGGCAATAGGCACACAATGCTATATGTAGGTGATATATCACAGAATTGTACTCTTGAAACCTATGTAATTTTATTAACCAGTGTCACCCCAATAAATTTAATTAAAAAGAAAAACAAATGATGTTGTAATCATTTATATTTAACAATGTACTATATGTTTTAGGAAGTTCAATAAGGCATAAATAAAACGATAAATGATTATATATATAAATAAATCAAAGGTAAAGTTGTAGTAGAAGAGTAAGAAGTTAGGAAAATGCCTGAGCCCTAGCCAGTTTGGCTCAGTGGAAAGAGTGTCAGCCTGTGGACTGAAGGGTCCCAGGTTCGATTCCGGTCAAGGGCACATGCCCAGGTTTCAGGCTTGATACCCAGTGTGGGGCAGAAGGCAGCCAATCAATGAGTCTCTCTCATCATTGATGTTTCTATCTCCCTCTCCCTCTCCCTTTCTCTCTGAAATCAATAAAAATATATTTTTTTAAAAAAGAAAAGAAAATGCCTGGGCAAGTGGAATGGGGAAACTGAGACAAGAAAATTAAACAAGGCCAGTTTGGTCAGCTTACAGCCAGTTTATGAATTGCAAGGCCTTCCCTTCCCTAACCAAGGACACTTGAGAGCAAACGGTTTTTACCCCCCTCCGTTACCAGAGAATACATAGTTTAAATCACCCTGGCCTGGAAAAACAGAGAACAAAGACCCAATTAATGCCATTGTGCCAGCTAAACCCAAGGACAGATGAAGTTAGGGAACAAATAACAAGAAAACCATTAAATCCAGACAGATCTAAGATAAAAGTAAAACAGTAAAACAGACTTAAAAATAATCCCAAACTCCCCTATACACTCATTTTAATGCATCAGCATATTAAAAATGCACCTGGAAAGCTGATGAATATTCTACTGAAACCCTCCCCTAAAATTCTTGTCTGCAGGAAAAAGAAAAGGATAAAAAGCCTCAGGGGGGAAAAAAAGCCCTCAGGAAAAAGACTCAATGCTGCTCAGAATGCTCTTGTCCCTTCCTTGGCAAGAACTTTTTATTTCTAAGTATCCCCAGGAAACTTGTAGCCAGGGGAGCAGTGGGCAGCGGTAACTCAACCTGGGCTCACCCCCTGATCCTGTCTCCAAGGCCCCCCTTTTCTCTGACTTCCCAGTGAGCTAAAGCAGTCCTACCTTGGCTCACTTCTATCACTGTGACCTTCACTTCCTAGTGAGCTAACAGCAGCCTTCTTTCCTATAACATTGGCTCACTTCTTTCCTATAACATTGCTAGAGAGCCAGAGCAGAGCGCAGCCTAGGCTCTCCTTTGTTGTTTCCTCTACCCTAATTCCCTCCTTTGTTTCCCTGTCTCAAACTTTAATAAACATACTCTCAAACCCATCTGGACTCCTGCTGTGAAATCTTTCCTACAGGAAGTCAAGAACCCACACACTACAAGTGGGCCTGATGCAGACCTGCTCCTGGCCTGTCCCTGTCAAGTAACAAAATGACTGGAAATAATAAAACTATTATTATTTACAGAATATGATTTTATAGGTTGGAAATCCAAATAAATATGCAAATAAACTATAAGGATGCAAACTAGATTTCTGATGTGTACTGGATACAAGGTCATTATAAAAGTATAGTCTTTCTATATAAAAGCAAAAATTAGAAATTTATAAAGATACCACTTTATATGGTATAAAATGTCAAATAACTAGAAAATAGCCAACATAAAATTAGAAAAATTCATTGTGAGTTATTAAAGGAGAACCAAATAAATGAGATATACAATGTTCATAAATTAGAAAGTATAATATTTTAAGAAGATTAAATAAACAGAATTGATTTATAGATTAAATGAACTCACAAATGTCCAACAGTTTTTCTTGTGTGGAACTTGATAAACTCATTTTAAAATTTGTATGAAAATTCAAAGGTCCAAGAATAGTCAGGATTATGTTGAGAAAACACACACACACACACACACACACACACACACACACACACACACACACAAAACATGCTGAGAGACAAGCTCTGTTAGATATCAAGACTATATAAAATTGTAATCAAGATTATTGCAAAGTTATAATAATTGAGATGGCGAGTTAATTATTGAGCCCCATAGATTAGTAGAACAGAATAGAAAGTCATAATTACTCTCACACACTTATGGAATGACACTTGATTAACAAGCAAGAGTTGCACTGATGAAAATATATGACATATTTATCTATTTACTTATACTTTTTAATTAAACAAATGGTGCTGAAAAAATGTTTATGTGGAAAAATAATTGGGCACCATACATGATACCCAAATATGACTTCCAGATATATTAAGTACCTACATTGATAAGGCAAAACCTTTTAAAGACAAATGTTTTATAAAGCAAAACCTTTTATTTTATTTTATTTTTTAACATATTTTTTGTTGATTTCAGAAAGGAAGAGAGAGAGAGAGAGAGATACATCAATGATGAGAGAGAATCTTTTATCGGCTGCCTCCTGCATGCCTTACACCGGGGATTGAGATCGCAGCCTGGGCATGTGCCTTGACTGGGAATTGAACCCATGATCTTCTGGTTCATAGATTGATACTCAACCACTGAGCAACACTGGCCGGGCTTCTTTTATTATTTAAATATTTTTTAAATCAATTTTTAGAGAAAGAGAAAAGGAGAGAGAAAGAAATATCAACATCTATCAGCTGCCTCCTGCACACCCCCTATTGGGGATCAAACCTGCAACCCAGGCATGTGCCCTGACCAGTAATAGAAAGCATAACCTTTCGGTGCACAGGAAGAAGCCCAACCAAAGGAGCTATACCAGCCAGGGCAAAGCAGAAAAGTCTTTTAAAAGACAATGATAGGGAATATCTTTATAACAAAGGAAATTTCGATAAATTAACATACATTGAAATTTAAAATATATTCATTAAAGGACATTAAAAAAACACACATACAAGCCACAGGGTGGTAGAGTGGTAGTAGATACTCACAGTGTATGTAATCAACAATGAACAAAGACTCAGAATACATAATAAACAACTACAGACAAAAAAAAATGAATAAAATAACAATTAAAAAATAGTAGACAGATTTTAATGGACTTTCATAAGAAGAAAATCATAATGAACAATAGCTATTTGAAAAGATGTTCAACTATATTAATGAATAAAATAAAAATTAGCATGACACTGAGAAATCACTGTACATCTGCTAGTGCTAAAATTTTAAATATTTAAATTTACTGTTGCTTTGGATGCTCTCATCAATTCTGGATTAAAACACAGGATATTATTAATAGAAGAGAATTTATTTAATCCAATAAATAATATATTTGTTTTATTTTTTATTGAATTTATTGGGGGGTATTGGTTAATACAGTTATATAGGTTTCAGGTATACAATTTTATAATGCATCATTTGTATATTGTATTGTGTGTTCAAGTCTCCTTCCATCACCATTTATCCCCCCTTTACCCTCTTCTACCTTTCCCCACCCTGCTTTCCCTCTAGTAATCAACATGATGTTGCCTGTGTCTATGAGGGTTTTTTGTTATTGTTTGTTTAGTTTTGCTTAATCCCTTCACCTTCATCACCCAGTCTTGCAACCCCTCGCACCTCAGAGAGTTACCAATATATTCTCTATCTATGAGTCTATTCATATTTTGTTAGTTTACTTTGTTCATTACATTCCACATATAACTGAAATATGGTGCTTGTCTTTTTTTGACTCACTTATTTCACTTAGCATAATGCTCTCCAGTTGGATCCATGCTGTTGCAAATAGTAGGATTTCTTTTTTACAGCCGAGTAGTACTCCATTGTGTAAATGTAACACAATTTTTATTTATTATTTATTTATTTTTTAACACAGCTTTTTTATCTACTCATCTATTGATGGACACTTAGGCTGCTTCCAAATCTTGGCTATTGTAAATAATGCTGCTATAAACATAAGGGTGCATATATTCTTTCTGGTTGGTATTTTGGGTTTCTTAAGATATACACTGAGTGGCGAGATTATTATGACCTCCTGACGTTTGTAGGCAAATTAGCTATAATTTTGTGCTGAAGTTGCTAGAGGGCCAGACCATTATAAACGTCTGAATAGCACAACATACCTAAATATCATTGCTGATCAAGTTCATCCTATCATGTTGATGGTGTATCCCAATGGAGATGGCTTCTTCCAACAAGACAATGCGCCATGCCACGGTGCTCGTATTGTGCAGGAGTGGTTTCAAGAACATGAGGGAGACTTTAACTTGCTTAGGTGGCCCCCACAATCACCAGATCTCAATCTAATTGAGCATTTGTGGGACGAACTTAAAAGAGCCATCAGGCAGCTGGTTCCACAACCATCAACTCTCACAGAACTGGACAGTGCTATTCATCAGGCATGGTGTCAGATTCCTCGCATAACCTTTCAACATCTCGTGGAGTCAGTGCCAAGAAGAATCGCCTCAGTATTGAAGGCAAAAGGTGGCCCAACAAAGTACTGATGGAGTGGTCATAATAATCTGGCCGACCATAATATTCTGGCCACTCAGTGTATTCCCAGAAGTGGAATGGCTGGGTCAAATGGGAGTTCCTGTTTTAATTGTTTGAGGAAACTCCCTAATATTTTCCCCAGTGGCTGCACCAAACTAAATTCCCACCAACAGAGCATTAGGGTTCCCTTTTCTCCACACCCTCGCCAGCACTTACTATTTGTTTAATAATTTATTGCTGTTAGCCATTCTGATAGGTATTAGGTGATATCTCATTGTGGTTTTAATTTGCATCTTTCTGATGATTCGTGATGTTGAGCATTTTTTCAAATGTCTATTGGCCATCTGTATGTCCTCTTTGGAAAAGTGTCTATACAGGTCCTTTGCCCATTTTTTTAAATTGGATTGTTTGTTTTAATGTTGTTGAGCTTTATAAGTTCTTTATAAATTTTGGACAAATTCCTAGAAACATACAATCTTCCAAACCTGAATCAGGAACATTAGGCTTAGATTTCTTCTTCACTATTGGATCTGAGTAAAATAAAATTAAAACAGGATATGTTTTGAATATAATTTTAAACTCTTAAACTACTTAAAATGTACAATGAGTATTGCTCACAATATAGTAAAGGGGGGAGCAATATTTGCAGTCGGCACAGTCTAATCTCATTACATGAGAATGGGGTAAAGATTCCCTTTATTTTTTTAACCCTAGATACATAGTTGCCACCTTCTTTATATCCCCCACCCAAAATATAAGCAGATTGGAAGGAAAGCAGTATTTGAAAGATTCCATAACATTCAATTTTATAATGACCTTTGATATAGATATTATACCCTCTCAGTTATATTCTGATTTAATAAACAACAAAACAAGTAATAGCTACATTTATGTAATGACTTATTATCTTTGTTTCTCTACATTAGATATAAAAAGTGTAACCCCTTACCATAGCCACTGTGTTCATCTCTAAGCTCACCTGCAGTGATGGTGGCAACTTCCTTCCTAAAACACATGGTACATTTCCTTTCTCTTCCTGAGAGCTTTCTCTTGCTGGTCAGGAACTTGCTCAGCATGCCAGCAGGGCAGGACCCAGGGCAGGATGTTTAATTCTCACACACTCAAAAATAATCCTTAGCAATGAGAGATAGGACTACATGAACAACTATAAATGACAGCCTTTCTGTCCATCAGCACGACATTTCACAGGCATATTATGAACAACTAGTGGCCTGGTGCATGAAATTTGTGCAAATTAAAAAGAAATTAATTAGAGGAAATATTTTAATATTGCTATTTGCCCTTTCTCTATAATAGAAGTGTCAGATATGAAAGAAACTTAGTAAAATGTATATGAAAATCTCCCTCCTGTCAGAGACTGGTGTGCACCACAGGACCCAGAGTTAAGTCCCCGCCCACCCGTGTGTGCCTCAAAATCACGTGAGACCCCGGCCAGCCCCACCCCAGTCAAGCCCCGCAGGGTGGGGAGTGCAGCCTCAGGTCCCCCGGCCCCGGCATGAGGGTGCGAGGGCATGAGGGCATGATGACTATTTGCATATTATATAGGATATCTCAGAAGATGGACACCATTACTTCACTTTTCTTCCTTCCCTCTCTCACTTTCTCTACTCTCTTTTGTGTTTCCTGGAATCATTGTCTAAATAAATACCTGTACCCTAGACATTTTCTCATGGATGGCTTTGGTGGGATCCCAACCAAAGACAGAAATAAGCCTAATACTTTGATGAATAAACTGAGGAAGAGAAAGCTCAAATAACTGCCTGTGGTTGCACAGCTAGAAAATGGCAGAATCTAAGATTTGGACCTGGGAAATTCTGGTTCCATAATCTGTACTCATTCCAATGTGTTACAATATATTCCATGTTTAGGACTTGATTGAAAACAATTTCATCACAATTCGATCAATCTATTTAAATGAAACCACTATTTTATATTTACTTACTTGGACATAAAATTACACAGTAGAAAGCAAACTGATATCTATGCTGTGTTAGCTGGAGAGAACCCAGATAACCAAGGATAGAAAGTGGAGACCACATAGGGACTGGTGGGAAGGGTGGAGGCGTGAAAAGGCTGGCCAGGCTCCCACAGACAGCAACTGAAGTTCTGGAGAGATATCTCTGCTCTGGGGGGTGTTTCCACTGAGAATTCTGAGGTCTAATACCCAAGGTGGACCCCCCAGCAGAGAGCACCAGAACTGAGAAAGGTGCCCACATAACATCTGGCTGTGAAAAGCAGCAGGGTTGCTGACTGCCAGGGAGAGATGGCTGGAAATGCAGGCACCCTCTTAAAGGGCTAACACAATATTTCAAGTGCAGTCACTGACATTGGGCTCCAGCAGAGGAAGGGAAGAGTGGACTGGAGCTATGTGAGCAGAAGCCAGGGTTGGAGGATATGGGGATAGGGCTCAGAAGGCAGACACCCCGGTTTCCTGTGCTGAGTTATTCCCTCACATTGCAGAGGTCATCTTTCTCAGGCAAACTTTTACTATCCTGCCATTTTTGCCTTGGGGGAGACAGTTGACACACTCTATTGGAAAATCCCTTGCCCCACCCTGTAGAGCAGTGGTTCTCAACCTTGGCTGCACATTAGAATCACCTGGGAATCTTTTTAAAATCCTTATTTCTGGGCCTCATCCTCCGGAAATTCTGTTTCTTTGTTATGGGGTGGGGCCACAACATTAATGACAAAGAAACAGAATTTCCAGAGGATGAGGCCCAGAAATAAGGATTTTAAAAAGATTCCCAGGTGATTCTAATGTGAAGCCAAGGTTGAGAACCACTGCTGTAGAGTTTCTGAGTCCCATTAAGAGACTGAGAATAACAATTAGCCTCCAGGCAGAAGCAATTGTCCCACTCTGTTGGAAAACCTCTCATCCCACCTGTGGATGATTGCTCAAGGCTACTCCAAACTGAATCCAATGAGTCTGCAGGCAAAGGCAGGTCTCTGGAGGCTTTAATTCTTTGCCTGATCTAGTCAAAAAGAAAAATTTGGGTCTAGTCAAAAAGAGCAGTTTGGGTCTCTGCTGCAGACACCATCCAGACTGCTCAATGAGGCAAAAGCAAGGACCCCAAGCACCTGCAGCTGACACCTGTGGGACCAGCTCCCTGGAGGAAGGGAGTACAGCTCAGAACAGGGACAATCAAGGCATGAAACTGAAGGTAGACCCAGCCTCTGGGATGAAGAGTCCCTGACCACAGGACTACAAGGGGATTCAACCTATTAGACCTCAATCAGGTTGTCCAGGGCCATAAAGGGACAGTGACTCACATTCACCTATACTAATGAAGCTCTGAGGAGGCCCAGGAGAGACACACCAAGGGACAAGATTCAACAAAATCAGGGCAAAATCCAGTGAGCCCCACAAGTAGCAGACCCCAAACACCTGTACAACAGCTGGCATGACAACATTGGGGTTAAACCTCATTGGCAACAAATTTGAAGGGAGATCCTTTCCACAAATGGCACATCAAAAATCAAATCCCAATTACAACAGGAGAGCCCAAATAACACACACAAAGGGCATACCTAGAGCATCTAGTGCAGGTGGACAACAAAACTGCACCACTGTATCCTTCAAGACACTTTCTACATAAGGCCAGCCCACAATAACTAGGAGGCATAGCTCTATCTAACACATAGAAGCAAATACAAAAACACAGCTAAAATTGGTAGATAAAGAAAATAAAATGAGAGAAACGAAGGAATCTCCCGAAAAATAACTAAATGAGTTGGAGGCAAGCAACCTATCAGATATATAGTTCAAAGCAATGGTTATAAAGATGCTTAAGGAACTTAGCGCAAATAACAACAGCATGAAAAGGAAAATAGAGGCCACTAATAAGAACCAGACAGAAATGAAGAATGATATATCTGACATGAAAAACACGCTGGAAGGTATTAAAACTATATTGGATGAAGCATAGGACGAATCAGCAATTTGGAAGACAAGGTAGAAAAAAAAAATACCCAACTAGAGGAGCAAATAGAAAAAAAAATTAAAAAGCAGGAAGATAGCATAAGGGAGCTGTCGGACAACATGAAGCATAATAACATGGGCATTATAGGAATACCAGAATGGCGAAAAGTGTGAGCAAGGAACAGAGAAACTATTTAAAGAAATAATGACGGAAAACTTCCCCAACCTGGTGAAGGAAAATGTCACACAAATTCAGGAGGCACAGAGAGTCCCAAAGAAGATTAACCCAAAGAGACCCACACCTAGACAGATCATAATTAAAATGGCAAATGTTGAAGGAAAGAGAGAATGTTAAAGACAGCAAGAGAGACAGAAAATCACAAAGTAGCTTCCATTAGAATGTTACCTGATATTGCAATAGAAACACTTCAGGCCAGAAGGTAGTGACATGAAGTACTCAAAGTAATGAAAAACAAGGACTTAAATCAAATTACAACAGCTCATCCTCTTCCCCTTCTGGTATTCCTGCAATGCACATCCAGGGAGGCTATCATTTAAAATTGAAGATGAAATAAAAAAAAACTTTCCAAACAAAATATGGTTAAAGGATTGCATTACCATCAAACCAGCAATGCAAGAAATGTTAAAGGGACTGCTTTAAGAACAAGAAAAAGAGAGAGGGAGAATCATATCCATAAAGAAAATAAAATGGCAATAAATAAATATCTATAAATAGTAACCTTAAGTGTAAATGGATTAAATGCTCCAGTCAAAAGACATAGGGTGACTGAATGGATAAGACAAGATGACTGTTTATAAATGCTGTCTACAAAAGACCCACCTGAGTACAAAAGATACACACAGACTGAGAATGAAGGGATGGAAAAATATATTCCATGAAAATGGAAAGGGGAAAAAAAAAGCTGGGGTAGTAGCACTTACATCAGAAAAAATAGACTTCAGAACAAAGGCCATAATAAGAGACAAAGAAAATCACTTCATAATACTAAAAGGAATAATTCAAAAATATAATCCTTATAAACACATATGCACCCAATGTAGAAGCACCTAATTATATAAAAAAAAATCTTGATGGACTTTAAAGAAAAGATTGACAGCAATACATTCATAATGGGAGAATTCAATAACCTACTGGTATCACTGGATAAATTTTCCAGATAAAATAATTAAAAAAGGAAACAGTGGCCTTAAATAACATTCTTGATTGGATGGATCTAACTGATATTTACAGAATGTTTCACCCCAAATAAACAGACTTTACATTCTTTTCAAGTGCACATCAACATTCTCAAAGATTAGGCTACATGTTAAGGCACAAAAAAGTCTATATAAATTTAAGAACATTGATATAATACCAAGCATCTTCTCAGATCAAAATGGCATTAGGTTAGAAATCAATTACAATAAAAAACATCAAAAACACTCAAATACATGGAGTATTATACATGGGCATTAAGTATTATACATGTTATTTAAAAAAAAATGAATGGGTTACCTAGAGATCAAGCAAGAAATGAAAAACTTCCTGGGAACAAATGAAAATGAACACACAATCTATGGGACATGATGAAAGCAGTCCTCAGAGGGATGTTCATAGCAATACAGGCCTACCTCAAGAAACAAGAAAAAAACATTAATAAACTATCTAATCATACAATTAAATGAATTAGAAAGAGAACAGCAAGAAAAACCCAGAGGAAGTAGGAGGAAGGAAATAATAAAGTTCAGAGAGGAAATAAATGATGTAGAGACTAAAACAAAAAAACAAAACAAAACAAAACAAAACAGTACAAGACATTAATAAATCCAAGAACTGGTCCTTTTAAAAGCTAAACAAGATTAATTAACCCCTAGGTAGATTCATCAAGAAACAAAGAGACAGGACCCAAATAAATAAAATCAGAAATGAAAGTGCAATATAACAATGGACACCAAGAAGTACAAAGGATTGTAAGCAAATCCTGAGAATAACTATTTGCAGACAAATTGGAAAACTTGGGTGAAAGGGACAAATTCATAGAAACATACAATATTCCAAAACTCAGTCAGGAAGAATCAGAAAACCAGAGTAGGCCAATAACAATTAATGAAATTTAAAAACTTCCAGCCAACAGAAGTCCTGGACTGGATGGATTTACAGGAAAATTTTAACAAACATTTAAAGAAGTAACAGCAATCCTTCTCAAACTATTCCAAAAAATTAAAGAGGAAGGAATACTTTCCAGAGGAACACATTCAAGCTCTTTTTTTTAAATTGTTTTATTGCTTGAAGTATTACAAAGAGTATTACATATGTCTCCTTTTTTTCCCGCCCTTAACATCCCCCTGCCTCCCCTACCCCCCAGTGTCTTATGTCCATTGGTTATGCTTATATGCATGCATACAAGTCCTTTGGTTGATCTCTTACCCCCCCCCCTTGACCCTCAACCCTCCCCGGCTTTCCCACTGTAGTTTGACAGTCTGTTCGAGGCAGCTCTGCTTCTGTATCTATTTTTGTTCATAAGTTTATAACGGTCTTTATTATCCATGAGTGAGTGAGATCATGTGGTGTTTTTCCTTCATTGACTGGCTTATTTCATTTAGCATAATGCAAAAAAATGAAACTAGACCACCAACTTACACCATACACAAAAATAAACTCAAAATGGATAAAGGACTTAAATGTATGACGGGAAACCATAAAAATACTAGAAGAATCCAAAGGCAACAAAATCTCAGACATATGCCAAAGCAATGGCTTTATGAATGTCCTCTTTTGAAAGGTGTCTATTTAGGTCCTTTGCCCATTTTTTGATTGGATTGTTTATCTTCCTTTTGTTCAGTTGTATGAGTTCCCTATAAATTTTGGAGATTAGGCCCTTATCAGATATGACATTGGCAAATATGTTTTCCCACACAGTGGGTTTTCTTGTTGTTCTGTTGATGGTTTCTTTTGCTGTGCAGATGCTTTTTATTTTGATGTAGTCCCATTTGTTCATTTTCACATTAGTTTCAAGTGCCCTAGGAGCTGTATCAGTGAAGAAATTGCTTCGGCATATGTCTGAGATTTTGTTGCCTTTGGATTCTTCTGCAATTTTTATGGTTTCCTGTCGTATATTTAAGTCCTTTATCCATTTTGAGTTTATTTTTGTGTATGGTGTAAGTTGGTGGTCTAGTTTCATTTTCTTGCATATATCTGTCCAATTTTCCCAACACCATTTATTGAAGAGACTACCTTGACTCCATTGTATGTTCTTGCCTCCTTTGTCAAATATTACTTGAGCGTATTGGTTGGGGCTGATTTCTGGGCTCTCTATTCTATTCCACTGATCTATATGTCTGTTCTTGTGCCAGTACCAGGCAGTTTTGAGAACAGTGGCTTTGTAATACAGCTTGATATCTGGTATTGAGATCCCACCTACTTTTTTCTTTCTCAGGATTGCTGCAGCTATTTGGGTTCTTTTTTTATTCCAGATGAATTATTGGAGAGTTCGTCTAGATCTGTGAAGGATGCCGTTGATATTTTAATGGGAAGTGCGTTGAATTTATAGCTTGCTTTGGGTAGTATGGACATTTTAATGATGTTGATTCTACCAATCCACGAACACAGTATGTTCTTCCATCTGTTTATGTCTTCCTCTATCTCTTTTTTCAATGTCCTGTAGTATTCTGAGTAGAGGTCTTTTACCTCTTTAGTTAAGTTTATTCCTAAGTAGCTTAATTTTTTTGGCATGATGGTAAATGGGATTGTTTTTATAATCTCTCTTTCTGAAAGTTCACTATTGGGGTATAGAAATGCCTCAGATTTCTTGGGGTTAATTTTGTATCCTGCTACATTGCCAAATTCATGTATTAAGTCTAGTAGCTTTTTGATGGAGTCTCTAGGATTGTGTGTGTATAATATCATGTCGTCTGTAAATAAGGACAGTTTTACTTCCTTTTTTCCAATTTGGATGCCTTTGATTTCTTCTTCTGTCTTATTGCAATGGCTTATACTTCCAGTACTATGTTGAACAGGAGTGGTGAGAGTGGGCATCCTTGTCTTGTTTCTGTTCATAGGGGAAATGGTGTTAGTTTTTTTTTTTTTTTTTTTTTTTTTTTAATTAAATCTTTATTGTTCAGATTATTACATTTGTTCCTCTTTTTTTTCCCCCCATAACTCCCCTCCTCCCAGTTCCCGCCCCACCCTCCGCCCTCACTCCCCACCCACTGTCCTCATCCATAGGTGCACGATTTTTGTCCAGTCTCTTCCCGCATCTCCCACACCCCTTTTCCCCCCAGGAATAGTCAGTCCATTCCCTTTCTATGTCCCTGATTCTATTATAATCAACAGTTCATTCTGTTCATCAGATTATTTATTCACTTGATTCTTAGATTCACTTGTTGATAGATGCATATTTGTTGTTCATAATTTGTATCTTTACCTTTTTCTTCCTCTTCCTCTTCTTAAAGGATACCTTTCAGCATTTCATATAATCCTGGTTTGGTGGTGATGAACTCCTTTAGCTTTTCCTTATCTGTGAAGCTCTTTATCTGACCTTCAATTCTGAATGATAGCTTTGCTGGATTAAGTAATCTTGGTTGTAGGTTCTTGGTATTCATCACTTTGAATATTTCTTGCCACTCCCTTCTGGCCTGCAAAGTTTCTGTTGAGAAATCAGCTGACAGTCGTATGGGTATTCCCTTGTAGGTAACTGAGTTTCTTTCTCTTGCTGTTTTTAAGAGTCTCTCTTTATCTTTTGCTCTTGGCATTTTAATTATGATGTGTCTTGGTGTGGTCCTCTTTGGATTCCTTTTGTTTGGGGTTCTCCGTGCTTCTTGGACCTGTAAGTCCATTTCTTTCACCAGGTGGGGGAAGTTTTCTGTCATTATTTCTTCAAATAGGTTTTCAATATCTTGCTCTCTCTCATCTTCTGGCACCCCTATAATTCTGATGTTGGTACGCTTGAAGCTGTCCCAGAGGCTCCTTACACTATCCTCGCATTTTTGGATTCTTTTTTCATTTTGCTTTTCCAGTTGGGTGTTTTTTGCTTCCTCGCATTTCAAATCATTGACTTGATTCTTGCGCTCCTCTGGTCTGCTGTCGGGAGTCTGTATAATATTCGTTATTTCAGTCCGTGTAAGCTTAATTTCTAGTTGGTTCCCCAATATAAGATCGAGGGTCTTATTAGTTTTCTTGTAGATCTCATTAAGTTTATCGGCGGCTTCTAAACAGTTCTTGAGAGACCGTAAAAGTGTGGTTCTGAACTCTATATCTTCCATTGACAATTTTGTCCTGTTTCTTTGTCTCCGCATTTTGTTATGCTTCCTTGGTGCACCCCCTAGTGGTCTTTGTTCGCAGTCTTATAGTTAAATCTTGATTGTTGTAGCTAATTCCAGGGAGGGTTTGACCTCCAGGCCAAGTGGCTATGAGAATCAGCTGTGTCAGCAGTGAGAGAACTTCTGTCCTCTAGGGAGGTGCTAATCTAGCCTTTGCCTGAGGCTATCCGGCAAATGCCTGTGTGCAGGGCTTGGGCGGTGCGGGTCGCACAGGATCAACAGGGTGGGCCGGAGAGAGCAGTTATGGCAGCTCTCAGTCCTGTCCCCAGGGGCTCTGCCTCTCTGAGTCCCAGCACCCGCTGCAAGGCTCAGAGAGAAAGCTGCACTCGCTCTGACCGAAGCCAGACAGTCCCGTTTGAGTCTGGGTCCCTAAAGACTCGCCCGGATCTGGAGCTCAGAGTCTGCGACTCCCTCCCGATTGAAAACGCCAACCGCGCCCTCCGCCGCCAGCCCGCGCACTCCGCACCTCAGAATTTGACTTCAGCACTGCGCCTCCTCTGAGTGTCCGTATGCGTTTCTCTTTCCTCCTAGTTGTAGGACTTCCACTCAGCCAGCGTTCCTGTGGTTCTGGGTGATGTCCCTTCCGTTTTTTGGTTTCACTTTTGAAGTAGTTGTTCAAAGCAGCAAACTCCGGTGTTAACCTATGCCGCCATCTTGGTTCTCCAAATGGTGTTAGTTTTTGTCCATTGAGTATGATGTGGGCTGTGGGCCTGTCATATATGGCTTTTATTATGTTGAGGTATGATCCTTCTACTCCCACCTTGCTGAGAGTTTTTCTCAAAAATGGGTGTTGGATTTTGTCAAATGCTTTTTCTGCATCAATTGATATAATTATGTGATTTTTAGCTCTCAATTTGTTTATGTGATGTATCACATTTATTGATTTGCAGATATTGCGCCATCCTTGCATCCCTGGAATAAATCCTACTTGGTCATGGTGTATGATCTTTCTGATGTACTGCTGGATCCAATTTGCTAAGATTTTGTTGAGGATTTTGGCATCTATGTTCATGAGGGATATTGGCTTGTAATTCTCTTTCACTGTGTTGTCTTTATCTGGTTTTGGTATTAGAGTGATGCTGGTTTCATAGAATGAGCTTGGAAGTGTTCCTTCGTCTTGAATTTTTTCTAGTAGTCTGAGGAGGATAGGTTTTTGCCGGAAGCCGGTCCATCCTTGCTGCTTGACACAGTCGCTGCAGGATAGAAACATCTGCACAGCATATGTTTCAAGGTACCTGGCATATATAGCATACTGTTCTTAATATGTTTGCTCCCCTTAGCGCTGTGTGTTTTAACCAAGGTCACCTCTCAGAGAAAGGTTGTTTCCCCAGGTAGGGATTTTTCCCTGAAGTTAGGGAGGGTATGAAACTCCTTAACTAAATGCCAGGTGGGTAGTTAATCACTTTAACTACAAACAATCATGCTTAAGCTACATAATCTTTACTCCCTGGAATGGAGATAAGAAACGCCCTAACCTTTGTAATAGAAATTGTCAGGATTAAAATCAATTGGTATAAATACGGATGTAACAAGACAATAAACAGCAGAACTTCGCTGGAGATCCAGACCAGAACTTGGCTGGAGATCCTGGCTGGAGATCCTGGCTGGAGATCCTGGCTAGGCTGCTGATCAACTGAACGCTGTCTCCGTGTCATTCCTTCTTCGCCGACTCCGTCCACACCTTTGGGGACCCCTGGACCTGCTGGGGTTGGACCCCGGCATCTGGTGCCCGAACAGGGTTCCCTTAGGTAAGTCCCCCCGTACTTGAGACGGATAGGACTGCACCGTAGGGTGCTTCAGACCCCCCCTATAGAGGATAAGTAGGGTAAGCGGGTAGTTAGTACAGAACTTAGATTGACAAGATGGGTCATACTGAGTCTAAAGAAAAAAGACTCTGTATTAATCTTTTAACGCATATGCTTACTAGCAGAATTGGAGTTAAGGTTACTCCCAGTCAGATAGAAAGTTTTATAGAAGAAGTATGTCAATGGCTTCCAGAGGATGGAACTGTTAATTTAAAAACTTGGGTTGAAGTAAGAAAGCAATTAAAGAAACACCATGGATCTGAGAAGGTCCTGCCATGTTTCTTTTCCCTCTGGGATTCAATCTGTGACACCTTGGAACCAGAGGCAAAAACGGTTGAACTTTCTCAAAATTTAAATAGTCCCTCGGCCCCACCCAGAGAGGATACATCATCATTGTCTTCAGCTCAATCTAAAAGCAATTTAGCTATGCCTACTGATCGGGAGGAGAATAAATATCATAAACATGACCATTGGTCCTTTCCAGTCAGTAGAGAGGAGAATGGCCCTCCCATTCAAAACAGGCTCCCCAAATTAGAAAGGAAGCCTAAACCAGGTCCTGTGGCTCCTATGAGCTCCATGTCTAAATTTCAAAGGGCGATAAGAGAAGCTGAAGCTAATGGAGATCTTGAATTCTCACTCTGCTTCCCAGTTACATATGAGAATGAGTCTGGTGGGAATAGAAACCCCACCTTGGAGCCTATACCTTACAAAGCACTTAAAGAATTAAAATTGGCCTGCTCTGAATATGGACCTCTAGCTCCTTACACACAAACCTTGGTAGAAACCCTAGCCAGTAAATGGATGACTCCTTATGATTGGTCACAGGTTTGTAAATCCTGTCTCTCAGGAGGCGATTACTTATTATGGAAAACTGAATATGAAGATCTTGCTAAGAAAGCTGTAGCCACGAGCGAAAAAACCAGAAAAGGAATAACCCTAGACATGATATTAGGAGAAGGTGATTTTAACACGGCTCAGGGGCAAATGAATATGCCCACAGAGGCACTTACCAAAGTAACCAGTTGTGCAGTAAGTGCCTGGAAATCCCTACCTTATACAGCAGGAAAAACAACCACCCTTACAGAGGTTCAACAGAAGGTCGAGGAACCATATCAGGATTTCCTTTCTCGCCTCATGCAGGCAGTCAAGAGAGTAATCAATAACAAAGAGGCAGCCGATATCCTAATCAAACAACTGGCTTTTGAAAATGCTAATAATACCTGTCAGGCTTTATTAAGGCCGATTCTCAGAACAGGAACTATAAATGATTTTATAAAACAGTGTGCTGATGTAAGTCCAGCATTTATACAGGGTGTAGCTATAGCTGCAGCTCTCAAAGGGGAGACATACCCTCAATATGTACAGGCTATAGGACAAGCCAGCAATAATACAGGTAATAAAAGAAATATGAACTGCTACTCTTGTGGCTTATCTGGGCACTTTAGCAGAGAATGCCCAAATAAAAATAATAATAATACTCAGGCCAGATGGCAAGCTCCTCGACAGCCTGGAAATACATTAGGGAATAATATTAATCCTCCAAAAACCGTTTGTCCCTGATGTCAGAAAGGATTCCATTGGGCAAAGGAATGTAGATCAAAATACCATAAAAATGGTCGGCCTTTAAACTCTACAAATAGCCCCCAAGGAGCTTATATCCCATCACCTCAATTGGGAAACTTGAGAAGGGGCCAGCCCCAGGCCCCTGCAATAATAGGGGCATCAACCCTCAACCCCTTTGCAAATTTCGATCAGTCAGTGACCTCTTCAGGGCAACCCCAGGCAGTGCAGGATTGGACCTCCACTCAACCACCCATGCAGTACTAACCCCAGACTCGCCAGTAGCAGCCATTCCTACAGGAGTGTCTGGGTCGCTGCCTGAGGGAAGTGTAGGTTTAATATTAGGATGGAGCTCCACCTCATTACAGGGGATCTTAGTCATCCCAGGAGTTGTTGATGCAGACTACACAGGAGAAATACAGATTTTACTTTCCCCACCCACCACAACTATACAGATTCAGCCCAACCAGAGAATTGCCCAATTAATCCTGTTACCAATACATAAAATAGGGACAGCTGTTACCCAGGAAGCTAGAGGGGCCGGAGGCTTTGGATCTAGTGATGCAGCATTTTGGATACAAGAAATCCATGCTACTAGACCTACAAAAATTTTACAAATTCAGGAAAAACCAATTGAAGGTCTATTGGATACAGGAACAGATGTTTCCTGCATAGCAGGGAAGGATTGGCCCTCTTCATGGCCCACGCACACCACCTCCACTTCCCTAGTAGGACTAGGCAAGGCATCTAATGTAAAAAAGAGTTCTCAGATTCTAACTTGGGCTGATGAAGATCAACATTCAGGAACATTCTGTCCCTATGTAATTACGACTATCCCCTTTACATTATGGGGAAGAGATATCTTGTCTCAAATGGGAGTTGTATTATATAGCCCCAGTGATAGAGTAACATCACAGATGCTAGACATGAGATTTAATCCAGGAAAGGGATTAGGAAAGGAAAGTAATACCTCACACTCCTCGACAGGATCTGTAATTGGGGCCATTGCCCTTAGGACTGCTGATCCCATAGTCTGGAAATCATCACAACCAGTATGGGTTGAGCAATGGCCCTTAACATCTGAGAAAATATCAGCAGCCCGACAATTAATTGATCAGCAATTAGCAGAGGGACATATAGAGCCATCAAATAGTCCCTGGAACACACCCATATTTGTAATAAGAAAGAAATCAGGCAAGTGGAGACTTTTGCAAGATCTAAGAGCCATAAATGCCACCATGGAAGATATGGGCTCCTAACAACCTGGATTGCCCTCCCCTGTGGCAATTCCACAGGAGTATTGTGTTGTTGTTATTGACTTACAGGATTGTTTTTTCACTATACCTCTTCACCCAGCTGATTGTCAAAGATTCGCATTCAGCATACCATCAGAAAACTTTAAACAGCCTTATCAGAGATAGCAATGGAAGGTTCTCCCACCAGGGATGAAAAATAGTCCTACATTATGTCAAAAGTTTGTAGATCAGGCATTGCAAGTTATTAGAAAGAAATTTTCAGATCTATATCTTATTCATTATATGGATGATATTTTACTAGCTCATAAAGATCGGGCTACTTTACAGGAAATTCTTACTCAGACCAACCTTGCTTTAGAAGAACATGGTCTAAAAATAGCCCCAGAAAAGATTCAGGCTGAACCTTCTTTTTCATACTTAGGCAGAATATTACATACCTCTACTATCACCCATCAGCCTCTACAATTAAGAAAAGATCATTTAAACACATTGAATGATTATCAGAAACTATTAGGTGATATCAACTGGGTCAGGCCATATCTAAAAATAACCACTCTTGACTTAAAACCTCTATTTGACATTTTAAAGGGAGATTCTAACCCTAAGTCTCCCCGACAATTAACTGTAGAAGGAGAAAAGGCTATAGCAAAAATAGAACAGGCCATCAATAAACAGCAACTACAGTATCTAGATTATTCCAAATCTTGGGCCTTAATTATTCTAGCCACTAAATATACTCCTACAGGATGCTTGTGGCAGGAAGGACCATTAGAATGGATACATTTACCTGTCACTCCTAGGAAGATTGTTCCACCCTATCCCTCCCTAGTGGCCACTCTCATTATCAAAGGTAGACGACGCAGTATCGAACTCTTTGGAAGAGAAGTTACTGAGATAATAATACCTTATAAAAGAGAACGATTAGACACACTATTACAATTTGAAGAAGAGTGGCAAATAGCTATAGGTAACTTCCCAGGACAAATTTTACATCATTTGCCAAGATCACCTATATTGCAATTTCTCTCCCTACATCCGTTTATATTTCCTATTAAATGTTCAAAAGAACCATTATCACCTCCTGCCTCCTTAGTATTCACAGATGGTTCCTCTAATGGTAGGGCAGTAACAATCATTGACTCAATAACCCATGTTCAACAAACTCTAGAGACGTCAGCTCAGAGAAAAGAGCTTTTGGCAGTCATTTATGCTTTTGAACAATTGCAACAGGTTCCCTTTAACTTGTACACTGACTCTCAATATATAGTTAAATTATTTCCTCATATTGAGACCGCCTCTCTCCCACAAGGAAGAACAGCCATTTTCTCTTTGTTAACTCAGCTACAAACTTGCATTCACAAACGAGAAAAGGCTTTCTATATTGGACATATTAGAGCTCATTCCTGCCTACCAGGACCCTTAAGCGAAGGAAATTATCAGGCGGATTTACTAACTCGCCCAGTAGTTTGTACAGCTCTAGAAGAAGCCCGGCGGTCTCATGCCATTCACCATCAAAATGCTTCTGCTCTCTGTCTATATTATAGCATATCTAGAGAAGCTCGAAGTATTGTGCGTGACTGCGGCCATTGTCCTACTCATTTTCCTAGCCCTGCTACTGGAGTTAATCCAAGAGGACTTAGACCCTGTGACTTATGGCAGATGGATATTACTCATGTCCCATCTTTTGGCAAACTTTGCTATGTGCATGTTTGTATTGATACCTTTTCTCATGTTATCCTTGCTTCTGCACGTACAGGAGAAGCCTTTAAAGATGTAAGTCAACATCTATTCCAATGCTTTTCCTACCTAGGAATACCAAGGGCACTTAAAACTGACAATGGGCCTGCCTATACCTCTAGAGCTTTTAAAAACTTATGCTCTACATTTGGCATTGCACATACTACAGGAATACCCTACAATCCTCAAGGCCAAGCAATAGTAGAAAGGGCTCACCAAACTTTAAAAACACAAATTAAAAAATTACAAGAAAATGAGTTTAAATATTCCTCTCCTCATCATGTTCTACAACATGCTCAATTTGTAATTAATATACTAAATGTAGATTCTGAGGGAAATTCTCCGATGTACAGGCATTGGAACCCTGATCTAACTAAACCTAAAGCCCTCGTCAAATGGAGATACTTGCTTACAGGAGCCTGGAAGGGACCTGATGTACTTTTAACCCAGGGGAGAGGATATGCTTGTATATTTCCACAGGACGCAGACTCACCTGTGTGGATTCCAGACCATCTAGTCCGACCTTATGTCTAACCGCCCGCCATCTCTGCCTCATCATAGCACACCTGACCAGTGCCCGTCTGCAGCAGATGTGCAGCCCTGAGCTGGAACAATCTGTCCATTGGGAGGATCACATGTGCCTCCGTTTTGTCTTTCCACATGTCCCAGCTTTGCCCCACATCTCCTTTCCTTTTTCCTTTTTTTAAAATCTAACTACTTGTTTGCTGGTTCTTTGGCCTTTCTCCTTCTTTCCTGAACACAGCGTTTTCTAGAATCTCCCTACCCTACTGTTCCAGGAAGGGCACCTCCCTTTTATGCCGTGACTAGGGGTGTTTGGTATATGCCCCATACATGGAATTGTCTTGTGCCAAGAGCCTGACATCCTGGGCTGAGAAAGCCCTGTTCCAGGACTCTCCTTTGTCCTGTATTGGCGCCTCTTACCCTTGTGCCAAGAGGGACCCTCTTCTTACAATCCAATTGCCCATAGCTGTTGCCTGAGCTCTCTGTTCATGCTGAGGTTGAAGCCTCATGGTGGCTGGTACCATGGATCTGTCTCTGGCCCAATGGCGTAAGCTGGGCCCTCTCTAGAGAAGAAACCTGAGTTCCCTATGATCAATGCCAGAGCCCCGCCAGCAGGCGAGGGAATCCAAAGGCAGTTGCTGGGCATGGAGGCCAGAGGGACATAGGCTATCAAGGAGACAAAACTGAACCTCACATCACCCTACTTGGCCCAGAGATGGCTGGTAGTCAACGACGGGTAAGACTCCACAGGGTGGGGCAACCTAAGACAGGCACAGTTGGGGGCCAGTAGGAGAAAACTTGGGGTGCAACAAAGGTGGGGCACAGACCCCCCTCCCCAATGGTGCAGGGGCTTGAACACTCGCCCCTTCTGAGGAAGGTCTCCTGTCCCCATGGCTGCTTCCTGCTTCCCATGCCCAGCTCAGATCGGGACCCAGGTAAAGACAGAGACTGGCTGACAGCAGCTGCCCTCTCACTGCAACAGGACTTGTTTCCCATTTCTACCTGGGACCACAGGGAAAGAGGAAGCTGAAGGAAAGGGCTGTGTCAGGATGCTGCCTTCTTCCCTTTCTTCTCCCTCTTTTTTCTAAACACTTCCATGCCTTGTAGTTCTTTTGCTTTCTCTTCTTTTTCTACTACCCTCCATTTTCCATATCAGCTGGATCCAGAGGGCACAGCTTACTCCTCCTCGGACATCGACACCACCATCAACCACGGCCCTGATGGACCCTTTGATGCAGCCTTTCAACTTGCTGACGCTTCGGGAAGCCTGTCACCAGTGACGCCGCCCGCTAGCCAGACCAACAAAGATAATCAAACCAACAACTTGAGTACAGCTGAAATCCCTTGACTGAAGAGGCTGGCAACCTTCTGCAGGAATGGGGCTCCTTCTGCGCTCCATCCACTATGTTTATAGCTATGCTCACTATCATTGCTTGTCACTCTTCTTCCGAGACTTAAATGGCCCAATCTGAGAGGTGGCCACTGATTTGCATGCGTGATCATTTAAAAAATAAAAAAGGGGGAATTTGCCAGAAGCCGGTCCATCCTTGCTGCTTGACACAGTCGCTGCAGGATAGAAACATCTGCACAGCATATGTTTCAAGGTACCTGGCATATATAGCATACTGTTCTTAATATGTTTGCTCCCCTTAGCGCTGTGTGTTTTAATCAAGGTCACCTCTCAGAGAAAGGTTGTTTCCCCAGGTAGGGATTTTTACCTGAAGTTAGGGAGGGGATGAAACTCCTTAACTAAGTGCCAGGCGGGTAGTTAATCACTTTAACTACAAACAATCATGCTTAAGCTACATAATCTTTACTCCCTGGAATGGAGATAAGAAACACCCTAACCTTTGTAATAGAAATTGACAGGATTAAAATCAACTGGTATAAATACGGATGTAACAAGACAATAAACAGCAGATCTTCGCTGGAGATCCAGACCAGAACTTGGCTGGAGATCCTGGCTGGAGATCCTGGCTGGAGATCCTGGCTAGGCTGCTGATCAACTGAACGCTGTCTCCGTGTCATTCCTTCTTCGCCGACTCCGTCCACACCTTTGGGGACCCCTGGACCTGCTGGGGTTGGACCCCGGCAGGTTTTAGTTCTTCCTTGAATGTTTGGTAAAACTCCCCTGTGAAGCCGTCTGATCCTGGGCTTTTGTTTGCTGGAAGCTTTTTGATGACTGCTTCAATTTCTTCCATAGTTATTGGCCTATTGAGATTTTTAGATTCTTCCTGATTGAGTTGTGGAAGGTTGTATTTTTCTAGGAATTTGTCCATTTCCTCCAGGTTGGAGTAGAGCTGTCCATAGTATTTTTTAAGAATCATTTGTATTTCTGTAGGGTCTGTTGTTATTTCACCTCTATCGTTTCTGATTTTGTTTATTTGGGTCCTCTCTCTTTGCTTCTTGGTGAGCCTGGCTAGAGGTTTGTCAATCTTGTTTATCCTTGCAAAGAACCAGCTCTCAGTTTCATTGATTTTCTGTATTGTTTTCGGTCTCTATGTCATTTATTTCTGCTCTAATCTTTATTATCTCCTTCCTTCTGCTCACTCTGGGCTTTTCTTGTTGCTCTCTTTCTAATTATTTGAGTTGTAGAGTTCGATGATTTACTACCATTTTTTCTTGTTTTTTGAGATAGGCCTGTAGAGCTATAAACTTCCCTCTCAGGACTGCTTTCACTGTGTCCCAAAGGTTTTGGATTGTTGTGTTTTCATTGTTATTAGTTTCCAGGATTTTTTTAATTTCTTCTTTGATCTCATTGGTAACCCAATCAATATTTAATAACATGCTATTCAGCTTCCAAGTGTTTGAGTATTTTGGGTTGTTTTTATTGTACTGTATTTCTAATATTATGCCATCGTGGTCTGAGAAGATGCCTGGTTTGATTTCAATCTTCTTGAATTTGGGGAGACTTTGTATGTGACCCAATATGTGGTCTATTTTTGAATATGTCCCATGAGCACGTGAGTAGAATGTTTATTCCGTGGCTGTGGGGTGAAGTGTTTTGAAGATTTCACTTAAGTCCATATGATCTAGTGAGTCATTTAAGATTGCTGTTTCTTTGCTGATTGTTTGTCTAGAGGATTTATCCTTCGCTGTCAGTGGTGTATTAAAGTCCCCTACTATGATTGTATTGTTGTCGATCTCTCCCCTGATATCTTCCAGGAGTTTTTTTTATGTATTTGGGTGCTCCTGCATTGGGTGCATATATGTTTACCAGGGTTATATCTTCTTGGTGAATTGATCCCTTTAGTATTATGAATTGACCTTCCTTATCTCTTGTTATGGCCTTCACTTTGAGGTCTATTTTGTCCAATATAAGTATTGCTACCCCAGCTTTCTTTTATGTTCCATTTGTCTGAATGATATTTTTCCATCCCTTCACTTTCAGTCTGTGTGAGTCCCTTTTAACGAGGTGGGTCTCTTGTAGACAGCAAATATATGGGGCATTTTTTTTATCCATTCAGCCACTCGAGGTCTTTTGGTTGGAGCATTTAGTCCGTTTATGTTTAAAGTTATTATTGAAAGGTACTTGTTTGTAGCCATTTCTTTTTTTGTGTGGCTCTTTTCTTTCTGAGCTTTTTATTTCTTCTTTTTTCACCAGTCCCTTTAGCATTTCTTGCATTGCTGGCTTGGTGGTGATAAACTCTGTTATCCTTTTTTTGTCTGTGAAGCTTCTTATTTCCCCTTCAATTTTGAATGATAGCCTTGCTGGATCGAGTATTCTTGGATTCAGTCCTTTGCTTTGCATCACTTTGTAAATTTCCGTCCATTCTTTTCTGGCCTGATGTGTTTCTGTTGAGAAATCATTTGATAATCTAATGGGAGATCCCTTGTATGTAACTTTCCGTCTCTCTCTTGCAGCCTGTAAGATTCTCTCTTTGTCCTGAACATTTGCCATGGTAATTATGATGTGTCTTGGTGTGGGTCTTTTCGGGTTCACCTTGTTTCGGACTCTCAGGGCTTTTGTGACTTTTTTCTTCCCCACCTCAGGGAAGTTTTCCGATATTTCTTCAAACGGGTTTTCTAACCCTTGCTCCTCTTTCTATTGTTCTGGCACCCCTATTATTCGTATGTTGTTTCATTTTATGTTGTCCCAAAGCTCCCTTAGACTCTCCTCCTGTCTTTTAATTTTTTTCTCCAATTGAAGTACAGTTTGGGTGTGTTTTGCTTCCTTGTCTTCTAATTCACTAATTCGGTCCTCCACTTCTCCTAGTCCACTGTTGATACTTTCAATGGTGTTTTTATTGCAGCTATATCGCTCTTCATTTCTTCTTGGGTCTTACTTAAGTTGTTGATTTTTTTCATCTGTTTCTTCTAGCTTCTTGTATATGTTGTTGAGTTTTTCCTCCATCCGGTTTATGCACTCTAGGACCCTTATTCTGAATTCTTTTTCTGTCATGTTGCATGCCTCTGTATCACTTAGCTGCTTTTCTGGAGTGTCCTCCTTTACTTTCCTTTGGGGGTTTCTTTGTCTACCCATGTCTGATCTCACTGATATATATAGATATTGAGTAGTTCAGTGGCTGCTCCCTGGGTGGCAGTGACCCCTCGGGCTGTGGTGCTCCTCGGGCGGTTGTGGTAGCAGCTGCTCCTCCGTTGGTAGCAGGTCCTCTTATGGGTGCTATTCACAGCTGTAGTGGCTCTTCTAGATGGTGGAGGGAGGCTTCATACACAGCAACTGTTCCTCAGACAGAGCGTGTGGTGATCAGGAGGCCTCTGTTGCTTGGATCTGCTGCGTTGATTTAAAGGTACAAAATACAACACAACAAGGCACAACGTACCAGGCACTGAACACAAATGTATTTACGGTATTAATAACCCCAAATAAAGGTGGCCGCCCGAGCTAAGAGAGTTGGGGGATAAGGAAGAAAGAAGAGAAAAAGATAAAAGAGAAAACAGGAAATAAAAAAGTAAGAGGGAAAAGACAATGAAGTAGAAGAGGGGAGGAGACTATTCATATGAGGAAAAAACTCTGATAGAACCGCCACTAATACCAACAAGTTCCAGCAACGGATCCCTGGAGATGAATACAAATTACTAACAACGAATAATATCAAGCGAAGCAAGGAAAAACAGAAGCACAAAAATAAGTGGCTGGGGGGGGGGGAGGACAGAAAAAGAAAAAGAAAAAGCAGAACAACCTCACAAAAAATCCTTAAAAAAAACCCAATATACTCAAAAATCAAGCAAACAACAACAAAACATTAGAGAAAAGAAGAGAGAAAAATTTGGATAGTGAAGAAAGATAAGGGAGAGGTGTATAAGGATTTAGAGCAGGTGATTGGAAAAGGGATATATAAGTAGGGTGAAATTTACAAAGGGGGTAAAAAGAATAGGGAATATCTAAAGCAGGAGTAAGGTAAGAGAAACAGGACATCAAAAGGGGAAAAGTGGGGAAGAGGGTTTTAGCATAGAGGCAAAATTGAGGTAGAGGAAAATGATGCTAAAGCAATGATGAAAATAGAATGGAGAACCCTAGTCCCAAAATAAATAAAGAGAAAATAAAATGACACTTTAAAAAAATGGTAAAATGGTAGCAGTAATAATACTGGTTAAAAATAAAAATGTAGTAATTAAAAGGGTTAAATCAGGTGGTGAAAAAAGAAAAAAAATGGTTTCTTAGTTAAAAGGTGAAAAAATAATTAAAAAAATAATTAAAAATGTGCTGTAATGAAGGTGCTTCAGATCTTCTACTCTTCTTTTTGGCACGCCAGGTATTCAGGAGAATGTTGAATTTCCCTCTGATACACTGTTCCTCCGTGTTTTAAGCCACAGTCCTGATTTTAAGGCAGGCCGTATTGGTTTCCCAGACAGCCTTTATCTGTGTTTACAGAAGAGTCAGTTCGTGGCTCTGCCTCTGGGTGGCAGTGTGTTGGGATTGACCTCTGAGGCTATAAGTCCTCTCTGACCAGGTGTTCTCTATTGTACCTGAAACTGGTTTGGGAAAGTCCTCCCCCCAGAGCTGGTTCCCCAGTCTTCACTCCCAGCTCTGTTTCCCAGGCTCCCCAAAAACAACCTTCCCTTACAGGCTCTACGACTGACCCCAACTGGGTAATCCCATGCACTGGGTTCAATAATCAAAAGCACAGATTTAAGAGGAAGTGTAAAAACAAGAGCTTGGGAAGTTGTGCGAACTCGCAAGGCTCCACCTTCCAGATTTGTGCGGAGTCTCTGTGCGCGCTCTGGCCCCTGGCACCATGTAGCCAGCAAACTGGCAAAATCTGAGGCTGCCTGTTTGCATCCAGTCCAACTGTGGGCTTATTTATAGCGTTCCCTTCTGCCAGCAGCCCTGGGGGAGCCCTTCCACACTCGTGGGTCACACTGGCTCCAACGGCCGCAGACTTTGTGGGGCGCAGAGTCCCCCCCCCGCCCCCCCCCCCCCGCACGCGTGCCACTCTTCAACCTAAATTGCAAACCGCACCTTTGGGGGAAGTCTAACCTTTCTGTGGGGAGAAGCAGGTCTCCTCTGAGTTAATGTAGTTACACTGCTTGAGAGCCGTTGCTTCAGGGTTAGTAGCCAGTCTCTGGATGCTGGTAACAGCCACTCAAGATGGCACGGTCTCCATGGCTGAGCTGGTGCACCGGGAGATGTTTCAGACTCAGTCTCTAACCGTTCCCTTTTTCTAGGAGTTCTCTGTCTTTCCTGGCTGCAGACTGTCTCTCAGCTGAATCTCCTCTGCTTATTCGGGCTGTATGTTCCCTGTTTCAGCTGCTTGCCCTTATCTGCTCTGGGACAAGGCACCAACACATCCGTCTAAACCTCAGCCATTTTTTTCCCATTTCTGTCTTAAAAAAAAAAAAAATGCAACAGAGTAAGCATGAGACCAGAGTCATATATAAAATGAATGCTGGAATTATCAAATTAGGATTTTTTAAAACTATGATTAATTGGAAACTGTTTGGAAAAATAAATAATTACTCATAAAAACAAAAATTAAGAGACTTTGTTGTCAATACACATGCACTGCAAGAAATGTGAATAGAAGACCTTAAGAGAAATAAAGTGATATAGGTCAGAAAACTGAATCTCCATTTTATTTATTTATTTTTAAAATAAATCTTTATTATTCAGATTATTACAGTTGTTCCTCTTTCCCCTCCCCCTGGCTCCCCTCCACTAGATTCCCACCCCACCCTATGACCTTACCCCCTGCCATTGTCCTTGTCCATAGCTCTAAGATTTTTGTCCAATCTCTTCCTGCACCCCCACACCCCCTTCCCCCAGAGAATTGTCAGTCCACTCCCTTTATATGCCCCTGATTCTATTATATTCACCAGTTTATTCTGTTCATCAGATTTATTCACTTGATTTTTATATTTACTTGTTGATATGCATTTATCACTTTGTTGTTCATAATTTTTATCCTTACATTTTTCTACTTCTTCCTCTTCTTAAAGAATACCCTTCAGCATCTACACTAATAAAAAACAAAGATGCTAATTGAACATACCTTCGCTATGCCCAAGCCATGCCCAACAGCCAATCAGAGCAACTATATGCAAATTAACACAACCAAGATAGCGGCCAGCAACCACAGAGCTGAAGGAAGCAGGAGGCTTGGTTGCCCCAGCGATGGAGGAAGCCAAGCTTCCCATGGCCTGCTGTAGCCTCTGCAAAAGGCAACAAAGTTTCAATTATAGAAGCTAAATAAACCCCAGATACCTGCTTCCAGCCAGCCTCCACTGGGAGCTTGGGTGGCTGAAGGCTTGGCCAGCCTGCAAACAGCCATCATCCACTCACCCAGGATGGCCACACCCTCATGGGGTGAGGGTCCCTGCTTGGGGGCTTGGCCAGCCTGCAAAAAGCCATCAGTCCCTCTTCCAGACTGGCCAGGGACCCCGCACCCTAATCCGGGACACCCTTCAGTGAAAACCAGCCAGCCCCCACCTGTGCACCAGGCCTCTATCCTATATAATAAAAGGTTAATATGCAAATTGACCCTAACAACAGAGCAACCAGGAATCACTGGTCACTATGACACACACTGACCACCAGGGGGCAGATGCTCAATGTAGGAGCTGCCCCCTGGTGGTCAGTGTGCTTCCACAGGGGGAACTCTGCTCAGCCACAAGCCAGGATGACAGCTGCCAGTACAGTGGTGGTGATGGGAGCCTCTCCTGCCTCCTCAGCAGTGCTAAGGATGTCCGACAGCAGCTAAGCCTGCTCCCCGCTGGCAAGTGGACATCCCCTGAGGGATCCTGGGCTACCAGAGGGATGTCTGACTACCAGCTTAGGCCCAATCCCCCGGGGAGCTGGCCTATGCCAGCAGGTGGTCATCCCCCAAGGGGTCCCAGACTGTGAGAGGGCACAGGCTGGGCTGAGGAACTCCACCCCCCCAGAGTGCACAAATTTGCATGCACTAGGCCTCTAGTTTTAAATATAAAACATATACTGTATATAATATATTAGACAAAATGATATATAGTAAAAGTAAACTGATGGAGAGAAATATGTCATGCTAACACAAATAAAAAGAAAGCAACATTATCCATATTAACTTCAAAAAGAGTAAACTTCAGAGCAAAGAAAGCTATAAGGGATAAAGAGGGGCAATACATAATGATAAAGAAGTCAATATTATAAAAAAGACAGCAATTTGTTAATGTGTATGTGCCTAACAACACAGTGTCAAAATATGTGAGACAGCAACTGATAGAACTGCAAGGAGAAATTTATATATCCACTGGTATAGGTGAGACTTGGTCTCCCTTTTATCAGAAATGTATATAGAAAGAAAACCAGTAAGTATATAGTTGAGATTAATAGCACCATCAATCAACTAGCTATAATTGATAACTATAGACTATTTTATCTAAAAAGATCAGAAGAAACATTATTCTAGAGTTCATATAAACCATTCACCAAGATAGAAATCATTCTGGGCCATAAAGCATATCTTAAATTTTGTTCAAATTAAGTTTATTGGGTTGACATTGGTTAATAAAATTATGTAGGTTTCAAGTGTATAATTTGTATGTTGCATTATGTGCCCACCACCCAAAGTCAAATCTTCTGTCTCCATATATACGACCTCCTTTACCATTTAATATCCCCCGCCCCACTACCTTCGCTCTGGTAACCACCATAATGTTGTCTGTGTCTATAAGGTTTATTTTCTTGTTTGTTCATTTGTTGCTTTCAGTTTTATATCCCCATGTGAGTGAAATCAATGACTCTTAGCTTTTTCTATTCTTTTTCTTTTTTTATTGCTTAAAGTATTACAGAGTATTACCTATGTCTCCTTTTTTTCCCCCGCCCTTGAAAAAACCCTGGCCTCCCCTACCCCCCAGTGTCTTATGTCCATTGGTTATGCTTATATGCATGCATACAAGTCCTTTGGTTGATCTCTTACCCACACCCCTCCTGCCCTCCCACCCTCCCTGGCCTTTCTGCTATAGTTTGACAGTCTGTTCAAGGCAGCTCTGCCTCTGTATCTATTTTTGTTCATAAGTTTATAATGGTCTTTATTATCCAGAAATGAGTGAGATCATGTGGTATTTTTCCTTCATTGACTGGCTTATTTCACTTAGCATAATGCTCTCCAGTTCCATTCATGCTGTTGCAAATGGTAAGAGTTCCTTCTTTTTTATAGCAGCATAGTATTCCATCGTGTAGATGTACCACAGTTTTCTAATCCATTCATCTACAGATGGGCATTTAGGCTGTTTCCAGATCTTAGCTATGGTGAATTGTGCTGCTATGAACATAGGGGTGCATATATCCTTTCTGATTGGTGTTTCTGGTTTCCTGGGATATATTCCTAGAAGTGGGATCACAGGATCAAATGGGAGTTCCATTTTCAGTTTTTTGAGGAAACTCCATACTGTCTTGCATAGTGGCTTCACCAGTCTGCATTCCCACCAGGAGTGCACGAGTGTTCCTTTTTCTCCACATCCTCTCCAGCACTTGTCGTTTGTTGATTTGTTGATGATAGCCATTCTGACAGGTGTGAGATGGTACCTCATTGTTGTTTTGATTTGCATCTCTCTGATGATTAGTGACTTTCAGCATGTTTTCATATGTCTCTTGGCTTTCTGAATGTCCTCTTTTGAAAGGTGTCTATTTAGGTCCTTTGCCCATTTTTTGATTGGATTGTTTATCTTTCTTTTGTTCAGTTGTATGAGTTCCCTATAAATTTTGGAGATTAGGCCCTTATCAGATATAACATTGGCAAATATGTTTTCCCACGCAGTGGGTTTTCTTGTTGTTTTGTTGATGGTTTCTTTTGCAGTGCAGAAGTTTTTTATTTTGATATAGTCCCATTTCTTTATTTTCTCTTTAGTTTCCAATGCCCTAGGAGCTGTATCAGTGAAGAAATTGCTTCGGCATATGTCTGAGATTTTGTTGCCTTTGGATTCCTCTAGCATTTGTATGGTTTCCCCTTGTATATTTAACTGCTTTATCCATTTTGAATTTATTTTAGTGTATGGTGTAAGTTGGTGGAATAGTTTCATTTTCTTGCATATATCTGTCCAATTTTCCCAACACCATTTATTGAAGAGACTATCTTGACTACATTGTATATTCTTGCCTCCTTTGTCAAATATTACTTGAGCTTATTGGTTGGGACTGATTTCTGGGCTCTCTATTCTATTCCACTGATCTATATGTCTGTTCTTGTGCCAGTACCAGGCAGTTTTGAGAACAGTGGCTTTGTAATACAGCTTGATATCTGGTATTGAGATCCCACCTACTTTGTTCTTTCTCAGGATCACTGCAGCTATTCGGGGTCATTTTTTATTCCAGTTGAATTTTTGGAGAGTATGTTCTAGGTCTCTGAAATATGCCGTTGGTGTTTTAATGGGAAGTGCGTTGAATTTATAGATTGCTTTGGGTAGTATGGACATTTTAATGATGTTGATTCTACCAATCCAAGAACATGGTATGTTCTTCCATCTCTTTATGTCTTCCTCTATCTCTTTTTTCAACATCCTGTAGCTTTCTGAGAAGAGGTCTTTTACCTCTTTAGTTAAGTGTATTCCTAGGTAGCTTAATTTTTTTGGTGCAATGGTAAATGGGATTGCTTTTTTAGGATCTCTTTTTGAAAGTTCACTATTGGTGTATAGAAATGCCATAGATTTCTTGGCGTTAATTTTGTATCCTGCTACATTGCCGAATTCATTTATTAAGTCTAATAGTTTAATGATGGAGTCATTAGGGTTTTTTAAGTATAATATCATGTCATCTGCAAATAAGGACAGTTTTACTTCTTCTTTTCCAATTTAGATGCCTTTTATTTTTTCTTGTCTAATTGCAATGGCTAATACTTCCAGTACTATGTTGAACAGGAGTGGTGAGAGTGGGCATCCCTGTCTTGTTCCTGTTCTTAGGGCAAATCTTGTTAGTTTTTGTCCATTGAGTATGATGTTGGCTGTGGGTTTGTCATATATGGCTTTTATTATGTTGAGGTATCATCCTTCAATTCCCACCTTGCTGAGAGTTTTTATCAAAAATGGGTGTTGAATTTTGTCAAATGCTTTTTCTGCATCAATTGATATGACTATGTGGTTTTTTTCTTTCAATTTGTTTATGTGATGTATCACGTTTATTGATTTGCAGATATTGTACCATCATTGCATCCCTGGGATAAATCCTACTTGGTCATGGTGTATGATCTTTCTGATGTACTGCTGGATCCGATTTGCTAAGATTTTGTTGAGGATTTTGGCATCTATGTTCATGAGGGATATTGGCTTGTAATTCTCTTTCATTGTGTTGTCTTTACCTGGTTTTGGTATTAGGGTGAGGCTGGCTTCATAGAATGAGCTTGGAAGGGTTCCTTCCTCTTGGATTTTTGTAGCAGTCTGAGGAGGATAGGTTTTAGTTCTTCCTTGAATGTTTGGTAAAACTCCCCTGTGAAGCCGTCTGGTCCTGGGCTTTTGTTTGCTGGAAGCTTTTTCATGACTGCTTCAATTTCTTCCATAGTTATTGGCCTATTGAGATTTTTAGATTCTTCCTGATTAAGTTTTGGAATGTTGTATGTTTCTAGGAATATGTCCATTTCGTCCAGGTTGTCTAGTTTGTTGGAGTAGAGTTGTCCATAGTATTTTTTAACAATCATTTGTATTTCTGTGGGATCTGTTGTTATTTCTCCTCTATCATTTCTGATTTTGTTGATTTGGGTCCTTTATCTCTGCTTCTTGGTGAGTCTGGCTAGAGGTCTTTCAATCTTGTTTATCCTTTCAAAGAACCAGCTCTTTGTTTCATTGATTTTCTGTATTGGTTTTTGTTTTTTTTTTTTGTCTCTATGTCATTTATTTCTGCTCTAATCTTTATTATCTCCTTCCTTCTGCTCACTCTGGGCTTTTCTTGTTGCTCTCTTTCTAATTCTTTGAGCTGTAGATTTAGATGATTTACTACCATTTTTTCTTGTTTGTTGATATAGGCCTGTAGAGCTATAAACTTCCCTCTCAGGACTGCTTTCATTGCTTCCCAAAACTTTTGGATTGTTGTGTTTTCATTGTCATTAGTTTCCAGGATGTTTTTAATTTCTTCTTTGATCTCATTGGTAACCCAATCAATATTTAATAACGTGCTGTTCAGCTTCCAAGTGTTTGAGTATTTTGAGTTGTTTTTATTGTAGTTTATTTTTAATATTATGGCCTCGTGGTCTGAGAAGATGCTTGGTATGATTTCAATCTTCTTGAATTTGGGGAGACTTTTTTTGTGACCCAATATGTGGTCTGTTTTTGAAGATGTCCCATGAGCACTTGAGAAGAACGTATATTTTGTGGCTTTGGGGTGAAGTGTTCCGAATATGTCAGTTAAGTCCATCTGATCTAGTGAGTCATTTAGGATTGCTGTTTCTTTGCTGAGTTTTTGTCTAGTGGATTTACCCAGTGATTTCAGTGGTGTATTAAAGTCCCCTACTATGATTGTATTGTTGTCGATCTCTCCCCTGATATCTTCCAGGAGTTTTCTTATGTATGTGGGTGCTCCTGCATTGGGTGCATATATGTTTATCAGGGTTATATCCTCTTGTTGTATTGATCCCTTTAGTATTATGAAGTGGCCTTCCTTATCTCTTGTTATGGCCTTCACTTTGAGGTCTGTTTTGTCTGATATAAGTATTGCTACCCCAGCTTTTTTGCCTGAAATATATTTTTCCATCCCTTCACTTTCAGTCTGTGTGAGTCCCTTTTAATGAGGTGGGTCTCTTGTAGACAGAAAATATATGGGTCATGTTTTTTTATCCATTCAGCCACTCGATGTCTTTTGGTTGGACCATTTAGTCCATTTATGTTTAAAGTTATTATTGAAAGGTACTTGTTTGTAGCCATTTCTATATTTTTTGTGGCTGTTTTCTTTCTGGGCTTTTTAGTTCTTCTTTTTACACCAGTCCCTTTAGCATTTCTTGCATTGCTGGCTTGGTGGTGATAAACTCCCTTAGCCTTTTTTTGTCTGCGAAGCTTCTTATTTCCCCTTCAATTTTGAATGATAGCCTTGCTGGATAGAGTATTCTTGGATTCGGTCCTTTGCTTTGCATCACTTTGTAAATTTCTGTCCATTCTTTTCTGGCCTGATGTGTTTCTGTTGAGAAATCATTTGATAATCTGATGGGGGATCCTTTGTAGGTAACTCTCTGTTTCTCTCTTGCAGCCTTTAAGATTCTGTCTTTGCCTTGTACATTTGCCATCATTATTATGACGTGTCTTGGCGTGGGTCTTTTGGGGTTCATCTTGCCTGGGACTCTCTGTACTTGTGTATCTTTTTTCTTCCCCATATCAGGGAAGTTTTCTGACATTATTTCTTCAAATAGATTTTCTAATCCTTGCTACTCTTCTTGTCCTTCTTGCAGCCCTATTATGTGTATGTTACTTCGTTTCATGTTGTCCTGAAGCTCCCTTAGGCTCTCCTCCTGCTTTTTAATTTTTTTCTCCAGTTGCTGTTCAGATTGAGCTTGTTTCTCTGCCTTATCTTCTAATTCACTAATTCGGTCCTCTGCTTCTTCTAGTCTGCTGTTGAAACTTTCCATGGTGTTTTTGATTGTAGCTATATCATTTTTCATTTCTTCCTGATTCTTGCATAGCTTGTTGATTTTCTCATCCATCCGGGAATGAATTGTACAACCATTATTCTGAATTCTTTTTCTGTCATGTTGCATGCTTCAACTTCATTAATGTTCTTTCTTGGTGACTCCTCATTGTCTTTCCTCTGGTTGTTGTTTCGTCTCTTCATTCTGATTATCTCCGGATGGTTCAAACGTCGAGTTGCGTGGGCCTGGGCCGTGTGCAGTGGGAGCCTCCCACCACCCTAGTGTCACTGAAGAGCTCTGACACTAAGATGTGTGGTTGTGGTGGGTTGGTGGGAACCAGGCTCGCTCAGAGTCAGTGTTGTCAGCGCTCAATGTGGCCTCGTATGCGCCCTTAGAATCAGGGACCCTGCCTGCACTGTCCTTAAACAGAGACCCACCCTGAAGCTTGTTGAAAACCAGAGCCCCCTAGAGTGCGCCAGGAGTCAGAGTTCCCCAGAATCCAGTATCAGAGTCTCTGTTGCTTTGGGCGACCTTGCACCAGGAATTGGAGTCACTGGCTCTTAGTATGAATGCAGAGGGAATCAGGATCTCAGGTGCAGGTTATAAGAAACACAGTCAAGTCACTGGTGCTTGGTGCTGCCTTCTGCCCAGCGAATCGGGGTCCCTGGGCCTGTGATATGCAGGACAAATTCCCAGTGTTGAGCGATTGCTCCCAGCCCAAGGCCCTGAAGCTGACAGTGCGAGTAGGCTCAGTTCCTGGGGTTCAAGCGTTTGCTCCCAGCCCAGGGCTCAGAAGCAGGCCCTACGCGGGATGAGTTCCAAGGTGGTGGGGCACTTCCAGGCTAAAGTTCCTGGAGCGTTGAGGCCTGGGCAAGGGGTGGGTCTATCAGTTAGTTACTCTGGCTCTGCCTGCAAGCCTGCAGGAAGGGGGGATGGGCTCTGTTACTCACGGATCTGCTGCAGGGATTTCTGAACTTTTGGTGTCTGCAGGTCTGTAGCTGTGGTCACAAGTCTCTGTCCCCAGTGGCTGCAGGGTCCTGGTATGCGTCTGAGATCAGACTGGGTGGTGCTGAGGCCAGGATCCTAGTCTCAAGCAGCTCTGTTCCCCAAGATGGAGTGGTCGCTGTGCCTGTGCTGGCCGCCCAGGAGTGTCCGCGCAGGGAGCAGGACTCCGCCGCCTAAGACTGCCTGGTTTAGCAGCCCCTTAGAAGACGTGCAGAATCTAACTGTCCCTAGCTCATACACACACGACATGCGTCCACACACTCCTCTATCACTTCCTTGAGCTCTCACACTCTCTCCCTCCCTACCTTCCTGCTGGTCGCCATTTTCCAACAGTCAATTCTTAGCTTTTTCTGACTGACTTATTTTGCTGAGCAAAATACTCTAAGGTCCATCCATGTTGTCATAAATGGCAGTATTTTATTTTTTTTCTTATGGCTGAGTAGCATTCCACAGTATTTATGTACCACATTTTCTTTATCCAATCCTCTATTGAAAGACATTTTGGATGTCTTCATGTCTTGACCAATGAAACACAACTTAAATTTAAAAGAATAGAACACATACAATATCCACAATCAGAAAACAGAGAGATTAAACTAGAAATCAACAACAGAAAGATAGATGGAAACCACAAAATGCATGGAGATTAAATAACAAAATTTTAAAGTAGTCTCAAAATAAATTTAAAAAACATTTTAACTAGATAAAAATAAAACACAACTTATGAAAATTTGTAGAATGCAGCAGAAGCAATGATTGGAGGGAATTTTATAGCTTTGAATGCATGTATTAGAAAAGAAGAAATACCTATACTCAATAATCTAAGTTTCTACCTTAGGAAGCTAAAGAAAAGGAAAGCAAATTAAATTCAAAATATGCAGAAGAAAATAAATATTAAAAATTATTGCAGAAATAAATGAAATTTAAAACAATATATCAATAAAATAAACAAAACCAAAACCTGATTCTTTGATTTATCATTAAAATTGATAAGCCTTCACTCAGATTAACTAAGAAAAAAAAGAGAGAAGACACAAATCACTAATATTAGGAATGAAAGAGAGGATATCACTTCATATATCATGGACATTTAAAGGATAATAAAGAAATATTATAAAAAAAAAAACTCTATGCCCATAAATTTAACAACTTAGATGGAAAAAATCAATTACATTAAATACATATTCTGCCAAAATTCACACAAGAAGAAATAAACAATCTGAGTAGGCTTAGAGCTGTTAAAGAAATGAAATCAATAATTAATTGGCCTATGTGGACCTCTGGTGAGAAACCAATGCTCTACCCTACCCCAGAGCTTCAAATAAAGAGCTTTTTATCCCCCTCCCCCGCAAAAAAGAGAGGCAGAAAATATAAAGTCCAGATGAGTTCCCTAGTAAATTCTAAAAAAACATTTAAGGACAAAATTATACCAATTCTCTACAATCTCTTCCAGGAAATAAAATCAGAGCGAATACATTCTACCTTGTTTTATAAGGCCAATGTTACAGTCATCCCTCTGTGTCCATGGGGGAATGGTTCCAGGAACCACATGGATACCAAAATCTGTGGATGCTCAAGACCCTTAATAAAATGGTATAGTATTTACATAATAACCTACACAACTCCTCCTGTATTCTTTAAATTAATTCCAGATTATTTATAATACCTTATACTATGTAAATGGTATGTGAATTATTGATATACTGTATTGTTTAGGGAATCATGACAAGGAGAAAAAGGCTGTATTTGTTGAATACAGATGCAACCAACTTAGGCCTTACTACATAGTATATGTCAGCAACAATATAACATTGTTTTCAACTATTTCTGATTCTTGCTTAGTTGAACCCATGTTTGCATAACATGCAGATACAGAGGGCTAACTGTTGTGTATTAACAAAAGCAGACAAAGACTTTACAAAAAATAAAACTTACAGGTCAATATCTAGCATAAACATAGATCACAAAAGTCCTCAAAAAATTAGTAAATCTAATCCAACAATGTATTAAAAAAGTAAATGCCATGAACAAATGGGATTTATCCCAGTTATATGAGGCTGGTTCTGCATTACAAAACCAATTGAGGTAATCCATCACATCAATAGGGTAATAAAGAAAAATAGTATCAATGCAAAAAAATCATTGAAATAATCACACACACACACATTCATGATAAAAAAAAAAAAGATCTCTCAGCAAACTAGGATTAGAAGGAAACATCCTCAATTTTATAGGGAACTGACAAAAAAACAAGCAAGCAAACAAACAAAAAAACTACAGCAGTTCAGATGGTAAGCACACAATAGAGTATATAAATGTCATATTACAAAGTTGTACCCCTGAAATTTAAATAATGTAATTAATCAATGTTACCACAATAAATTTAATTTTAAAAATATAGTATTTAGAAAAATTGAAAACAACAATAAACCTACTGCTAACATCATAAATAAAAGTGAAAAAATTGATGCTTTACAATAAGATGAGGAACAAGGTGTGAACGCCTTCTCTCATCACTGTTTTTTGACATAATACTGGAAGTACTAGCTAATGCAACAAGACAAAGAAAGGAAACAAAAGATATATACACTGGAAAGAAAGAAATAAAATTGGCTTTATTTTCAGATGATATAATTGTCTATTTAGAAAATATAAAATAATTGACAAAACCCTCCTAAAATTAACAAGTAATTACAGCAAGGTTGCAGGATACAAGATTAGTATACCACAGCCAATCACTTTTTTTATGTACCATCAATTAACATTTGAATTTAAAAAGCATACTACTATTTACATTAGCATCCCAAATAGGAAGTATATATAAGTCTAACTAAATATGTACAAGGTCTATATAAGGAAAACTACAAAACTCTGATGAAAAAAGTCAATGAACTAAATAAACGGTGAGACATTCCATGTTCATGAACAGGAGGACTCAATGTGGTCAAGGCATCAGTTCTTTCCAGTTGATTTATATATGCAGTGTAATCCTGATCAAAATTCAAGAAAGTTCTTTTGTGGATATTGACAAACTGATTTTAAAGTTTATAAGAAGTTTTGAAAGACCCAAAATAGCCAATTAAATTTTGAAGTACAAGAATCATTTTAGAGGACTGACACTATTCGACATTAAGACTTACTATAAAGCTATAGTAGTCAAGACAGTAAAATATTGGTGAAAAATTAGACTAGTAGATCAATGGAATAGAATCAGAAGCCCAGAAATAAAGCCACATTAATACAGTCAACTGACCTTGACAAAGAGCAAAGGCAATACAATAGAGCAAAGACAGTCTTTTTAACAAGTTATGCTGGAACAACTGGAAACTTGCATGCAAAAAATGAATTTAAACACAGACTTTAAGCCCTCCACAAAAATTAACTCAAAGTGGATCATACCTAACTGTAAAACACAAAGCTATAGAACTCCAAGAAGAAGAAAACATAGATACATTTTTGAAAGAAACAATTAATAAGCTAGCCTTCATTAAAATTAGAAACATATACTCTGCAAAACACAATGATAAGAGAATGAGAAAATATTCCTAAAGGATATAGCTGATATAGGACTCTCATCAAAAATATAAAAAGAAATCTTAAAACTCAGTAAGAAATTGAATAAGATTAAAAATTGAGCAAAAGACCTGAATAGTCACCTCACTGAAAAAGATATGCAAATGACAAGTGAGCATGTCAAAATATGTTCAACATCATATGTCAATAGAGAAACACAACTTCAAATAACAAGGAGATGCCACTATTTACATGCTATAATTGCAAAACTCCAAAATGCTGAAACACCATTGCTGGCTAGGATGTGGAACAACAGACTGTCATTTATTCTTGGTGGGAATGCAAAGTGGTAAAGTTACTTCAGAAGACATTGTGGCACTTTCTTACAAAACTAAGCATACTCTTACCAAGTGATTCAGTAATTGAACTCCTTGGTATTGATTCAAATGAAGTGAAAATTTATGTTCACACAAAGACCGATACAAGGATGTTTATAAACATGTCCTTCAGTAGGTTATGTAGCCAAATAAAATAAGATTCACTTAGTACTAAAAAATGAGTGAAGCTATGAGACATGGAGAAACCTTACATTCATATTTGTAAGTGAAAGAAGAACATGGAAAGGCTCTATATTGTATGGCATTTTGGAAAAGGCAAAAATATGGAGACAGTAATAATATCAGTGATTTATAGGATATAAGTATTAGTGAAAGATGAACAAAGAAGACTTTTAGGGCAGTCAACTATTCGGTATGATTCTCTCATAGTAGATACATGTCATATCATATCATACATGTCATTAGTTTCATTGAAAAATAGAATGGTATTTCCAAGTTTTCATAGATTATTATAAAACATCTGTGCGGCCTTAGCTGGTTTGGCTCAGTGGATAGAGCGTCAGCCTGCTGACTGAAGGGTCTCAGGTTCGATTCCAGTCAAGAACACATGCCTCCGTTGTGGGTTTGATCCCCGGTAGGGGGCGTGCAGAAGGCAGCTGATCAATGATTCTCTCTCATCATTGATGTTTCTATCTCTCTCACCCTCTCTCTTCCTCTCTGAAATCAATAAAAATATATTTTAAAATAAAAAAATAAAAATAAATAAAAAGTCTGTGCTGCAGTAAAATTAAATCAATATTTTGGTTAAGTATTATAGTAAATGATAGCTGTGTAGAGACACTCAATTGCTATTTTTTGTTGTTACTGGCAATCACAATAGTGTCCTGGGCAAAGTTATAAAATGCTCACTGCCATTACAGGCTATAATAAAATAGCATTTCCATCTTACCAATGTGGCCTTTTTCTCCCAACAAGCAAAATATTTGAAACAGAATTGGTGTATTATGTAGATTCTGGTCTAGTCATGGCCTGATATATAGATTAAGCAGCAAATTAGTGTTTGCCTTTGGAAAGTATGAATATTCCATTAGGGTCCTATATGTTTATCTTTTTTTTCTTCAGCCTCACTTTCTCCTGACTTTTAGTAGTCCAGTATGCATCACTATCATTTTTACATTAGTGCTGCTACCATGAGCATTTATACTAATTTCATATATATGCCAAATTATTAGGGTTAGTTTCTGAACTAAAAATTAAACCTCATAAAGTCAGCTAACTGTACAGAATATTTCAGTATATCATTGTCAATGAGTCATAAAATCAATAGCACCCTTAATACATTGATTAACTCAAGAAAAAGAAATTTTCACTTACATAATAGATGAACATGTGCCTGTAATACTCCTGAGCATCTCAACCGAAATGTATAATACTTTTCATAGGCAGTTGTTAGCATGTCCTCTAGTTCTTGATATCTGATCAAATCTGCTAGCATTTATTTGATGTTTAGGTATGCATCAATAGCTATAAACCGTAGAAATTTCAGATGCCACTTATTTTTTAATTAAAAATAATAAAATATTTGGGATTTGACAGATATATATCTGTAGATGTAAGTGTTTTTGTTACATTTTCATTTCTCCAATGTGTGTTATACAACTTTTTAAGAGATTACACACATGTGTAATAAATGCTTAGCTCCCTTGTACTTAAAATTAAATTTGATATTAAATTTGATAACATGTTGATATTACTTTCTCTTAACCTATTTGATATGCATGTTTTACAAATTTACTTGTGTCTTATTTGTACATATTTCCATTTAAAAAGGAAACAACAAGAAAACAAATATGCTCCTAACTAATATAATCTTTACATTGGATCTGTAACTTCAATATGTATTGGTTTTAACTTTTGGTGATAGCAATAATTTTCTGTGCTTATTATTTTTTAGGTGTACAACTTCAACTTTAATAAACATCATGTTGAAAGTACCATATTTTTCTGTGTATAAGATGCTATTTTTTTCTAAAATTGTTAGACTGAAAATAGAGGAGCGTCTTATACATGGAAGTCATCCGAGGAGGGAGCCACGCAAGTGTGTAGCTGTCTGTATGTTGTGAAAGAGGCTTCCTCCAATCATGAGCCTTATTGTTACTGATGTCAGCTGATGCTGTAATTGGAGGTGGGGGTGAGGAGTGCACAGATGCAACAGGGACCAGAGCATTCTGAGCCCATAAAGATGTCAAAAAATAAAAAGATAAATTCTGGTAAGCTATTGTCTTACTCTAAAACAAATTAAAACTGAATGTAATCAGCTATGCAAAAGAACATGGAAATAGAGTTACAGAGAGACAATTTGGACCTCCTCCCATTGAGTGTACGATCAGACAATGGAGAAAACAGGAAGAACAAGTCCTTATGATGCCAAAAAAGAAGAAGGCCTTAAAAGGAAAACCAGCAAAGTGGGCAAACTTGGAGCAGAGGCTTAAGACTTGATTATGGAGCAGCGCAAGTGGCTTATGTGTGTCAACTAAGTTTATTCAATGTCAGGCAAGAATGTTTGCAAGCAAAATGAACATTGTTGATTTTACAGGAAAAGCAAAACGGTGCTTCAATTTCATGAGGAGAGAAGGGTTGGCCATGAGAACACGAACAAAGTTAGCTCAGAAAATGCCACCAGTTTATGAGGATGATCTCACATATATAGACAGTGAGTGCCATAGAAGACAGTAGTGATACAATAAAAGTTGAAGAAATTGGTATGTCTGGAACTAATAGTGATGAAGAAGAGAGCAGTGATGCAACAGAGGCTGAATAAAGTGATATGCTGCATAATGTCATAGTACTAGTATGTAAACATTACCTGTGGTAATTACTAAATTAAAATGTGTTCTGTTTGATGTTTAAAATATTGATCTCTTAATTTTGGTTTGGAGAAGTGTCTTATACATGGGGGCATCTTATACATGGAAAAATATGGTATTACCTGCATCCCTCTTTTCCCTTATTTGACCCTTTCTAGCCTGCCAATGCCCCCTCGTCTCAGGCCTTCACCACCCTATTATCTGTGTCTATGAGTTATGCATATATGCGTATGAGTTCATTGTTTGATCTCTTCCATCCCTCACCCTCCCCTGCCTTCCCTCTGGGACCTGACAGTCTGTTCAATGATTCTTTGCCTCTGGATCTATTTTTGTTCATCAGTTTATGTTGTTCATTATATTCCACATATGAGTGAGATCATGTGATACATATCCTTTTCTGAGTGGCTTATTTCACTTAGCATAATACTCTCCAGGTCCCTCCATGCTGCCTCAAAGGGTAAGAGATCCTTTTGTTTTTACTGCTGCATAGTATTCCATGGTGTGCCAGAGCTTTTTTGTATACTTATCTACTGATGGGCACTTGGGCTGTTTCCAGATCTTAGCTATTGTAAATTTGGCTATGATACATCTGATAAAGAGTTAATATCCAAAATATATAAGGAACTCATACAACTCATAAAATTTAATTAAAAATGGGCAAAGGACCTAAATAGGCACTTCTCCAAAGTAGACAGATAGATGGCCAAGAGACATATGAAAAAAAAATGCTGAGTCACTGATCATCAGAGAGATGCAAATTACGACGACAATGAGGTATCACTTCAAACCTGTCAGAATGGCTACCATCAACAAATCAACAAATGACAAGTGCTGGAGAGGATGTGGAGAAAAGGGAACCCTGGTACACTGCTGGTGGGAATGCAGACTGGTGCAGCCATTTATGGAAAGCATTACAGGGTTTCCTCAAAAAAATGAGCAATGGAACTACCATTTGACCCAGTGATTCCACTTCTAGGAATATGTCCTAAGAAACCCAAAACACCAATCAGAAAGAATGTATGCACCCCTATGTTTATGTTCATACAACTTCAACTTTGAATACAAATGAAACAAAAATTAAGTGAATGAAAAAGTGTATTCAAAAGAAAATCCCCAGAACACCTCATCAAGCAAGATGGGCCATTCTTCACATACACTAATATGCCTTAGTGAAACATTCTTCTTACAGAAGTTAAAATTCTGAGCTTGCCGATAGGTATACATATTTTTAAAATATTAAATATTTCTTTATGTTCTTGTCTAAATATCCTTAGTTGATACCTTTCATGATATATATATATATATATATATATATATATATATATATATATATATATAATTCATTTGAGAGAGGAAGGGATAGGGAGAGAGAAACATCAATGATGAGAGAGAATAATTGATCGGTTGCCTCCTGCATGCCCCCTTTTGGGGACTGAGCCTGCAACTGGGGAATGTGCCATGATCAGGAATCGAACTGAGACCTCCTGGTTCATAGGTCGATGCTCAACCACTGAGCCACACTGGATAAACTTTTCATGATTTTTTTAATAAACACCATTAGATTTCCAGATAGATGAGATTCCTCTGGTAGTATTCTGCTACAATTATTGATTTACTAAACTTGTTTTTAAAAGATCCAATGGCTCTCAAAGAACTGGAACCATTCCTTTCCAGTCCATAGATTTTATAATGGATTTCACAATTTGCTTAAAGATTTAAAGATTTATTTATTTATTTATTTATTTATTTTTATTGCTTAAAGTATTACAAAGGGTATTACATATGTGTCCATTTTATCCCCCCGCCCTAGACAGTCCCCTAGCCTCCCCTATCCCCCAATGTCTTATGTCCACTGGTTATGCTTCTATGCATGCATACAAGTCCTTTAGTTGATCTCTTACCCCCCTACCTCCTGCCCCGCAACCCTCCCCGGCCTTCCTGCTGCAGTTTGACAATCTGTTTGAGGCAGCTCTGCCTCTGTATCTATTATTGTTCAAAAGTTTATAATGGTCTCTATTATCCATGAATGAGTGAGATCATGTGGTATTTTTCCTTCATTGACTGGCTTATTTCACTTAGCATAATGCTCTCCAGTTCCATCCATGACGTTGCAAATGGTAAGAGTTCCTTCCTTTTTAGAGCAGCATAGTATTCCATCGTGTAGATGTACCACGGTTTTCTAATCCATTCATCTACTGATGGGCACTTAGGCTGTTTCCAGATCTTAGCTATGGTGAATTGTGCTGCTATGAACATAGGGGTGCATATATCCTTTCTGATTGGTGTTTCTGGTTTCTTGGGATATATTCCTAGAAGTGGGATCACAGGGTCAAATGGGAGTTCCATTTTCAGTTTTTTAAGGAAACTCCATACTGTCTTCCATAGTGGCTGCACCAGTCTGCATTCCCACCAGCAGTGCACAAGTGTTCCTTTTTCTCCACATCCTCTCCAGCACTTGTCGTTTGTTGATTTGTTGATGATAGCCAGTCTGACAGGTGTGAGATGGTACCTCATTGTTGTTTTGATTTGCATCTCTCGGATGATTAGTGACTTTGAGCATGTTTTCATATGTCTCTTGGCTTTCTGAATGTCCTCTTTTGAAAGGTGTCTATTTAGGTCCTTTGCCCATTTTTTGATTGGATTGTTTATCTTCCTTTTGTTAAGTTGTATGAGTTCCCTATAAATTTTGGAGATTAGGCCCTTATCGGATATGACATTGGCAAATATGTTTTCCCACACAGTGGGTTTTCTTGTTGTTTTGTTGATGGTTTCTTTTGCTGTGCAGAAGCTTTTTATTTTGATGTAGTCCCATTTGTTCATTTTCTCTTTAGTTTCAAGTGCCCTAGGAGCTGTATCAGTGAAGAAATTGCTTCGGCATATGTCTGAGATTTTGTTGCCTTTGGATTCTTCTAGAATTTTTATAGTTTCCTGTCGTACATTTAAGTCCTTTATCCATTTTGAGTTTATTTTTGTGTATGGTGTAAGTTGGTGGTCTAGTTTCATTTTCTTGCATATATCTGTCCAATTTTCCCAGCACCATTTATTGAAGAGACTATCTTGGCTCCATTGTATGTTCTTGCCTCCTTTGTCAAATATTAATTGAGCATATTGGTTCGGGCCGATTTCTGGGCTCTCTATTCTATTCCATTGATCTATATGCCTATTCTTGTGCCAGTACCAGGCAGTTTTGAGAACAGTGGCTTTGTAATACATCTTGATATCTGGTATTGAGATCCCACCTACTTTGGTCTTTTTCAGGATTGCTGCAGCTATTCGAGGTCTTTTTTTATTCCAGATGAATTTTTGGAGAGTTCGTTCTAGATCTCTGAAGTATGCCGTTGGTATTTTAATGGGAAGTGCGTTGAATTTATAGATTGCTTTGGGTAGTATGGACATTTTAATGATGTTGATTCTACCAATCCATGAACACGGTATGTTCTTCCATCTGTTTATGTCTTCCTCTATATCTTTTTTCAACGTCCTGTAGTTTTCTGAGTAGAGGTCTTTTACCTCTTTAGTTAAGTTTATTCCTAGGTAGCTTAATTTTTTTGGTGCGATGGTAAACGGGATTGTTTTTATAATCTCTCTTTCTGAAAGTTCACTATTGGTGTATAGAAATGCCTTGGATTTCTTGGGGTTAATTTTGTATCCTGCTACATTGCCAAATTCATGTATTAAGTCCAGTAGCTTTTTGATGGAGTCTCTAGGGTTTTGTATGTATAATATCATGTCGTCTGCAAATAAGGACAGTTTTACTTCCTCTTTTCCAATTTGGATGCCTTTTATTTCTTCTTCTTGCCGAATTGCAATGGCTAACACTTCCAGTACTATGTTGAACAGGAGTGGTGAGAGGGGGCATCCCTGTCTTGTTCCTGTTCTTAGGGGAAATGGTGTTAGTTTTTGTCCATTGAGTATGATGTTGGCTGTGGGCCTGTCATATATGGCTTTTATTATGTTGAGGTATGATCCCACCTTGCTGAGAGCTTTTATCAAAAATGGGTGTTGAATTTTGTCAAATGCTTTTTCTGCATCAATTGATATGACCATGTGGTTTTTTTCTTTCAATTTGTTTATGTGATGTATCACGTTTATTGATTTGCGGATATTGTACCATCCTTGCATCCCTGGGATAAATCCTACTTGGTCATGGTGTATGATCTTTCTGATGTACTGCTGGATCCGATTTGCTAAGATTTTGTTGAGGATTTTGGCATCTATGTTCATAAGCGATATTGGCCTGTAATTCTCTTTCATTGTGTTGTCTTTACCGGGTTTTGGTATTAGGGTGATGCTGGCTTCATAGAATGAGCTTGGAAGTGTTCCTTCCTCTCGAATTTTTTGTAGTAGTCTGAGGAGAATTGATTTTAGTTCTTCCTTGAATGTTTGGTAAAACTCCCCTGTGAAGCCGTCTGGTCCTGGGCTTTTGTTTGCTGGAAGCTTTTTGATGACTGCTTCAATTTCTTCCATAGTTATTGGCCTGTTGAGATTTTTAGATTCTTCCTGATTGAGTTTTGGAATGTTGTATTTTTCTAGGAATTTGTCCATTTCCTCCAAGTTGTCTAGTTTGTTGGAGTAGAGCTGTCCATAGTATTTTTTAACAATCATTTGTATTTCTGTGGGGTCTGTTGTTATTTCGCCTCTATCGTTTCTGATTTTGTTTATTTGGGTCCTCTCTCTTTGCTTCTTGGTGAGTCTGGCTAGAGGTTTGTCAATCTTGTTTATCCTTTCAAAGAACCAGCTCTTGGTTTCATTGATTTTCTGTATTGTTTTTTTGGTCTCTATGTCATTTATTTCTGCTCTAATCTTTATTATCTCCTTCCTTCTGCTCACTCTGGACTTTTCTTGTTGCTCTCTTTCTAATTATTTGAGTTGTAGAGTTCGATGATTTACTACCATTTTTTCTTGTTTTTTGAGATAGGCCTGTAGAGCTATAAACTTCCCTCTCAGGACTGCTTTCATTGTGTCCCATAGGTTTTGGATTGTTGTGTTTTCATTGTCATTAGTTTCCAGGATGTTTCGAATTTCTTCTTTGATTTCATTGGTAACCCAATCAATATTTAATAGCATGCTATTCAGCTTCCAGGTGTTTGATTATTTTGGGTTGTTTTTATTGTAGTTTATTTCTAATATTATGCCATCGTGGTCTGCGAAGACGCTTTTTATGGTTTCAATTTTCTTGAATTTGGGGATACTTTGCTTGTGACCCAATATATGGTCTATTTTTGAATATGTCCTATGAGCATTTGAGTAGAATGTATATTCCCTGGCTTTCGGGTGAAGTGTTCTGAAGATGTCTATTAAGTCCATCTGATCTAGTGAGTCATTTAGGATTGCTATATCTTTGCTGATTATTTGTCTAGAGGACTTATCCAGTGCTGTCAGTGGTGTATTAAAGTCCCCTACTATGATTGTATTGTTGTCGATGTCTCCTTTGATATCTTCCAGGAGTTTTTTTAAGAATTTGGGTGCTCCTGCATTGGGTGCATATATGTTTACCAGGATTATATCTTCTTGTTGTATTGATCCCTTTAGTATTATGAAGTGGCCTTCCTTATCTCTTGTTATGGCCTTCACTTTGAGGTCTATTTTGTCCGATATAAGTATTGCTACCCCAGCTTTCTTTTCCTTTCCATTTGCCTGAAAGATATTTTTCCATCCTTTCACTTTCAGTCTGTGTGAGTCCCTTCTAATGAGGTGGGTTTCTTGTAGACAGCAGATGTATGGGTCATGTTTTTTTATCCATTCAGCCACTCGATGTCTTTTGTTTGGAGCATTTAGTCCGTTTACGTTTAAAGTTATTATTGAAAGGTACTTGTTTGTAGGCATTTCTGTTTTTGTGTGGCTGTTTTCTTTCTGAGCTTTTTATTTCTTATTTTTATACCAGTCCCTTTAGCATTCCTTGCATTGCTGGCTTGGTGGTGATAAACTCCCTTAGCCTTTTTTTGTCTGTGAAGCTTCTTATTTCCCCTTCAAGTTTGAATGATAGCCTTGCTGGATAGAGTATTCTTGGATTCAGTCCTTTGCTTTGCATCACTTTGTAAATTTCCGTCCATTCTTTTCTGGCCTGATGTGTTTCTGTTGAGAAATCATTTGACAATCTAATGGGAGATCCCTTGTATGTAACTTTCCGTCTCTCTCTTGCAGCCTGTAAGATTCTCTCTTTGTCCTGAACATTTGCCATGGTAATTATGATGTGTCTTGGTGTGGGTCTTTTTGGGTTCACCTTGTTTGGGACTCTCTGGGCTTGTGTGACTTTTTTCTTCCCCACCTCAGGGAAGTTTTCTGATATTATTTCTTCTAATAGGTTTTCTAATCCTTGTTCATCCTTCTGTTGTTCTGGTACCCCTATTATTCGTATGTTGTTTCGTTTCATGTTGTCCCAAAGCTCTCTTAGGCTCTCCTCCTGTCTTTTCATTTTTTTCTCCAATTGCAGTACATTTTGGGTGTGTTTTGCTTCCTTGTCTTCTAAATCACTAATTCGGTCCTCCGCTTCTCCTAGTCTACTGTTGATACTTTCAATGGAGTTTTTCATTGCAGCTATATCACTCTTCATATCTTCTTGGGTCTTACTTAAGTTGTTGATTTTTTCATCTGTTTCTTCTAGCTTCTTCCATATGTTATCGATTTTTTCATCTGTTTCTTCTAGCTTCTTCCATATGTTATCGATTTTTTCATCTGTTTCTTCTTGCTTCTTGCTGAGGTTGTCGATTTTTTCCTCCATCCGGTTTATGCACTCTAGGACCCTTATTCTGAATTCTTTTTCTGTCATGTTGCATGCCTCTGTATTACTTAGCTGCTTTTCTGGCGAGTCCTCCTTCTCTTTCCTTTGGGGGTTTCTTTGTCTACCCATGTTTGATCTCACTGACATATCTAGACGTTGAGTCGTTCAGTGGCTGCTCCCTTGGTGGCAGTGACTCCTTGGTTGCGGTTCCTCTTCGGGCGGTTGCGGTAGCAGCTGCTCTTCAGTTGGCAGCAACTCCTCTGGTGGGTGCTGTTCACAGCTGTGGTGGCTCTTCTGGCTGGTGGGGCGAGGTTTCACGTACAGCTGCTGTTCCTCAGCAGAGGGTGTGGTGCTCAGGAGGTTGCTGTTGCTTGGATCTGCTGTGTTGATTTAAAGGCACAAAATACAACACAAAAGGCACCACGTACCAGGCACTATACACAAATATATTCACGATATTAATAACCCCAAATAAAGGTGACCACCTGAATTAAGAGAATTAGGGGATAAGGAAGAAGGAAGAGAAAAAGAGAAAAGAGAAAAAAGAAAAGAAAATTAGGGACCAAAAAAAGGAGTGCAAAAATGAAAGTGGGAAAAAGGAGGGGTGAAAGTAAAAGCGAGAAAAGAAAGGAAAAGAAAAAAAAAAGAGCGAATAGAGAGAATGAAGTGGAAGAGGGGAAGAGACTTTTTATATGAGGAGAATACTCCTATAGAACAGCCATTAATCCCAACAAATTCCAGCAACAGCTCCCTGGAGATAAATGCAAACTAGAAACAACCAATAATATAACGATGAAAATAGAATGGAGAACACTAATCCCAAAATAAAATAAAGAGAAAATAAAATGGCACTTTAAAAAAAAAGGTAAAATGGTAGCAGTAATAATACTGGTTAAAAATAAGAAGGTAGTAATTAAAAGGGTAAAATCAGGTGATGGAAAAAAGAAGAAAAAAAAAAGTAGAAGAGGAAAAGAAAAAAAAAAGAAAAAAAAAGAAAAAAAATTGGTTTCTTAGTTAAAAGGTGAAAAAAGAAAAAGAAAAAAAAATATTGCAGTAGTGAAGGTCCTTCGGTTCTTCTATTCTTCAGTGTGGCTCGCCTTAGACCTGCCAGGTATTCAGGAGAATGTTGAGTTTCCCTGCTATACACTGTTCCTCTGTGTTGTAAACCACAGTCCTTATTTTAAAGCAAGCCGCATTTGTTTCCCAGACTGCCTTATTTTGTGTTTAGCAAAGAGTCAGTTTGTGGGTCAGCCTCTGGGTGGCAGTGCTCTGGGGTTGGCCTCTGAGGCTACAGGGCCTCTCTGTCCAGTGGAAGTTCACTGCCCAGAGCTGGCTGCGTAAGAGTTACCAGTGCTGTGTTGTTCAGATTTAAAGATTTAAATATGGTAGCTACATCCCTTAGGGAATCAATAATTATTCATAACACTCAGAATAACTGCACCAAACTCTTATTTGAGCAAACCTGGGAAAGTGGTCCTTTTTCCCATACAGGAAGACCTGAGGTTAATTATAAGCATGCTACTATCCTGAATTACAGTGGGTTCTAACCTGGGATGTACAAAAGAAACAAGAAAATAAAATAAGCTAACAAAAACTTCTGATCATGTTTTTAGATGTGTTGAAAATCACAGTAAGCTGTTGACAATACACGCATCTGCAGAGATTGCCATTAGTGTGGCAGGAATATGGTTGCTATCATCTCATGGAAAGTTGAACAGTAACTGAAACTTGTAAGAATAAAGCTCTGTGTACTGTTCCCACATGCTCTTTGACATATAAATCAATTTTCACAATTGGGACAAGTGTAACTATCAAAGGATGTCACATATTTCCTGAATTTAGATAGTCCTGGCATATACATCATATTTTCAAAAGTGCAATATAAAAATGTTTTATTTCTAATATTTTAAGTAATAAATTGAACAAATTACTTTTTTGAGGTTTGTGATTTAAATGAATATATGCTTTCCAGTTTTATTGAACTATAAATTACATACAGCAGTCTATAATTTCAAGGTTTACACCATAATGATGTAATTTACATACATAGTGAAATGATGACCACGATAAATTTAGATAACCTCCATCACCTCATATAGATAAAAACGTGGTTTTTTTCCTTGTGATGAGCATTTTTAGACCCACTTTCTTAACTTTAAAATATAACATAGGGAGAGATTAAAAATGGTAGTGAAGTAAGTGGATGCTGCATGGACATGCTCCCAGGAACAAACTGGAATTACAACTAAAATACAAAAACTCCCTGAATAATCAACAGAAGACTCGCTGGAGAGAACCCTGATGACCCAGGAAAGAAAGTGGATACTGCATAGAGACTGATAGGATGGGCAGAGGTGCGAAAGGGCTGGCCAGGTTCCAACAGGCAGCAGCTGAAATTCCAGAGTGATATCTCAGCTGTGGGGGTTTCCCACTGAGAACTCTGGGGTTTAATCATATATGGTCTTAAAGGTTCATCAATCTTGTTTCTCTTTTCAAAGTACCATTGATCTTCTGAACTGTGTTTTTTGTTGTTGTTGGGTGTTTTTTTTTTCAGCCTCTAGGTCATTTCTTTCCACTCTAATCACTATTATTCCCTTCTTTCTAATTCCTCTGGGATTTGTTTGTTATTCTTTTACTAGTTATTTTAAGTGTAGGATTAGATTGGATATTTGAGATTTTTCTTGTTTCTTGAGGTAGACTTGAAATTCTATGAAATTCCCTCTCTGGACTGCTTTTTTGTGTCCATAGGTTGTGGGTTGTTGTGTCTTCGTTTCATTTGTTTCCAGCTAATTTATTATTTCTTCCTTAATCTCATTAGTAACCAAATCATTTTTAATAGCATGCTATTCAGCTTCAATGTGTTAAATTGTTTTTTATTTTTTACTAGTGGCCCGGTGCATGAAATTCATGCACGGGGGGTGGGGTTGTCCCTCACCCGGCCTGCACCCTCTCCAATCTGGCAGTCAGACTCCCTCTCACAATCTGGGACTGCTGGCTCCTAACCACTCACCTGCCTGCCTGCCTGCTTGCCTGATTGCCCCTAAACACTCTGCCTGCTTGTTGAGTGTTTCCTTCACACATCCAGCGTGGGTCAGGGTTCAGGAACTGGAAGCAGAGCCGCACACAAATGAAAATGAAAAAACAAGAGATAATTTGTGAATATCGGGGGACCAGGCGGGCAAGTCCAACTCAAGGGGAAGACTTCCACCCATGCTCAGGCCTCACCAAGCTTTTATTGATTTGGGATGCACCCATAGCATAGCCCTTAGGCAGGCGACCCCCAGTAACAGGCAGACTAGCCCATCAGCAAGGATTTACATAATAATAAATGGAGGAGTAGTTTCAGCTACCACTGTCTGGACAAACAGAGATGGCGCCTAGCTCCAACCTTTGCTAGGGCTTCAAAGGCACCCAGCCTTCAGGGGCTTCTCTGTCTACTCTTATCAGATAGTGAAGACAATAAACTGTTTCCCACATCTCCCCCTTATTTTTTCCTTAAGAATCTTGTATCTGCATAACAGAAATAAACACATACCTAAATATATTGAACAAGTCCCAATTTCAATGTCCAACCGTTCTGAGTCCAAGTTTCAATGTCCGACAGTTCATGTGTACATGCCAGCAATGAAATGCTGGTTCTGGATGGTGGACAAATGCAGGTCCGGTCCTTTCTGGTTTGGTTCTGGGCACCCTGCAGCGATGTACAGCTGCTGACTGCTAGCGTGGCAAAGCGTCGTCAGCGTCCTCCATCTCTGGACTGTCTCTCCTGTCTTTGTGGCTAGAGCAATTTGGTCAGTTTCTCTCTGGGATCCGTTGCTGCAGGAATCCACATAGTCTTGGAGTAGTTCTCTGAAAATACACAAACTTATTCTAGACCAAAGGTTAATAAAGGAAATTTTACTTGGGGAATCCTTTTTATATTTGCCCAAATGATTTTCCTTTGGCTTATTTTGACACCACATATGTTTTTCATGGGTGTCTTGCTGTTAGCATTACAAATGAAGAAAAAAAAATTTTCTAGAAGTAATTAGTTACAGGATATTTTTCCTTACATGGTATTCTTCCACTATCCCCCCTTTTTTAATTTAATTATGAGGCTTTTTGGAAAATTTATAATGCAGTCTAGATAACTTTAAATTTTAATTTTTTGCACAAAAAATGACTGCTTTAGGTTCATAGCATGTTAAGCAATTTTACCACGAAATGAAAATTTTGGTTAATACTTTTTGAATAATAACTTATTTCAAATTAGCTAAATTTAATTAATTTGAAAACTTGACAACTATTTTACTGTCAAATTTAATACTCTAATAATAATCTTAATTTACACTGCAAATATTAATGGAAAGGATCATTTTACATCCTTGAGGAGGCCTGACCATTCCTGTTGTTAGGCTAGATTTAAATATAGGGTAGCTGCTGTTAGCCAAGTCTCCGCTATCTGGGTACTGATTTCAGCTGGACCAAGCCTCTTTCTGTTATTTGGTTCCCGATCTGGGCTGGGTATGGGAAGCACAGCAGCCATGGGGGCAGGAGACCTCCCTCAGAAGGGGCGAGTGTTCAAGCCCTTGCACAATTGAGGGGGTGAGGATCTGTGCCCCACCTCTGTTGAACCCCAAGTTTTCTCCTACTGGCCCCCTGACTGTGCCTGTCTTATGCCGACCTTTCCTGAGGGGTCTTACCCGTCATTGACTACCAGTCATCCTCTGGGCCAAGTAGGGTGATGTGAGGTTCAGTTCTGTCTCCTTGGTAGCCTATGCCCCTGTGGCCTCCACGCCCAGCAACTGCCTTTGGATCCCCTCGCCTGCTGGTGGGGCCCCGGCATTGATCACATATCTTAGGGAACCCAGGTTTCTTCTCCAGAGAGGGCCCAGCTCATGTCATTGGGCGAGAGACAGATCCATGGTACCAGCCACCATGAGGCTTCAGCATGAAAGGAGAACTTAGGTAACAGCTGTAAGAGGGAATCCTCTTGGCAAAAAGTCAAGAGAGGTCAATACAGAATGCTTCAGTGCCTTCCCAGGGGGCCCTCCACACAGTGGAAGGGAATAAACCCTTTCATGTCTTTAATTAAATTGCTGCCAAACATTTAAAGAATTAGCTTGTAAGTTTGTTTGGGATAAATGCACAATATACTGTTGTAAAGCATCAAAAATTAATGAAACTTGTAGAATAATACCATGTAAGAATATTCTTTGCTCTAGGTCATGACAACTTAATTTTAAACTGGCTGTCAAGGTTTGGAATAAGGAACCTAGTTTGCAAAAAAAAAAAAAAAAAAAAAAAAAAAAAAAAAAAAAAGCAATTTACAGAAGCAGAGATAGCATGCTATACAAATTACAGTTTTGGGTAAATACATTATCTAGAGTCCTTGGGTGACCTGGTTAAACTTAGGCACTTTGTCTAAATTACAGTTTTGGGTCTCCGAAACACTGAGTTGACACACTAACTGGAGCCCTCTGACCTTGGGATAGCTGTGCTGTCCTTCCCAGGTAAAGGAAAAATGTGCCTTGTAAGACATATGAAACTTATAGATTTTACCTGAATTAATTGTTACCATACTTCACTTTACCGTGCCCCAGGTGGTCTCTAGGCTGTTGGTTGTCTGGTCGGTCTTCCTCCTGCTGGATTACACTTGGAGAACTTCAACTTAAAAAAGAAAAACCTTTCTCTTTTACACCAAGTAACTTACAGGGTTACTTCTTGGATGTTGACTGATAGTGCCGCAAGGCCATGTATTTCAAGTCAAAGTCATTAAACATTTATGGTGACTGTACTTATTTTCAGATTTGGTATTTTAACAGCAAATCATTAGATTATCCTATAAATATTAGTGGAAGATATTTCAAAATATTAAAATTTCTTCTTTTTATTAAATTTAAAGTAATATTTTTAAACAGCATTCCCTTTTGGCTTATTTGCATATAGAGAGGGATCATGGGAAGCCTTCAGTAACTTTTTAGAAGAATTTTACTTTACTAGGATTCAATTGCTTACAAAGATTAGTAAATTTAGTAGTTTTATTCTGACACACGAGATGCAAATGCTGCCCCACCTCCAGCTGAATTTAAAATGCAGTGGCGTGGTGCTTTTGTTAGTTTAAATAAAGACATTGCTACTAATAAATCAATTTTTTCTTTTATTTGTCAGAAATTCCTTATGCAACCAAGCATATTATATTTTAAAATATTGCACTCAGGAAAAACTGTCAAATACATATCTAATTAAAAAATTTTTAACACTTAAAAACAGTTCTCAACATAATAGGATCTAATCTTGACCATGTTATCAATTACTCTTAATTTGTTTATGATATATATATATAACTGTGATTCTACTGAGAATTTAAGATATCTTTTAAAAATGTCTCTATCTATCTACAAGCCTTTTAAGAAATATGAGCTGTATTGTCGGCCCTTATAAAGCCAACTGCTCAAAACATTGGTCTATCATACCACTAAAATTATATTAAGACCGCGATTGCTAATTTATTAAGCATTAAAGATATCTTCTTAAAAATAGTATCAAATAAATCTGTGAGGCAAGCACACTTTCTGCCCCATCTGCATTTCTGTAAGTAAAACTCTGCCTTAAAACTCCGCCCCTGAAATCCCATCCTGCCTCAGTGAGCAGACATTCCTTTTGTGATTGGCTAAGTCAGAGGGAGGGGCCTTTGCTGTTTCAAGATGGCAGCCCCCGGGGGCGCAGCAAGCCATGCAGCCAACATGGTGGCTTCCAAGTCACGCAGCTCAACATCGTGGCTGTCTACACTGTTCTCTGATAGAAAAGATGATTTCCTTATTCTCACAATGAACAAGGGAAGAGCAAACCAAAACCCCTAAAAGATAGATGACCAACATTATATTGCATCCAAACAGAAATCTCATTAGCTGTTTATACCTTTTATAATTATTTTAAAGAATATCAATTAAATTTAAACTGTGGTTTTTGTATTAAAATTTTTCAGTTGAGATCTTAAAAATTAATCCTCTTTTTTAATTAGACCAATGAGTAACATATTTTGAATTCCTAATTATTTCAGAGAAAACAAAAATTATTTTCTTGAAAATAAATTTCTATAACTTTAGGCATCTAGCTACCACAACTACACAATTTCTCCCAATTCAATCTGAACCTTAAACTTTTAGCTGGTAAGTCAAATATTTAGCATTTCTCAATCAGTAACATTTTTAAGAATAAACTTCAAAAATGCAAGACATAATCAACCAACAGATTTAATTCTGGCCTCTAGATTTTTCATGAAGCAAATTAGATTAATATTTTAGCATTTTGTTATTTCAGAATATCTAATTTAATTTAGCAAACTCCCAAAGCCTTGGGCTGCCATTGACAGGAAACAGGTAACCATTAAATTGTAAATTAGCTACATTCTTTCTCCCAAGGATGGGAAACTGGGAAGCAAACCTGTCTTTAAAAGTTGCCACTGGCGGGAAATTCTTGGCCTACCTGCTTGTTCTGTTGGGGGAAGGGAGGCTAGCCCTTCCTCCATTAGAAATTGCTTTGGGAAGCCAGCCTTAATTAAAGGGCGTAGCCGTCTTTTACCTGGGCTACTTAGATTTTTATAATTAATATATTTCAATAATTCTTGAGATTCAAATCCAAACTATTATCTTAAGGCATATTCTTTAGCAACTTTTTGTAACAGAGACAATTTTACTGAATTTCCTTTTCAGGCTTGAAGTTAACTTTGGAATGCGGTTCATTAACATTTTAAAGACTACTCGTTATTATGGAAATATCAATCTTGTTGCTAGAACCAGCTTGCATCTTTTTTACTTTGGGTAAAATTTTGCCATTTTTCTTAGGAAATAATCAGTCTTGGGTTTTATTTTGTACGTTTGTAAAGAGATTTCAGCTCAAAACTCTATCTAAATGTCCAAAATCGGACGATGCATGCATTAGTTCAAGCCAGTTTTTCTCTTTACACGTGCACAGAAATCCCAGATGCATTTTTAAATTTTATAAAACTTTTCAATTACAAGAAAGACTTTAAATTGGAATAGTTGGGGAGGGGGGCATCCATATTTGATCGCCATGTGTTTCCTTCTTCCCTTCCCCCACATCCTGCTTTGGGGGTAAGTTTCAGCAAATGACTCAGATGGTGTATTTTTTCCAAAGTCATGCTTAATTGAAAAAGACATTTTAAATTTTTTCCTATTTCGCTTCCCAAAGTTATGGCTAGCACCCAAGATGACCTTGGCCAATTTTAGGTGTTCCAAACATGTTCTCTGGTAATTTTTAAACAAAACATTAAGTAATCTCATTGTGGGAGAGCTTATAGCTCAGCCTTTTCCCGCCACCTTTGAATCTCTCCACACCAGAGGTGGATTCGGCAGCAGGATTTCATTTCTTATTACAGATTTTAGATTCCAAACACAAATTAAGATATTAATTTGAACAAGAAACCACATTAAGATGACCATGGCATTCTTTTTTTTCAGTCTTATTTAAAAGAGTACCTTTTAATATTCCAATTTCTTTATAATTTGGCCTTTTTGCACAGGTGACTCTATTAACGGCAAATTAAACATTTCAGGATTAGGACATGGAGGTGGAGGGAGCCATGAAGGCCATTCCTCCCATTTTTTCTTTTCTTTCTGCTCCTCTTAAGGAGTGGAGGGTGCAAGGGGGAGGAGATCTATCCTCCTTGACAGCTCCTAAAGGCTCTAGCAAATGAAATACCATTTTCCACAAGGGGAAACAATTTTTGGCAAATTCTGATTAACTTTTTGGCAAACTTTTAAGATCCAATGTACCTTTTTCAATAAACTGTGGATGAAAGGGGCCACATGCTGACCTGACAAGCTCAGGAGAGGCTTACATGACAGTTTTGCAGACCTAAAGTAACCACAAAGGATGGTCTGAAATTAAACCTTAACTAAAAGCAGTTATGGTGGGCAGTTACGTCCTAAGCTGATATCTTCACTGATAAGGTCAACCTTTACCGTAACTGAGCCTATCTGTCTTTTTGCATCTATGATAACATGTCCTTGGGATGTCTGGGTAACTTGTGACTTCCCTTTTTATGGAGCCCCTGGGGCACAGCCAGGTGTGCTCGGCCCAGGACAGATGCCACAGATTTCTTCTTAATTGTTCCTGCACCCACCTAAGTATGTGTCCATCATTTTACTTTTTATCCTATCACAGAGATTTCCCCGCTTCGCTTAATCCCACCTCCTTAAATCTGTCACCAATGAATTTCATGTATAAATACGAATATAACCCTGCCATTTTCTGGAGCACTATCTCAATTCGTTGAGGTTCTGCTTCCCGGCATATGTCGACAGTTTGGCTCAAATAAACTCACAAAAATTCTTTACAGGTTTCAATGGTTTTTTTATGTTAACAAAACCAAGGGTTATGTTCTATAATAACATTCAAAAACTATAAGAGATTACCTTCTAAAATTTTAACTCCTTAAGCATGCAAATCAATAGTCTATAATAAAGTTTCTTACTTTTTAAAAGCCTAATCTACTTTTTTATTAAAGTCAAATCCTGCCCCGTTAGCCTGGCTGAAGAAAACGTTCCCAGCCTACTTACAGCTCGAGACTTCTGAAGCTGATCCTGGACATTGCGTGCGGTGAATTTCCCCCACCTTTTTTCGGTGAATTTTCCACACCTTTTCTCGGTGAATTCTTTCTTCCTCACCTTTTTTGGTGAAACTTCCTTTTTTCGCTCTAGCGAAACCTTCACTTCCAGTTTTCCCGTTTTGGGCATCAGATGTTGAGTGTTTCCTTCCCACGTCCCACGTGGGTCAGGGTTCAGGAACTGGAAGCAGAGCCGCACACAAATGAAAATGAAAAGACAAGAGATAATTTGGAAATATTGGGGGGCCAGGCGGGCAAGTCCAACTCAAGGGGAAGGACTTCCACCCATGCTCAGGCCTCACCAAGCTTTAATTGATTTGGGATGCACCCATAGCATAGCCCTTAGGCAGGCGACCCCCCAATAACAGGCAGACTAGCCCATCAGCAAGGATTTACATAATAATAAATGGGGGAGTAGTTTCAGCTACCACTGTCTGGACAAACAGAGGTGGCTCCTAGCTCCACCCTTTGCTAGGGCTTCAAAGGCACCCAGCCTTCAGGGTGTTCTCTGTCTACACTTATCAGATAGTGAAGACAATAAACTGTTTCCCACACCTGCTGGCCTGCTCACCCCTAAATTCCCTCCGAGCCTGATCACACCCAACTGCCCCCTGAGCCACTGTGCTTGCTCTCAACTGCCTCCCCTGCTGGCCTGCTTGCCCCCAACTTCCCCCCCTGCTGGCCTGCTCTGCCCCACCTTCACTCCCTACTGGACTGCTCACCCACAACTGCCGCCCTGCTGGCCTGCTCACTCCAAATTGCTCCCCACTGTCCTGATCACCTCCAACTGACCCCCACTGATGGCCTGCTTGCCTCCAACTGGCCACCCTGCTGGTCTGATTACCCCCAACGGCCCTCCCCCAATCAGCCTAATCACCCACAACTGCCCTCCCCTCTTGGCTTCTAACTGCCTCTACCTTGGCCCCGCCACCATGGCTTCGTCCAAAAGAACATCTGGAAGATCTCCTGGAAGGTCTTCCAGTCTAATTAGCATATTACCCTTTTATTAGTATAGATAGAGGCCTGGTGCATGGGAGGGGACCAGCTGGTTTTCCCTGACAGGTGTCCTGGATCAGAGTGGGTGTCCTGATGGGGTTCCTGGCCAGCCTGGGTGAGGGGCTGAGGGCCGTTTTCAGGCTTGCCAAGCCCTGCAGTGGGAACCCTCACCCCATGGGGGTGTGGCCATCCTGGGTGAGGGGCTGAGGGCTGTTTTCAGGATGCCCACAGCCCCTTCAGGGTGGGGGGGTGGTCCCGCTGGGGTGCCTGGCAAGCCTGGGTGAGGAGCTGATGGCTGTTTCCAAGCTGGCCATGCCCTTGGCCACCCAAGCTCCCAGCCTCTCCTTTTTTTCTTTTTTGTTTCAGCGCTTCCTTGAGCAGAGGCCAGGGAGGGCTGGAAGCAGGTATCTGTGGTTTATCTTCTATAACTAAAACTTTGTAGCCTTGAGCGGAGCCCAGGGTGGGCCAGAGCAGGTGGAAAGCTTGGCTTCCTCCATCGCCGGTGGCAACCCAAGCATCTTGCTTGCTCCAGCTGCTGCCATCTTAGTTGGGTTAATTTGCATACTCGCTCCTGATTGGCTGGTAGGTGTAGCAGAGTGGTGGAGTGATGGTTAATTTGCATCTTTCTCTTTTATTAGTGTAGGTTGTTTTCTAGTTTCATATCATTGTGATCCCTGAAGCTGTTTGCTATGATTTCAATATTATTAAGTCTATTAAAAACTTATTTTGAGTCCTACCATGTGGTCTATCTTTGAGAATGTTTCATGTACACTTGAGAATGTATATTAATTAAACTGCTTTAGGATGAAATGTTTTGTAAGTTTCAATTAAATCAATCTGATCTAGTGTGTTGTTTAAGGTCATTGTTGTTTTCTTGATATTTTGTCTTGAAGATATATCCAATAAGGTCAGTGTAGTGTTAAAATGCCCTACTGTGACTGCATTGCTGTAGATCTCTCTCTTAATGTCTACCAAGAGTTTTTCATATATTTAGGTGCTTCTGTATTGGGTGAATACATGTTTACCAGGGTTTTGCCTTCTTGTTGGATTGATCACTTTATTATTATTAAGTGACCTTCTTTCTTCCTTATGGCCTTTTTCTGAAGTTTATTTTGTTAAATATAAATATTATTACTCCAGGATTTCTTTTGTTTCCATTTGCATGGAAATATTTTCCCATCCCTTCACTAGACAGCTTATGTATGGGTCATGTTTTCTTACCAATTCATTTACCCTATGTTTTGGTTTTTTTTTTTTGGAGCATTTAATGCAATTAAATTTAAGGTTATTATCGATAGGTACTTAATTGTTACCATTTTTATTCTTTATGCCTATGTTTCTCTCTCTCTATATATATATATATATATATACACTAATAAAAGAGAAAAATGGTAATTGGCTTATGACGCTACCCTTTTCATTGGCTAATCAGGGCTATATGCAAATTAACTGCCAACTAAGATTGACAGTTAACTGCCAACAAGATGGCGGTTAATTTGCATATGTAGGCACAATGCAGGAAGAAGGCCCCTGCCACTGACAGTGATCGGAAACCCAGGGGGGAGCTAAGAGCTGGGGGGCAGGGCAAAGGCGGCCCCAGGGCCGCCTTTGCCCTACCCCCAGCCATGATCGGAGAATCAGGTGCCTTTGCCACCCTGGCCAGTGATAGCAGGAAGTAGGGGTGGAGGCAGCGATGGGCGCTGGGCACGGTCGAAGCTGGCAGTCCCGGGAGCTAGGGGTCCCTTGCCTGGGCCTAAAGCGAAGCCCACGATCTCGGGGCCGCTGCAGCTGCGGGTCCCCGCTGCCTGGGCAGGACGCCTCAGCCAGAGGCGTCCTACAGGGGCAGGGGCGGAGCCCGCGTGATCGCGGTGCCCCCCCACTGCCACTGCAGGTCCCTGCTTCCCGGGCAGGACGCCTAGGCCAGAGGCGTTAGGCCTGGGCAGGGGCGGAGCCTGCAACCACGGGGAGCTGGGGGTCCCCTGCCCAGGCCTGACACCTCTGCCGGAGGCCTCAGGCCTGGTCAAGGGGCCGATCCGGTGATTGGTGATCGGAGGGTGATGAGGGTCAACTCCTCTGGCTCAGGCATCAGGCCTGGGTGGGGGGCAGAGCCGGGGATTGGGGGGATATGATGGTCCCCTTGCCCAGGCCTGAAGCCCGGGTCAGAGGCGTCAGGCTTGGGCGGGGGGTGGAGCAAGCGATCAGAGGGAGATGGGGGTCCCCTGCCCAGGCATGATTCCTGGGCCAGAGGCCTCAGGCCTGGGCGGGGGCCAGAGCCAGTGATCAGGGGGAAATGGGGGTCCCCTGTCCAAGCCTGACACCTCTGGCGGAGGCGTCAGGCTTGGGCAAGGGGCTGATCAGGTGATCGGAGGGTGATGGGGGTCAACGCCTCTGGCCAAGGCATCAGGCCTGGGCAAGGGACAGAGCCAGCAATTGGAGGGGTCTGGGGGTCCCCTGCCCATGCCTGATGCCTGCGCCAGAGGCATCAGGCCTGGGCTGGGGGCAGAACCAGTGATGGGGGGAAATGAGGGTCCCCTGCCCAGGCCTGACGCCTCTGTCAGAGGCGTCAGGCCTGGGCAAGGGGCCGATCCTGCAATTGGAGGGTGATGGGGGTCAACGTCTGAGGGCTCCCAGTATGTGAGAGGGGGCAGGCTGTTCTGAGGGACACTCCCTCCCCCCACACCCAGTGCACGAATTTCATGCAACAGGCCCCTAGTGTATATATATATATATATATATATATATATATATATATATATATACTAGTAGCCTGGTGCACGAAATTCGTGCACATTAAAAAGGAATGAATTGCCCTAACCCGTTTGGCTCAGTGGATAAAGCATCGGCTTGCGGACTCAAGGGTCCCAGGTTGGATTCCGGTCAAGGGAATGTACATTGGTTTCAGGCACATCCCCAGTGGGGAGTGTGCAGGAGGCAGCTGATCAATGTTTCTCTCTCATCCATGTTTCTAACTCTATCCCTCTCCCTTCCTCTCTGTAAAAAATCAATAAAATATATTTTTTTAAAAAGGGAATTAATTAGCTGAGATATTTTAATATTGCTATTTGCCCTTTTTCTATAATAGAAGTGTGAGAGATGAAATGAAATTAGTAAAATGTATATGAAAATAATATATAAATTTATTAATAAATAAACTGTAACAAAGGATATAACAACAACAGAGGCATGATATAAAAACAACAAAAACATGATTAAAAAACAACAGAGATGCAAACAATGACTGATCAAGTGATTAAACTTATTCTAATATCTCCCTGTATACCACATTAAGAGTGAAATCACTTTCAGAGTGCTTGACTAATTTCCCTTCTGATGAAGTATTTAGAACTTTAACTGTATCATCACATGCTCTTCAAACTCGAGAGAAAGCAACATATAACTCACCATGTGCAAAAACGGGTTCAGGTAGGAATATGCCTACTTTGTCTAGAGTTTGTCCTTGTGATTATTAATAGTCATCACAAACGCTGGCATCACGGGAAACCTTCGTCGAATCAATTTAAATGGGAGGCCAGTGTCAGACGGGGTCAAATTAATTCTTGGAATCAGAACAACCTTTCCCTCTGCAGATCCTGTTAATACTTCAGCTTCGATAATGTTAGGTCGTAATCTTTTGATAATAAATCTGGTACCATTACAAAGACCTCATTTACTATTGAGATTTGTCAATAGCATGATGATTGCACCCACTTTCAATTTTAATTTATGACATGGCATTCCAGAAGGAGTAATACTATTAAGAAATTCAATGGGAAAATTTTCCTTTTCAGCATCATCTGTTGAATCAATGGAATCATCACTCAAATATGTGTGAAAATCTCCATCGAGTATATCCAAATTTTCTTCATTTAATTTTTGAACATGCTCATTTTTTGGACAAAGAATTGCACATTTAGATATATTTTTAATATTTTCTATAGCAGTGGTTCTCAACCTTGGCTACACATTAGAATCACCTGGGAATCTTTTTAAAATACTGATTTATGGGCCTCATCCTCGAGAATTGTTTCTTTGTTATAGGGTGGGGCCACAACATTAGCAACAAAAAAACAGAATTTCCGGAGGATGAGGCCCAGAAATCAGGATTTTAAAAAGATTCCCAGGTGATTCTAATGTGCAGCCAAGGTTGAGAACCACTGATCTATAGATATAGCATTTCCAAAGGTAGCTTCAATAATAGATCCATTACAAGTCATTTCACTTCCACACTCTGCTCCAAGGGAAGGTTCCTGCCTGACAGCTCGCCCTCCAGAAAACAGCTGGGGGAGGGCGCAGCCATTTCCAAGACGACCCCTGCAGGGACTGACTTCCTTCCAGTTGGTCACACTTCTGGCCATGATGTTACACCCAGAATTTTTATAAGTAGATTTCTTCTTCTTCTTCTTCTTCTTCTTCTTCTTCTTCTTCTTCTTCTTCTTCTTCTTCTTCTTCTTCTTCTTCTTCTTCTTCTTCTTCTTCTCCTTCTTCTTCTTCTTCTTTTTCCTCTCAGTTCCTTCAACATTTTTTTGCAATGCTGCTTTGGTAGTAATAAACTCACTTACCCTCTTTTTTTGTCTGGTAAGCTGTTTATTTCATCTTTAATTTTAAATAATATCCTTGCTTGGTAGAGTAGTCTTGGTTTCAGATAATTGCTTTACATTTCTTTGAATATTTCATTGCATTCCCTTTTGGTCTGCAGTGTTTCTGTTGAGAAATCAACTGACAGCATTATGGGAACTCTGCTGTTGCTAACTGTCTATTTTTGACTTTAGGATTTTCTCTTTGTCATTTATTTTTGCTGTTTTAATTATGATGTTTCCTGGTGTGGTTCTGTTTTGGTTCTTCTTGATTGGGACTTGCTGTGCTTCCTGAACTTGTGTAGCTTTTTCCTTAATCAGCTTAAGAAGACTTCTGTTATTATTTTTTCACACAATTTCTCTATCTCTTCCTCACTTTCTTCTCCCTCTGTTACTCTTATGATGGAGATGTTATGTTTCTTCTCCCAAAGTTCCCTTAAAATCTCCTCATGCTTTTTAATTATTTTTCTTTTGCTGATATTACTGAGTGACTTTTTTTCTACCTTGTCTTCTAATTCTCTGATTCAAGCCTCTTCTTCATCCAATCTACCTTTTATTCTTTCAATTGTATTCTTTATGTTATTCTTTTTCTTTTTCATGGTTTCCATGTGCTTTTGCATGCTGTTGTAGTTCTCACTAGGTTTTTGAGCATCCTTATAACCATTACTTTGCACTCTCTCTCTGAGAAATTGCTTAACTCCATTTCATTTAGCTCCTCTTGTGGAGATTTTTTCTTTTTTTTATATACTCATGTGAAGATATTTTTGCCATTGATTTTTAGGGAGAGTGAAAGAGAGAGGGAAAGACAGAGAGAAACATTGATGTGAGAGAAACACATTGATTGGTTTCCTTCTGCAGGAGACTGAAACCAAGGTATGTGCCCTTGACCAGAATTGAACCCAGGAACATTTGGTCCACAGGCCGACACTTTATCCACTGAGAAAAATTGGCTAGGGCCTTTTATTCTGGGGGGGGGGGGGAATTTTTTGTTTCCCCATTTTGGCTGCCTGTTTGTGTTTATTTCTATTTTTAGATAGAACTCTATGATTAGCAGTCTGTGTAGAGTGGCCTTAAAAATTGTAGGTGTCCTGTGGGACCCAGTGGTGCAATCACATTGATTTCCTGAGCTCAGTGCTCTAGGAATGTCCCTTGTGTGTGTTATGTGTTCCCTCCAGTTGTAATTGTGTCTTGATTGTTGTTGGTTCATTTGTGGGTCTTACTGTGAGTCTCAGTCCTGATCCTAGCCTACGAGCTACTGTATACGTGCTTACAAAACAAAACAAAAACCAAACAGCAACAAAAATATGTAAAAGAAAAATAATAAACATTGATAATAATAGAAAAAAGAAAAAAATACTAAGAAAGTATAAAAGAAAAAGAATAAAAAGAAGTAATGAAAAGAAGAAAAACAGTATGAAAATAAAAATAAGAAAAAAAGCAGAAACAAATGAATAAAAATTAGAAAAATAATAGAATAAGAAAATTAAAAGAAAAAAGAGGTATAAAAGAAAAAAAAGCATAAAGAAATATAAGGAAAACAAGAAAATAATAAAGAAGAAAAAAGTGGATTTTGCCTCAGCAGAGTTTAGTGCCTACTAAAATCTCCCTTTGGATTTGCTGGTTGTGCAGCTTGTTGGATCCTGCTCTGATGTTGTCTGAAGCTTGCCACTTGTTGTATTGGTTCTGTATTTGGGTAAGATCTGTGGTGTAAGCCAATTTCAAACTGTATGTAGCCATAAGCAATACACAATTTGCTGTAGCCTGTGCATGGGAGGGATGAAGCTTCACATTAAGTCTGGCTTTTACCAGCAGAGGGCCTAAGAGAGGGTCAGCAAATGTCTCAAGGCATCCCAGAATCTACCACTGCCTGCCTCCACTTGCAGACTAGCTGTTGGACTTAATCACTGTAAGGCTCAGTTACTGGAAGAGCCTTTGGTGGAATTGGGAGTAGGGGGGGGGGCGCTATTTGACCTTCCATGAGGTGTCTTTAAGACTGCAGAGAAGATGGTGTGTATAATCCTCTGCCACAGAGCCACAGGTCTGGGTCTGTCTCTGATTTTTCCTTGACATTGCCAGGGCAGAGTACCTATCATTCAGTCGGGTGGGCCTCTGGATACCAGAGGTTGAGTCTGCCAGAAGCCAAGAGGGTGTTTTTATCTGGTCTTTGGTGACGGGGAAGTGCTAGTCTGGTTCACGGGAAAGTGGGCAGAATGGCCCTGCCCCCTGGTGGTCAGTGAGCATCGTAGTATAGATCAGCCGTGGGCAAACTACTGCCTGTGGGCCGGATCTGGCCTGCCGAGCCGAAAGAACGGAGGGTTCTCTTGCTCTCCCCTCCGCTCCTTCACCAGCAGCAGTGTTAACATGACAACGTCGGAAACACGGCCGCAGCTCCTTCTTCTGAGTTGGCGGATTTATATCCGCCCATTCTTAGAAGGAACAACCTCTCAATCTTCCAGAGGCTCCTTGTAATGCCCGCAGACGCGTCTCCTGACATCACCCTAGGAATGCGTAGACACATTATCGTGGTGATGTAGGGAGACACGCTCCTGGAGAGCACAGTATCAGAGCCTTTCTGAGGTAAGATTAAGAGCTCTACTCAAACACAATTTTTTCCTGTTCCCACATTCTGTACATCACAATGACTTGTTAATAAAACAGCAAAGACTTTCAGCTGTAAAAATGCGTGCTACAGGGCATTTGTGTTAACATGCACCACTGCACATTAGCATCAACGCAAACATGATGGAAACCTGTGTACCCTGCATTAACCCTAGCTGCGCTGCATTACAGTACTGCACCACACTGCAACGGCAGCACGGCTAGTGTGAACGAACCCTAATTCAGTGGGTTGAACAAAAAGATTGTATAGAAATGTGATGAACTAAAGATTTTATTACAAAATTGCTTAATTTCAGGGTATCATAAGTAATTGTACAAATGAAAAACTGAAAATCAAATGTTCATATCTAATACTTGGATGAAACCATTTCCTGGTAATGACATCCTGAAGTCTTGTACTTATGGACATCACCAGATGCTGGGTTTTCTCCTTTGTAATGCTCTGCCAGGCTGTCACGGTAGGGGTATATATATAAATATCCTGCCATTTCCAGCTTCTAATAAGAAAAACTGTTGCAATGGGCATTGAAAAGTGGCACTTGGTTGTTTTTATAGAGTCCAGTAGATACAATCTGACATTGATAATGGGCTCTTTCACACTATGTGCACTGTGGCTGTTTTTTGCCAGTAACGGAAGTGCTAGTGGTAACTACTGGTTACCCATGTTTTACACTGCCCTAGCACCTCCCATATAAGCGTGTCTGGAAGACACAGCAAAGTGCAGCTATGTGTGTTACCATAAACAAAGGGCCTGTGTGAAAGATACACAGGTTTCCTATGGAGGAAAGGGGTTGTTCTCTATGGTCAGGGTGTGCCTCTGTCCCATGTCTGAACTTTTTCAGATGATTTTGTTATATATATATATATTTTTTTTAGAAGACCAAAAATGTTATAGTAGAGCAAATTTAATCACTTGTTTTTATACTTTACTGTCTTATTTTAGTAAAGAATTTAATAAGAGAATGGTACTGTTGGTTTTAGCCCAATATTAAACATGAGTGGACCAAAGAAAAGGAAAGTGGACAGTGAATGCCAAGTGTTTAAGAGGGAGTGGACAACAAAATATTTTTTCACCGAAGTCTGATCAATGCCAGTATGTCTGATATGCCAGGACACACTTGCAGTCTTCAAAGAATACAATCTCAGCCGTCACTTTGCCACAAAGCATGGCAACTATGCTAGTAAGCAGTCACCTCAAGAACGGGAGGCTACTGCACAGAGGTTGATGGCTAAATTACAGGCTCAGCAAAATGTCTTTCACAGACAAACTGCAATTCAAGAGACAACTACCAAAGCAAGTTTTATGCTATCATTCAAATTAGCAAAAGCTAGCAAACCTCTCTCTGAAGGCGAGTTTTTGAAAGAATGTATGATAGAGACAGCAGGTCTCTTGTGTCCAGAGAGCAAAGGCAAGTTTGAAAAACTCAGCTTATCGCGCAGGACAGTGACTCGTCGAGTGGAACTGATTGATGAAGACTTGGCCAGCAAGTTAGATAGTAAGGCAGAGTTCTTTAAGTTTTATTCACTAGCATTGGATGAAAGTAATGACGTAAAGGACACTGCTCAGCTCTTAATTTTTATCCTAGGGATTAGTGACAATTTTGAAATTACGGAGGAATTTTTAGCCATGGAGCCACTGAAAGGAAAAACACGGGGAGAGGACTTGTATGAACTGGTGTCTACTGTCATCGAGAAAATGAAGCTACCATGGAGTAAACTTGCTAATGTCATGACAGATGGATCTCCAAATTTAACTGGAAAAAATGTTTGACTGCTAAAAAGAATTCAGGATAAAGTGAAAGAGGAGAACCCTAACCAAGATGTTATTTTTCTTCACTGTATTATTCACCAGGAATCATTGTGCAAGTCTATATTACAAGTTAATCATGTTGTTAATCCAGTCGTAAAGCTTGTTAATTTCATTCGAGCAAAGGGACTTCAGCACCATCAGTTTATTAAGTTTCTGGAGGAAACTGATGCGGATCACCACGACTTACTTTACCACTCTCGTGTCCGCTGGTTGAGTTTGGGCAAAGTTTTCCAACGAGTGTGGGAGCTCAAGGAAGAGATTGGTGCATTTTTGAAATTAAAGGGGAAGTCTGACGAATTTACTGAGCTGAGTGACGAGAATTGGCTGTGTGACTTTGCATTTGCTGTAGATATATTTTCACATTTGAATGAGCTAAATGTGAAGCTACAGGGAAAAGATCAGTATGTACATGACATGTACACTAATGTGAAAGCCTTTAAATCGAAGCTGATTTTCTTTTCCAGAAAAATTTCAGACAAAGTCTTCACTCATTTTGCCACACTAGCCACACAGAAGGAGACCATCCAAAACGTGAAGAAATACAGCAAATCACTGGATGACCTGCATGCAGAATTCTGTCGTCGGTTTTCTGATGTTGAAAAAATTGACCAGTCACTTCAACTGGTGGCCTGTCCTTTGTCACAAAACCCTGAAACAGCACCAGAAGAGGTGCAACTGGAACTCATCGATCTTCATTCTGACTTTGTCCTAAAGGAGAAATTCAGCTCTCTTGAACTAAGAGACTTTTATGCTTCACTTAATGAAGCCACTTTTCCAAACATCCGGAGGATGGCACAGAAGATACTGGTGCTGTTTGGGTCAACCTATGCTTGTGAGCAGACATTTAGCGTCACGAACATCAACAAAGCCCCTCACAAATCCAGCTAAACTGACGAACACCTCAGATGGATCCTGAGACTAGCCACAACAAAACTAACTCCAGACTTTGATGCATTAGCTAAAAAAGGAGACCAACAACACTGTTCCCACTGAAGTTGATGTTTTAAAGACCAAAAACCTTTCAACCCAGTCTACATTGCCATCTACATCTACGTCCCAGGCATAATTTGGAAGTTGCACTAAAGAAAATGTTTAACTTACTGTTTACACATTTTGTTCTTTTCTATTTGCTTTAGTTTTAAATTATTTATATTTAAGTTTAATTTGAAAGGCTTTTGTACCTTTCCTTTGTTAGGAAATTTTATTTTGCCTTTGCCATCTTCAATATAAGGTATGTTATTGTGCTATGATTCCTCCATTCTTTGAAGTTTCAAATTATAATAATTAGTGTTTACATTCTTTTTGTTAAAATGTTTGAAATGAATAAAACTATTGAAATAAAAAGACCGTACCCTTTTATGTAATGATGTTTACTTTGAATTTATATTAGTTCACACAAACACTCCATCCATGCTTTTGTTCTGGCCCTCCGGTCCAGTTTAAGAACCCATTGTGGCCCTCGAGTCAAAAAGTTTGCCCACCCCTTGTATAGATATACTATTTCCAAATGTAGCTTCAATAATAAATCGATTACAAATCATTTCTCAGGGGATTTCTATAATATCCATTCCTAAATGAAAACAGCTATCAAGTTTTCCATATCCAAGTTTTACTAACTATTCACTATAAGCAGAATCCTCTGATCTCATATTTGTTGTAAGAGATAACTTTCTGAAACATCCCCAAGCATTACAGTACTTTAAACTCTTTGTACTATGGCTGATCGCATAGCATGCAGTACAATACTGAGACATTGTCAAACATCCCCTCCAAGAAGGAGAACTTTCCTACCAAATACAACATTCAAATTTCTCTTAGTAATCTGTCTATGGCATTTATAGCATGACTGGATGCCATGGTGCATTCATCAAAAATGAGAAGTTGGGCCTTTTTAATAGTTTAGCAACTTCACTATTTATATTGAGTCTAGAAATTGAAGTTTCATTTAATGGAATTGGTAATTTATATTGAGAATGTAGGGTTCTTCGACCAAGAAGTAAATTTGCAGCAATTCCTATGGACGCTGTGGGTAAAACAGTATCACCACGACCTCTAATATAATGTATTAAAACTTTATAAAGATATGCCTCCACACTCCGAGGGCGGGTTCCTGCCTCAAACCTCGCCCTTGCTGGAAACTGCTTGGGGAGGGCACAGCTGTTGCCAAGGTGACCACCGCAGGACTGACTTCCTTCCTGTTGGTTGAGCCTCGGTCATGATGGGTTTTACACCCAGGGTTTCTATATAAATAGATACTAGAGGCCCAGTGCAAGAATTCATGCATGGGTGGGGACCTGCTGGCCTGTTGGGAGGAGGAGATGGTGGGAGGTTGGCTGGCCCACCCCCTATTGGAGTAGGAGGGGGGTGATCAAGGGTGGGGCTGGCCAGGGGGAGGGGCTATGGGCCAATTGAGGTGGGGTGGGTGATCGGGGGTGGCTGGGCTGGGGGAAGGGGCCACTGGGGGTGTTGGCTGGCCACCCCGCCCTTCATAAGGGTGGGAGAGGCCAATCAGGGGAGGGCCAGCTGGGGGGATGGGCCCTGGGAGGTTGGATGTGGGCCCCGCCCCCAGATCGGGCTGGTTCGCTGGCCACAGTGGGCATCATAGTGACCAGTCATTATGGTTGTTACAACTTTCCGGTTGCTGGCATTTTATATATATACACTTGAGGCCTGGTGCACGAAATTTGTGCACTGGGGATGTGTGGGGGACCCCTTAGCCCAACTGTGCCCTCTCACAGTCCAGGACCCCTCCTTCCTTACCGCCCACCTGCTTGCTGCTTCCTACCGCTTGGCTTGCTGCTCCTTAGTGCTGCCACAAAGGCCTTGGGTCTGCTGGGTGCAGGACCTGCAGGTTTGTGTCTCTGATACCTCCAGCAGCCCCCGCACCTTGATGGAGGGGCTTGGGGTTGCTGGGTGCTGGTGCTGTGGATCTTGTCTTCCATCAGGGCCCCAGCATCCCCAGCTCTGTGATGGTGGGGTTTGGGTCTGCTGTGCCAGGGCTGCTGGGTGCCAGGCCTGCGGGTTTGTGTCTCTGATCCCCCCAGCAGCCCCAGCACAGTGATGGCGGGGCTTGGGGCTGCTGGGTGCCTGGCCTGCTGGTTTGTGTCTCTGATCAAGCCCCCAGCAGCCCCAGCACCACCTCAGCTGGGCTTGGGGCTGCTGGGTGCCGGGCTCCCCTGTGTGTTTGTGTCTCTAATCCGGCCCCCAGCAGTCCCAGCAGCCCCATCACTGTCTAAATAACTTAAGGGAAACTTTATTTAGTCTTCTTTTTTTTTTTAATATATTTTATTGATTTTTCACAGAGAGGAAGGGAGAGAGATAGAGCGTTAGAAACATCAATGAGAGAGAAACATTGATCAGCTGCCTCCTGCACATCTCCTACTGGGGATGTGCCCGCAACCAAGGTACATGCCCTTGACCGGAATTGAACCTGGGACTTTTCAGTCCGCAGGCCGACGCTCTATCCACTGAGCCAAACCGGCTTCGGCATATTTAGTCTTCTTTTAAAAGCAATCTAGTTTAAAAATGAGTTGCAGTTAAGAGAGAACAAAGAACATGGTACCTAAGAGTGAGAGAGACAGACAGAGGAGAGGCTGGGCACTGGTCAGGCGCTTACATGCCAACTGTTCACCTGGGAAATGATGTCAAATCGGTTTCTTTAGTTTTCTGTTCAATGGTCTTCTCCAGCGAGTGGAGTGGCATCTGCTCGCTTCTCCCTGGGGACTAGCTTGGTGGTCGCCTTGGGGTCTGACTGCGTTCCAGAGGGCTCCGCACAGGCCTGCCTGCTCCCCTGGCCCTGTCCACACATTGCTTCCTCCGAGTCTTCCTTGGGCGCAGCTCTGGTCCATCACCTCCTCCTGTGTCTGCACCACTTCCACAGGGCCGAGAAAGAGGCCCACATGGAATTCAGGTCTGCAAGGAGCTGGTCCTCTGCTTTCAGAACCTTTGGGATCTCCGCTTGCAATTGTTCCCTTCCATGACCTTCCTTCCCTACCTCTGGCATCTTCCCGGAGCACTGCATGCCTGCCCTCCAGAAGCAGGTTGTCTTTGTGTGTCTTTCAGGGCAGCCTTCAGGGTCTGGTGGATGCACTGCGGCCCTTCCACGTTGGGCACCGGGCCTGAGGTCTGCCCAGGAAGGCGGCGGCTCCCCAGCAAGTCCCGCTGCACCAGGCGCACATGCGCCTGCCCCCACCCTCCCCCGCCCACCGCGCCCTACAGGCATGGAGGCTCCACGCTGTGCTCAGGGCCTGGGAGTTAAGCAGCAGGGTGGTCCTGATGCAGTAGAGCTGGGCCAGCATCAGCTTCCTGTGCTGGGCAGAGATGGGGGGGAGGGGGGAGGCTCAGGCTGGACCCTGGGGGAGGGCCCTGAGGACAGCTCTCTGCTTCTCCTGGAGGGCCCTTTGGGCTCCCCTGCCAGGCAGGTGGTCCTGCCCTCCATCTCTGATAGCTGGGAGGCACTGCCAGGGCTTGGTGCACCCCCAAAATTCCAGCGGGGCCCAGCCTTGTGAGGGGAGCCCTAAGTCCTAGTGCCGGTGGCTGTGGCAGCCAAGCAGAGTTCCGACAGGCTGCGGCTAGGGGCTGGGGGGCCACCTGGGTGGCGGCCCCTGCCAGCAGCTGCAGGAGGCTGGCCTCAGATTTGGACTTGAACAGGTGGGGCAGGCGGGGCTGCAGCTGGACAGGGGTGTGGCGGCGGAGGTGGGGTGAGGGCAGGGGTGAAGGGGCCTGTGGTAAATCTAGGAGCCAGGGCGCTGGCTCCACCACAGGGGCTGGGGTCGCAAAGTCTTGCAAGGAGGTGGGGGAGAGGGTGCCATAGGCAGAGTCCATGGAGCAGGAGCTGTCGACCCCGGGGCCCAGGGCCAGCAATTCGCTGGTTGGTGTGACAGATGAGGCGGTGGTACTGAGGGACATCTCGTCCGACTGGGACTTGGAGGGGCCGCCCTCGAACTCTGGAGAGGAGAGTGTCTCCCCAGGCTCCAGCACCACCATGGCCAGGGTCTCTGTGGAGCTGTCCGAGGAGCAGTGCTGGGAGTCCAGGCTATTGCTGCTTTTGCGCAGGATGGTGGGGGAGCTGGAGGCGGAAGTGCTACTCTCCCCACCCTCCTCTTCCTCCTCATCTTCCTCCTCGTCCTCCTGCTCATCTTCCTCCTCCTCCTCCAGGCTCTGCAGGTGCTGCTGGCTGCCTGAGTGCTCCTGCGCATGCAGCTGCTGCAACTGGTTCTGGGCATTGTAAATGGAGTCCACCCAGCCCCGGCACAGAGCCTGCCCGCTGGCCTGGAACGTGTAGGCCCCCACAGTGCTGTGGAACTGTTCAGGTAGATGAGGAGGAAGGAGCCAGGGTCCCGCAGCTCCCAGCACACGATCTTGTCCACCAGCAGTGGTGGCCTGATGACCCTGGTCTCCTCAGCCTTCTTCACTGCCTTGGTCACTAAGAGCAGGTCCGTGAAGAGGAAGCAGTACACATCCATCTTGCTGTCCTTTCCCTCCTTCATCCTCAGGCTGCCCTCCAACAGCAGCTGGCGCGTCTCCTCCTGGGAGGCACAGGGATGGGCGCGGTCAGGTCCAGGTGCAGAAATTCCTTCAGGAGCTTGTCCACCTCATTGTTGCTACCCTCCACCACCTCGTAGGCGTCCATGCGGCTCACCACGGCCGCCAACTGCTGCTGCTCCTGTCACTGCCGCATGCATGTGTTCACGTGGTGGATGAAGCGCTCCATGGAGCTGATCATGGTGATGACGGCCTTCTTGGCACGTGGCTAGTCCTCAGCACCTACTTGAGCAGCAGCGGGTACTGGGTGAGCCGCTGGTGGGGCTTGGCGAGCATGTCGCTCAGCTTCAGCCGCTGGCACTGCTGGTGCTTCTCGGCCCACGTCATGTAGGCCCAGAAGAGGTCGTCACTGCGTGTGTACTCCATGCAGCCCTCCTCCGCCATGCAGTACCGGATGTAGGGCTTAAAGAGGAAGCCGAACTTCTCGAAGCCTTTGAGGAGGTCCAGGGCTGCAGCAGCACCCACGTCCGCAGCGCCTTCTCCACCATCAGCGCCATCACTCTGCCCCACAGCCTGCGGTGCAGACCCGATCTCCATCTCAGGGATGTTGCTGAACAGGAGCGGGGCGTCGAGGTGTCAGGACTCCTCCCCAGGGCGACCCTTCCCCTGGGAGTCCCCACCGCTCCGTTCACCCCCTGGCCAGCGGGGAGCGCCCTCGGTGATTCCGCTGCTCTGGGCACTGGGGAGGAGGAGGCCCCTAAGGAGGAGGCCCCTAAATAGGAGGCCTCGGAGGGCAAGGCCCTGAAGCAGGAGGAGGCCCTGGAAGGTGGGTGGCTCCCCAGCATGTCCTGCTGCACCAGACACATGTGCGCCAGCCCCCACTGAGCCCTCCAGGCCTGTGCGGCTCCACGCTGTGCTCAGGGCCTGGGCAGTGCTATAGGAGCAGGCCTGGTGGTGTTGGGACTCCTCCCCAGGGTGACCCTTCACCCGGGAGTCCCCACTGCTCCATTCACCCCCTTGGCCAGCTGGGAGCACCCTCAGTGTGTCCCCTGCTCTGGGCACTGGGGAGGAGGAGGCAGCGGAGGGAGAGGCCCTAAAGCAGGAGGAAGCCACAGAAGACAGGCGAGGAGCCCAGGACTCAAGGCGCCCCCGCCGCCACCCCGTGTCCCGCTTGGGCCTGCACCCAGGAGTGCCATGGCTGTGGCTGGGCCACCGGCTGGGCTTGGAGGTGAGTCCTCCGCGCACAGACCCAGCAGCCTTCCTGGTGTGGGTGGGGGTTTCGGGTCACCTTGAGGGAGGCTCCGCCCTTTCTCTGCTCCTCTCCTGATGGAGCAGTGAGACTCCAGCGCTGTGGTCAGAGGAGCAGCCTTCCAGCCCCCAGGGCGCTTCTCGGAGTCAGAAGTTGTGCCATTGGCCTTTGCCTAGGACAGGACCTCTGCACCCCCAGGGTGCATAAACACACAGGGCTTCCATCAGGCTTCGCTGCTCCGCCGGGAGCCTGGGAGCCATTAGGCTTCGCTCAGCCACTTGGAGCCTATGTATGCAAATTAACCACCAGCTTTGTTGGTGGTTAATTTGCATATCATGCTGATTAGCCAATGGGAGGCATAGCGAAGGTACAGTCAATTACCCTTTCTGTCTATTATTAGATTATATATATATATATATATATATATATACACACACACATATATATATACATATATATATATACACACACACATATATATATACATATATATATATATACATATATATATATATACTAGAGGCCCGGTGCACAAAAATTTGTGCAATCGGGGGGGGGGGTCCCTCAGCCTGGCCTGTGCCCTCTCGCAGTCTGGGACCCCTCGGGAGATAACGACCTGCTGGCTTAAGCCTGCTCCTGGGTGGCAGAGGGCAGGCCCAACCCCTAGGTGCAGCCCCTGGTCGGGCTCAGAGCAGGGCCGATTGGGGAGTTGGGGCACTGCCCCCTGTCACACTCAAGGCAGGGTCGATGGGGAGGTTGCAGCGCCACCCCCTGTCACGCACAGAGCAGGGCCCATCACGGGGTTGGGGAGCTACCCCTGTCATGCACAGAGCAGGGCAGATCAGGGGGTTGGGGCACCACCCTCTATCACCCACAGAGCAGGGCCGATCAGGGGGGTTTGGGAGCTGCCCCCTGTCATGCTGATCCCGGTGCCGGGAGGCCTCAGGGCTCCACTGATCCCATTGCTGGGAGGCATATTACCCGTTTACTATATAGGATAGAGGCCTGGTGCATGGGTGGGGGACGGCTGGTTTGCCCTGAAGGGTGTCCTGGATCAGGGTGGGGGTCCCCACTGGAGTGCCTGGCCAATCTGGGTGAGGGGCTGAGGGCTGTTTTCAGGCTGGCAGGTGACTGAAGCTCCCAACCGCTCCTTGTTTTCTTTTTTTTTTTTTTATTCTGGGCCAGCTTTAGCTCTGGCTCCAGCTCTGAGGCTTCTGCTGCTGAAAGCAGGTATCTGATTTGTTTAGTTCTATAATCGAAACACTGTATCAACTCCAGCTCTGAGATCCCAGAGAGCTGAAAGCAGGTTTCTGGGGTTTTGTTTAGCTTCTATATTTGTAACAATGTTTCTAAAACTGTAAGCTCAGAGGCTGGCAAGGCAGGTGGGGAACGTTGGAGTCCTCCGTCACTGAAGCAAGCAAGTCTCATATTAGCTTCCAGCTGCCTGGCTACCGGCCGCCATCTTGGCTGGCAGTTATTTTGCATTTCGCCCTTATTAGCCAATGGGAAGGGTGGGTAGCGGACGTACGCTAATTACCATGTTTCTCTTTTATTAGATAGGAGATATATATATATATATATATATATATATATATATATATATTACAGTATTTTCATTACCTAAGTGAGAAATCTCAGACTCTGACACCTGAAGTAAGTGATGACCAAGACTATGTTGTTAGCAAATGGTAAAGTGGTGTTTAAATGTAGGTACAGTAGAATCTCAGTTCTTGAACTTACTTCATTCTAGAAGGCTGTTTGAGAAGAAATTTGTTCAAAAACCAAATCATTTTTTCCTATTAGAAATAATGTAAATTGAATTAATCCATTCCAGACCCCCAAAAGCAAAAAACAAAACCTCCCAAATATGAAAATACTCACAGTACAATTTCCTGAGATGTTAGCAAATGTGAAGTTTAGTGGTAAACTGACTCATACTCCCACATTCTCTCTTTTCTTTGTTGCCAGAGAGATGCATGACTCATCATACAGGTATCAACAAGGAAGGGTTGCTGGATCTCTAACTGAAGTTTTGTTCAACAACCAAGTCATTTTTTCCATGATCAACTTGGTTGAGAACCAAATTGTTTGAGATAGAACACATTGGAGAACTGAGTTTTGACTGCAATTTGATTCCTAATACCTGTTCTTATCCACAACACTATACTGCTTCACAGGTGTTGGAAGATTTTTATTTGTTTAATATTAAGAAAGTCAAGCAACTGAAGGAACAAATTGTGTTTAACAAGTGTGCTGCCTCTAGACATCATAAGCAAAATGTCAGCTTGCATTTCCATGGACAAATGCTCCAAAGTAATCATTATTTAACAGGAACAGTTTTTTCACCATGTGGTCAGGTATATGATAAGTTGAATTTTTTTAAAAAGTTGAATTAATGTAATATCTACTTAATCAATTTAAAAATACTTTTCTTTTTATTCTCCAAAAAATATACATTCTATTTTTTTTTTAGAATTTATTTGAAACACTGAAAAATACAGTAGAAAAAGCACACAATTCCCCTAGCCCCGTGGTCAGCAAACTGCGGCTCGAGAGCCACATGCGGCTCTTTGGCCCCTTGAGTGTGGCTCATCCTAAGCCTTAGGAGTACACTAATTAAGTTAATAACAATGTACCTACCTATATAGTTTAAGTTTAAAAAATTTGGCTCTCAAAAGAAATTTTAATTGTTGTACTGTTGATATTTGTGTCTGGTGACTAATGAGTTTGCCGACCACTGCCCTAGCCAGTTTGACTCAGTGGATAGAGCGTTGGCCCATGGACTGAAGGGTCCTGGATTTGATTCCAGTCAAGAGCACATACCTTGATTGCCAGCTCAATCCCCAGCCCTGATTGGGGCACATGCATGAGGGAAGCAACCAATCGATGTGTCTCTCTCACATCAATGTTTTTCTCTCTCTGTCCCCCCCTCCTCCCTTCCACTCTCTCTAAAAATCAATGGAAAAATATCCTTGGGTGAGAATAAATAAGTAAATAAATAGCACACCATCAACAAAATTCAGGTAATAACTTCATGAACAAAACTCCAAAGGCACTCTTTTTTTTTATTTTCTCTGTCTACTAGGCAAAATGATTATTCTTTGGGGCACTGTGTAAATCTCAACTTTTCTATACATGGTTCCTGAGCCTCCCAGACAGTTTTTATAATTTTTTTTAATCTGAAACCAATTTTTTCACACTTTCCATGTTGGTCAATACATTACATTGAAATTATATTTTCATTTTTACATCATTACTGCAAATCTTACAGAGCCAGAATTGGGTATGTATTCATCTCTCTGCCTCTACTACTAAATGCAATGCCCAACACATAGGAAGTGTTTAACTATAGTTTAATGAAGAGATGGGAAGTACTCTTGCTGAATTAATAATGATATTTAATCTGGAAAAAAAAAACCCAACAATTACACTCCACCAAAATGTATCTAAAATCCAAGATAATGGAGTTATTTTCAAATGAATGGTTATAAAATCATTAACAAAATGCAAGTTTTTATAAAAATGAAAATATTACAAATGGCCAAAATGTTACCAAATTAGATATATTATTATTTTCTTCAATACACAGTAAGAATGCCTAAGAAATCTCTATATACTCCATTCCCATTCAAACATATACCAAATTAGTTAGATTTTTGGTAGAAAGAAAATATTATAAAGCAGAGCATTTTGATATGATTTACTGGTACTTTTTAAAGTTCTTAATAAAATAATAACACAAGTTCTGCTTAGGTATTTTATATGTCCCTTAAGAATGTACTGACAACATGCTTGTTCCATTATTGAATGGTTCTTCTAGACAAATCTTTGGTTTCCCAAGTGTTGTACACACAGTACCTTTACTGCTATTATTTTATGGCAACTTGTACTCAAGTACTTTGGCTTGTAGCTACATTTTGGATGGTGTACCATTAAATTGCAACAATTTTCACATAAAATTCTTAATAGCAATTTTTGAGAAAAACACCAGGTAATGGCAATGCTAGCTTGACAATGAATGAGAAAAACACTACAATACTTGATTATTTTATCTCCATGTTTCCTTACAAACTATGGAGTAAACTAGCTGTTAGCAACAGCAAAGTTCCTAATCTATAGTCAGAATAAATTCCATCTTTATTTATAAACACCTTAGCAGCTCTTCAAAATGTTTTATTTCCACAATATGGGAAAAGGATAAGTTCTTTAAAATCATCTTTGGAAATAAAATACTTATACCTTTAACTATTGTTCTCTATTCCTCTCCCCATAAAAAGCTGTCAATCGCAAAGTAATTAATTAATTTGTAACAAACACTAGTGTTCCAACAGAGGGCACTATTCTAATTAAGAGATTATTGCATAAGCACAGAACTAATGATAGTTAAATTGTTAGAAATTAATTATTTTTAATGGGACAGTAGACTCATCAATATTTATGTCTAAGTATGAACTTTTTAAATTTTCCCCAAAAAGCAATTTATTACAATGAAATTAGTGACTAGATATCAACTTGATAGCATTTCCAGATGAGATAATTTCTTTCAGTTGATATGAGAGTGGAAATCCAGAAAATGATCCAGTGTCTTAAAAAATATTAAATGTTGCATATTTCACAATAAGATTTTAAATAATTTATGTTTATAGGCTCTCCTATGAAACTAATAATATTAATAGTTAAATGCCTTTTTAAACTTATTTTCGCTAATAACTAATGAAACTCATAACACTGTCTTGTAAAAATATATTAGAGGAGCTCCAAAAATATGTCACCATATGGTTTTAACATGAAGTGTTCAATAAGAGTACTAAGTGAGACAGAGTACACATTTTACAGACTAATACATTTTCTTTCTCAGTCTCTGAACTAGCATCTGGAATTATTCATGGGCATAAGCACTTTAGAACTCATTTTAGTTTCTGAAATATAGCCTTTTATGCTGAAATGAGTTTAGTTCTATTAAAAATGAATGACTGTAAATTGGAATAGTTGTATATTCTTTAATACCTAAAAGAAACAAAATATATATATATTGCTTAAGGAGATCTTTAAAAGGAACAGGAGAAGGGGGTGTGAAAACAAAGTGAATAGGAAATAAAACCCTTTGGCTCCAAGGTTTATAAGGTAATCCCTTTTACAAAATGTATCAGCTTGTATTTTAAAAAATATGTCATTCCGTTAATATTCAGTAGCTTTGCAATTAATATTAACTCTGTCATACTGTCTATTACATATCTGCTTTTTCATAAGTATTTCATTTTTGGCAGCATGCTGTGTTTTTCTGCTGTTCTAATTAATGAGCTCTTCTCACCTTGTGATTATCTAATTTTCACTTAATTGCTTTATAGTAATGAAGTTCATCTTGCATTCTTTCCCCATAAGAACAAAATTTTTAATGCAAAAAATCTTCACCTTGTAGAGCTGAAAGTGATACATTACATTAGGATCATTTATCTTCCTCTGAGATTTAGAAGACCACAGTTTCAATTGAAATTTAAAAGGTTATTATAAGTCTCCTATATTCAGTTGCTCATCATTTATTGAATGTCATACATTAACTTTCTTTGGAAAATAACATTTCCCAGAAAAAGAAAGCAGTAGAAAGCAATATTATACAAAATATATTTCTTTTTTTTCCTTTTTTTAAATGAACTACTGATGTGAGATATCTTTCATGCTCAGTGTTTCACCCATCATATTCCACAACTTACCTTACTACTTCCACATCTCATCAGCAAATATTCAAACATAATTGAGGCTATTTATTACATAATATGATAATTAAAGTCATTTGAAATGATTATGTCCATCCTTTCTGTAATAAGAATCTTTACATTAACTGCACATTTGAAATCAAATTTGGGTATTAAGCATAAAGCTGTAGCAACCATGTAAATTAATCTATACATTTTTAATATGGTCACCATTTGAAGCAAAACAATTTTTCAGATCTAATTTTATATCAGGACGTTGCTGTATTTAAAAACAAACAAAAAAGCAATAGAGTCTTCTAGGTAAGGGATCTACATATAAAAGCTGTGTCCTTAAGGGGGCTAGCTCAATTCTGCTATTAAAATGAAAAAGAAAGTTTGTAAAACTACTCCCTCACCAAGCTTTTCAACCACATTGATGCCTACAAGACAAAACAAAACACTAAATTTAATTTTTCTAAACAGTTAACTCAAGAATATTGAAAATTCTCAATCTGGATCTTTGTATATTTAATATTCATTTACCTGGTTTAAAAAGAAAATATGAGGATGGATCAATAATCACTTAGCTATGCAACTGACATTTTTCTTTCAACATCTGAAGTAAAATAAAAACTTAAGTACTGTATAATCAGAGCTTCCGCATGTGTGGATTCTCTAGTGTATATATCCAGATAAACTTTTAATAAAAGTTGTTCCCGTCAAATATGATTGACTAATTCTCATTAGTGCTTAATGCCTTTAAACAATACTTAGCACAGCTGCTTTTGAAACTCAGTATTTAATTGTTGTTAATGGGACAACCAGTTATGAAAGACCAATGAGACTTCAAGATGGGTAGAGTTTTGATTTTGTGCAATAAATATTGCCACTGAATTTTGAAAGGTTCTTTTTATTAAAAAATGGCAACTTGAAATTACTTACTGTTGTTTGTGTAGTTAGAAACTTAATTATAATCACTAGCTATTATATTTTAATTTAAAATGACAGAATGCTTCTTGTTTTAGTTGTAAAATCTACACTTCTGATATAATCTCCATTAGTTCTGAACAGTGTTGCTACTGCACCTTCATTTGACTAGAAAATTGCCAGCAAGAGCCCCTCTAATGAATAATACAATTGCAAAACACCATAAAGCACTCCAGTCTGATTAGTTTCATAAAAAGGATGATAAGCTATCTCATGATTAGCATATTATCATGAAAAACAGGAAAACTTTTGTTTTATGGTGTTTCCTTGGTATTAAAACTAGGTATAATGAATTAGAGGACTAGATAAGTAATTTTTCTCCTGGCGTGATTAAAATTATGATCATGCTGTGACAATAGGAAACCACTACCATCTCAGATGAAATCAGAAGATTCAAGATATGAAAGAAGTTTGGCTGAATCATAATTTTCAGAAAATATTTTATACTAGAGGCCCTGTGCATGAAATTTGTGCACTTCGAGGAGGGGGTCCCTCAGATTGGCGTGTGCCCTCTCGCAGTCAGGGAGCCCTGGGGAGATGTCAGTTGGACATCCTTAGCATTGCCACAGAGGCGGGAGAGGCTCCCACCACTGCTGCTGTGCTAGCCAGCTGTGAGCCTGGCTTCTGGTTGAGCACGCTCGCGCTGCGGGAGCACACTGACCACCAGGGGGCAGCTTCTGCATTAGGTGTCTGCCTCCTGGTGGTCAGCGTGCATCACAGTGACTGGTCATCCCACCATTTGGTTATTTGCATATTAGCCTTTTATTATGTAGGATATGCTGTAGATGAGGCCCCCTAGAACCATAAGAAATGCAAAAAATGCACTGTTAACTCATTCTCAAACTGCCCCCACTTAAAAGCAAATCCCGCCCCCCCCCCCCCCCCCCGTGGGGCGTGTGCTGCACCTTGGGAACCAGTGGGCTTGACACTTTTCCTCTCTGAGCTTCATTTCTGAATACATACGCTTATACCCTGGGAATTGTAATCTCTTCTCCACCTACCTCACTGGGTTGTCATGAGGAGATTCTGAGCTAATAAAGCTAGAACTGTTTCATCAAGTAAGTGATGTCTAAACGGGAAGGGATTGTTATTTTTAAGCCCATGGGTACCCTCACAGGTAGCAGGTGCTGATTAGGGAAGGAGGACATGATTGTTTCCTGGGACTGTAGCTATCGAGGCTTTGCAGAGGGTTCCACAGGCCTCAGAGGGGTGGGCTCTGACCAGCAGCCCTATAGCAGTGGTCATCCCTGGAGGTGCTGGTGAGGGGCAGGGAGTTAGGGGGGCGCTAGGGGAGCAGCGAGGCCGAAGGGGAAGTAACTGTCAAACCTTCCCGCTTGGCGCCATTCTTTAAATTGTATGTGGCTGTTCGCAGCTGTATCTGCTCAGGGCAGGGATGCAATCTCCTGGAGTGGGGTGGGGGCTGGGCCAGGGCGGAGCCAGGTGGGCTAAGAGGGCGGGTTTAGCTGCACCCCCAGCAAGCTTCAGTGCTCTTCCTCTGTGGAGACATCACTGCTGCTGTGGGGCAGGGGAAGGGTCTGACCCTGGGGATCCACTCAGGCCTGCCTCCACCCACGTCTGGAGTTGTAAGGAGGAGAGGCATGCCCGGCCCCAGCGGAGGGGGCCCGGCAGCGGTGGGCAGAGGGCCAGGTGCCTTGGGGCGCTGATGGGTGGTGCAGGTGTGCTGTTGTTGTGGGCACTCCTGGTGGCGGGGGAAGAGATGGGGAGGCGGAGGTGTGGGCTGCAGGCTGGGTCTTCTCCCCATCCAGTCAGCCTCCCATACCCCCAGGGGTGCGGGGGCTGGGATAGGGGTAGGGTGTCCCTGCAGGGAGATTGGAAGAGCTCCCTGTGGCTGCTTCCTCTTCCTTCTTTCCAGTCTGGGCTCCTATCAGGCACTGTCCTCAGACCCCTGGGAACTTGGCTCTGGCTGCCAGCCCCCTGCTGCATGCGCATCAATATGCAAATTGGTCATTATGGGCACTATCATGGACAAATGAACATATTACCTCTTTATATGTATAGATGCCAAACTGTTTGAGGGAAAGTGGATTTCAAAAAGCTATTACATATCTGCTAGTGCAATATCAACCTATCTATATAAAAGATAACATTTTATCAGTGTTAAAAATCAGAAAAACAAATGATGGTAAAAGGTCTCTGGCTTTTCTCACCAACTTGTATTTTTCTTAAAATAATTTGAAATCGCTATTGGAGATGGTTGTATCATTGTGAAGTCTTCCTTGGAGACTAAAGTTCATGACTCAATAGTGAAGTCTGAGTAAATAATTGATACAGAAAGGCAGATAGAGAAGGACATTTATTGAAGAGTAAATAACATGTCCCAAAATATGGAGATTAGAAAAACTACAACATATTCATGACACAGTAGTTAGGTATGTCAAGGGAAGGGTTCATGGAGTAAGTAGATTTTATATAGGACCAGTAAGGCAACCAATGCCAAATCATAGTAGGTCTCAAATGCTAGGCTAAGGGGCTTGTTGAAGAAATTTTAGAATTGGCATTGTCTGATTGTTTTTTAAATAAATAAAACAGCAGAGTGAAAGGCTGATTGAAGAGGATCAATGGGAAAGTAAAGAGATTGGTTAGGCATGTTTTGCCATGATCTTGGTAAGAGTAGTTAAACTAAGGCAATGTCAATAAAGGTGGAATTGAGAGAACAGGTTGTGGAAATAGTTAAAGAATTCATCACTTATGTTAAAAAGATGTTCAAGATGCCCTAGTTGTTTTGGCTCAGTGGCTGGAGCATCGGCCTGCAGGCCGAACGGTCCCAGGTTCAATACCTATTAAGGGCACATACCTCAGTTGGTTTGCAGGCTCCTCCCCAGCCCGGGCCCTGGTCAGGGCTCCGGCAGAAGGCAACCAATCGATGTGCTTCTCTCACATCGATATTTCTCTCTGTCTTTCCCTCTCTCTTCCACTGTCTTTTAAGATCAATGGAAAAATATTGTTGGGTAAGGATTAAAAAAAAAATATGTGCAAGCTAAATGAAAGAGACAAGTCAGTCTAGGAAACCCTGCTTTCTATGCTGAGTATTTCATGAAGTACTATTTAGAGGGAAGACAGTAAGTTTGATTTAGAAATGAAATACAAGTGGGACACACCAATGACTATATTATGAATAAAAGTAAAATCTCAAAAGAGATCTCAGGAGAGAAAACAACTTAGGAGTCATTTGTCTTAAGATTCTAGTTGAATTGATAGCTGCAGATGAGATCTGTGCTGCTGTGCTGAGAGAAAATAACCCTTCTTTTAAAAGGAACAATGAAGGAGTTGAAGAAGATGGCATCCACTCACATTCTCCCAGACCTAAACTAGAGTTATAATTAAATTGTAGAACAACCAACCTGACTAACCAATTGAAGACTTGTTGAACAGAAGTCTTATAAACAATGATTTACAGAAGACACATCGAAACTAGTAGGAAGGGTGGAGACGCAGAAAGGGCTGGCCCTGCACCCATGTACATCAGCTGAGAATTGAGATGAATATCTCAGCTGCAAAGGACCCCAATGAAGACATGGGGTCTCAACTCCATGCTGGGTTCCCCAGCCCATAGCACCAGAGCTGGGAAGAGGAGCCCACAAAATATCTGGCTGTGAAAATTAGCAAGGATACTGTTTTCCTGGGAAAGACTGGTGTCTTCTAGAAATCCAGGCACCCTCTTAAAGAACCTATACACAAAATCTTGTTTTAGGTAACTCACCTTGGAGAGGCTTGCAAGGACATACTGGGTTTTGTAGCCCCAGGAAGAGAGCTTAAGAGACAGCCACCAGTTTCCCTGTGCTGAGTTTCTCTCGCCGATGCCATCTTTTCTGGGACAAACACTCCCTTACAAATTGTATTAGCTTTGGGGTACTGTACAAGCCCCACCCTCCTGGCCACCCAGCCTATCTCACACACTGCAAAGGAATCTGCTGTCTGAGTATACTGTATAGACTTCCTAAAAATGACCTTGAGGGCAAACTTAGGGAGAAACAGAGACAGAGTTGTGTGGAACTAGGGTGGGGACAATTTCCACTCCTGCTACAGTGAGACCTCACAGTAGCACCTTGTGTGGTACAACACACATCCCCAAACCCCTGCAGGCCAGAGTAGCTGCACCTCTTGTGCCAGAGTGCCTGAAAAGTTGTCCCCCATCTCTCAGGGCCACAGTAGGGTGCTCTACCACCCTCAAGTGTTCCACTAGCTCCACCAGGGGAAAATAATTAACTCGATGATTCCAGATGGCCTTGCCCTGCTGAGATTGCATTCTGCAATATTGCCCATGAGCTGCAGAAGACTCTAGGACAGCAGTTCTCAACCTGTGGGTCTCGACCCCTTTGGTGGTCGAACGACCTTTTCACAGGGGTGGGCTAAGACCATCCTGCATATAAGATATTTACATTACAATTCATAACAGTAGCAACATTAGTTATGAAGTAGCAATGAAAATAATTTTATGGTTGGGTCACAACATGAGGAACTGTATTTAAAGGGCCAGAAGGTTGAGAAACACTGCTCTAGGAGGTCTGGGAAAACCCTGGGAAAAACTGAGTTTTGTGGCTCTTGGTGGGGGCCATATTTCCCTCCCACACCAGACCATTGTCACCATTACTGTGCAGAGCCTTCATTTTGCATGGCCAAATCTTGGTCTGTTTGGGCCTGATGAATACAGTTGGCTATACCCTGATGAATCCCTGAGACTCTGCCCCTACATAAAGGTCTGCTGTAGAATTTGGTGTACCCTGAGACTACTGCTGAGTAGTCTCAAACCTGGCAGTGGTGCTGAGTTAGAAATTGTATCACTATGGTGAATACCACTGACTCCTAACTAGTGAGTCACTGAGTGCCCTTCACACAACTCATGTAACCACCAGAGTTTCATTTGGTGACTGGGCCTAACAGGCAGCTAACAGGTAAAGGTGGACCTTGGGAAGCCTTGGGCCTTCTGCTGACGTGTCTGAGGCTCAGTACTGGTTGCAATGACTTGGTACACAGCTAGGCCTTTCCCACACACACCCAGGCCCCGCAAAGGCAACCACAAACTGTGGATCAATTTGTAGTTCCAAACAGGTAGCCCAGTACCAGTTACAGGCAGCTCCTGACATTGACCAGCACTGGATCCCTTTCGAAGTGGCACCAGAAACAACACACTTAGTGGTTCGGACCACATTAGAGTATGACCTAATTAACTCCACAAGTAGCACAGACAAAGGTAGACCTTGGCAGACACAGACCTTTTGGAACAAATTCAACTTTGTGGAGTCAGCTACCACACAGCAGTTCATACATTGCAATCATGGTCAATCCTCATAGAAAGAGAAGGGGTAAGCCCACCCATAGATGGGCCAACAGCACTCAAAACTCAGCTACAACAGGAGGGTTCACATACCCACACAGGAAACATTCCGGAGTACCTAGTTCAAGTGATCAAAGAGACTGAAACTCTGAGCCCCACATGACAACTACTACAAAATGCAGCCATGCCAAGGAATAGCAGAACTACCTAATATACAGAAACAAATAGACAGAGATAGCCAAAATGGGGGCACAAAGAAATATGCCTCAAATAAAAGAACAGTAGAAACCCCAGAAAAATAACTAAGTGAAATGGAAACAAACAAGCTGCTAGATATAAAGTTCAAAACAATGGTTATAAGGATGCTCAAAAAAATGTAGTGATGACTTTAACAAAGAGATAGCAAGCAAACAAAAGACATAGAAACCATAAAAAAGAACCATTCAGAAATGCAAAATTCAATGTCTGAAATGAAAAATACACTAAAAGGTATCAATAGCAGCCTAGATGAAGCAGAGGATCAATTCAGCAAATCGTATGACAAGGTAGCAAAAATACCCACATTTTTTATTGTAATTTTTTTTCAAATTTATTTTTATTGTTGAGACTATTACAGATATCCCCCATTTTCCCACTCTTTGGCCACCTGTTCCCAGCCCCCACCCCTCCCCTAGCCTTTACCACACTGTTGTCTGTGACCATGGGTTATGCCTATATATTTTTGGCTAATCTCTTTGCCTTCTTTTTTTCCCAGTCCTTCCCACCCTCCTATCATTTGAAGTAGAAATTGAATTATTTTACATAGCATAAAGTTCTCCAGGTCCATCCATGCTTTCACAAAGGGTAACATTTTTTTCCTATTTATAGCCAAGTAGTATTGAATTGTGTAAATGTACCAGAGCTAAGATTTCATTAATATGGGGAATTTAATGAAAAACTGAATGAAAAAGCCAAACATAGAGTCAGACTCATAGAGAGCAGACAGACAGATCTGGTGGCGGTGGGAGAGGGGTCAGGGGGAGTGTTGGGTATTGGAGAGATTGAGGAAAAAGGAAAAATAAGGAGAAGCAATTCATGGACATGGATAACAGTGTGGTAATTGCAGGGGGGAGGAGGGTTGGTGGAAGTGGAGGAGGGTATAGGGGGAATAAATGGTGATGGAAAAAGAAAGAAAATAAAACTCTAAAACATCAACAAATAAATAAATAAAATTGAAGGTGAAAAAAAGGGCTTCCAAAAGAAGAAAACACTAAAGGAGTTCATTACCACCAAACCAGTATTACAAAAAATGTTAAAGGCTCTTCTTTAAGCAGAAGAAAGAAAAAAAAGAGAGAGAAATATAGTTATAAATATAGTTATAAAGAAAAAAATGGAAATAAATATGTACCTATCAATAATCAATTTAAATTCAAATTGCTTAACTGCTGAAATAAAAAGACATAGGGTGGCTGAATGGATAAGAAAATACCATCATATATATATATATATATATATATATATATATATATATATATAACCACTGGGCTAGCAATCTATATAAGAGAAGAATATGCAAATTATCCAGGACATCGTAATTTCATGACCTAACAGCAGCGACCTGAAGCTGCATGGCGTCTGGCCAGGGCGAGGGACCTCAGGCTGTGCTCCCCCCAAGCCACCGCACCAGGCCAGGGGATCTGAGGCCGCACCCCCTGCACAGTGGGGCTTGACAGGGACCTCAGGCCATGCCCCCCCTCCCCAGTGCCGGGCCAGAGGATCTTAGACCATGCTCCCTGCCCAGCAGGGCTTGACGGGGGACCTGAGACTGTGTCCACCACCCAGCACTGGGCCTGGTGACCTGAGGTTGTGCTCCCCTACATGAAGGGTCTTGACAGGGGTGGGGCTGGCTGGCTCTCCTACATTTTCGAAACATGTGCTAGTGGTGGGCGGGGACTTGACTCTAGGTCCCACAGCGTGCCCCAGACTCTGACAGGAGGGGGATTTTCATATACATTTTTCTAACTTTCTTTCATTTTTGACACTTCTATTATAGAACAAGGGCAAATAGCAATATTAAAATATTTCCTCTAATTAATTCCCTTTTAATGTGCATGAATTTTATGCACTGGGCCACTAGTATTTATATAAGACAAAATATATATTAAAACAAAGCTGATAATACAAGACACAGAAAGACACTATATAATGATAAAGGGAGCAATCCAACAAGAGACTATAACCCTAATAAACATTTATGCACCAACATTGGTGCATATATATATATAAAGCAAATGTTGACAGATGTGAAAGGAGACATTAACAGTAATACCGTCATAGTAGAGGATTTTAACACATTGACATAAATAGATATTCCACACAGAAAATAAACAAGGAAACAGAAGCTTCAAATGACACACTAGATGAGATGGATTTAATTGATATCTGCAGAGTATTTCACCCCAAAGCAGCTATCTCTTTGTTGAAGTCCTCAATACATTTTTTGAGTGTCTTATAACCATTGTTTTGAACCCTATATCTATTCTTCTCAAGTGCACATGGGTCATTTTCTAGGATAGACCACATGTTAGGACACAAAACACATCTCGATAAATTTAAGAAGATTGAAATCATATCATATCAAGCATCTTCTCTGACCACAATGGTATGAAACTAGAAATCAATTACAGAAAGAAAAAAACCCCACACATAACACATGAAGACTAAGTAACATGTTATTAAACAATGAATGGGTTAATGATTAGACCATGGAAGAAGTAAAAAGTTACCTTGAGATAATTAAAAATGAACACACAAAAAACCATAAATCTATAATACAAATGAAAGCAGGATAAAGAGGGAAATTCATAGCAATACAGGCCTACCTCAAAAAGTAAGAAAAACCTCAAATAAACTATCTACCCCAGCCAGTGTGACTCAGTGGTTGTGTGTCAACCTATGAACCAGGAGATCATGGTTCAATTCCTGGTCAGGGCATATGCTCAGGTTGCAGGCTCGATACCCAGTGTGGGGTAGGCAGGAAGTATCTGATCAATGATTCTCTGTCATCATGATGCTTCTATCTCTCCCTCTCCCTTCCTCTCTGAAATCAATAAAAATATTTTTTTTAAATGAATAAACAATTGAAACTTGCACCTTACAGAACTAGCAGAAGAACAATAAATAAACTTCAAAGTGACTAGAAGAAAATAAGTAATAAAGGTTCGAGTAAAAACTAGAAGAAAATCCTGTATAATAAAAGAGAAACATGCAAATTAACCATCCTCCGCTATGTTCAAGCCACACCGACAAGCAATGCCCACAAGCAAATCAGGAGCAAGTATGCAAATTAACTCAACTAGGATGGTGGTGGCCATGGAGCTGGAGCAAGCAGGAGGCTTGGGTTGCCCCCGGTGATGGAGGAAGCCAAGCTTCCCACCTTCCCTGGAGGGCCCTCGGAGCCACTCAAGGCTACAAAGTTTCAATTACAGAAGATAAATAAATCCCAGATACCTTCTTTCGCAGGACCTGGCCCCCATTCAAGGCTACAAAGTTTCAATTACAGAAGATAAATAAATCCCGGGGGGGAAAAAAAAGAAAAACAGGAGAGGCCTGGAGCTTGGGTTGCCGGGGGGCATGACCAGCTTGAAAACGGCCATCAGCCTCTCACCCAGGCTGGCCAGGCACCCCAGTGGGACCCCCACCCTGATCTGGGACACCCTTCAGGGCAAACCAGCCGGCCTCCACCCGTGCACCAGGCCTCTATCCTATATAATGAAAGGGTAATATGCAAATTGACCCTAACAACAGAATGACTGGGAATGACTGGTCACTATGCCACACACTGACCACCAGGGGGCAGACGCTCAATGAAGGAGCTGCCCCCTGGTGGTCAGTGCACTCCCATAAGGGGAGCTCTGCTCAGCCACAAGCCAGGCTGATGGCTGCCAGTACAGGAGTGGTGGCGGGAGCCTCTCCCACCTCCTCAGCAGCACTAAGGATGTCCAACTGCAGCTTAGGCCTGCTCCCCACTGGCAAGTGGAAATCCCCCAAGGGCTGCCGGGCTGCCAGAGGGATGTCTGACTGCCAGCTTAGACCCGATCCCCTGGGGAACGGGCCTAAGACAGCAGGTGGACATCCCCCGAGGGGTCCCAGACTGCAAGAGGGCACAGGCCAGGCTGAGGGACCCCCCCCCCCCGAGTGCACAAATTTTTGTGCACCAGGTCTCTAGTAAATAATAAAGGTTAGAGTGAAAATAAATGACAAAGAGACAAAAAAAAATACAAAAGATAAATAAAACTAAGAGGAAAATCTTGGAAAAGATAAATAAGATTGACGAACTTTTAACCAGACTCATCAAGAAAAAAAGAGAGAGGACCCAGATAAATAACATTAGAAATGAAAGAGGGGCCAGAACCGGTTTGGCTCAGTGGATAGAGCGTCAGCCTGCGGACTCAAGGGTCCGGGTTTGAGTCCAGTCAAGGGCATGTACCTTGGTTGCGGGCACATCCCCAGTGGGGGGCGTGCAGGAGGCAGCTGATCGATGTTTCTCTCTCATCGATGTTTCTGGCTCTCTATCCCTCTCCCTTCCTCTCTGTAAAAAATCAATAAAATATATTTAAAAAAAAGAAATGAAAGAGGGGAAATAACAACTAACTCACGGAAAAACAAAGAATAGCAAGAAGATACTATTTACAACTATATGCCAACAAACTGGATAACCTGGGTAAAATGTATAAAATCCTAGAAACACACAATCTTCTGAAACCAAATCAAGAAGAATCAGAAAATCTGAATAGACCAATTACAACTAGTGAAATCAAAGCAGTAAAAAAACACAAAAAACTCCCAGCAAATAAAATTCATGAACTAGGTGGCTTCAACGGTGACTTTTATCAAACTTTCAAAGAACTAACACCTGTACTTCTCAAACTATTCTGAAAAATCCAAGTGAAGGGGCAACTTCCAACCTCATTTTATGAGGCCAACATTATCCTAATTCTAAAACCAGATAAAGACACAACAAGTAAAGCACATTATAGGCAAATATCTTTGATAAACTTAGATGTGAAAATCTTCAACAAAGTACTACCAAATAAAATCAAGAAATACATTAAAAGATCATACACCATTGTAGAAGCAATACCAATGCCTGGCTCAGAGTAGCAGCAGCATCCTGGCTTCCAAGGGTTTCTCTGGCCAGTGTCTCTCCCTTTAGTCTACAGCATAGGGAATATCTTTGTGAGCCTAAGCAAAGGCCTTTTTTTTGGGAAGAAAAGAAATTCATTTTCTCCTGGTGGGCCTGTATGCTGTGGGAAAGACCACCATCCTGTACATACTGAAGCTGGGTGAGATCGTGACCAACATCTCCACTATAGCTTTCAAAGTGGAGACCGTGGACTGTAAGGACATCAACTTCACCATGTGGGACATGGGCCACTAGTGCAAGATCCAGCCTTTGTGGTACCACTATTTACAAAACACACAAGGTCTCATCTTTGTAGTTGACAGCAATGACATAGAGTACATGAAGGGGGCCCTAGAGGAGCTCATGTGAATGCTGGTGGAGTATGAGCTCAGGGATGCTGTCTTACTTGTGTTTGCAGACAAGTAGGACCTCCCTAATGCCATGAATACAGCAGAGATCACAGACAAACTGGGCCTGCACACCATGCTCCTCAGGAACTTGTACATTCAGTCTACCTGTGCCACCAGTGGAGACAGGCTCTATGAGGGACTACAATGGCTGTCCAATCAGCTCTGGAACCAGAAGTGAGCAGCAATCCTCTCTTCCCACTCACTCCCTCCATCACCCTTATTTTCATCTCATGTGGCAGATGTACAACTATGGTGTGAGTGCTATAAATTGTCTCCATGGTCAGTCTCAGTGTGTTTCATCATGCTGTACATATGCAGATACAGCATGCAACTGGGTTTTTATTAAATATAAATAGTTCTTGTTTCCAATGAGGCAGTCTCTGGTACACCTATGTAATATTACTCAGTTGTTTTTGTTTGTTTGTTTGTTTTTGTTTTTTAAATAAAAACAGAAACAACTCTTTGTTTACTATTGAGAAGGGATTTTAGGAACCCAGGCCAGGGCCTCTAGGAGCACCTGTCAGATCAGCTCAACACGCCTCCTCTGGGCTTTACATCTGTTTTGAGATCCATTTTGATGATTAGTTTTTAATGCAAACTCAGAGAATTTTTAAAATAGTTACACAAGCAAGGTAAGGAGGCACTTGAGCACAGAGAAGGGAGAAATGTAACAGCTTGAGTCCAGTCGATCCATGGGCTGTCTCCTCTCTGGAGTGTGCTTTGGGCAGAACCAGTCAATACATTTTGCGTGGTCATTCATGCTCTTTCATAGGCTCTATCTGTTTGGCTCATTACATCCCATAGCATTTTTACTGGTACCTGTACTTATACCACTGTCCAGGGAATGGTCTGGGGCTGGGACCACCACTCACAGACCCCTTGCAGTGGTTCTGAACCTGTGGGTTATGACCCTTTCACAGGAGTCGCTTAAGACCATCGGAAAACACATATATAATTACATGTTGTTTTTGTGATTAATCACTATGCTTTAATTATGTTCAATTTTTAACAATGAAATTGGGGGTCACCACAACATGAGGAACTATATTAAAGGGTCACGGCATTAGGAAGGTTGAGAACCACTTAGAGGGACGCCAGCCTTCCCTTGGTTCAGCATGGGTCAGCATAGGTGCTGTGGTGGGACAACTCTGGTCAGAAGGGAAGACCCCCATGGTTCCCATGCATATGCACTCACTCCAGGTTGTTTGGGTCTCACCAGTAGGAACGCAGACAGGTGACCAGTCATCTTAGAACCTAGCTCCTTAGAGCCCCCGTCTACATGTGCTTTCATTCCCTTGGCCTGCAAGGGTCATATTTGAGAAAAAACAAACAAACAAACAAACAAACAAAAAAAACCAACTTCTACTGTTTCTGTTGTAGTTGGGTAAACAATAAAGAAGCTGGAGTTCTTAAAATTTACCTTGGGGAAATCCTCAGAATTGGTTTATCTCGTGTCATGGAACCTCTTACTGCTTTAAATTCATAGTTAGTAATCAACTGTTTTGTATACGTGTTTTCAGTTTTCATTTCAACAAACAAGCACTGTAATTATAGCTATTAGAATAAGTCTCTTAACTACTAAAAAATACACCATGATCAATTGGGATTAATTCCTGGCATGCGAGTTTGATATAATATCTGCAAATCAACTAACATATTAAACCACATAAACACACTGAAGAACAAAATTTACATGATCTTATCAATATATGCAGAAAAAGAATTTGACAAAATCCAGCACCCATTTATGTAAAATCTCTCAGAAAAGTGGGAATAGAGAGAACAAACCTCAACACAATAAAAGCCTTATATAACAAATCCACAGCTGACATTATACTCAACAGGAAAAGACTAAAAATGTTTCCCATAAGACAAGGAACAAGACAGGGATGCCTGCTTTCACTACTCCTATTCAACTAGTACTGGAAGTCATAGCCACAGAAATCAGGCAATCCTATCTAATAAAAGAGTAATATGCAAATTAACCATCATTTCCCCACTCCCTCACTCTGTCACTCCATCACAAAGATGGCAGCAGCCATGGAGCTGGAGAGAGCAGGAGGCTTGGGTTGCCCCCAGTGATGGAGGAAGCCAAGCTTCCTACCTGCCCTGGCCAGCCCTGAGCTCTGCTCAAGGCTACAAAGTTTCAATTATAGAAGATAAATAAATCCCAGATACCTGCTTCCAGCGGGCGGTGGCCTCTGCTCAAGGAAGCGCTGGGAGCCTGGGTTGCCAGGCTTCCAGCCAGACCAAGGCTACAAAGTTTCAATTATAGAAGTTAAATAAATCCCAGATACCTGCTTCCAGCCCATGGGTGTGGCCAGTCTGAAAACAGCCATCAGCCCCTCACCCAGGCTGGCCAGGCACCCCAGCAGGACACCCTGCACCATGAAGGGGCTGTGGCCAGCCTGAAGACAACCCTCAGCCCCTCACCCAGGCTGACCGGGCACCCAAATGGGACCTCCACCCTGATCCAGAACACCTTTCAGGGCAAACCAGCCCGCCCCTACCAGTGCACCAGGCCTCTATCCTATATAATAAAAGGGTAATATGCATATTGACCCTAACAGAAGAATGACTGGTAATGACTGGCCACTATGATACACACTGACCATCAAGGGGCAGATGCTCAATGCAGGAGATGCCCCCTGGTGGTCAGTGTGCTCCCACAGGGGGAGCTCTGCTCAGCCACAAGCCAGGTTGATGGCTGCCAGCACAGCAGTGGTGGCTGGAGCCTCTGGGAGCGGACCTAAGCCATCAGGTGGACATCCCCTGAGGAGTCCCAGACTGCGAGAGGACACAGGCCAGGTTGAGGGACCCCCCTGAGTGCACACATTTTTGTGCACTGGGCCTCTAGTAAAAAGAAATAAAAGGCATCCATATTGTAACAAAGGTGGAAAAACTGTCATTTTTTTAAAGATGACTTTATATAGAGAAGCTTAAAGACTCCACCAAAAAACTACTAAGTGGATAAATTCAGTAATGTAGCAAGATATAAAATTAATGTTCAGAAATTGGTTACATTTTTATATACCAATAATAAAATCTCAGAAAGGGAAACTAGGAAAACAATCCCATTTACAATTGCATCAAAAAATAGGAACAAATTTAACCTAGGGGGTAAAATTCCTGTATTCAAAAAATTATAAAACCCTGAAGAAAGAGAATGAAGAAGAGACACACAAATGGAAGCATATACCATGTTAATGGATAGGAGGAATTAATATCATTAAAATTTCCATAATACCTAAAGCAATACATAGATTCAACAAAATTCCTATGAAAATATCATTCCTATGAAAATAGAATCATTTGTTCTATTTCACAGAACAAGAACAAGTAATCCAAGCATTTATATGGAACCACAAAATAACCCAAATAGTGTTGACAATATTGAGAAAGAACAAAGTTGGACGTATCACTCTACCTGATATCAAACTATATTACAAGGCCATAAAAATCAAAATAGAAGAGTACTGGCATAAAAACAAACATATACATCAATGAAACAGAATAGAGAGCCCAGAAATAAACTCACACCTGTATGGTCCATTAGTATTTGAAATAGGAGGAAGAACAGACAATGGGGTAAAAACAGTCTACTCAATAAATGGTGCTGGGAAAATTGGACATATATATGCAAAAAACAAAAAACAAAAAACAAAAAACGAAACTAGACCACCTTGTTACACCATATACAAAAATCAGTACAAAATGGATTAAAAACTTAAATGCAAAACACAAAACTATAAAAGTCCTAGAAGAAACCATAGGCAGTAAAATCTCTTGACATTTTTCTTAGCAATATTTTCCTGATATATCTTGAGAGACAAGAGAAACAATAGAAAAGGTGAGCAAATATTAAACTAAAAAGTTTTTGCACAGCCCTAGCCAGTTTGGCTCAGTGGATATAGCATCAGCCTCGGATTGAAGGGTTCTGCGTTCAATTCTGGTCAAGGGCATGTATGTCAGTTTCAATCTCAATCCCCAGCCCTGGTGGGGCATGTGCAGAAGGCAACCAAACGATGTGTCTCTCTCACATCAATGTTTCTTTCTCTCTGTCTCTCTCCCTTCCAGTCTTTTAAAAAGTCAATAGAAAAATATCATTGGATGATGATTAACAACAACAATAAAAGTTTATGCACAGAAAAGGAAATCATCAACAAAATGAAAAGACAATCTTCTAATGAGAGAACATATTTGCCAATGATACATCTGATAATGGGTTAATATCCAAAATTTATAAAGAACTCAAAGTACTCAACACAAAAAAGAAACAATCCAACCAAAAATGGGCAGAGCACCTGAAAAGACACTTCTCCAAAGAGAACATACAGATGGCCAATAGACATATGAAAAGATACTCAGTGTTGGAAAAATTCAAATTAAAAGGACAACAAGATATCACCTCACACCTGCCAGAATGGCTATCATCAATGAATCAACAAACAACAAATGTTGGCAAGAATGTGGAGAAAGGGAAACCCTCGTGCACTGTTGGTGGGAATGCAGATTGGTGCAGCTATTGTGGAAAGCAGTATACAATAGAGTTACCCCCCAAAATTAAAAATAGAACTGCCTTATGATCCAGCAATTCCATTTCTGGGAATATATACAAAGAAACCCAAAATACTAATTCGAAAGAATATATTCACTCCTTTGTTCATTATAGCAGTATTTACAATAGCCAAGATTTGGAAGCAGCCCAAATGCCCATCAGTAGATGAGTGGATAGAAAAGCTTTGAGCCCTAGCCAGTTTAGCTCAGTGGGTAGAGCATCAGCCTGCGGACTGAAGGGTTACAGACTCAATTCTGGTCAAGGACACCTGCTGAGGTTGTAGGTTTGATCCCCAGTAGGTGGCATGTAGGAGACAGCCAATCAATGATTCTATCTCATCATTGATGTTTCTATCTCTCTCTCACTCTCCCTTCCTCTATGAAATCTATCTATCTATCTCTCTACCTATCTATCTATCTATCTATCTATCTATCTATCTATCTATCTATCTATCATCTATCACAGGGGTGGGCAAACTTTTTGACTCGAGGGCCACAATGGGTTCTTAAACTGGACCGGAGGGCCGGAACAAAAGCATGGATGGAGTGTTTGTGTGAACTAATATAAATTCAAAGTAAACATTATTACATAAAAGGGTACAGTCTTTTTTTTTTTAGTTTTATTCATTTCAAACAGGCCGGATCCGGCCCGCGGGCCATAGTTTGCCCACGGCTGATCTAGACACTAGAGCAAAGTGAGCCTGGAGCAAGTTACTGTTGCAGTTGGGGATGGAGGGGAAAACAAAGGTGAGAGACATAAGTAAAATCAGAGTGTCTAGGAAAAATTAAAGGGAAGATATCCTAAAACTTCCAGGAAATCTCCACCAATGGAGCCAAGAAAAAAAAAAAGCCTCTATTATTCTGTGAGCAACAAACCAAACTGGGTTGGGGGTCTCAGACAATTCGCTCATATGATTGCAAAGACAGACAGAAACTCCCGGATTGGAAAGGGCGCAGGTCGGGCTGAAGGGCTCCCCCTCTACCCCCCACCTCCCACCCCAGTGCACGAATCTTCATGCACCGGGTCCCTAGTTAAGATATAAAGTTAGTTTGATGACTAGTATTATAACTATTAGCTAATAATTAAATTTTGTAATAAAATAACTTTTATAAAGATCTTAGATTAAAATATGTTCTCACAGGCAACAGTGTGGTGATGGCCAGAAAGAGGGGGGTAGGGTCTGGGTGAAGATGAGTAAACCAGGAGAACATGGGGGACATCTATAATAGTATCAAAAATTAAAAATATATATTCTCTTATTTTTCCTCAACATTTTCTTGCAAACCAGGTCATTCCCTGATTTTACCTTATCTGTTGTTAACACTAACCTTTTCAATCACTTAGACTTAAAAAACTTGGGAGTATTCCTTCTTCTTTATCCCCACTTTCCAAGCTATAAATTCAAACGTTTCTATCTTCCAATATCTTTACATTACCATCCTTCTTCCTATATCTTGTACCACTTAACAAAATAATTGAAAGAAATGCTTCCTCCATGATGCCCTTCCTAATACCATTATCCAAAATTTCATTTTTTGGTATTCCCATAGCATTTTTCCCTTTTTCTTTGTCAGTTAGCCTATTCAGTGTATCATTTATCTTGTACAAATCTTGTCTTATCTTCCCCAGTATATACACTTAACATAGTGTAAAGCTACTTTATTATATAAACCTAACTTAGTGATTTACACAGTATAGGTGCTTAAAAATTAACCAACTGGATGGATGGATGAATGAAAGGGGATGAAGTATCCTGATAAAGCACATTTTTCTTATGTAAAGACATGCATGACTTTAATTAAACAGGAATATGAAGTGCCTTTGAACTGTGTTGTCCAAAATGGTAGCTACTAGCTACATATGGCTATTAAAGTTTTTTAAATAAAATTAATAATTTGTTTTCCCATTTCCACTAGCCACATTTTAACTGGTTAATAGGCATATTGTCTACCATATTGGGCCATGCAGATATAGCATATTTCCATCATCACAGAAAATTTTATTGGAGAGTGTTGCTCTAGAAATAAATGGAAGTGAAAACACAAGTCTCTGGAATTCTAGGAAGGTCAGGATCATAATTTCCCATATTAAAAGGTGTACCTTACAGATGCCCAAAAATGGTGGCGGATTAAGTGGAAGCTACATTGACACTCTCCCAGAATCAAACAAGAATTACAACTAAAATACAGGAAAATCATCCTGAATAATCAACTTAAAACTAGCTGGAGAGAACACTTATAACCAAGGATGGAAAGTGGAGACTGCATAGAGACTGGTAGGAAGTTCTGAGTTGTGAGAGGGCTGGCTGGGTGCCCACAGGCAGTAGATGAAGTTAAGAGGGATATCTTAGCTGTAGGGGATTCCCACTGAGAACTCTGGGGTCTAAACCCCAAGTTGGGCTCCCCAGGCCAAAGCAGCAGAACCAAGAAAGGTGCCCACATAAAATCTGGTTGTGAAAAGCAGCAGGGCTGGTGTCTGCCAGGGAGAGATGGCTGGAAATGCAGGCACTCTCTTAAAGGACCAACATGCAAAATTTTGTGTGCAGCCACTGACATTGTGCACCTGCAGAGGGAGTGCAGAGTGGACTGGAGTTGTGTGAGCAGAAGCCAGGGTTGGGAGCTCTGGAGTTAGAGCTCAGAAGGCAGACACCCCAATTTCCTATGCTGAGTCATTGCCCCATAATGCAGAGGACATCTTTCTCAGGCAGACCTTTATCATTCATGGAGCTTTTGCCATTGTCGGGGAAGAAATTGTCCTACCCTGTTGGAAAACCTCTTGCCCTACCACGTGGAGTTTATACCTTGCTGTGTATATACCCTGAGGCTCATTAAGAGACTGAGAATAACAATTAGCCTGCAGGTAGAGGCAGAGATTAGGTTGCTTTCAGGCTTTGCCTGATCTGCTTCTGCACCAGGGGTTAGGAAAAGCAGACCTTGGTGCACACCTTTGTCCTTTCCAAATGTACCCAACCCCAGCAGAGGGAGCCACAAAGATTGCTGAGAGCTGCAAACAGGGCACTCAGGGACAGTCACAAACAGCCTCTGGTATGCTGTCCTGCACCAGAGACCCTCCAAAAAGAGTAAGTGTCATAGATCGATGTTATACATGGAAACAAAACCAAACAGGCAGCAAAAATGGGGAAACAAACAAACAAAAATCAAGCCCCAAATGAAAGAATAAGAGAATTCTCTAGAAGAAGAGCTGAATTAAATGGAGATAAGTAATTTATCAGATATAAATTTCAGAATAATGATTAAAAGTATGTTCAGCAGCATGAGAAAATATATAGAAACTATGAAAAATGACCAGTTGGAAATAGAGAATGACAAAACAAAAATAAAAAACACATTGGAAGGAATAAACAGCAGATTACAGGAAGCTCATGATTGGATCAGTGGATTAGAAGACAAGGTAGGAAAAAATCATTCAATCAGAGAACCAAAGAGGAAAAAAAATAATAAACACGAGGACAGCGTAAGGGAGCTGGGGACAACATGAAACAAAACAATATTCACATTAAAGGAATAACAGATGGTGAAGACAGTGAGCAAGTGATAGAGAAACTGTGTGAAGAAATAATGGCAGAAAAATTCCCTAACCTGGGGAAGGAAAAAGTCACAAAAGTTCAGAAAGCACAGAGAGTTCTAAGCAAGAAGAACACAAAGAGGCCCACACCCAGATATATTATAAATAAAATGACAAAAATTAAAGACAAAGAGATACTCTTAAGGCAGCAAGCAAAAATCAATTTGTTACCTACAAAGTAACTCCCAGAAGGCTGTCAGCTACTTTTTCATCTGAAACTCTACAGGCCAGAAGGGAATGGCATGAAGTACTTGTGGTAATGTAAAGCAATGATCTCAAAACAAGACTACTATATCCAGCAAAGCTATAATTCAAAATGGACAATAAAATAAAGAGCTTCCCAGACAAAAATAAGAGGGTAAAGGGGTTCATTTCCACCAAGCCAGCATTGCAAGAAATGTTAAAGGGACTGCTGTAATGAGAAGAAATGGATAAAGAGAGAAACATAGGCATAAAGAATTAAAATGGCAATAAATAAGTACCTATCAATAATAAACTTAAATGTAAATTCATTAAGCTCTAATAAAAAGACATAGAGTAGCTGAATGGATAAGAAAACATGTCCTAAATATATGCTGTGTACAAGAGACCAACCTCAGAAAAAAATAGCCATACAGGATGAGAGTGAATGTATGGAAAAAATATTCCATGCAAATGGAAAAGAAAAAAATCTAGGGTAGCAATATTCATATCTGACAAAATAGAATTCAAAATGAAGGCCATAAAACAGACAATAAAGGTCACTACATCATACTGAAGGGATCAATCCAACAAGAGTATATAACCCTGGTAAACATATATGCACCCAATATAAAAGCACCTAAATATATAAAAAGATTCTGGAGGACTTTAAGGGAGACATTGACAGCCTGACAGCAATAGAGTCATAGTAGGGGATTTTACCAACCCACTGGCTTCACTGTATAGATTTTCCAGACAAAAAATCAAAAAGGAAGCAGTAATTCCAAATGACACATTAGATCAAATGGATTTAATTAACATATATAGAACATTTCACCCCAAAGTTGCAGGATATATATTCTTCTCAAGTCCACATGGGTCATTATCAAAGATAGCCCACATGTAAGAACATAAAACAAGTTTCTACAAGTTCAAGAAGATAGAAATAATATCAAACATTTTCTCTGATCACAGTGGCATGAAATTAGAAATCAACTACAGTAAAAACCAGATAAAGACACTACAAAGAAGGGGAAATACAGGCCAATATTCGTGATGAACAAAGATACTAAAACCCTCAACAAAATATTAGCAAATCCAATCCAGCAATATATGAAAAAGATCATACACCATGACCAAGTGGTATTTATTTTAGAGATGAAAGGATGGTACAATATTCCCAAATAAAAAACGTGATATATTATATAAACAAATTGAAGACACAAATCACATGATCATATCAAAAGACTCAGAAAAAGCATTTGACAAAATCCAACACTAATTTTTGATAAAAGCTCTCAGTAAAGTGGGAATAGAGTGATCATACCTCAATATAATAAAGGCAATATATGACAAACTTACAGCCAACATCTTACTCAATGGACAAAAACTAAATCCATTTCCCTAAGAACAAGAACAAGGAAAGGATTTCTTCTTTCAGCCAATGATTCTATCTCATCATTGATGTTTCCATCTCTCTCTCACTCTCCCTTCCTCTCTGAAATCTATCTATCTATCTATCTATCTATCTATCTATCTATCTATCTATCATCTATCTATCACAGGGGTGGGGAAACTTTTTGACTCAAGGGCCACAATGGGTTCTTAAACTGGACCGGAGGGCCGGAACAAAAGCATGGATGGAGTGTTTGTGTGAACTAATATAAATTCAAAGTAAACATCATTACATAAAAGGGTACAGTCTTTTTTTTTTTTTTTTAGTTTTATTCATTTCAAACGGGCTGGATCCGGCCTGCGGGCCTTAATTTGCCCACAGCTGATCTATCATCTATCTATATACTAGAGGCCCAGTGCATGGAATTCATGCATGGGGGGACGAGGGAGTAGGGGGAGGACCCTCAGCCCAGCCTGCACCCTCTCGCAATCCAGGAACCCTCAGGGGATGTCCAACTGCCAATTTAGGCCCGATCCCACGAAACTGGGATCAGGCCTAAACTGGCAGTCAGACATTCTTCTCACAATCTGGGACTGCTGGCTCCTAACCACTTGCATGCCTGCCTGCCTGATCGCCCCTAACCACTCTGGCTGCCTGCCTGATTGCCCCTAACTGCCCCTGCCTCCTTGCCTGATTACCCTTAACCACTGGCTTACCTGCCTGATTGCCAATAACTTCTCATCTGCTTGCCTGATCTCCCCTAACTGCCTCTCCCTCGGCCCCCACCACAGCAGCTTCATCTGGAAGGACGTCCGGAATGATGTCCAGAAGGTCATTTGGCTGTGTGGTCTAATTAGCATATTATGCTTTTATTATTGTATATATATATGAAAAGCTGTGGTACATTTACACAATGGAGTACCACTTGGCTATAAAAAAGAAGGAAATCCTACCTTTTGAAAAAGCATGGATAGACCTGGAGAGCATTATGCTAAGGGAAATAAGCCACTCAGAGAAAGACCATATGATTTCATGCATCTAATGAAGAAAATAAACTTACAAAGTGGAGACAGACTCATGTACAGAGAACAAACAGCTGTCAGAGGGAAGGAGGTTGAAGATTGGTTGAGAAGGATGAAGGAATTAAGCAATGAAAATAAAAAAGAAAGAATCAGAGATTAAAAATGATGGCAGAGTATGAAGATGCTGCATGATCATGCTCCCAGGAACAAGCTGGAATTACAACTGAAATACAAGAAGGCTTCCTGAATAATCAACGGAAAACTAACAGGAGAGAACCCTGATACCCAAGGACCGAAGGTGGAGCCGGCATAGACACTGGTAGGAGGGGCAGAGATGTGACCCACAGAGGAGAACTGAAGTCCCAGAGAGATATCTCAGCCGGTGGTGGAGGTGCCACTGAGAATTCTGGGATCTAATCCCGGAGCTGGGCTCCCCAGTGGAGAGCACCAAACTGAGGAAGGTATCCACATAACATCAAGCTGTGAAAAGCAGTGGGGTGCTGTCTGCCAGGGAGTGGCAGCTGAAAGTTCAGGCACCCTCTTAAAGGGCCAAGGCACAAACATTCCCTGTGGATCCACCCACCTTGTGCTCTGGCAGAGGGAGGGTGAAGTGGACTGGAGCTGTGACAGCAGAAGCCAGCACTGGGGACTCGGGGGACAGAGCTCAGGAGGCAAACACCCCTAGTCTCCTTGGCTCAGTCATTCACTCACACAGCCACATACACATCTGCCTTGCCTGGGGGGATAGACATCTGCCTTGCCTGGGGGGAAGACAGTTGACACACCCTATTGGAAAACACCTTGCCCTAAGGCTACTTAAGAGATTAAAAGTAACAATTCTAAGGAGTAGCAGCTGCTTGTGTAGCCCGCCCCCATCCAAGAAACAGCAGTCTCCTGATCACAACACCCTCTGTCTGAGGAACAGCAGCTGTGTGTGAAGCCTCCCCCCACCAGCCAGAGGAGCCACTACAACTGTGAATAACACCCAACAGAGGAGCTGCTACCAACTGAGGAGCAGCTGCTACCACAACCGCCCGAGGAGCAACCACAACCCGAGGAGCCACTGCCAACCAAACAGCAGCCAATGAATGACTCAACAACAAGATATGTCTATGAGATCAAACATGGGTAGACAAAGAAACCCCCAGGGAAAGAAAAGGAGGACTCGCCAGAAAAGCAGCTAAGTGATACAAAGGCATGCAACATGGCAGAAGAAGAATTCAGATTAAGGATCCTAGAGTGCATAAACCGGATGGAGGAAAAAATCAGCAACTTATGCAAGAAGAAAAAGAAACGGATGAAAAAATCAATAAATTTTGTAAGAACCAAGAAGAAATGAAGAGTGATATAGCTGCAATAAAAAACACCATTGAAAGTTTCAACAGTAGACTAGGAGAAGCGGAGGACAGAATTAGCGAATTAGAAGACAGGGAAACAAAACACAAAAAAACTGAACTGCAATTGGAGAAAAAAATTAAAAGACAGGAGGAGAGCCTAAGGGAGCTATGGGACAACATGAAACGAAACAACATACGAATAATAGGGGTGCCAGAACAACAGAAAGAGGAACAAGGGTTAGAAAACCTATTTGAAGACATAATATTAGAAAACTTCCCAGAGGTGGGGAAGAAAAAAGTCACAGAAGCACAGAGAGTCTCAAACAAGGTGAAACTGAAAAGACCCACACCAAGACACATCATAATTACCATGGCAAATGTTCAGGACAAAGAGAGAATTTTACAGTCTGCAAGAGAGAGATGTAAAGTTGCATTCAAAGGATCTCCCATTAGATTATCAAATGATTTCTCAACAGAAACACAACAGGCCAGAAAATAATGGACAGAAATTTACAAAGTGATGCAAAGCAAAGGACTGAATCCACTGAATCCAAGAATACTCTATCCAGCAAGGCTATCATTCAAAATTGAAGGGGAAATAAGAAACTTCACAGACAAAAAAAAAAAGCTAAGGGAGTTTATCACAACCAAGCCAGCAATGCAAGAAATGCTAAAGGGACTGGTATAAAAAGAAGAAATAAAAAGCTCAGAAAGAAAAAAGCCACATTATTACCTTTCAATAATTATTATTACCTTTCAATAATAACTTTAACCGTAAATGGACTAAATGATCTAACCAAAAGACATCGAGTGGCTGAATGGATAAAAAAACATGACCCATACATTTGCTGTCTACAAGAGACCTACCTCAGAATAAGGGACTCACACAGACTGAAAGTGAAGGGATGGAAATTTATCTTTCAGGAGAATGGAAATGAAAAAAAGCTGGGGTAGCAAGACTTATATCTGACTAAATAGACCTTAAAGTGAAGGCTATAACAAGAGATAAGGAAGGCAACTTGATAATACTAAAGGGATCAATACAACAAGAAGATATAACCCTGATAAACATATATGCACCCAATGCAGGAGCACCCAAATACATAAAAAACTCCTGGAAGATATCAAAAGAGAGACTGACAACAATACAATCATAGTAGGGGACTTTAATATACCACTGACATCACTGGATAAATCCTCAAGACAAACAATCAGCAAAGAAACAGCAATCCTAAATGACTCACTAGATCAGATGGACTTAATTGACATCTTCAGAACACTTCACCCCAAAGCCACGGAATATACATTTTTCTCAAGTGCTCATGGGACATATTCAAAAATAGACCACATATTGGGTCACAAACAAATTCTCCCCAAATTCAGGACGATTGAAATCATACCAAGCATCCTCTCTGACCACGATGGCATATTAGAAATAAACTACAAGAAAAACAACCCAAAATACTCAAACACCTGGAAGCTGAATAGCATGTTATTAAATATTGATTGGGTTACCAATCAGATCAAAGAAGAAATTAAAAACATCCTGGAAACTAATGACAATGAAAACACAACCATTCAAAACCTATGGGACACAGTGAAAGCAATACTGAGAGGGAAGTTTATAGCTTTACAGGCCTATCTCAAAAAAAAAAAAAAATGATAGTAAATCATCTTACTCTACAACTCAAAGAATTAAAAAGAGAGCAACAAGAAAAGCCCAGAGTGAGCAGAAGGAAGGAGATAATAAAGATTAGAGCAGAAATAAATGACATACAGACCGAAAACCAATACATAAAATCAATGAAACCAAGAGCTGGTTCTTTGAAAGGATAAACAAGATTGATGAACCTCTAGTCAAGTTCACCAAGAAGCAAAGAGAGAGGACCCAAATAAACAAAATCAGAAATGATAGAGGAGAAATAACAACAGACCCCACAGAAATACAAAGGATTGTAAAAAAAATACTATGGACAACTCTACTCAAACAAATTAGACAACCTGGAGGAAATGGACATATTCCTAGAAACATACAACATTCCAAAACTCAATCAGGAAGAGTCTAAAAATCTCAATAGGCCAATAACTATGGAAGAAATTAAAGCAGTCATCAAAAAGCTTCCAGCAAACAAAAGCCCAGGACCAGACGGCTTCACAGGGGAATTTACCAAATATTCAAGGAAGAACTAAAACCTATCCTCCTCAGACTACTACAAAAAATCAAAGAGGACGGAACACTTCCAAGCTCATTCTATGAAGCCAGCATCACCCTAATACCAAAAACAGATAAAGACAACACAATGAAAGAGAATTACAGGCCAATATCCCTCATGAACATAGAAGCCAAAATCCTCAACAAAATTCTAGCAAATCGGATCCAGCAGTACATTAGTAAGATCATACACCATGAGCAAGTAGGATTTATCCCAGGGATGCAAAGATGGTACAATATCCGCAAATCAATAAACTTGATACATCACATAAACAAATTGAGAGAAAAAAACCACATAGTCATATCAATTGATGCAGAAAAAGTATTTGACAAAATCCAACACCCATTTTTGATAAAAACTCTCAGCAAAGTGGGAATATAAGGATCATACCTCAACATAATAAAGGCCATACATGACAGGCCCACAGCCAACATCATACTCAATGGACAAAAACTAACACCATTTCCCCTAAGAACAGGACGAAGACAAGGATGCCCACTCTCACCACTCCTGTTCGATATAGTACTGGAAGTATTAGCCATTGCAATTAGACAAGAAGAAAAAAAAGAAGGCATCCATACAGGAAAAGAAAAAGTAAAACTGTCCTGATTTGCAGATGACATGATATTATACATAAAAAACCCTAAAGACTCCATCAAAAAACTACTAGACTTAATAAATGAATTTGGCAACGTAGCAGGATACAAAATTAATGCCACGAAATCTATGGCATTTCGATACACCAATAGTTAACTTACAGAAAGGGAGACTAAAGAAACAATCCCATTCACCATCGCACCAAAAAAATTAAGCTACCTAGGAATAAATTTAAATAAGGAGATAAAAGACCTCTACTCAGAAAACTACAGGACGCTGAAAAAAGAGATAGAGGAAGACATAAACAGATGGAAGAACATTCCATGCTCTTGGATTGGTAGAATCAACATCATTAAAATGTCCATACTATCCAAAGCAATCTATAAATTCAACGCACTTCCATTAAAATACCAATGGCATGTTTCACAGGCCTACAACGAACTCTCCAAGATTTCATCTGGAATAAAAAAAGACCCTGAATAGCTGCAGAGATCCACAGAAAGAACAAAGTATGTGGGATCTCAATACCAGATATTAAGCTGTATTACAAAGCCACTGTTCTCAAAACTGCCTGGTATTGGCACAAGAACAGACATATACATCAATGGAATAGAATAGAGAGCCCAGAAATTGGCCCGAACCAATATGCTCAATTAATATTTGACAAAGGAGGCAAGAACATACAATGGAGTCAAGATAGTCTCTTCAATAAATGGTGTTGGGAAAATTGGACAGATATATGCAAGAAAATGAAACTAGACCACCAACTTACACCATACACAAAAATAAGCTCAAAATGGATAAAGGACTTAAATGTATGACGCAAAACCATAAAAATACTAGAAGAATCCAAAGGCAACAAAATTTCAGACATATGCCAAAGCAATTTCCTCACCGATACAGCTCCTCGGGCATTGGAAACTAAAGAGAAAATAAACAAATGGGGCTACATCAAAATAAAAAGCTTCTGCACAGCAAAAGAAACCATCAACAAAACAGCGAGAAAGCCTACTGTGTGGGAAAACATATTTGCCAATATTATATCTGATAAGGGCCTAATCTCCAAAATTTATAGGGAACTCATACAACTGAACAAAAGGAAGATAAACAATCCAATCAAAAAGTGGGCAAAGGGCCTAAATAGACACCTTTCAAAAAAGGACATTCAGAAAGCCAAGAGACATATGAAAACATGCTCAAAGTCACTAACCATCAGAGAGATGCAATTCAAAACAACACTGAAGTACCATCTCACACCTGTCAGAATGGCTATTATCAACAAATCCACAAATGACAAGTGCTGGAGAGGATGTGGAGAAAAAGGAACACTCGTGCACTGCTGGTGGGAATGCAGACTGGTGCAGCCATTATGGAAGACAATATGGAGTTTCCTCAAAAAACTAAAAATGGAACTCCCATTTGACCCTGTGATCTCACTTCTAGGAATATATCCCAAGAAACCAGAAACACCAATCAGAAAGGATACATGCACCCATATGTTCATAGCAGCACAATTCACCATAGCTAAGATCTGGAAACAGCCTAAGTGCCTATCAGTAGATGAATGGATTAGAAAACATTGGTATATCTACACCATGGAATACTACGCTGCTGTAAAAAAGAAGGAACTCTTACCATTTGCAACGGCATGGATGGAACTGGAGAGCATTATGCTAAGTGAAATAAGCCAGTCAATGAAGGAAAAACACCACATGATCTCACTCACTCATGGATAATAAAGACCATTATAAACTTATGAACAAAAATAGATACAGAGGCAGAGCTGCCTCGAACAGACTGTCAAACTACAGTGGGAAGGCCGAGGAGGGTTTAGGGGTGGGAGGGGGGTGGGGTAAGAGAACAACAGTAGGACTTGTATGCATGCATATAAGCATAACCAATTGACATAAGACATTTGGGGGTAGGGGAATCCGGGGGATTGTTAAGGGCGGGGAAAAAAGGAGACATATGTAATATTCTTTGTAATACTTTAAGCAATAAAACAATTTAAAAAAAAGAAAGAATCATGGATAGAGACATCAGTATGGTGATTGCCAGTTTGCAAAGGGGATAGTGGGAGGTAGAAGAAGAAGATAAATGGTGATGGAAAGAGTGTTGACTTGGGGTGATATTCACTCAGTACAATATAGAGATGATGTATTGTAGAATTTTATACCTAAAACTTAATTTTATTAGCCAATGTCACCCCTATAAATTCAATACAAATAAATTAAATTAAGAAAGAAAAGCAATATAATTTATATTGTTCAAATATCAGAATACATTTATATTTTTCTACCTTCTGTGGAAGTAATACCTGAGTCTATAGAAGGGGAAAAACATAGAAACACATCAGCTTTTGTTTGGTTTGTATTTTTCAGATTTCCCCCAAAACATTTGTTTTGTCCACAACTTTTCATTTGAAAGAGTGTCAGATATACAGAATTACAAGGTTATTACAATCATCACTCCTATAATCACTGTCTGTATTCTACAATTGTTAAAATGTTCAATATCTTTATCTATGTGTGCATAACTTGTTAAGCTATTTGAGAATGAGTTGCATACAACACCACACTGCCACCCTAAATACTCTAGCCATTCTTTGCAAAAAATAAGAGCTTTCTACAATAATACCAAATGCCATTACCACACCTAAGAAAATGAATTATAATTCCCTAAATCTTTTGCTGTCCAACAAATATTCAAATTTTCACAGTTACCCATCAATTATCTTTCACAGATAAATTTTTTTCCAACCAAGATCCAAACAAGTTTTACTCATTGCCTTATTTATTATATCTTACAAGGCAGCTTTGCTTTTAATCAATCTAAAGTGCTGTGACTATTTTGAATCTCTAACATCAGCAGGGAGAAAAAAATATGTATTGTTGTTGTTGTTTTCAAATTTAAGATCCGCTGGTGTACTTCCATCCTACCCAGACATTTTCTGTATCTTGATTCTGATTAAGCCTGAAATGGAAATACAAATTATGTGTTGCTTTTCAAGCATGATATTAAACACAATAAAATAGATATTGATTGTTATAGAGATTTTTTAGTTGCCTCCACAATACCATCTTGAATGTTATAACTATGTAGTCTATTGGTCATTGAGTTATCCCGTCTCCCACAGTGATTAGTCCAGGGAAAAACCCATGGCCCATGTCAAGTATTAACAATCAGGGAAAGACTCACCACCAGGGTTTTCATCTGAATTATAAGGGAGAGCAATGTTTCTCTTTTCTCCTAGATCTCGAAAAGAGATTCTATAATTTTAGGGACTACAGGCAGCCATCTTAGATCCAAAAGGAAAGAGCCAACTTAAAAATATGCCAATGGAGAACCTGGAGAGATTCGTTCCTGAGATCACTCCTTTCTGCCGGTGAACACTGCGGAGTCAGCATCCTTGGAGTTTCCCCTGTTGCAGTCATCATGTCGAAGTCTGAGTCTCCCAAGGAGCCGGAGCAGCTGTGGAAGCTCTTTATCGGAGGTTTGAGCTTTGAAACAACCGATAAGAGTCTGAGGAGCCATTTTGAACAATGGGGAACGCTCACAAATTATGTGGTGCTGAGAGACCCAAACACCAAGCGCTCCAGAGGCTTTGGGTTCGTCACCTATGCCACTGTGGAGGAGGTGGATGCAGCCATGAACGCGAGGCCACACACGGTGGGTGGAAGAGTGGTGGAACCAAAGAGGGCTGTCTCCAGAGAAGATTCTCAAAGACCTGGTGCCCACCTAACTGTGAAGAAGATTTTTGTCGGCGGTATTAAAGAAGACACTGAAGAACATCACCTAAGAGATTGTTTTGAACAGTATGGGAAAATAGAAGTGATTGAAATCATGACTGACCTAGGCAGTGGCAAAAAAAGAGGCTTTGCTTTTGTAACCTTTGACAACCATGACTCTGTAGACAAGATTGTCATTCAGAAATACCATACTGTGAATGGCCACAGCTGTGAAGTAAGGAAAGCTCTGCCTAAGCAAGAGATGGCTAGTGCTTTGTCCAGCCAAAGAGGTCGAGGTGGTTCTGGAAACTTCGGAGGCGGTCTTGGAGGTGGTTGTGGTGGAAACAACAACTTTGGTCGTGGAGGAAACTTCAGTGGTCGAGGTGGCTTTGGTGGCAGCCGTGGTGGCAGTGGATATGGTGGCAGTGTGGATGGCTATAATGCATTTGGTAATGATGGAAGCAGTTTTGGAGGTGGTGAAAGCTACAATGATTTTGGCAATTACAACAATCAATCTTCAAATTTTGGGCCTATGAAAGGAGGAAACTTTGGAGGCAGAAGCTCTGGCCCTTATGGTGGTGGAGGTCAATACTTTGCCAAACCAGGAAACCAAGGTGGCTATGGCGGGTCCAGCAGCAGCAGTAGCTATGGCAGTGGCAGAGGGTTTTAATTACTGCCAGGAAGCAAAGCTTAGGAGGAGAGGAGAGCCAGAGAAGTGACAGGGAAGCTACAGGTTACAACAGATTTGTGAACTCAGCCAAGCACAGTGGTGGCAGGGCCTAGCTAGCTACTACAAAGAGAAAATTATATATTTTTTTTAAATAAATCTTTATTGTTCAGATTAAAAAAAATAAAAATATGCCAATGCATTTAAAAGAACACAACACATAAAAAGAAACCAAGACCTGTTCACAGTGTATGAGCCCTAATCAATACCTCATCTGAAACCAGCATGTCCACCTCCTACTCTGTACTTATATCAGCCAATAAATTACTTTTTTGTTTAAAAAACACACTAAGTAATAGATAAAGAAAAAAATTTGCCACCATACCTATATATGCAGACATTGGTTTTTAATGGGAGAAAGCTGTGAAATGGGAGTGTAGACAAGTATCTATAGCCTGAAACTATATTCCAATTCAAAGATACTTCTAAATGATCTTAGACCAAACACTGTCATGGAAAAGCACAAAGATGGATTAATTCTACTGAAATAAGTTTCAGTTCTGTCCTCTCCTCTTTCACCTCACTGACTCTACATTAGTGATTATATATATATTACAGGCCTGTTGCACGATGAGATTCATGCAATAGGCCTTCCTTTCCCCTGGTTGCTGGCACTGGTTTTCCTCCGGCACCTGGCAACCAGGCCTTCGCTCTGGCCGAGCTCCAGCTGGAGTTGGCCCCAGAGCCATGAGGCTTTCGCTGCTCCACCAGCCCCGTGGCAGTGAGGCTTTTGCTGCCTCGCGGCCCCAGGGCCGTCAGGCTTCACTCCATCGCTTGGAGCCTATGTATGCAAATTAACCGCCATCTTTGTTAGGTTAATTTGCATACTCTCCTGATTGACTGGTTAGCATAGCAAAGGTATGGTCAACTTACATGTTTGTCTATTTTAGGTACAATATCTATAATACAGTGCCATTAGCCTCCTAAATCAGATCAGTTTTACTTCCTGCCCACAAAAACCTCCAATCTTCACCTCCCCCCCAAAACAGATTATTATTGTAGATCATGCAGGGAGAACAAAGGGTAAAATATTTAACTGCAGCAGTATTTGACTATATTCTGCTCAGTGAGAAAACCTGAAGTCATTTTCAAGGTCCACCATTTCTTACTTCTTTTCAGTTGGGTCAAGTTTCTAAACTTTCCAAATCTCCATTTTCTGGCTAGTGAAAAGAAAATAGGATTCTACTGAGTCTCCTATCTACCTACTCCAGGACTTCTGTGAGGATCAAATGAGATGAGGCACGTGAAAATGTTTCATAGACATTTGGTTAAAATGTAAAATATTTTCACCTGGGTATAAAGCAGGTTGTGTTCCTGGGCTGAAAAAACTGCAAGGAGGCTAGTTGCTAGAGAGAGAAGGCCAGGTGTTGCTACATGACAACATTACTCAGCATCCACAGCAACTGTTTCCGGGCTTGGCTGTGGGCCACATTTTGCTCCATGGGGTCTTGGTAGCATTGGCTGCAATTCGGTAGACTGTCACTCCAGGATGGTGGTGGGGCCTGTGTCCCACTTGGCGGATGCCAAGTGTTGCTTTGTCAGCATCAGGTCTGTGGTGCCATTTCTTTGCAAATGGCCAGTGGACGTCACAGCAGCTGCTGTGTTAAGTGTCAGTCCCCTGGTGGTCAGTGCACATCATACCAACCAGTTGGACAGTCCAAGGGATGCTTAGCATATTAGCGCTCTCTCTCTCTCTCTCTCTCTCTCTCTCTCTCTCTCTCTCTATATATATATATATATATATATATATATATATATATATATATATATATATATATATATATATATATTAGAGGCCCCGTGCATGATATTTGTGCACGGGGTGTGTGTGTGTGTGTGTGTGTGTGTGTGTGTGTGTGTGTCCCTTAGCCTGACCTACACCCTCTCCAATCTGGGAGCCCTCAGGGGATGTCCTACTTAGGCCCGCTCCCCTTGGTTCTCTGCTTTCTGTGGGGCCTGCCTGCTCCACACAGCAGTTACTGCCAAGCAGGCCATGCTGGGTGATGGCTGCAGGAGGCACATGCCTGCTCCCGGATCGCCATGGCAACAGCCAAGCAGGTCATGCTGGGAGCTGCCTGTGTGCCAGGCTATCCTGCTTCCTGGTTGCCAAGGTGACAGCCAAACAGGCTGTTCTGGGAGCTGCCTGCAGGCCGCGTTTGCCTGCTCTTGGGTCCCTGCGGCGATAGCCAAGCAGGCCATGAGGTGCTGGGAGCTGCCTCCTCCCTGATGTCAGTCTGCAAGGAGGCGATGAAGTTAATTTGCATACTCACTCCTGATTGGCTGATGGTCATTGCGAAGGTACTGTCAATTTTCATCTTTCTCTTTTATTAGTGTAGATATATAGATTCCTGATATTCATTTAAGGAAAAATAAAAAAGGGGGAGTTTTAAATGGGAGAATATGTATTCTAATGTCTGTCAAAATTCCTGGTATTAAATAATCAAGATAGCCGAAGCCGGTTTGGCTCAGTGGATAGAGCATCAGCCTGCGGACTGAAAGGTCCCGGGTTCGATTCCGGTCAAGGGCATGTACCTGGGTTGTGGGCACATCCCCAGTGGGAGATGTGCAGGAGGCAGCTGATTGATGTTTCTCTCTCATCTATGTTTCTAACTCTCTCTATCTCTCTCCCTTCCTCTCTGTGTAAAATCAATAAAATATATTTAAAAAAAATAATCAAGATAAAAAATAACATAAAAGAATGTGCTAGATATGAAAACATTAAGGAATTTTGTTTCCACTTTGGAACTAATCAGTTCTATAACTGCAAATATACAATTAAATCTCTGAGCCTTAATAGTCTCATCAGTAACAATGTCATTACTGGCTTCTCATTTTCCTGGGTAAGGTTTAAATTGTTGATGGCTACTCTATGGGAATAACAATTTGTACTAGGCAAAATCAAAGGGAGGGACAAGTGTTGCTTAGATAATGTAAAAATGTCTACCTTATTATTTTATACTATTATTATCATTTATTTTAAACTAGAGCCCCAGTGAACAAAATGGGTGTACAGGTAGGGCCCCTAGGCCTGGAGTGCAATCAGGGCCAACTGGGGCCTTCTGGCTGCTTGGCCGGGGCCTTCCTTCCCCAGCTGCCGGCTGCTGGCAGGGTCTTACCTTTTCCGGCTGCCTGCTGCTGGCTGGGGCCTTCCTTACTGGCTGTTAGCTGCTGACCAGGGCCTTACTTCACTACTCACTGTCACCTGGTGGTCAGCACACGTCATTGTGAACGATCAAACTTCTTGTCTCCTGGTCGAACTCCCGATGGGACACTTTGCATATTAGCTTTTTATATATATAGATAAAAATATATATGAAATGACCAGATTTAACCCCTAGAGTGTCGGGGAGCGTGATCGCGCTTCTCCTGTCTTTCACCAAAGTGCCAGGATGGCTTCATTTTAACACTAGAGGCCTGTTGCATGAAGATATTCGTGCAATAGGCCTTCTTTTCCCCTGGCTGCTGGCACCGGTTTGCCTCTGGCACCCGGGGCCCAGGCCTTCGCTCTGGCTGAGTTCTGGCTGGAGCCAGCCCCAGAAACATCAGGTCTCGCTGCTCCGCCGGCCCTGGGCTGTCAGGCTTTGCTCCACCGCTTGGAGCTTACATATGCAAATTAACCACCATCTGTGTTGGCGGTTAATTTGCATATCACGCCGATTAGCCCATGGGATGTGTAGCGAAAGTACGGTCAGTTTCCATGTTTGTCTATTATTAGATAGGATTATATGTTTTGTTCAAATTTTTTTCTACTAGTATTTTATAATACAATCAGCAAACAATATATGTCAAAGATGAAAACAAATGTAGTAAAGATTTCCTTAAGTTTATGAATATGTAACTTCATTTACTTGCGATTCATAATTTTTTTCCTAAACTGCTGTAAAATCAGCAAAATTGCCTTGGCAATTTTTACATACTTCCTAGGCACTCAAAGGGTTAAAAAAAAAAAAAAATAAACAAAAAACACACAAGAAGCAACAGGGAATAAAAGAGCAGAAAGTATCCATGAATTAACCATCTATATTTGGACAGCACTCAATGCTATTATTTTAATGTGCAAGTCCACTTTTTTGGGAAGCTCTCAACCATGATCTCTACAGCTGCCTGAGGAAATTATGAAATAGTTGTGAATGTTTATAAAGGTGTAGTTTATATTATGGGATAATACTGTGACTGGCTTAATACAAAATCAATGAAGGGGTGTACATGATTATAAAGATTTGTGTCCTAACCGGTTTTGTTCAGTGGATAGAGCATCAGCCTGCGGACTGAAGGGTCCCAGGTTCAATTCTGGTCAAGGGCATGTACCTTGGTTGCGGGCACATACCCAGTGGGGAGTGGGCAGGAGGCAGCTGATCGATGTTTCTCCCTCATTGATGTTTCTAACTCTCTATCCCTTTCCTTTCCTCTCTGTAGAAAATCAATAAAATATATTTTAAAAATAAATAAATAAATAAAAAATAAAGATTAATTTGTATTGATTTTACACATCTTGAAAAAATATATTACTATATTCCTCTAGTAACTAAAAGGTCAATTAAACACAGAGGGTGGTCTTGAAAGCAACATAAATGTGGTGAGAGATCAAACATTTGGGGAAAAAAGATATCAAGAGAATCAACACATATATAAGGTTAGATACAGTCTTCCTTTACTGTTTTTTAAAGAAGTTATATTCTGGCAGTTATAAATTAATTTTTTCTGGAAGTAGTAAGAAACATTTAGTTCTAGTATACTATATTATTAACTTGGAATTAAACAATGTCTTTCCCAAAAAGTATTTAGGTTACTTATCTCTGCTTTTCTAAAAGTACTGGGGAAGTATTTTTTTTTCATCTTTTAAATACCTCACATTTTATACATTTTTTAAAATTTGTATTTATTGTTGAAAATATTACAGATGTCCCATATGTAATTTTTTGAGGAAACTCCATACTGTTTTCCATAATGGCTGCACTAGTCTGCATTCTCACCAGCAGTGTACTAGGGTTCCCTTTTCTCCACATTCTCGTCAGCACTTGTCATTTGTTGATTTGTTGATTTGTTGATGGTAGCCATTCTGATACCTCATTGTGGTTTTAATTTGCATCTCTCTGATGGTAAGTGACTTTGAGCATTTTTTCATATGTATCTTGACCATCTATATATCCACTTTGGAGAAGAGTCTATCTAGGTCCTTTGCCCATTTTTTAATTGGATTGTTTGTCTTCCTTTTGTTAAGTTGTATGAGTTCCTTATATATTTTGGATATTAAACCTTTATCAAATGTATCATTGCAAGTATATTGTCCCATACAATGGGCCCCCTTTTTGTTTTGTTGATTTTTATTTTTTCTGTACAGAAGCTTTTTATTTTGATGTAGTTCCATGTGTTTATTTTCTACTTAGTTTCCTTTGCCCTAGGAGATGTATCTGGAAACATGTTGCTACAAGAGCTGTCTAGCTCTTTTTTATTCCCACTGACCCCTTCCAACCTACACTTGCCCCTCCCAGGCCTTCACTACACTATTTTCTGTGTTCATGAGTTATGCAAATGTGGACAAAAACAGACCAGATGCTAATCTGAATAACTCAGGGAAGGTCTGCGTGATGGTCTTATAAATTCAAGAGACCTAAAGTAGGCCATCTCTGCTGCAGAAACCACACCATCTTGAAGGGGAGAGTGGCTGTGACTGGGAAACCAGCCTCACCTTGACCTGGGGAAACCTCAGACACCATCTGGACACTACAGCCACACTGGCCAGGGACCAGCTGCCTTGGCTGTGAGCCCATGAACATGGAGACTCCAGCCTCCCATGCCACAGGTTCCTAAAATGTTTGTCCAAGGAGAAACAAAATGGTGGCTGAATAGGCAGATGGGTCCTGTGCCTTCTCACAGAGCAGATAAAAGAAACAGCTGAGTTGAATAACATCAACCCAGAATTGGTGAATTAAACACAGCTGGTGAGGCAATCTGTGGGTGGAAATGTCAGAGGTTGCCTGGAGAGAGGTGGGATTTGGGATCTAGCCTGTAGGGAGAAACACAAGCAGCTGGGATGAGTGTCAGAGGGAGACTGTGCTGCACCAAGTCCGCATACTTTGGGGACATATGTAGTGCTCAATGTGGGAGGGCGATCACAGGGCTGCTGGCAGTGGGGGACTCTAGATCTAAGCCCATATCCATGGGAGGCTGCTCCCAGAAAGGCAGCCTGAAGTTCTGCACCAGCCGTGCAGTGCCTGGGGGAAAAGAGACACACAGCGGTGCCATTGCACTTTCTTTATAATTTCCTTGCTTTTACCTGCTAAACACAGTATCTTTCAATTACAAACACTCACCGAGGATGTGGTGCAGGGACAGGTGGTTTTTTGGAAGCTGGGGAGCAAAATAGGGAGAGGCAATCAGGAAGCCAGCTCTGGGACAGTCCCATCCCTCCAACCCTGAACATTGTTCTCCTGAAGACTAGGCTCCTCCTAACAATGCAGCCACACCCAGCCTTGAGCTCGGCAGGGAAACAAAGATTCTATATAACCCCAGAGAGCTCTTGGGGACTGGGTTGATGGGCCATTTGACCTAGAAATTAATACAGAAACACTGTCATCTGGAGTCCACCACGGAAGTAGACACTTGTGTAAATACGACTGAAACCAGGCAGAAAAAAAAAAGCAGGTAGATTGGTCCCACCTGCCTGAGACCAAGACATTGGTGTCTGACAGAGAGGAGTGGTGGAACACTGGGACTTCAACACAGTGCTGACTATCTAGCAGAGAGCTGAGAGGTGGCACACAGAACAGTGGAGAAGGGTCTTAGACCAGCACCAATGGTACATTAAAATTCAGCAGAAGCGAACGAACTTCAATTTTTTTATCTTTTAATTAATAAACTAAATTTTTTCTTTACTTTTTATTATTTATTATTATTACTAGAGGCCCAGTGCACAAAAATTTGTGCACTGGTGGGGGGCTCCCTTGGCCCAGCCTGCGCCCATTCACAGTCCAGGACCCCTTGGGGGATGTCCACCTGTCGACTTAGGCCCACACCCCAGGGGGATCAGGCCTAAGCTTGCAGTCAGACATCCTTCCGGCAGCCAGGGAGCCCTCGGGGGATGTCCGACTAAAAGCTTAGGCCTCCAAGGGATTGGGTCTAAACCATTAGTTGGACATTCTTAGTGCTGCAATGGAGGTGGGAGAGGCTCCTGCCACCACCACTGTGCTGGCCAGCCATGAGCCAGGTTCTGGCTGAGTAGCACTCCCCATATGGAAATGCACTGACTACCAGGAGCAGCTCCTGCATTGAGCGTCTGCCCCCTGGTGGCCAGGGCGCATCATAGCACCCAGACATTCTGCCGTTCAGTCACTGTGCATATTAGCCTTTTATTATTATTACTAGAGGCCTGGTGCACAAAAATATGTGCACTCAGGGGGAAGGGGGAGTCCCTCAGCCTGGCCTGTGCCCTCTCGCAGTCTGGGACCCCTTGGGAGATAACAACCTGCTGGCTTAGGCCTGCTCCCGGGTGGCAGAGGGCAGGCCCAATCCCAAGGTGCAGCCCCTGGTCGGGCTCAGAGCAGGGCCGATTGGGGAGTTGGGGTGTCTCCCCCTGTCATGCACAGAGCAGGGAGGATTGGGAGGTTGGGATGCCACACTCAGTCATGCTCAGGGTAGGGCCGATTGGAGGGTTGGGACACCGCCCCCTGTCACACTCAAGGCAGGGTCAATGGGGAGGTTGTGGCGCCACCCCCTGTCACGCACAGAGCAGGGCCAATCCGGGGGTTGGGGCGCTGCCCCCTGTCATGCACAGAGCAAGGCCCATCATGGGGGTTGGGGCTCCTTACCCTGTCACACACAGAGCAGGACGTATCAGGGGGTTGGGGTGCCGCCACTCTCACACTCAGGGCAGGGCCGATGGGGAGGTTATGGCTCTACCCTGTCACACACAGAGCAGGGCTGATCAGAGGGTTGGGGCACCACACCCTGTCACACACAGAGCCGCAGGGTGATCAGGGGGTTGAGGAGCTCCCCCGTATCAGGCACAGAGCAGGGCTGATCAGGAGGTTGGGGCGCCTTCCTCTGTCATGAACAGAGCAGGGTGGATAGGGAGGTTGTGGCCCCACCCCCTGTCACACACAGAGCCACAGGGCAATCAGGGGGTTTGGGCGCTGACCCCTGTCACGCTGACCCTGGTGCCGGGAGGCCTCACAGCTCCGCTGATCTCGGTGCTGGGAGGCATATTACCCTTTTACTACATAGGATAGAGGCCTGGTGAATGGGTGGGGCTGGCTGGTTTGCCCTGAAGGGTGTCCTGGATCAGGGTGGGGGTCCCCACTGGGATGCCTGGCCAGCCTGGGTGAGGGGATGATGGCTGTTTGCAGCTGGTCACACACCCTTCAGGGTGAGGGTCCCCACTGGGGTGCCTGGCCAGTCTGGGTGAGGGGCTGAGGGCTGAAGCTCCCAACTGCTCCTTTTATTCTTTTTCTTTTTTATTCTGGCTCCAGCTCTGAGGCCTCTGCTGCTGAAAGCAGGTATCTGGTTTGTTTGGGTTCTATAATTGAAACACTGTATCAACTCCAGCTCTGAGATCCCGGCCTGCTGAAAGCAGGTTTCTGGGGGTTTGTTTAGCTTCTATATTTGTTACAATGTTTCTTAAACTGCAAGCTCAGAGGCCAGCAAGGCAAGGTGGGAACGTTGGGAGTCCTCTGTCACTGAAGCAAGCAAGACTCATGTTTGTTTCAAGCTGCCTGGCTGCCGGCCACCATCTTGGCTGGCAGTTAATTTGCATATCACCCTGATTAGCCAATGGGAAGGGTAGCGGTCGTACGCTAATTACCATGTTTCTCTTTTATTAGATACGATATAGGATGTCCCTATTTCCCCCTTTTGCCCGCTCTACCCAGCTCTTGCCCCTCAGTTCTCTCTGGCCATCACCATACTGTTGTCTGTGTCCATGGGTTGTGCATATATTTTCTTTGGCTAATCCCTTCTTTAAATTCACTTCTTTAAGTTTTTATTTTCAGATAAGTGCTTATAACTGCACTATTATATATTTTCTATTATATCATTTAGAATTAAGATATTTTTAATTGAAACCTTGTAAATTTTAGCACAATTTAATAAATTATGCTAGAAGCAATTAGGAGATTTTTCATGTAATGCAGATACATTTTAATTAATATTTTATTAATTTTTAATTTTTTAATATTTTAATTTGAAATAATCTCATAGATGTAAAAAAAGTATAAAATACTATAACATATTATATGTACCCTTCACCCAACTTCTTAGGTGTTAATAATTTAAACATAACCATTATACAACTGACAAAATGTGGAGTATATTTTTCTTATAATCTCTTTAATGTTACTTAATCCATTTACTTTGTTTTTGTTAATCTTCACCCGAGGATATTTTTCCATTGAATTTTAGAGAGAGTGAAGGGAAAGGGAGAGACACATTGATTGGTTACCTCCTGCACATGCTCTGATAGGGACTGAGGATCAAGCCAGCAACTGAGGCACATGCCCTTGACTGGAATCGAACCCGGGACCCTTCAGTCCACAATCTGATGCTCTATCCCCTGAGCAAAACTGGCTAGGGCTTTTTTTTATATATTTTATTGATATTTTACAGAGAGGAAGGGAGAGAGATAGAGAGTTAGAAACATCGATGAGAGAGAAACATCAATCTGCTGCCTCCTGCACACCTCCTACTGGGGATGTGCCCACAACCAAGGTACATGCCCTTGACCAGAATCGAACCTGGGACCTTTCAGTCCGCAGGCCAACCATAATCTGTCTTTTAATTGGTGCATTTATGCCACTGACTTTCAGAGTACTTACTGATAGAGTTACTACCATATCAGGCGGCTTCTGCGGCTTCTGGGGCTTCTGGTGCCCGCCTGCGGCCCGGGATCGGATCCGATCAGGGGCAGCAGGCAGGCGGCTTCTGGGGTCGCACACGGGGGCCTGGATAGCGGCGCGCACTGGCAGCTCGTGCTGTCCCACCCTGCTTGCAGTATGCAAATTAGCCGACATATTTGTTGGTGGTTAATTTGCATATTGCGCTGATTAGCCAATGGGAAGCGTAGCGAAGGTAAGGTCAGTTACCATGTTTGTGTATTATTAGATAGGATTATTATTATTACTAGAAGCCTGGTGCATGGATTCATGCACTGGTGGGGTCCATCGGCATGGCCTGCAGGGATAAGGCTCAGGCTGGCAGTCTGACCTCACCCAAGGGGTCCTGGAGTGTGACAGGGCACTCTGCAAAGTTGCTGTCATGCAGCAGCTCCTGCATTGAATATCTGCCCCCTGGTGGTTGGTACGCATCATAGCTACTAGCCCGTTGACCAGTCAGCTCCCTGGCAGGTCGCTTAGACCAGGGGTCCTCAAACTACAGCCCGCAGGCCACATGCAAATACAAATATTGTATTTATTCCCGTTTTGTTTTTTTACTTCAAAATAAGATATGTGCAGTGTGCATAGGAATTTGTTCATAGTTTTTTTTTTTAAACTATAGTCCGGCCCTCCAACGGTCTGAGGGACAGTGAACTGGCCCCCTGTTTAAAAAGTTTGAGGACCCCTGGCTTAGACATTTATATACAAGCAGTCCTCGCATTACGTCGGACTCGATGTATGTCATTTTATGGTTATATCGCCATCTCCCATTTACAGTATTTATAAAAAAAAAGTTCCATCATTTCAACGTATGTACATATGTGCTTTATGGGTTTTTTTTTTATTATTATTTATTTACCAGAAGTAAAGTTCAGGAATTGTTATCTTTCTTTTATTTTTTTTTACTGTTTCACTTCATTACTGTTGTGTATGTGCTCCATGTGAGTGACATAGGTGCTTATGTAGGTGGGTTCCGATTTATAGTGAAAATCGCGTAACATCATGGATCTCCAATGTAACCCATGGACCTACTGTACATATATTGGGTTTTTTTTGGATTGGTGTTCTACATTCCACTTTTATTTTGTTATTATTATTGTTTTTATCATTATTTTACTCTATCTCATTTTTTTCCCCTTGATGCCAACCCTTTCTTCCTCATTTTCCCCTTTTTCATCCCATTACTCTTCTCCTGTTCCAGCTTTAGTTTTTCTCTATCCTTTCTTTTTACTCCATTTTAAAAATTGATCTTCTTCATCTGCTCTATTGATGCATTACTATTATAGCCGTCTCTGTTGACTTACTCATATATCTAATTCCCTCTCCCCCAGGTGCAAGTCCATGCACCCTTCTCTTTTCTCTTTCTTCACTAGACAATTTTGTTGTTGTTGTTTGTTTGATTGTTTTTGCTTTTTGTTTTTGCTTTTGATTTTATCCTTGTGTTTTTTCTCTCCTTGCTTGTTCTCTTCTTCTACTAATAGCTTAATTAGTTTCATTCACCAAACTCAGGCTTATCTGCTCCCTACTCTATTCTCATTTTCCAAAATTGATGAATATATAGATAGATAGATTAAAGAAAGGGGAAATTTTTTAATGTTTATTATTATGTATAATAGAGGCCCAGTGCACAAAAGTTTGTGCACTGGCGGGGGAGGGTGTCCTTCAGCCCCACTTGTGCCCTCTCACAGTCTGGGACCCCTTGGGAGATAATGACCTGCTGCCTTAGGCCCGCTCCCGGGTGGCAGAGGGCAGGCCCAATCCCTAGGTGCAGCACATGGTCGGGCTCAGAGCAGGGCTGATTGGGGAGTTGGGACACCACCCCCTGTCATGCACAGAGCAGTGTGGATGGGGAGGTTGAGATGCCACCCCCAGTCACGCTCAGGGTAGGGCCGATTGGGGGGTTGGGCACTGCCCCCTGTCACAATCAAGGCAGGGTCAATGGGGAGGTTGTGGTGCCACCCCCGGCACGCACAGAGCAGGGCCGATCAGGGGGTTGGGGCACAGACCCCTGTTATGCACAGAGCCGGGCCCATCAGGGGGCTTGGAGAGTTCACCCCTGTCACACGCAGAGCAGGGCGGATCAGGGGATTGGGGCACTCCCCCCTTCACACTCAAGGCAGGGCCAATGGGGAGGTTGCGGCTCCACCCTGTCACATACAGAGCAGGGCCCATGGGAGGGCTGGGGCACCGCACCCTGTCACACACAGAGGAGGGCCAATCAGGGGGTTGGGGAGCTCCCCCCTATCAGGCACAGAGCAGGGCTGATCAGGGGGTTGGGGTGCCTTCCCCTGTCACGAACAGAGCAGGGCAGATAGGGAGGTTGTGGCCCTGCCCTCTGTCACACACAGAGCCACGGGGCGATCAGGGGGTTTAGGTGGTGCCCCCTGTCACACTGCTCCGGGGGCCAGGAGGCCTTGTGGCTCCACTGATCCCACTGCTGGGAGGCCTCACAGCTCCGCTTGACACCGGGGCAGTGAGGCCTCCTTGCTCTGCTGATCCCGGTGCTGGGAGGCCTTGCTGCTCCGCTGATCCAGGTGCTGGGAGGCTCCACTGATCCTGGAGCCAGGAGGTCTCGCGGCTCCACTGATTCCAGTGCTGGGAGGCCTCATGGCTCTGCTTGACACCAGGGCAGTGAGGCCTCCTTTCTCCGCTAATCCCGGTGCTGGGAGGCCTCACGGCTCCACTGATCCCGGTGCTGGGAGGCTCCACTGATCCCGGAGCCAGGAGGCCTCGCGGCTCCGCTGATCCCAGGGCTGGGAGGCATATTACCCTTTTACTATATAGGATAGTGGCCTGGTGCACTGGTGGGGGCCGGCTGGTTTGCCCTGAAGGGTATCCTGGATCAGGGTGGCAGTCCCGCTTGGGTGCCTGGCCAGCCTGAATGAGGGGATGATGGCTGTTTGCAGCTGGACACACCCCCTTTGGGGTGGGGGTCTCCACTGGGGTGCCTGGCCAGTCTGGGTGAGGGGTTGAGGGCCGTTTTAGACTGGCGGGTGACTGAAGCTCCCAAAGTCTCCTTTTTTTCCTTTTTTTATTTATTCTGGGATTTATTTACCTTCTATGGCTGTCACTGGAACTGAGAGCCGGCTTTAGCTCTAAGGCTCAGCTCCAGCTCTGAGGCCTCGGATGCTGAAAGCAGGTATCTTGTTTGTTTGGGTTCTATAATTGAAACACTGTTGCCACTACAGCTCGACCGGCTGGCTGAAAGCATGGGGTTTATTTACCTTCTATATTTGCAACAATGTTTCTTAGAGTGCAAGCTCAGAGGCCAGCAGCGGCAGGTGGGGAACCTTGGCTTCCTCCTTCACTGGAGCAAGCAAGACTCCTGTTCGCTTCAGCTGCCTGGCTTACAGCTGCCATCTTGGTTGGCAGTTAATTTGCATATCGCCCTGATTAGCCAATGGGAAGTGTGTCAGAGGTACGGTTAATTACCATGTTTGTCTATTATTAGATAGGATACTAGAGGCCCGGTGCACAAAAATTTGTGCACTCAGGGTGTCACTCAGCCCGGGCTGTGCCCTCTCGCAGTCTGTGACCCCTTGGGGGATGACCACCTGCTGGCTTAGGCCCGCTCCCCAGGGGATTGGGCCTAAGCTGGCAGTCAGACATACTTCTGGCAGCCTGGGAGCCATCGGGGGATGTCCACTTGCCAGCGGGGAGCAGGTCTAAGCTGCAGTCAGACATCCTAGCACTGCTGAGGATGTGGGAGAGGCTCCCACCACCACCGCTGTACTGGCAGCTGTCAGCCTGGCTTGTGGCTGAGCAGAGCTCCCCCTGTGGGAGCACACTGACCACCGGGGGCAGCTCCTTCATTGAGCGTCTGCCTCCTGGTGGTCAATGTATGTCATAGTGACCAGTCATTCCCAGTCATTCTGCTGTTTGGGTTAATTTACATATTACCCTTTTATTATATGGGATAGAGGCCTGGTGCATGGGTAGGGGCTGGCTGGTTTGCCATGAAGGGTGTCCCGGATCAGGGTGGGGGTCCTGTTGGGGTGCCTGGCTGGCCTGGGTGAGGGGCTGAAGGCCGTTTTCAGGCTGGCCACACCGCCTTCAGAGTGGGGGTCCCGACTGGAGTGCCTGGCTAGCCTCGGTGACAGGCTGATGGTCGTTTTCAGGCTGGCCACACCCCCTTCAGGGAGTGGGGTCCTGCTTGGGTGTCTGGCCAGCCTGGGTGAGGGGCTTATCGTTCTTTGCAGGCTGGCCAAGACTCCCAGCAAAGAGCCTCACCCCATGAGGGTGTGGCCAGCCTGGGTAAGTGGCTGATAGCTGTTTGCAGGCTGGCCACGGCCCCCAGCCATCCAAGCTCCCATTGGAGGCTGGCTGGAAGCAGGTGTCTGGGATTTATTTATCTTCTATAATTGAAACTTTGTTGCCTTGAGCAGAAGCTAAAGCCAGGCAGGGAAGATGGGAAGCTTGGCTTCCTCCATCGCCAGGGCAACCAAGTATCTTTCTTGCTCCAGCTCCAGTGGCTGCCAGGCACCATCTTGATACAGTTAATCTGCATATAGTCACTCTGATTCGCTGGTGGGTGTGGCTTGGGGGCATAGCAGAGGTGCGGTCAATTTGCATGTTTCTCTTTTATTAGATTACATAGTTTATATATACATTTTAATATATATACTTTATTATTATTATTTTTAATAATTATTATTATTATTATTTTATAAATATTTTATGTTTATATTATTATTTTATATTTTATTTTGTATTTTACTTTTTTTTAAAACACTCATTCCATTTCTACCTCTTCTATATTGAACCAAAGCCATTCTCAAATTCATTCAATTCCTGTAGGTTACCATCTGGAAATAAGCTCTGTCTCTTCTGATTCACTTCCCCTCCTTTTATTCTGGGTGTTTGTTGTTTCCATTTTTTGGTTTAGTCGTTGGCATTGTGGAGTTTTCCTACCATATACTCATATTCACCCCAGTTTTTTCTTTATTTTTCTTATCTTTCTTACCTTTTATTCCTTTTCTCAATATCATTTTTTGCTCTCTTTTCTCTACCCTAATATTCTTTTCTCATGGTCACTTTTATTTGGGGTTATCTGTGTCATGAATATACTCTTGTTTTGTTCCCTCTGTGTTGTGCTTTGTCGAGTTATATTTTGTGCCTTTTGGTCAACATGGTAGAGAGTGAGCCACATAACCAGACACACTGAGAGGACCGACAATGGGGAGATAAAGAAAGAGCCCTCATATGAAAAAAATGAGGAATTACCGGAAAAGAAAGTAAAAATATTGGAGGCAAGCAATTTGTCAGAGAAAGAATTCAGGGCAATGGTCATAAGGATGCTGAAAAGGATGGAAGACAAATTCAACATGTGTGAGAATCAAGAGGAAATGAAGATGAACAAAGAAGAAATAAAGAATGACATAGCTGCAATAAAGAACACAATAGAAAGCATCAGCAGTAGATGAGAAAAAACTGAGGACCACATCAGTGAGCTAGAAGACAATGTAGGAAAAAATACCCAAGCAGAGCAGCAATTGGAAAAAAAATAACTTAAAAAAAGGAGGAGGGCCTAAGGGAGCTTTGGGACAACAAGAAACAAAATAATATCCACAAAATAGGGGTGTTGGAAGGAGAGGAAAATGAGCAAGGAATAGAAAATCTGTTTGAAGAAATAATGACAGAAAACTTCCATGATATTAGGAAGAAAAAACTCACACAAGTCCAAGAAGCTCACAGAGTCCCAAACAAGATGAACCTAAAAAGACTGCCACCAAGACACATCAAATTGGCAAACACCAACAAAATAAGAATCTTAAAGGCTGCCAGAGAGATACAGAAAGTTACCTACAAGGGATCTCCCATTAGACTATCAACTGATTTCTCAACAGAAAAACATCAGGCCAGAGGGAATGGAATGAAATATACAAAGTGATACACATCAAGGGACTGAATCCAAGAATACTATATCCAGCAAGGCTATCATTAAAAAATTGAAGGTGAAATCAGGAGATACACAGACAAAAAAGTGCTAAGGGAGTATATTAGCACCAAACCAGCAATGCAAGAAATGCTAAAGGGCTGCTATAAAAAGAAAAAAAAAATAGAAAGGGAAGAAGGGAAAGAGGCATAAAGAATAAAAATGACAACAAACAAGTACCTATCAATAATAACCTTAAATGTAAATACATGAAATGCTCCAATCAAAAAAGAAGTGGTAGCTGTATGTATAAGAAAACTTGACCCAAAAATCTCCTGTCTACAAGCTACCCACCTCAGTACAAATGACTCACCCAGACTGATAGTGAAGGGATGAAAAAATTTTTTTTCAGGTGAATGGAAATGAATAAAAAAAAGCTGGGGTAGCAATACTTATATCTGACAAATCCGACCTCAATGTGAAGGGCATAACAAGAGATAAGGAAGGACACTTCATAATACTAAAGGGAGCAATTCAACAAGAATATATAACTCTGGTAAACATATATGCACAAAATACAGGAGCACCCAAATACATAAAAATACTTCTGGAAGATATGAAGGGATAGATTGACAGCAGCACAGTCATAGTAGTGGACTTTAATACTCCATTGACACCATTGGATAAATCCTCTAAACAAAAAATCAGCAAAAAAAAAAAAAAATTCCAATCTTAAATGACTCACTAGATCAGATGGACGGATTTAATTGACATCTTCAAAACATTTCACCCTAAAGTTATAAAATATTCTTTCGTCTCAAATGGACACGGGACATTTTAAAAGATAGACCACATATTGGGACAAAGTCTCCTCAAATTCAATAATATAGAAATAATATCCAGCATCTTCTCAGTTCACAGTGGCGTAAAATTAGAAATCTACTACAATAAAAACAATGAAAAAAATAAAACACTTGGAGGCTAAATAACATGCAATTAAACAATGATTGAGTTACCAAAGACTTAAAAGTAGAAATAAAAAGCATCTTGGTAACAAATGACAATGAAAACACAGCAATCCAAACTCTATGGGACACAATGAAATCAGTCTTGAGAGGGAAGTTCATAGCTCTACAGGACTACCTCAAAACATAAGGAAAAAATGGTAATAAATTATCTAACCCTACAACTTAAAGAATTAGAAACAGTGCAACAAGAAAAGCCCAGAGTAAGAAGAAGGAAGAAAATAATAAAGATCAGAGTGTACATAAACTACATAGAGATAAAAAAAATACAGAAATCAATAAAACCATCAACTGGTTCTTTGAAAGGATAAACAAGATTGATGACCCTCTAGCCAGGCTAACCAAGAAGCAAAGAGAGAGACCCAAATAAACAAAATCAGAAACGAAAGAGGTGAAGTAACAACAGACTCCACAAGAAAAAAAAATGATTATGAAAAAAATACTATAAATAACTCTATTCCAACAAACTGGTCAACCTAGACCAGTGATGGCAAACCTTTTAAGCTCGGCGTGTCAGCATTTTGAAAACCCTAACTTAACTCTGGTGCCGTGTCACATATAGAAATTTTTTGATATTTGCAACTATAGTAAAACAAAGATTTATATTTTTGATATTTATTTTATATATTTAAATGCCATTTACCAAAGAAAAATCAACTAAAAAAATGAGTTCGCGTGTCACCTCTGACATGCGTGTCATAGTTTCACCATCACTGACCTAGATGAACATAGACATATTCTTAGAAAAGTACAAGCCTCCAAAAATCAATCAGGAATAATAAAAAAAACCTGAATAGGCCAATAACTACCAACAAAATTGAAGCAGTATTCAAAAATCTTCCAGCAAAAACACGCCCTGGTCCAGAAGGCTTTACAAGGGAGTTCTACTGAGCATTCAAAGAAGAATTAAACTTATTCTCCTCAGACTATTCCAAAAAATTCAAGAGGAAGACACACTCCTAAGGTCTTTCTATGAAACCAGCATTATCCTAATTCCAAAACCAGATAAAGACACCACAAAGAAATAGAATTACAGTCCAATATCCTTGATAAACATAGATGCTAATATCCTGAACAAAATTTGAGCAAATCTGATTCAGCATTTCATTATAAATATAATACACCATGACCAAGTGGGATTTATTCTGGGGATGCTAGAATGGTACAATATCCACAAATCAATAAATGTGATACATCACACAAACAAAGTGAGAGTCATAAATCACATAATCATATGAATCAATGCAGAAAAAAACATTTCACAAAATCCAACACCCCTTTTTGATAAAAACTCGGCAAAGTGGGAATAGAGGGATCACACCTCAACATAATAAAACCCTTAATGACAAATCTAAAGCCAACATCACACTCAATGGGGAAAGACTAAATTCTTTCCCCCTAAGAACAGGAACAAGACAGGGATGCACATTTTCACCACTCCTGTTTGATATAGTACAGGAAATGCTAGCCATAGCGATCAGACGAGAAGAAATAAAAGGCACCCAAATTGGAAAAGAAGAAGTAAAACTTTCCTTATTTGCAGATGACATGATACTCTACATAGAAAGCCCCAAAGACTCCATCAATAAACTACTAGACCTAATAAATGAATTCAGCACAGTAGCAGGATACAAAATTAACACCCAGAAATCTATGGCCTTTTTATACACCAATAATGAACTCAAAGAAAGAGAAACAAACAAACAAACAAAAAAAAACAATCCCATTTACCATTGCACCAAAAAAACTAAGATACCTAGGAATGAACTTAACTAAGGACATACAAGACCTGAACTTGGAAAACTACAGAACATTGAAAAAAGAGATAGAGGAAGACATATACAGATGGAAGAACATACCATGTTCATGGATTGGAAGAATCAACATCATTAAAATGTCCATACTACCCAAAGCAATCTACAGATTCAATGCATTCCCCATTAGAATACCAATGGCATACTTCAAAGATCTAGAACAAACTCCCCCAAAATCCATCTATAATAAAAAAGACATCAAATAGCCACAGCAATCCTGAGAATGAAGAACAATGTTGGAGGGATCTCAATACCAGATATCAAGCTATATTACCAAGCCACAGTTCTCAAAACTGCCTGGTACTGGCACAAGAACAGACATATAGACCAATGGAAGAGAACAGAGGACCCAGAAATGGACTCAAGTCATTATGCTCAGTTAATTTGACAAAGGAGGCAAGAGCATACAATCGAGTCAAGACAGTTTCTTCACTAAATAATGCCGGGAAATTTGGTCAGATACATGCAAAAAAATGAAACTAGATCACCACCTTACACCATACACAAAAACAAACTCAAAATGGCTAAAGGACTTACATGTAAGATGGGAAACCATAAAAATCTTACAAGACTACATAGGCAGCAGAATAGCAGACTTATGTCATAGCAATATCTTTACAGAGACAGATCCTAGGGCAATGGAGACTAAGCAGAAAATAAACAAATGGGGCTACATCAAAATAAAAAGCTTCTGCACAGCAAAAGAAACCACCAATAAATCAACAAGAAAGCCCACTGCATGGGAGAACATATTTGCCAATGATATTTCTGATAAGGGTTTAATCTTCAAAATATACAGGGAACTCATACAACTTAACAAAGGAAGATAAATTACCTAATCAAAAAATGTGTAAAGGATCTAAATAGACACCTTTCAAAAGAGGACATTCAGAAAGCCAACAGACATATGAAAACATGTTCAAAGTCACTAATCATCTGAGAGATGCAAATCAAAACAACAATGAGATATCATCTCACACCTGTCAGCCTGGCTATCATCAAAAAAATCAACAAAGGACAAGTGCTGGAGAGGATGTGGAGAAAAAGGAACCCTCGTGCACTGCTGGTGGGAATGCAGACTGGTGCAGCCACTATGGAAGACAGTATGGAGTTTCCTCAAAAAACTAAAAATGGAACTCCCATTTGACCCAGTGATCCCACTTCTAGGAATATATCCCAAGAAACCAGAAACACCAATCAGAAAGGATATATGCACCCCTATGTTCGTAGCAGCACAATTTACAATAGCTAAGATTTGGAAACAGCCTAAGTGCCCATCAGCAGATGAGTGGATTAGAAAACTATGGTACATCTACACAATGGAATAATATGCCACTGTAAAAAAGAAGGAACTTTTACCGTTTGCAACAGCATGGATGGAACTGCAGAGCATTATGCTAAGTGAAATAAGCCAGTTGGAGAGAGATAAATATCACATGATCTCACTCATATGTGGAATGTAATGATCAACATAATTTGATGAACAAGAATAGATCCAGAGACAAATGGTAGAGGAGGGGTGTTAGAGAGCAACCAAAGGACTGATATGCATGCATATTAGCATAACCAATGGACACAGACACTGGGGTCGTGGGGCTTGCCCAAGGATGGGACTGCCTGTGGGGGGGGGGCAATTGGGGAAAAAGGAGACATATGTAAAACTTGAGACAATAAATAATAAAGAAATTAATAATAGTTATGTTCTATTTGTATACACATATTTTGTTAAAATGGATGTTCTAGAAATTTCAGTCTGTTCCAGAAAGGAACTTGCAAAGATTCAGTGCCAAGTTCAAACAGTAAACTCTCAGGGATAGCAGTTGTACAGTCAGGGACACCAGGCAAGCCAAAAGTGATGGTTCCCTATGAGGGCATCTGCCAGTGATACTCTGGATTTTTGTGTTCAACATATTGGGAGTTTATGAATTATTTCCAATGCTCAGTGCACACTTCTACTATGCTATATGCAACGTTTTAAAATCTTACATAGTATTTGTTCTTTATATACTGAAATTATGTATTGAAATTATGTAATTAAAATATATATATATATATATATATATATATATATATATATATATACTTTATATTATTCTCTACTAGAGCCCCAGTGGGGGGAGTGTCCCTCAGCCCAGCCTGTACCCTCTCCAATCTGGGACCCCTCAAGGACCTAAACGGACAGTCAGACATTCCTCTCACAATCTGGGACCGCTGGCTCCCAACCGCTCGCCTGCCAGCCTGCCTTATTGCCCCTAACTGCTTCTGCCTGCCAGCCTGATCACCCCCTAACCACTCACCTTCCAGCCCAATTGATGTCTAACTGCTCCCCTGCAGGCCCAATTGCCCCCAACTGCCCTCCCCTGTAGTCCCAGTCACCCCCAACTGCCCTCCCTTGCCAGCCCAGTCACCCCTAACTCCCCTCCCCTGCAGTCCTGGTTGCCCCCAACTGCCCTCCCCTGCAGGCTTGTTCCTCCCCAAGTGCCCTCTCCTGCCAACCATCTTGTGGCGGCCATCTTGTGGCCACATAGGGGTGGCCATCTTATGTGTTGGAAGGATGGGCAATTTGCATACCGGCCATGACTAATTAGCATATCAGGGATAATTAGCATATCCCTCCCTTATTGTGTTGAAGTGATGGTCAATTTGCATACTGGCTGTGACTAATTAGCATACCCAGTCATGACTAATTTGCATATCTGGGCTAATTAACATAGCCCTCTCATATTATGGATGTCATTTTACAGTCATTATTATTTACTAAGAAATTATTGCATTGGAATGTTATATCTTATAGAAAAACAAAAATGTTTTTATCAATTGCATTATCATCAAAACTATAACCATGCCACTTTAAGTTTTGTCATTCATGGACAGTCATTGCTTTACTCTGATGCATTTGCAGGTATATTATATCTTTAGAAAAATCCATGCAAAGGACTATGACTTACTCTAAATTGCAGGTTTCTAAGTAGGTCATATCTTTGAACTAGATGAAGATTTTTTGAACTCTAAGGAATAACTGAATTTATAAAAATACTGGCAAATAATCAGGATAAAAATGTTTATGGGACCAAAAAACTTAGAATGATTATTACTCTTATGACTATTTAATATATTGCTTATTTTTAAATCTTTTGTTTCCCAAATATAAGAAATACTAAAAAGCAGATATTCTGCATTCTAGGAACTAATAAATTAGTAACATTCATTTCATAGTACTCCCAAGAGACAAAGACTCAAAGACCAAAACTTACAACCCGGAAATTTTGTTCATTGGGAAATACATTAATTAAAGACCCACTCCAACAGTGTTAAAGGGATCTTACCTTGTCAGGTACTTAATGATAAATAGACTCTGCCACTGTTTCTGACACTTGCCTTCATCTCAAGGATGAGAAGCCATCCACTACAGAGAAGGTAGACAGCTATCCCAAGACATTAACAAGCCCTTATGCTCACAAATAGATGCTGCTCAAACCTTTTTCTTATATTACCTAATTGTTATTGATTGAATGTATATAAAATGTTTTTATATGATTATACTCCTTATGGTTTCCTAGTGGAAACAATTATCTGTCTCCCCAGGTCCCTTCCCTTATTAGATATGAAAAATTTAACTTGGGTACCTGCTAATCTTTCTCATTTACTAGACAATGATATTCTGATTATCAGCTATGATGATGAAGTTAATGTTTTATTGACCACACACTGGTGGTCTTCCACTATGAATTTAACCTTTGGTACATTTTTTCAGGCTATATGTATTATAAAGGACCCACCTTGGACAAACCCCTCTAAAAACACCTCCCTAATAATTCCCCTGGTAGAATTATATATAGATCTGATCTCGATGAGTATTGTTTAACTATACGAATGGATGAAACTAACTGCACAGAAGAAAAATTAGAGCTTCTGGTTAATAAAATAGAAGAAAGTCTTAATTCATCTGGCCAAACATATCATAAGGTATAAGTGACAGTGGATGGAGGAAAACACATAATTAGCTTAATAAAAAATATAATACATGTAAAGGTTTTTTTGGTTTTTTTTTTTTTTCGGTTGGCTGGGATGCTTGCTCCCCTCAGGCCCTAATTGTCTAGTGTTAGACATTTTCTGTTCCTAATCAGTGTTACTGGCTTAATATTGTTGCTTTTGTTCCTGGTATGTAAATGTTATACTAGATGCAGAAAAAAAAAACTTAAGACAAGAAGCAAAAAGACTTGGATCACGGTGACTCAAAAATTAGAAATGATCCAGCATACTTTTTAAAAGAACATATAGGTTCTGACTGCCTCTTATTTACCTGCGTTTTATTTTAAATAATAATAATTTGACTTTGAATGCCATCTACTAGTAAGCTATGGTCTTGCCCCATCCACAGTGGTCCACCCAGCTCAGCAAGACAAATGTTGACACCGACACTTCCTAGGAATGAACCTTTATAGCACTGTGGGACTCCATTATACAACCAAAAGGTTGGTCATCAATGCATCCTTTGGATTGATTTGTGAACAAAAGGGGGATTTGTGGACACAAAGAGCCATAGGTTAAACAGACTAAGGGTAAGTCTGTACGATGGCCTTACAAACTCAAGAGACCTAAGGTAACCACAAAGGCTGGTCTGAAATTAAAATATTTTCATTAAAAAGCAATTTATTATGGGTAGTCATGTCCTTGGCCAGTATCTTCCCTAACAATGATCAACTTCTATCTTTACTGAGCCTGTTGTCTTTTTGCATCTAAGATAACATACCTGTGGAATGTCAGGGTAACTTTTAACTTCCCTTTTTCTGAATCCCTCAAGGTACAACAAATGGTGCCAGGGAGCAGATCACAAATCCCCTTATCACTGGTTATATTGTTAATTGTTGACTATTAATTATCCTGTACCCACCTATGTAAAAGAAACATGTGTCTATCACTTACTTTTTATCCAACCCAGAGGTTTCCTTGCTATGCTTTCTTACACATCCCTAATGTATCACTAATAGATTGAATGTAACCCACTTACATCTCCTCCTTTGATTGTAATGTATAAAACAAGGTAAAAAAAAATGCCATTCTCAGGATCACTATCTCAATACATTGAGATTTCTGCTTCAGGGCAATTGTCAACAATTTGGCTCAAAGGAATTATTTACAGGTTTGAATTTCTTCTCTGTTAACACATACATGCATATAAGTTCCCCAGTTAATCACTCCCCACTCATCCCCTCACCGCTGCTTTCCCTCTGAGATTCAACCATCTGTTCCATGCTTCTTTGTCTCTGGATCTATTTTGTGTATCAGTTTATATTGTTCTTTAGTTTCCACAAATAAATGATATTGTATGATACTTATCTTTCTCTGACTGGATCATTTCACTTAGCATCTTATTCTTCAGGTCCCTCCATGCTGCCTCAAAGGGTAAGAGAGCCCTCATTTTTACAGCTGCATAGTATTCCATGGTGTCAATGTACCTCCACTTTTTATCCACTCATCTACTGAGGGGCCCTTGGGCTGTTTTCAGATCTTAGCTATTGTAAATTGTGCTGTTATGAACATAGGAGTGCATATATTCTTTCTGATTTGTGTTTCATGTTTCTTAGAGTATATTCCTATAAGTGGGATCACTGGGTCAAATAGCAGTTCAATTTTTAATTTTTTTGAGGAAATTTTTAAAGAAGACCCTCACAATCTTTAAGGCCCACAGGGAGAAAAAATATACAAATTTGGTCTACTTTCCTATTCCTTGTTTTTCATAAGTATGTATTGTAACTCAGCAAGAAATCATATTACACCTGAGTCATTTATCAGTCACACAATTCTTTGACCAATTACTTTTCAATTTTATATTTTAAAGCATTTGCTTCTCAGTTGTATCCACTCTACTTTGTTTAAGATTTGGAAATTAAGACAAGAACAGGTGGTTTTTTACTTTGTTAATACTTTTTTTTTTAAATCCTAAATGCATATTATGGATCAGAGAGCAATCCAAGTCTCTGTTTCATTCTGTGCTGTAATTATGAGGCCCAAATCTTTACAGACAATTTGTTCTCTAAAAGGGAAGCTAATAAAGTATACTCCAGGCTGTCCTTGAAATCTAGAACATACAAGAGTACTTATTTCTAATTAAACGATGTGTCAGTCCTCACTTTAGTAAGTAAAATGTCCCCATCATTAGACAACATCATTAATATAGGCTTTAAAAAATAGAGTATAATTTGTGTAATAAGTAGTAGTTTATAGTTAAAAGCACAATATTAGAATAACTAAACTGTTATTGAACACACTTGTGTTATAATCTTTCTCTCATAGATTTCTAGAGAGTATACATTATAATAAAAAAATGTGGCAACATAATATCTGGATTGCATTAAAGTGAACCCTAGTGGGTTTAATTTCACTGTAGCACTCTTTCCAAGCAAGATATATTTTATATGACGTGATATTCATTTTCTAGTTTTAAAAAATGTTGGTTTAAATTTTTTTGTTTCAAAGCAAAGACAGATGGTAATTTTTGTGCTGTAAAATGGATAAAGTCACAGACTAGATTAACTGAAGCAGGTTTTAATGTTTAAAGTAAAAAACACAATTGCATTTTAACTCTGTTTGTCACAGTCTTTCTGTGATTGTGCCCCTTAACTGATTGTTTTAATAATCAAATAAATTTCATTGTAGGTATAATTAGGGTTATATAATACTTGGAGGCACCTAAGAACAAGAACAAGCATAGATAATATAAAATATTGAAATATTTTAAACAGTTCTTAATATGGCTATTTTCCTATGTTTCCTCTTAAAGAGTTCTCTACCCAACAACCTGTTTGTCCAAATAATTATAAGTTCTGCTATATTTAAAAAGAGTTATTAGTTGAGGCTTATGTATACCAAAATGCCAGGAGGGTCGTTAATCACTTTAACTACGAAAAATCACCCTGAAGCTACATAATCTTTACTCCCTGGAATGGAGATAAGAAACGACTTAACATTTGGAATAGAAATTGACAGGATTAAAATCAACTGGTATAAATACAGACAAAACAAGACAATAAGAAACAAAACTTCAAATTCATAAAAAAACTCCTGGAAGATATCAAAGCAGAGATCGACAACAATACAATCATAGTAGGGGACTTTAATACACCACTGGCAGCACTGGATAAGTCCTCTAGACAAACAATCAGCGAACAAACAGCAATCCTAAATGACTCACTAGATCAGATGGACTTAATAGACATCTTCAGAACACTTCACCCCAAAGCCGCAGAATATACATTCTACTCAAGTGCTCATAAGACGTATTCAAAAAATAGACCACATATTGGGTCACAAGCAAAGTATCCCCAAATTCAAGAAGATTGAAATCATAAAAAGCATCTTCTCAGATCACGATGGCATAATATTAGAAATAAACTACAATAAAAACAACCCAAAATACTCAAAAACCTGGAAGCTAAATAGCATGTTCTTAAATATTGATTGGGTTACCGATGAGATCAAAGAAGAAATTAAAAACATCCTGGAAACTAATGACAATGAAAACACAACAATCCAAAACATATGGGACACAATGAAAGCAGTCCTGAGAGGGAAGTTTATAGCTCTACAGGCCTATCTCAAAAAACAAGAAAAAATGGTAGTAAATCATCGAACTCTACAACTCAAATAATTAGAAAGAGAGCAACAAGAAAAGTCCAGAGTGAGCAGAAGGAAGGAGATAATAAAGATTAGAGCAGAAATAAATGACATAGAGACCAAAAAAACAATACAGAAAATCAATGAAACCAAGAGCTGGTTCTATGAAAGGATAAACAAGATTGACAAACCTCTAGCCAGGCTCACGAAGAAGCAAAGAGAGAGGACCCAAATAAACAAAATCAGAAATGATAGAGGCGAAATAACAACAGACCCCACAGAAATACAAATGATTGTTAAAAAATACTATGGACAGCTCTATTCCAACAAACTAGACAACCTGGAGGAAATGGACAAATTCCTAGAAACATACAATATTCCAAAACTCAATCAGGAAGAATCTAAAAATCTCAACAGGCCAATAACTATGGAAGAAATTGAAGCAGTCATCAAAAAGCTTCCATCAAACAAAAGCCCAGGACCAGATGGCTTCACAGGGGAGTTTTACCAAACATTCAAGGAAGAACTAAAACCTACCTTCCTCAGACTAATACAAAAAATTCAAGAGGAAGGAACACTTCCAAGCTCATTCTATGAAGCCAGCATCACCCTAATACCAAAACCAGGTAAAGACAACACAATGAAAGAGAATTACAGGCCAATATCTCTCATGAACATAGATGCCAAAATCCTCAACAAAATCTTACAAATCGGATCCAGCAGTACATCAGAAAGATCATACACCATGACCAAGTAGGATTTATCCCAGGGATGCAAGGATGGTACAATATCCGCAAATCAATAAACGTGATACATCACATAAACAAATTGAAAGAAAAAAACCACATGGTCATATCAATTGATGCAGAAAAAGCATTTGACAAAATTCAACACCCATTTTTGATAAAAACTCTCAGCAAGGTGGGAGTAGAAGGATCATACCTCAACATAATAAACACCATATATGACAGGCGCACAGTCAACATCATACTCAATGGACAAAAACTAACACCATTTGCCCTAAGAACAGCAACAAGACAGGGATGCCCCCTCTGACCACTCCTGTTCAACATAGTACTGGAAGCGTTACCCATTGCAATTAGGCAAGAAGAAGAAATAAAAGGCATCCAAATTGGAAAAGAGGAAGTAAAACTGTCGTTATTTGCAGACAACATGGTATTATACATACAAAACCCTAGAGACTCCATCAAAAAGCTACTAGACTTAATACATGAATTTGGCAATGTAGCAGATTACAAAATTAACCCCAAGAAATCTGATGCATTTCTATACACCAATAGTGAACTTTCAGAAAGGGAGATTATAAAAAACAATCCCATTTACCATCGCACTAAAAAAAATTAAGCTACCTAGGAATAAACTTAACTAAAGAGGTAAAAGAGCTTTACTCAGGAAACTACAGGACTTTGAAAAAAGATATAGAGGAAGACATAAACAGATGGAAGAACATACTGTGTTCATGGATTGGTAGAATCAACATCATTAAAATGTCCATACTACCCAAAGCAATCTCTAAATTCAACGCACTTCCCATTAAAATACCAACGGCATACTTCACAGATCTAGAATGAACTCTCCAAAAATTCATCTGGAATAAAAAAAGACCCGGAATAGCTGCAGCAATCCTGAAAAAGAATAAAGTAGGTGGGATCTCAATACCAGATATCAAGATGTATTACAAAGCCACTGTTCTCAAAACTGTCTGGTACTGGCTCAAGAAAGGGCATATAGATCAATGGAATAGAATAGAGAGCCCAGAAATCGGCCCGGACCAATATGCTCAATTAATATTTGATGAAGGAGGCAAGAACATACAATGGAGCCAAGATAGTCTCTTCAATAAATGGTGTTGGGAAAATTGGACAGATATATGCAAGAAAATGAAACTAGACCACCAACTTACACCATACGCAAAAATAAACTCAAAATGGATAAAGGACTTAAATACGACAGGTAACCATAAAAATTCTAGAAGAATCCAAAGGCAACCAAATCTCAGACATATGCCGAAGCAATTTCTTCACTGATACAGCTCCTAGGGCACTTGAAACTAAAGAGAAAATTAACAAATGGGACAACATCAAAATAAAGAGCTTCTGCACAGCAAAAGAAACCATCAACAAAACAACGAGAAAACCCACTGTGTGGGAAAACATATTTGCCAATATTATATTTGATAAGGGCCTAATCTCCAAAATTCATAGGCAACTCATACAACTTAACAAAGGGAAGATAAACAATCCAATCAAAAAATGGGCAAAGGACCTAAATAGACTCCTTTCAAAAGAGGACATTCAGAAAGCCAAGAGACATATGAAAACATGCTCAAAGTCACTAATCACCCAAGAGATGCAAATCAAAACAACAATGAGGTACAATCTCACACCTGTCAGACTGGCTATCATCAACAAATCAACAAACGACAAGTGCTGGAGAGGATGTGGACAAAAAGGAACACTCGTGCACTGCTGTTGGGAATGCAGACTGGTGCAGCCAGTGACTGAATGACCAGAACGACTGGAATGACCAGAACTACTGGTCAACCAGTCACTATTATGCACACTGACCACCAGAGGGCAGACGCACAATGCAGGAGCTGCCGCATGGTTGTCAGTGCACTCCCACAGCCAACCACCCACAGCCAGCCAAACTCCTGTGGCTGGCCAACCTCCCCTGGTCCCTCCCCCCAGCTGGCTGTCCTTGAATCCTGGGAGCACCAACCAACAACAGCCCCTTAATTCTGTCACCTCTGTTGTAGCCGCAGGCCCTGCTCACCTCTGGAAAGTGGGGAGGTGCCAAAAGCATGCACATGATCTGCCTGGCCCTGATCAGCCCACCGTGATCGGGACTGGGCGAGATGGTCACGATAGGCTCTGATCACCAGCCAGGCCTGGGGACCCCAACCATGTACAAATTTCATTTACCAGGCCTCTAGTTTATACTAATAATAGCCTAGGGTAGTTGTCGGCAAACTATGGCTCTTGAGCCACATGCAGCTCTTTGGCCCCTTGAGTGTGGCTCTTCCACAAAATACCAACTTCTGTGCATGGGCCACGAAGTTTCAATCACTCCGTATGTGCGCGCCTGCACGTGGTATTTTGTGGAAGAGCCACACTCAAGGGGCCAAAGAGCCCCATGTGGCTCATGAGCAGCAGTTTGCCGACCACTGGCCTAGGGCCATCACGACCAAATGGACGGCCAGTCCATCCCTTGGCCCTCAGGCTCCATTCATCAGGGGATGGCTAGCAGGGGAACTGGGTCCCTCATGCTCCAATGAATCTGTGGCAGCAGCAACTGTTGAGCAGTCAGAAGGCAGAAGGCTTGGTCCCTCCCCCGGCCTGCAGGCTCCCATTGATCAGGGGATGGCTAACAGGGAACTGGAGTGAGTGGCACATGGGAACTGGTGAGCAGCTGGAAGGCAGGCCTCTTGGTCCCTCCTTCTGGCCTTCAGACTCCAATCAATCAGTGGCGGAGGTGGGATGGAACTGGGGACTGGCTTCCTTAGTAGTCCTGCAGATACAATCTCCAGAGGACAGGCCAGGCACCAATGGCAGGATCCTGATAGTGCTGCAGGCCTCCTGGAACTGAGCCTCAGGCACTGCAGCCACTTCCCCTCCCTAGATACTCCACAAGGAAGAAAGGATATCGCCAGCAGTGCCATCTAGTGCTGTTACTGCTCTACAGCACCAGTGGTTACTTCTCTCCCTGTGCTTCCTCCAGGTCACCAGCCCCGCTTCAGATGAAGTGTGTGCACTGCACATGGAAATAGATGTGAGTAGATAGCACACAGGCAATTAATTTCAAAATATTTTGGACCAATCGTTTCCCTCATTGGCCTATAAATATTTCCTCAACAACCTCACAAAAGGAGCAGATACTAATAGGAATAGTCCATTAAGGCGAATTAAAGCCATTAAAATTAATTTTGTTTGGAGATTTATTGGGAAATTTGGCACTCCCATTGAGACCATTGATGCACCCGGGGAATCACCCAGCAGAGCCCCTGAAATGACTGCTGCTGGCAGCTGTGATGCAGTGGCTGCCCCTCCCCCGAGCCCCTGCCCTGCAGGCCTGGCACCAGCTCTGAGTGGCTCTAGCACTCTCACTGCTCAGCTCATCATCACAGCTGCACCTCCAACCCCTTCAGGTTGTGAGAGGAGAATAAGAGGGTGTGAACCCTGAAGGTCAAACTGGGAGATGTTTTCAAATGAAGGCGGACCCAGCCGTCGTTTTTATGATGTGGTTTGTGAACCATTGATTGCCCCCTTAAAATATATCTTCAGGGCTTGTTCAGTGCCAGGGAGCCCACGGGGGAGCAGAGTCCTTAGATGTCAGCATTCTGTGCGTTTTGGGGTCTCCCGAGGGTGTACGTCCCCTGGAGGGTGGACCCCAGGCTTCAGGGAGGCCTCAGACCATTGTTTGAACTTACAGCTTTCACAGTGTGTGAAGGCAGGAAAACCGGCCCTGAAATTTGCATCCCGTCCCCAGGTGTTACAGGGAGACACACAAAGCTAAACGGGTGGAATTGCAATGGCGCCTCAGGGGACTGAGGCAGGAGAGTGCCCTGAATCCCTGGGCCTCTGTGATCGCGGGAGTCCTTGCACACGGGGCGGAGGGAGGCAGAAGGAGGACCTGAGGCAGTGTGAGGGATTCGGCTGTTATTGCTGAAGGAAGAGGCTGGATGCAGAGCCAGTGGTTCTCCCAAGCCCCTGGGGAGAGACATGCCTGCCACACCCCGTGCTGCCGCTGTGTCCCCACCGACAGAACTGCAAGTCCATCAGTGTGCACTGCTGTCAGCCCATGTGTGTGGTCCTTCGTTATAGGAGGATGGAAACTGGCCCCCAGGGGGACGGGGTCAGAGGCTCTGTGACCAATGAGCGGGCAAGTGGACAGTAAGTGGCGGGGAGGGTAAGGCCAGCACTTCAGATAAGCCAGTGTGAGTCTGTCAACAGTGTCTCCTCGGAGGGGTCGTTGGAAGTCATTGGTAGAAATTTCATCACCTAGGAACCCACAGAAAGACTGCTCAGGGCTAGAGAAAGCACTGGAGGTGTTCATTGAATTAGTTCATGACAATATTGTCCCTGATTTCTTTAATAGACGGGATGTCTTAGGCCTTACCAAGCAGCCTCTGTTAAATATATATTTACATCATCCTATCTAATAAAAGAGAAACATGGTAATTAGTGTACATCCGCTACCCTTCCCATTGGCTAATCAAGGCGATATGCAAATTAACTGTCAGCCAAGATGGCGGCTGGCAGCCAGGCAGCTTGAAACTAACATGAGGATTGCTTGCTTCAGTGACTGAGGAAGCAATGGAAGAATTATAGTGTGTGATGCATAATAAAATTGTACTTATGCTGGTATTTTCCAGGGTGAATTATAGGAATTAGGGTGAAAAGACGTTAGTAGAAAGAAAGAATAGTCAGGAGACTCCTAAGAAAATGCTGGAAGTCTAATCTAAAGTATTATTAGTAGAATAACAATGAAAGAAAACATGAGAGATACTTTGAAAAAAATCAGGAGGGCTTGATGACTGGATAATAATGTTATAATTCTCTGAATAATCCTATCTAATAAAAGAGAAACATGGTAATTAGCCATACCTCCACTACCCTTCCCATTGGCTAATCAGGGTGATATGCAAATTAACTGCCAGCCAAGATGGCGGCCGGCAGCCAGGCAGCTTGAAGTGAACATGAGGCTTGCTTGCTTCAGTGATGGAGGATTCCAAGGTTCCCCGCCTGTCACTACTGGAGTCTGAGCTTGCAGTTTGAAACATAGTTACAAATATAGAAGCTAAACAAAACCCCAGAAACCTCCTTTCAGCCAACCGGGATCTCAGAGCTGGAGTTGAAACAGTGTTTCGATTGTAGAACACAAACAAACTAGGTACCTGCTTTTAGCAGTGGAGGCCTAAGAGCTGGAGCCAAGCCTCAGAGCTAAAGCTGGCCCAGAATAAAAAAGAAAAGAAAAAAAGGAGCGGTTGGGAGCTTCAGTCACCTGCCAGCCTGAAAACAGCCCTCAGCCCCTCACCCAGACTGGCCAGGCACCCCAGTGGGGACCCCCACCCTGAAGGGTGTGTGACCAGCTGCAAACAGCCATCATCCCCTCAACCAGGCTGGCAAGGCACCCCAGTGGGGACCGGCCACCCTGACCCAGGACACCCTTCAGGGCAAACCAGCCGGCTCCCACCCATGCACCAGGCCTCTATCCTATATAGTAAAAGGGTAATATGCCTCCCGGCACTGGGATCAGCGTGACGGGGGCAGCGCCAAAATCCCCTGATCACCCTGGGGCTCTGTGTGTGACAGGGGGCGGGGCCACAACCTCCCTATCTGCCCTGCTCTGTTCGTGACAGGGGAAGGCGCCCCAACCCACTGATCAGCCATGTTCTGTGCCTGATAGGGGGGAGCTCCCCAACCCCCTGATCCCCCTGAGCCTCTGTGTGTGACAGGGTGCTGCGCCCCAACCCCCTGATCGGCTCTGCTCTGTGTGTGACAGGTTGCAGTGCCCCAACACCCCCCCACACACAGGCCCTGCTCTGTGTGTGACAGGGGGCGGTGCCCCAGCCCCCTGATCGGCCCTGCTCTGTGGGTGATGGGGTAGAGCCATAACATCCCCATCGGCCCTGCCTTGAGTGTTACCATGGCGGCGCCCCAACCCCCTGATCGTCCCTGCTCTGTGGGTGATAGAGGGTGGCGCCCCAACCCCCTGATTGGCCCTGCTCTGTGTGTGACAGGGGCCGGTGCCCCAACTCCCCTATCGGCCCTACTCTGTGAATGACAGGGGGAGCTCCCCAACCCCCTGATTGACCCTGCTCTGTGCGTGACAGGGTACGGACCCCCAACCCCCTGATTGGCCCTGCTCTGTGCATGACAGGGGGTGACGCCGCAACCTCCCCATCGACCCTGCCATGAGTGTGACAGGGGGTGGTGCCCCAACCCCCCAATTGGCCCTACCCTGAGCATGACTGAGGGTGGCATTGCAACCTCCCAATCCACCCTGCTCTGTGCATGACAGGGGGCGGCGCCCCAACTCCCCAATCAGCCCTGCTCTGAGCCCGACCAGGGGCTGCACCTAGGGATTGGGCCTGCCCTCTGCCACCCTGGAGCAGGCTTAAGCCAGCAGGTCGTTATCTCCTGAGGGGTCCCAGACTGAAAGAGGGCACAGGCCGGGCTGAGGGACCCCCCTTCCCCCCAAGTGCACTAATTTTTGTGCACTGGGCCTCTAGTCCTATATAATAAAAGCCTAATATACTAAGTGTCTGGTGGTCCAGTCAGCCATTCAGCCAGTCAAAGCTTAATATGCTAATGATATGCTATGACTGCTCATCTGTTTACTATGACATGCACTGACCAGCAGGGGCAGACACTCCGACCAGTAGGTTAGCTTTCTGCTGGGGTCCAGTTGATTGTGACTGAGCGAGATGGGCCGGACACACCCTGCAGCCATCCCACGGCCCCTCCCCAGCTGACCAATCTCATGCATCCCTGAGCATGCCCTGGGGGGGGGGGTCTCTCGGCCTGACCTGTGCCCTCTTGCAATCTGGAACTCCTCAGGGGATGTTGGAGAGTCGATTTCAGTGAGACAACGGAATGAGAGGGTGAAGGCCTGGCTGAGGAGCCCCCCTCCCAGTGCATGAATTTCATGCACCGGGCCCCTAGTCTTATATAATAAAAGCCTAATATGCAAATAGACAGAACGGCAGAATGACCAGCAGAACAACCAGTTGCTATGATGCACACTGACCACCAGGGGGCAGCCACTCAATGCAGGGTATGTCCCCAGCCCTCATTCCCCAGGCCAGCCAAGGAGGGTGTGAGCGGGGGCCCCAAATCACCCCACCTGTGGCTCACAGAGGGAGGCGACGGGCAGCAGTGACAGTGGGGATCAGGACCAGTGAGTGGGCGGTGCAAGGCCAGCTAAGGCAGGTGCCAACAGGGGGCCCCTATTTGTCCTGTTGGTCACCCCACAGATTGACCCTGATTGCTGGCCATGCAAGAATTTGCAAGAATTTCATGCACTGGTCCTCTAGTTATAAATAAAATTTAAATACAAATCATTGTCTGATCTTTCCCTTTTTCTTACCCCTTTTTAGCAAAACCAACACCACCATAATTATTTTATACTAGAGGCCCGGTGCACAAAAATTTGTGCGCTCGGAGGCGCGGGGGGGGGGTGTCCCTCAGCCCGGCCTGTGCCCTCTCTCAGTCTGGGACCCCTCGGGAGATAGCGACCTGCTGGCTTAGGCCTGCTCCAGGGTGGCAGAGGGCAGGCCCAATCCCTAGGTGCAGGCCCTGGTCGGGCTCAGAGCAGGGCCAATTGGGGAGTTTAGGGTGCTGCCCCCTGTCATGCACAGAGCAGGGTGGATCGGGAGGTTGCTATGCCACCGTCAGTCACGCTCAGGGTAGGGCCGATTGGGGGGTTGGGGCACCGCACCCTGTCACACTCATGGCAGGGTCGATGGGGAGGTTGCGGCGCCACCCTCTGTCACTCACAGAGCAGGGTCAATCAGGGGGTTGGGGAGCTCACCCCTGTCATGCACAGAGCAGGTCCGATCAGGGGGTTGAGGAGCTCCCCCCTGTCACTCACAGAGTAGGGCCGATAGGGGAGTTGGGGCACTGCCCCCTGTCACACACAGAGCAGGGCGGATCAGGGAGTTGGGGTGCCACACCCAGTCACACTCAGGGCAGGGCCGATGGGGAGGTTATGGGTCTACCCCATCACACATGGAGCAGGGCCCATGGGGGGCGGGGTTGGGGTGCCGCACCCTGCCACACACAGATCAGGGCTGATCAGGGGGTTGGGGCACCACAGCCTGTCACACACAGAGCCGCAGGACAATCAGGGGTTTGGGGAGCTCCCCCCTATCAGGCACAGAGCAGGGCTGATCAGGGGGTTGGGGCGCCTTCCCCTGTCATGAACAGAGCAGGGCAGATAGGGAGGTTGTGGCCCCGCTCCCTGTCACACACAGAGCCGCAGGGTGATCAGAGGGTTTGGGCGCTGCCCCCTGTCACGCTGATCCGGTTGCTGGGAGGCCTCGCGGCTCCACTGATCCTGGTGCTGGGAGGCATATTAACCTTTTACTATATAGGATAGAGGCCTGGTGCATGGGTGGGAGCCGGCTGGTTTGCCCTGAAGGGTGTCCTGGGTCAGGGTGGCCAGTCCCCACTGGGATGCCTTGCCAGCCTGGTTGAGGGGATGATGGCTGTTTGCAGCTGGTCACACACCCTTCAGGGTGGGGGTACCCACTGGGGTTCCTGGCCAGTCTGGGTGAGGGGCTGAGGGCTGTTTTCAGGCTGGCAGGTGACTGAAGCTCCCAACCGCTCCTTTTTTTCCTTTTTTTTATTCTGAGCCAGCTTTAGCTCTGAGGCTTGGCTCCAGCACTTAGGCCTCCGCTGCTGAAAGCAGGTATCTAGTTTGTTTGTGTTCTATAATCGAAACACTGTTTCAACTCCAGCTCTGAGATCCCGGCTGGCTGAAAGGAGGTTTCTGGGGTTTTGTTTAGCTTCTATATTTGTAACTATGTTTCAAACTGCAAGCTCAGACTCTGGCAGCGACAGGCGGGGAACCTTGGAGTCCTCCGTCACTGAAGCAAGCAAGCCTCATGTTCACTTCAAGGTGCCTGGCTGCCGGCCGCCATCTTGGCTGGCAGTTAATTTGCATATCACCCTGATTAGCCAATGGGAAGGGTAGTGGAGGTATGGCTAATTACCATGTTTCTATTTTATTAGGTAGGATTATTCAGAGAATTATAACATTATTATCCAGTCATCAAGCCCTCCTGATTTTTTTCAAAGTATCTCTCATGTTTTCTTTCATTGTTATTCTACTAATAATACTTTAGATTAGACTTCCAGCATTTTCTTAGGAGTCTCCTGACTATTCTTTTTTTCTACTAACGTCTTTTCACCCTAATTTCTATAATTCACCCTGGAAAATACCAGCATAAGTACAATTTTATTATGCAACACACACTATAATTTTTCCATTGCTTCTTGTTGTCTTTTAGAAAACGTGTAAGCTCTTAACTCTCACATTCTAGATTTTCTATGATTTCTCCCAATTTTTCTTCTATTTGAACATTCCCTTTCCCTGCATTTCTCAAAATGTCTTAGTCATTCTCTTTTTCCAAATCATCCTGCCTCCTTCAAGAGTCACATGCATTTGAAAGTGGAGTAGTATAAAGATGTTGGAATTTACCATAGCTGAACTAATAAAAACACAAAAGGATCATATAGAAGGAACATGGGTTTTGGAGTCAGGGGGACGCACACTTCCACTTACTGTTTGGCTTTGGGGTACAGATGGCAAAGAGACATGAAAAAATTCTCAAAGTCATTAATCATCAGAAAGATGGCAAAGCAAAACGACAATGAGCTATAAACTCACATCTTCAGAATGGGTATCATCAACATATCAACAAATGATAAGTGCTAATCAACAAATGATAAGGTGAGAATGTGCAGAAAGGGAAAACCTAGACAAGCTGGTGAGAATGCAGACTAGTGCAGCCACTGTGGAAAACAGTATGGAGTTTCCTCAAAACATTAACAATGAAACTGCCATCTGACCCAGTTATCCCATGTCTATAAATATGTTCTAAGAAACCCAAAACACCAATCAGAAAGAATATATGCACCCTTACATTCATAGCAGTGCAATTTATAATAGCTAAGATCTAGAAAACAGCCCAAGTGCTCATCAGTAGATGAGTGGATTTAAAAAAACAACAACCTGTGGTATATTTATACCAGCGAATACTATGCAGCAAAAAAAAGAAGAATCTCTTACCCTTTAAGACAGCATGGAGGGACCTGGAGAGTATCATGCTAAGTAAAATAAGCCAGTCAGAGAAAGACAAGTATCACATGATCTCACCCATAAGTGGGATCCAGTGAACAAAATAGATCCAGAGACATAGATGCATGGAACAGACTGTTGAATCTCAGAGGGAAGAGATTGGGTGAATGAGTGGGAAGAAATCAACCAAAAAACTTGTATGCATAACCCATAGACACAGAAAAAAGTGCAGCAAAGGCCTGGAGTGGGGAGCAACTGTGGACTAGAAGGGGTCAATGGGGAAAAGAGCGGAAATATATAATACTTTCAACAATAAAGATAAAAAAAAATGATCTAATTTCTGGGAGTTTCCTTTTCACCAACTATAAAATTGGCATGATAATACCTACTTTTGCATGAAAGTTGGGAGGATTAAATAAAATAAGAAAATGTGCCTACTACAGAGTATCCATCTAATAAATGTCAGTGGCAGCTGATATTATTAGCATTAGTATTAATAAAAGAGGCTTTAATTAATAAGATTTTAGCTTTAAAATGTTAAAATTTTACAATCTAGTACAGGGCTCTTGACAATAGAGAAATCATAGAAAGACAGAAACAAAACAACTGGGTGAGTGTGATGTTGGGTCTTAATTCCATTCTTCTGAGGTATCTACTTTAAGAGCAATCATATGCTTTGAGGCTTGGGATTCGAATCTAAGAACTAGGTGCGCATTATGATTTTTTTTTATTCAAGTAATTCTTTTTAGATGATTGTAATAAAAACTGAAATGTTGCCGAACCGGTTTGGCTCAGTGGATAGAGCGTCGGCCTGCGGACTCAAGGGTCCCAGGTTCGATTTCGGTCAAGGGCATGTACATTGGTTGCGGGCACATCCCCAGTAGGGGGTGTGCAGGAGGCAGCTGATCGATCTCTCTCATCGATGTTTCTGACTTTCTATCCCTCTCCCTTCTTCTCTGTGAAAAATCAATAAAATATATTTTTTTAAAAAAACTGAAATGTATAATTGACCAAGTATTAACAGCATTGTCAATTAATGGTGTGCGCTGTTTTTTGACTTGCAGCACTTTACCAAGTCAGCTGTATTGAAACTCCTTGAGCACATGAACATTGTCTTCTAGGCACCTACATAACTCAGTATCTCATTTGACTGTGGTATTTGCTCTCTAAAAGCCTTATTTATCTAAAGTTATCTCTTGTGGGCTTATTTGAAAGCTTTTATAGCTAATTAAAATTATGATTTTTTTTCTACTTTTTAACAGTTTATGGCCCCCCTCCCCAATAGTTCCAATTTTTTACACTTTATGCTTAATGATGCATTTGATAATTTTATGTGCATTTTACTTTAACATTAATTTTGTTGTGTTATAAACAAATAATAAAACATAAAAATAAAACACACTTTTTACATGACATTTCAATCCATCTAGTTCTCTCTCACAGTAATTATTTAAGCTAGTGAAACATTATGCTTAATTTTAAATAAAAGGTATTGGTTTGGTAATTGATTGAGCAAATGATCTATAAATGGCATTTCACATTTTCCTCTTGTCAAATCCCCTTCCACAAGCTTATAGTAGAGAATAAGAAGGAGTTTGTTGGTTTTCTACATTATGTTTTTTTTTTCTTTTCTTTTTTTTTCTTTTTATTGCTTAAAGTATTACAAAGGGTATTACATATGTGTCCATTTTATCCCCCCGCCCTAGACAGTCCCCTAGCCTCCCCTATCCCCCAGTGTCTTATGTCCATTGGTTATGCTTATATGCATGCATACAAGTCCTTTAGTTGATCTCTTACCCCCCTACCTCCTGCCCCCCAACCCTCCCCGGCCTTCCCGCTGCAGTTTGACAATCTGTTTGAGGCAGCTCTGCCTCTGTATCTATTATTGTTCAAAAGTTTATAATGGTCTCTATTATCCATGAATGAGTGAGATCATGTTCTACATTATGTTTGAATCATATTTCTTTTCATCCTATATAATAAAAGCCTAATATGCAAATTGTACCCTCGACCAGAATTCCTCTGGGAGTTTGACCACTCGACCAATCGCTATGATGTGTACTGACCACCAGGGGGCAGATGCTCCAACAAATAGGTTAGCTTTCTTCAGGCACTGGTGGGCTGGACTGGAAAGTGGGGTGTGATGTGAAAGCCATCAGGAAGCTCCTACGGTTTGGCCTGAGCCCCTGGTGGACGCAGGCGGGGGGGCGGGAGCCAGGAGGGATTGGGTGGTGTGGGAGGCTGCTACCTATGACCTGAGAGCCATGGACTGTGCAGCCCTCTGCAGCCTGTAGCATTCTTAGTGCACAATTTGTAATCTTCAGAGCTGCTTCTTTTTATTTGTTAAGTTTCACTAACTACTCCAGGAGAGTGGGTAGAACCATTGAAGGGGGGGAGTGGTAGACAGGCCAGGTGTGCCAGTCCAAGGGCAGGGGCAGCCTCGGGCTCCCTGGGATGCAGCAGGGAGGGGGGCAGGGCTGAGTCAGAGAAACTGAGTCCAAAACGTGAAAGGAAACAGGAGGCAGTGAGGGGCGAAAGGTGACAGCTATGCAGGGGCCTGGAAAAGCTGCTTGGAGGGGGCAGCCAAGGAGCCTGGTGTCTCTCCCATGGGACAGGCTCCACATCCTTCCCTCCTCCTCCCCATGACCTATCACCCCAGCTCTCCTCCGAGCCCCACCTGGGCTTGCCCTGCACAGCTCTGCACAGCCACAAAGCCCACACAGCCCTGCTTGCTCTGCCTCACTGTCACCCCCTCACCCGCCCCTCACAACATGCCTCACCCCACACAGCCCCACACAGCCTGTGGGGAACTCTGCCCCCAGAGGAGAAGGGGGGGGGCTGCAGACAGGAGGTCGCAGGAGGAGGGGGCAGAGCAAGGCCCACCAAGTTAGATGGAGGGGAAGGAGAGAGAGAGACACCACAGGAATGGGGACAGAGATGGGTGGGGAAGGAGGGCCGTGTGGAAGAGTCGCCCTTGGTTGAAGTAGAAATCCTGATCCCATTTTACAGATCCCAGCAGGGTGTGTTTGGGGGGGTGGGTGAAGACAAAAGAGGGTGTAAGGGGACTGGGTGTATGGAGAGCAGTGATGTTTGATTCATGGCCTATTTATTTTTATTTTTGTTAATATATTTTTATTGATGTTAGAGAGGAAGGCAGAAGGAGAGAAAGACAGAAACATCAATGATGAGAGAGAATCAATCTGCTGCTTCCCACACGCCCCCTACTGGGGATTGAGCCTGCAACCCAGGAATGTGCTCATGACTGGAATCGAACCCACGACCCTTCAGTCAACAGGCTGTGGCTCTATCCAGTGAGCCAATCCATCTAGGGCGACCCATGGACTATTTAAAACTACTGCAATAGGCTCAGCAGGGGTCTTACCATGATGGTGTTACCTAATAAATGAGGGTGTCTCTCCTTAAGTTGGGGTAATCAGAACTGCAGTGAAGTAAAGACACACCCATGAAGCCTGCAAAGAGTTTCCATGCACTTGATGCAATTTACTTCGTGTGGCACCTGAAGAGGGTGAGCAGAGCCTTAGAAGAACATGAGGTCTCCAAGACCAGGGGCTAGAAGGAAAGTGCGTGCCAAGCATTCCACGCCATGAGTTTCAATCTATAGCTATAAAAGTCTAATATGCCAAGTGTCCGACTGAGTGGTCAACTGACCAGTCACTATGATGTGCACTGACCACCAGGGGGCAGAAACTCTGACTGGTAGGTTATGTTGCTGCTGGGGTTGGCCAATCAAGACTGGGCAAGATGGGGCCAGACATGCTCTGGAGCACTCCCGCGGTCCCTCCCACAGTCCCTCCCTAGCTACCGGCCCTGATCAGCCCTGATCAGGACTGGGAGAGATGGCTCCGATCGGCCCCAATCCTTGGCCCGGTGGAGGGACCCCACCTGTGCGTGAATTTCATGCACCGGGCCTCTAGTATATACATATTAACTTAATTTATTTTTCAGTAATCCTACATAATAAAAGGGTAATATGCAAATTGATCCTAATGGCAGAACGACCACTGCCATGATGTGCACTGACCACCAGGGGGCAGACATTTAACTTAGGAGCTGCCCCCTGGTGGTCAGTGCGTTCCCACAGGGTGAGCTCTACTCAGCCACAAACCGGGCTGACAGCTGCGAGCACAGCAGCGGTGGCAGGAGCCTCTCTCACCTCCTTGGCAGCACTAAGGATGTCCAACTGCAGCAGGCGGACATCCCCTGAAGGCTCCTGGGCTTCCAGAGGGATGTCTGACTGCCATCTTAGGCCCAATCCCCTGGGGAGTGGGTCTAAGTTAGAAGGTGGACATCCTCTGGGGGGTCATGGACTGTGAGAGGGCACAGGCCGGGCTGAGGGACCCTCCACTTCCAAGTGCACAAATCTCATGCACGGGGCCTCTAGTAAATAAATAAAGTTTTAAAATGGAATGTTTGCCTTCTGAGTGCATTTGAAATTTCTTTTACTTTGAAAAGTGTTTAATAAAGCACTCATATTCTTGGCCTTTCTATTTTTATACAAATATTTAAAAAGATATATGCAATATAACATTTTTGAAAAGGCACAATGCATTTTACTAGCTTTTACTGAGATGCTCAAGATAGTGACTTTAAGCACCTTGGAGAAATCATTTCAGGCAGCAGTTCTAAAAATATATATCAAAAGTGAAATAAGCCAGTCAGATAAAGATAAACATTATGTGATCTCACTTCTTTGTGGAATCTAATGAACAAAATAAATTGACCAACAAAATAAATCCAGAGACATGGAACAGACTGACATATCCCAGAGGGGAGGGGCAGGTGAATGGGAAGAGATTAACCAAAGAACTTACATACTTACTAGAGGCCTGGTCCACGGCTTCATGCAACAGTGGGGTCTCTTGCTGTGACCTGCAGGGATTGGGCTGAAAACAGCAGTCTAATGCTGCCTGCTGCTCCTGCCTATCGCTTCTGCTCATCCCAGACCTGCTGCATCTGCCCTAGGCTTGAGCCCAGTCAGTCCCCAAGTGGGAGAGGCTTGTGCCGCCTCAACGGCACTCCCCAGTCATCAGCCCTCTGTCTGGCGCCTGTTTGTCAGCTGAAGGGCGTTCCCACTGTGGAAGCACACTGACCACCAGGAGCAGCTTCTGCATTGAATGTCTGCCCCCTGGTGGTCAGTGTGCATCATAGAGATCAGTTGACTGGTGTTCAGTTGTTTAGTCACTTAAGCTTTTATATATATAGACTAGAGGCCCGGTGCACAAAAATTTGTGCACTCGGGGGGGGGGGATCCCTCAGCCCGGCCTGTGCCCTCTCGCAGTCTGGGACCCTTTGGAGGATGACCACCTGCTGGCTTAGGCCTGCTCCTCAGGGATTGGGCCTAAGCTGGCAATCAGACATCTCTCTGGCAGCCTGGCAGCCCTTAGGGGATGTCCACTTGCCCGCGGGGAGCAGACCTAAGCTGCAGTCGGACATCCTTAGCGCTGCTGAGGAGGCAGGAGAGGCTCCCACCACCACTGCTGTACTGGCAGCCATCAGCCTGGCTTGTGGCTGAGCAGAGCTCCGCCTGTGGGAGCCCACTGACCACCAGACGGCAGCTTCTGCATTGAACATCTGCCCCCTGGTGGTCAGTGTGTGTCATAGTGACCAGTCATTACCAGTCTTTCTTCTGTTAGGGTCAGTTTGCATATTACCCTTGTACTGTATAGGATAGAGGGCTGGTTTGCCCTGAAGGGTGTCCCGGATCAGGGTGGGGGTCCCGCTTGTGTGCCTGGGCAGCCTGGGTGAGGGGTTGATGGCTGTTTGCGGCTGTTCACACCCCCTTCAGGGTGGGGGTCCCCACTGGGGTGCCTGGTCAGCCTGGATGAGGGGCTGATGGCTGTTTTCAGGCTGGCCACACCCCCTTCAGGGTGGGGGTCCCCACTAGGGTGCCTGGCCAGTCTGGGTGAGGGGCTGAGGGCCGTTTTCAGGCTGGCCTGGGACTGAAGCTCCCAGCCTCTCCTTTTTTCTTTTTTTCTTTTTATTCTGGGATTTATTTACCTTCTATAATTGAAACTCTGTTGCCTTCACTGGTGCTCCCAGCTCTGAGGCCACTGCTGGCTGAAAGCAGGTATCTGGGGTTTGTTTGGCTTCTATAATTGAAACTTTGTTGCTTTTGGAGCTGTTGCTTTCGGAGCTCAGAGCCGGGCCGTGGCAGGCGGGGAACCTTGGCTTCCTCCATCACTGGAGCAAGCAAACCTCCTGCTTGCTTCAGCTGCACGGCTGCCGGCCACCATCTTTGTTGGCAGTTAATTTTCATATCTTGCTGATTAGCCAATGGGAAGCGTAGCAGAGGTATGGTTAATTACCCTTTTTGTCTTTTATTAGATAGGACTAGAGGCTCAGAGCATGATTAAATCATGTGGGGTCCCTAGGCATAGCTGCAATCAGGGCCATGTCTGCTGCCCAGCATCACTCCTCCACCTCCATGGCCGCTGCCATGTGAATCTCCATTCTCACAGCCCCTGCCCTGTGAGGCTCCTCTTCCTCAGCCACCCTGCGAAGTTCCATGATAACAGCCTCTGCCCCGCAAGGCTTCTCGGCCTAAGCCACCCACGTCCTGTGATGCTCCTCCACCTCAGCCACCCTGTAAAACTCCACCCTAACAGCCCCCACCACATGAGGCTCCTTGGCTTCTGCTGCCCATGCCCCGTGATGCTCCTCCACCTCAGCCACCTCACGAAGTTCCAAGCTCATAGCCCCCGCCACGCCTCTGCTACGTCGTGACACTCCACGTTAACAGCTCCTGCCCCATGAGGCTACTCCTCTGCCTTAGCAGCCCCGCAATGCTCCATGCTTGCCACCCCCACCCCACAACACTCTTCCACCTCAGCCACCCCAGGAGGCTCCACACTCACAGCCCCCAACCCTGCTCCTCCAGCTCACTGCCCCACCCCACAAAGCTCCTCTGCCTCAGCCACCTTGGGAAGCTCCATGCTCACAGCCCCCACCCTGCTCCTCCACCTTGCCTCAGCTGCCCCTCCAAGCTCCTTGCCCCGGCCTGCAATGCTCTTCTGCCTCAGCCAACCCGGGAAGCTCCACACTAACAGCCCCGCCCCGCGAGGCTCCTTGGCCTTCACAGCCCTTCCCCACCATGCTGCGAGAGCCGGACCAGTCCTTTGGTCATTTGGGCCCACTGCTCCTTCCTCCCACCGCCACGCTGTGGGCAGCTGGAGGCCCACAGCTCCCGCTCCCTCAGCTGCCTAGCCTGGTGTTTGGTCATCTGTCCAGTCATTTTGGATGTTACGGATGTTATGGCTCTTTATATAGAGAGATATGCATAGCCCATGGACACAGACAAAAGTGTGGCAAAGGCTTGGGATAGGATAAGGGCTGGGTAGAGGTGGGCAAAGGGAGGTGATAAGGAACATATGTAATACTGTCAACAATAAAATAATAAATATTTTTTAAAAGTGTTTATAAAGTTAATTTTCTCCCCCTTTGAAATAAATGTATGTTTCCCTCTTCCCCCGGCTGTATTAAGCACAGTTTCAGAGATCACATACTATTACTTAATTTCAGTAATGTAAAAGGATTGGTAATGGCTGACAAACATAAAAGAAGATGACCCTTAGGCTTTCCATTATACTAATTTTCTATTACTACCAGCACATTTTCAACCATCACTGTGTAGTAAATTCAGTTGTGTCACACTTTTTTCTTCCAATTCTTTACCATCACAGATTCAAGAAAGGGAGTAGCAGCTAGGAGATCAGATGGAAAAAATACTGGATTATAATTACAATTTTTTTTCTTTTTAATAAAGCACTTTAAAGAACTATAATACATGCAAGTCCCAGTTAATTGTAAACTCTATGCATGTGTCTGCCTTGTTCACTATTGTGTCCCCAGCCCCTGGAACAGTTCCTAGCATAAAGTAGATTTTATGTAACCATTAATCAATGAAATCATCCATAATAGCCAATCCTCAATTTTATTCATCCTTTGCCAAACTAAAAAAGATAAGCAAGCACTTGCTAAAATTCTTTAAGTAAAAAATTGTAGGATTTTAAAACAATTCAGAGAAGAATCACCTACTAAGAAAAGAATGAAAAAATAGGGAAAATAAGACCTGTTTAAATTTTTTTAATTATTAAGCCTGGGGATAAAACAAAAATAAGTAGCACAATATTTATCATCATGATCAAAGGAAAAATGATCACCGGTAGAAAATTATAAATTGTTCTTAATTCCAATGAAGATAGTTTGACTGCAATTATAGCATGACATCTTAATTGACTCTCATTCTTCCTAAAATGTATCCATCTTCTAGTACTTTTGAAAATAGATTATTGTTTGCACTAGTTTGGATTCAAGTGTGGCACTCAGGTGGAGGGAGACTAGAAGTATTCTCAAGTAAAGTCATCTGCATGTGTGCGTGTGCGCGCGCACGTGCGTGCACATTCTTTGATAAATCAGAAGAATGTAAACAACCTGCTGAAATATTTATATTCCATATTGTTTGGTCAGAGCCTAAACTTGACTATATTATTTTGCAGATTGACTTTCACCCAAGAACTCTTACTTTCTCACAAAAATAAACCCCTGTGAGTGATTTAAGGAAATATACTTTGACACGTGGATAATTGGATAATTTTGAGACTGTCCAGTATACACAAGTGAAATTGATTAAAGTACTAAAAAATAGGCTTTCTGATTAGCTTCAAATCTGCTCAAGCCTGAGAAGTCAACAGTGTTATGAAGGATTTTTTACTTAATAATTTGCTGAATTAGTTGCATAATAATTGCCTAAATAAATAATTTTATTAAAATCAATGAAATATTTTCATGGTTTAGCTCAGGAATAAAACATTTCAAGTAGCTCCACTTGTAATTAAGCTTACTTCACTTAGTAAAACAGTATAAATAATTATATTAATGGTTCTATTGGCTTTCTAAACAGATTGAACTCTCTGATGAGTTATTTACTTTAAATATGTAAATGAAGGACCTTTGTGATATAAGTCTAGTTGCATCTCTTTTGAGATTCTATGTGTCTGATAGGTTACCTTAGTAGGAACTGTCTCGAGGAGAGAAAAACATGATTTCCATATTTGTTATTTGAGTAATCACTGGTATTCTTGTGTGCTTTAATTAATCATTTCTTTCATGGGAGTGCATGAAAAGGGAAAATACATTGTCAATCTTAGAAAAATGTATTTGTGTTAGAAATGTTACGCACATCTATATTTTTGTTTATTTATTTCTTTAAGTATGGTTAAGTAAAAAACTAAATGAAGAATAATTAAGAAATTCAGAAAATCAAAAAAGATACTTGAGAATAAATATTTAAATGACCTGACCATTTTCAGCCTACTGATACTTTTAAAATAAGTGTTACCTAGGATTGACATAAAAAATGTTTTCCAGCAAACAGTGGGAAATTGCTATAATTAGCAGGTACTGTTTTAGATCTAGTCAATATCTTACTTAGAAAGGCTAAAGATACTCAATGACTTTCCTCTGTAATATGTAAAAACTATATAATGTCAAATATAATTATGTTTAATTTAACTTCATAATTATAGAACTTTTATTGATGACTTTTTAAAAATTCATTTGCTAATTCTTCTGTTCATCCTGAACACTATACTGATCACTGTTCATAAATCTCAGATTACAGAATTACAATTATAATCAGAACTATAGTAAAAAGAATGTCACACACTGAGTATTATAATATAACTTCCTGAGCAAGCAGGACATGAAGATGAATTAAGAGACAGAGAAATGAAGAAATAGCACTTTCAGAATGAAAAATAAATCATTTTATAGAGAGTCTAGTGACAGGATTAAAGTTAAAATATAACCTTGGGCAAAATTCTCATAACATAGCTTAACAATCTAAAAATGTTAATTTACAAGTTTCCAAGTCTACCCCACTCCTGCCAACCATGATAAGAATCTATTTCCTATTAAGTAGAGTCTAATCTTTGTTCTGGTGGCTGTATTCCAGCAAAAAGTTTATAGTACTGTTAAAAGCCTATTTTTTTAGTTTATTCACACAAGTAATTTGATCAAAGTGGTTACTTGCCTGAAGATAGAGAGTTTATTGAGGAGATATTCGATGTCTTTGAATCACCAACACTCCATACATAAGCCCACATATTATTTGCTCTTAATTGCTAAAAAAAATATAATATCAATAATGCAAGTCAAATATTCAGAGCTAGATTAGTTAAGGGTTGCTCCTGGAGCATCCGCTTCCTGGTACTTCAAGCTTGTCACCTTCTTCCCTTGTGTGGTCAGAGAGTGCCCTCAAATAAGGAGATGCTGCAGGAAGCCATGGTGGTAAATGGGAACTGTCGGCAAATGACCTCTGGGTGAGAAAACTGAAGTGAGAAGCACCTTGTTAAAGGAGGTATCTCAACCAAAACTGTATGCAGTGGTTCTGAGGTATTACTTTATCCACCTGGGTTACAAAATGAAGCTGATACAGATAAGAGCCACAGTTGACTGTGATGATCATGTTGTAAGAGTAAAGAAACATCCTTTGTGGTAATATTCAGCACCATCAAAGGAGAGATCTAAAGCTTCCATAGTGACCGATGAACAGAACAATGCCTTCCAGCCTTATAATCTTGACAACTGTAACCATATGATTGGAGTGTCTGTTCTTGGCAATTCCACGATACCTCAGAGACCTGAGTCCTAAGTTTTCATGTTCCATTACAGGCCAACTGAACAAGAACCAAAAAAGTCTCAAGACACCAGCTCAGTTCAGACACCATGTGTGAAACTTCCAGCAAATTGTTGTCCCTTTTTTTATAAAATGAGTCTATAGAGATAAGAAAGTTAATATTTGCAGCAGAGGATTCTCCAAATGTCTGAAAGATCTTGGATCCTGGAGTTAAAGCTGCAAATTTGCTGTTGGGATGTACCCTGTGGAGATATAGGACTGCTGGGGATTGGTAGACCAGGCTCCCCTAGCTAGGCAGCCTCTGCTACTGCTGAAATCTCTCCTAGGGTGGCCATCTATGCCACAGAAACTGCCCATCTTAAAAGGGAGAGCGGCTATGACAGGGAACCCATCTTCACCTTCACCTGGGGAGACCTCGGACAACACCTGGGACCCTACACCCACATTGGCCAGAGAGCAGCTGCCTCGGCTATGAACCCATGAATATTGAGACTCCAGCCTCCTTGGCCCCAGGCTCCTAAAAGTTTTGTCGAGGGGGAGATAAAATGGTGGCTGAATAGGTGGATGGGTCTGGCGCCTTCTCATGGAACAGATAGAAGAAAAAGCTGAATTGAATAACATTCACCTGGAATTGGTGAATTAAACACAGCTGAAGAGACATCCTGGGGGAAGAAAGGTGAGAAATAGCTGGGAGACCAATAGGATTGGGCACCTGAGCTGGAGGGAGAAATGTGCGCAGCTGGGACTAGAGTGTCAGAGGGAGACTGCACTGCACCAAGTCCCCATACATTGGGGACATGTATCGCGTTCAACTGTGCAAGGGGGTCCACAGGGCTGGTGGCAGCATGGAAATCTATATCTAAGCCCACAGCTGTGGGAGGCTGCACCCAGAAAGGCAGCCTGAAGTTCTGCACTGGCTGCGTAGTGCTGGAGGGAGAGAAACGTGCAGCTGTGCGATTGTTTTGTCTTTATAATTTCCTTGCTTTTACTGGCTAAACCCAGGATCTTTCAATAACAAGCACTCATTTAGACTGTAGTGCAGGGGAAGGTGGCTTTGTGGAAGTTGGGGAACAAAATAGGGAGAGGCAATCAGGAAGCCATCTCTGGGACAGTCCCATCCTTCCAACCCTGAGTAGATATTTTTCTCCCGGGGACCAGGCCCCTCCTAGCAGCACAGCTGCATACAGCCTTGAGCTCAGCAGGGAAACAAAGATTCAAAATAACCCCAGGGAGCCCTTGGGGACTGGGTTGAGGGGCCATTTGGTCCTGGAAACTAATAAAGAAACACCACCACCTAGAGGCCGTGTCAGAAATAGACGCTTGTGTAAATATGAATAAAAACAGGCAGGAAAACAAAGCAGGCAGATTGGCCCAGCCAGCCTAAAATCAAGGCTGTGAACTCTAACACAGAGAAGTGGTGGATCCCTTGGAGATTCAACATGGTGCTGGCTATCTAGCAGGAAGCTGAGATGTGGCAGACAGAACAGTGGAGAGTTACCTTAGAGCAGCCCCCATGGGACATTAAATACTCAGCAGAAGCAAAAGAACTTTACTACTTCACATTTTTTTATCTCTTACTTAAGAAACTAATTTTTTTTCTTTTCTTTATTTTATTTTTAAAATTATTTTAAATTTTATTATTATCATTAATAGAGGGACAGTGCACAAATTCATGCACGGGTGGGGTCCCTTGGCCTGGCCTGTGGGGATTGAGCTGAGGCTGGCAGTCTAACATTCCCCAAGGGGTCCCAGAGTGTGAGAGGGTAGTCTGCAAAGTTGCTGTCGCTGGGCAGATCTGGCATTGAGTGTCTGCTCCCTCATGATCATTGTGCAACATAGCTACTGGCTGGTCAGCTGGTCTCACAGTTGGACAGTTGCTTAGACTTTTATATATAGAGAGATTTTTAAAATTTATTTTTATTTTTTTTGCATTAGTGTTCTACATTCTATTTTTATTTTTTATTATTATTATTATCATTATTTTACGCTATCTCATTTTTTCCTTTATGCCAACCCTCTCTTCCTCACTTCACCCTTTTTCTTCCGGTTTCTCTTCTCCTGTTCTGCTTTACTTTTTCTAACTCCTTACTTTTTACTTCTTGATAAAAAATGATCTTCTTTATCTGCTCTATTGATGCATTACTATTATAGTAGTCTCCATTGGCTTACTCATATATCTAATTTCCCCTACCCTGATCCAAATCCATTCACCCTTCTTTTTTCTCTTTCTTCACTAGCCAATTTTTTTCTTCTTGTTGTTTGTTTGTTTTTTATTTTATGCTTTTATTTTTTCCTCTCCTCACTTGTTCTCTTCTTCTACTAATAGCTTAATTAGATTCACTCACCAAAATCAGGCCTATTGACTCCCTACTCTATTCTTCTTTTCCAAGAATAAATGAATATATAGATAGATAGATTAAAGAAAGGGGAAATATTTTTTTTATTGAGAATTTTGATTTTTGCTTTTTTTATATACTCATTCTATTTGTACCTCCTCTATACTGAACCATGACCATTCCCCCATTCATTCAATTCCTTTACCTTACCTTCTGGAAATAAGCTCTGCCTCCTTAGATTCACATTCCCTCCTTTTATTCTGGGTGTTTGTTGTTTGCATTTTCTGGTTTAGTTGTTTATTTTGTGAAGCTTTCCATATGTGTGTGTGTGTGTGTGTGTGCGCGCGCGTGCGTATTTTTCCCTTCTTTCTCTTTTCTCTTTTTTTTCCTTTTCTAAGCATCATTTTTGTGCTCTTTTCTCTCCCCTTAGTCTCTTTTCTCTGGTGGTCACCTTTATTTGGGGTTATCTGTGTTGTGAATACACTCGTGATTTGTTCCCTCTGTGTCATGTCTTGTTGAGTTGTGTTTTGTGCCTTTTGGTCAACATGTTAGAAAGTGAGCCACATAACCAGACACCCTGAGAGGAGTGAAAATGGGAAGACAAAGAAATAGACCCCATATGAAAGAAAAGGAGGAATCACAAGAAAATGAAGTAAAAGAAGTGGAGGCAAGCAATTTGTCAGAGAAAGAATTCAGAGCAATGGTCATAAGGATGCTGAAAAGTGTGGAAGACAAATTCAACAACATGTGTGAGAATCAAGAGGAAATGAATAAGAACCAAGAAGAAATGAAGAACAACACCACTGCAATAAAGAACAAAATTGAAAGCCTCAACAGTAGACTAGAAGAAGCTAAAGACTGCATCAGTGAGCTAGAAGACAGGGTAGGAAAAAACACTGAAGCAGAGCAGCTACAGGAAAAAAAAGTTAAAAAACAGGAAGAGAGCATAAGGGAGCTTTTGGACTACAAGAAATAAAACAACATTCACTTAATAGGCATGCCAGAAGGAGAGGAATCCGAACAAGGAATAAAAAACCTGTTTGAAGAAATAATGACAGCAAACATCCCTGAAATTGGAAAGGAAAAACCCCATGAAAGTCCAAGAAGCTCACAGAGTCCCAAATAAGATGAACCCAAAAATACCAACACCAAGACATATCATAATAAAATTGGCAAACACCAAGGAAAAAGTAAACATCTTAGAGGCTGCCAGAGAGAGACAGAAAGTTACCTACAAGGGATCTCCCATTAGACTATCAACTGATTTCTCAATGAAAAAACATCAGGCCAGAACAGAATTGAATGAAATATACAAGGTGATGCAAAGCAAGGGACTGAATAAAATAATAGCTAGCAAGGCTATTATTCAAATTTGAAGGTGAAATCGGGAGCTTCACAGACAAAAAGGAGCAAAGGAAGTTTATTACTATGAAACCAGCAATGCAAGAAATGCGAAAGGGACTACTCTAAAAAGAAGAAATAGGAAGGGAAGAGGGAACACAGCCACAAATAATAAAATGTCAACAAACAATTAACCATGACTAATGACCTTAATGTAAATGAATTAAATGCTCCAATCAAAAAGACATAGGGTAGCTGAATGGATAAGAAAACATGATCCATAAATATGCTGTCTACAAGAGACTCAGCTCAGAACAATGGACTCATACAGACTGATAGTGAAGGGGTGGAAATAATTTTTCAGGTGAATGGAAATGAAAAAAAAAAGCTGGGGTAGCAATACTTGTATCTGACAAATTAGACCTCAAAGCGAAGGCCATAACAAGAGATAAGGAAAGCCACTTCATATACTAATGAGAGCAATTCAGCAAGGGGATATAACCCTGATAAACATATATGCACCCAATGCAGGAGCACCCAAATACATAAAAGAACTTTTGGAAGATATCAAGGGAGAGATCGACAGCAACACAGTCATAATAGGTGACTTTAATACCCCATTGAAACCACTAGTTAAATCCTCTAAACAAAAAATCAGCAAAGAAAAATAAATCCTAAATGACTCATAATATTAGATGGACTTAACTGATATCTTCAGAACATTTCACCCCAAAGATAAAAAATATATATTCTTCTCAAGTGCACACAGGTCATTTTCAAATATAGACCACATACAATGACATGGGCAAAGTCTCTTCGAATTCAATAAGATAGAAATCATATTAAACATCTTCTCAAACCACAATGGCATAAAATTAGAAATCAACTACAATAAAAACAATGGGGAAAAAAGCACACACTTGGAGGCTAAATAGCATACTATTAAACAATGAATAGGTTACCAAAGAAATCAAAGAAGAAATAAAAAGCATCCTGTTAACAAATAACAATGAAAACACAACTATCCAAAATCTATGGCATACAGTGAAAGTAGACTTGAGAGGGAAGTTCATAGCTCTACAGGCCTACCTAAAAAAAAAAAAAAAAAAAAAAAAAAGCAATAAATTATGTAAGTCTACAACTTAAAGAAGTAGAAAGAGAGCAAGAAGAAAAGCTCACAATAACCAGAAGGAAGGAGAAAATAAAGATCAGAGCAGAAATGAACGACATAGAGACAAAAACAAAAACAAGAAAACAAAAAAACACACACAAAAACAGTACAAAAGACCAATAAAACCAAGATCTGATTATTGGAAAGGTTAAACAAGATGGATGAACCTCTAGCCAGGCTCACTAAGAAGCAAAGAGAGAGGATCCAAATAAACAAAATTAGAAATGAAAGAGGCAAAATAACAACAGACCCCACAGAAATTCAAAGGATTGTTTAAAAATACTATGAACAACTCTATTCTAACAAACTAGAAAACCTGGAGGAAATGGACATATACCTAAAAAAATACAACCTTCCAAAACTCAATCAGGAAGACTCAAAATCTCAATAGGCCGATAACTATGGAGGAAATTGAAGCAGTCATCAAAAAGCTTCCAGCAATCAAAAGCCGGGGGCCAGATGTCTTTACAGGGAAGTTTTACCACACATTCAAGGAACAACTAAAAACTTATCTTTCTCAGACTATTCCAAATAATTCAAGAGGAAGGAAAACTTCCAAGCTCATTCTATGAAGCCAGCATTACCCTAATACCAAAACTAGATAAAGTCAGAACAATGAAAGAGAATTACAGGCCAATATCACTCATGAACATAGATAGTCAAAATCTTCAACATAATTCTAGCATTTCAGATCCTGCATGGCATCAGAAAGATCATACACCATGATCACGTAGGATTTATCCCAGGGATGCAAGGATGGTACAATATTTGCAAATCAATAAATGTGATATATCACATAAACAAGTTGAGAAATAAAAATCACATAGCCATATCATTGATGCAGAAAAAACATTTGACAAAATCCAACAACTTTTCTTGAAAACCTTCAGCAAAATGGGAATAGAGAGATCATACTTCAACATAATAAAAGCCTTATATAACAAACCTACAACCAACATCATAGTCAATGGGCAAAAACTAAAACCATTTCACGTAAGAACAGGAGTAAGATGGGGATGCCCACTCTCACCAACCACTCCTGTTGGACATAGTTCTGGAAGTGCTTGCCTTAGCAATAAGGCAGGAAAAAGAAATAAAAGGCATCCAAATTGGAAAAGAACAAGTAAAACTGTCCTTATTTGCAGATGAAGTGATATGGTACCTAAAAAAGCCCCAAAGACCCAAAGACTCCATAAAAAACTAGTAGATTTAATAAATGAATTCAGCAATGCAGCAGGACACGAAATTAATGCTAAGATCTCTATGACATTTTTATACACCAATAGTGAACTTACAGAGAGATTAATAAGTCACACCAAAAAATTTAGATACCTAGGAATAAACTTAACTAAAGAGGTAAAAGACCTGTACTCAGAAATCTACAGGACACTGAAAAAAGAGATAAAGGCATAAATAGATGGAAGAACATACTGTGTTCATGGATTGGTAGAATCAACATCATTAAAATGTCCATACTACCCAAAGCAATCTATAGATTCAATGCCCTCCCCATTAAAATACCAATGGCATATTTCACAGACCTAGAACGAACTCTCCAAAAATTCATCTGGAATAAAATAAAGACACCGAATAGCTGCAGCAATCATGAGAAAAAAAGAACAAAGTAGGTGGGATCTCAATACCAGATATCAAACTATATTATTACAAAGCCACTGTTCTCAAAAGTGCCTGGTATTGGCATAAGAACAGACATACAGATCAATGGAACAGAACAGAGAACCCAGAAATCGACCCAAACCACAATGCTCAACTAATATTTGACAAAGAAGGCAAGAACATCAATGCAGTCAAAACAGTCTCTTCAATAAAAGGCGTTGGGAAAATTAGACAGATACATGAAAAAAATAAAATTAGACCACCAACTTATACCAAACACAAAAATAAACTCAAAATGGTTAAAGTACTTAAACATAAGATGGGAAACCATAAAAATATTAGAGGAATCCATAGGCAGCAAAACCTCAGACATACGCTGAAGCAATATCTTCACCAATACACCTTCTAGGGCAATGGAAACTAAAGAGAAAATAAACAAATGGGACTACATCAAAATAAGAAGCTTCTGTACAGCAAAGGAAACCATTAACAAAACAAGAAAGCCCACTGCATGGGAGAACATAATTTCCAATGTTATCACCGACATTAACAGGGAACTCATACATCTTAACAAAAGGAAAACAACCCAATTAAAAAATGGGCAAAGGATCTAAATAGACACTTTTTGAAAGAGGACATAAGGAAGGCCAAGAGAAAAAAGTCACTAATCATCCGAGAGATGCAAATCAAAACCACAATGAGGTGTCATCTCACACCTGTCAGAATGTCTATCATCAACGACTCAACAAATGACAAGTGCTAGTGAGGATGCGAAGAAAAAGGAACACTCCTGTACTGCTGGTGGGAATGCAGACTGGTGAAGCCACTACGGAGAGCAGTATGGAGTTTCCCCAAAAAACTAAAAAATGGAACTCCCAATTGACCTAGTGATCCCACTTCTAGGAATATAACCCAAGAAACTAGAAACACCAATTAGAAAAGATATGTGCACCCATATGTTCATAACAGCATGATTTACAATGGCAAAGATTGGGAAACAGCCTAAGTCTCCATCAGTAGGTGAGTGGATTAAAAAACAGTGGTACATCTACAATGGAATACTATGCTGTGGTAAAAAGAAGGGATTCATACCATTTGCAACAGCATGGATGGAACTGGAGAGCATTATGCTAAGTGAAATAAGCCAGTCAGAGAAAGATAAATATCACATGATCTCACTGATTGGTGGACTATAATGAACAACATAAACAGATGAACAAAAACATATCCAGAGACAGAGAATCATCCATTAGACCATCAAACCACAGAGGGAAGGTATGGGAGAGTGCTGGTAAGGGGGGGAGATCAACCAAAGGACTTGTTTGCATGCATGTAAGCCTAACAAATGGATACAGACACCAGGCGGGTGAAGGCATGAGTGGGGATTGAGGGGACAATGAGGAGATAAGGACATATATAATGCCTTAATAAATAAATTAAAAAAAAAAAAACACAGATGGATGAACGTCTAGCCAGACTCACCCAGAAGCAAAGAGAGAGGACCCAAATAAACAAAATCAGAAATGAAAGAGGTGATGTAACAAGTGACCCCACAGAAATACAAAGGATTATGAAAAAATGCTATGACCAACTCTATTTGAACAAACTGGACAATCTAGATGAAATGGATATATTCTTAGAAAAATGCAAGCTCCAAAACTCAATCAGGAATAATAATAATAATAATAATAATAATAATAATAATAATAATAAACCAAATAGGCAAATAACTACCAAAGACATTGAAGCAGTAATAAAAATCTTCCTGCAAACAAAAGCCCTAGTCTGGACAGCTTTACAGGGGAGTTCTACCCAGCATTCAAAGAAAAAATACAGCCAATCCTCCTCAGACTATTCCAAAAAATTCAAGAGGAAGGCAGAATTCCAAGCTCTTCCTGTGAAGCCAGCATTACCCTAACCCCAAAACCAGAGAAAGACACCACAAAGAAAGATAATTACAGGCCAATATCCTTGATGAACACACATGCTAAAATCCTCAACAAAATTCGAGCCAATTGGATCCAGCATTACATTGGAAAGATCATACAGGACGACCAAGTTGTATTTATTATGTGGATCCAAGGATGGTACAATATCTGCAATTCAATAAATGTGATACATCACATCAACAAATTGAGAGACAAAAAAAATCACATTATCATATCAATTGATGCAGAAAAAGTATTTGATAAAATCCAAACACCCTTTCTTGATAAAAACTCTCAGCAAAGTAGGAATACAGGGATCATACTTCAACATAATAAAAGCCTTATATGACAAACCAACAGCCAACATCATACTCAATGGGGAAAAACTAAACTCATTTCCCTTAGGAACAGGAACAAGACAGGCATACCCATTTTCACAACTCCTGTTGTATATAGTACTGGAAGTGCTAGCCATAGCGATCAGACAAGAAGTAAAAATAAAAGGCATCCAAATTAGAAAAGAACAAGTAAAATTGTCCTTATTTGCAGATGAAGTGATATGGTACATAAAAAAGCCCCAAAGACTCCATCAAAAAACTAGTAGACATATTAAACGGATTTGACAATGGAGCAGGATACAAAATTAACACCCAGAAATCTATGGCTCTTTTATACACCAATACTGAACTTACAGAAAGAGAAAATAAATAAAAAAAATCAAAAAATCCCATTTACCATTGCACCAAAAACATTAAGATACCTAGGAATAAACTTAACTAAGAAGGTAAAAGACCTGTACTCAGAAAACTACAGGACATTGAAAACAGAGATAGAGGAAGACATACTCAAATGGAAGAACATATTGTGTTCATGGATTGGTAGAATCAACAGCATTAAAATATCAACACTACCCAAAACAATTTATAGATTCAATGCAATCCCCATTAAAATATCAATGGCATATTTCACAAACTCTCCAAAAATTCATCTGGAATAAAAAAAAAGATCTTGAAAAGCCACAGCAAACCTGAGAAAGAAGAACAAAGTTGGAGGGATCACAATACCAGATATCAAACTGTATTACAATGCCATCATTCTCAAAACTGCCTGGTACTGGCAAAAGAACAGACATACAGACCAATGGAACACAACAGAGAACCCAGAAATAGACCCACACCATTATGCTCAATTAATATTTGACAAAGGAGGCAAGAGCAGACCATGGAGTCAAGACAGTCTCTTCAATAAATGGTGCTGCGAAATTTGGTCAGATACATGCAAAAAAATGAACTATGTCACCAACTTATAGCTACACAAAAACAAACTCAAAATGAATAAAGGACTTAAATGTAAGACGGGAAACCATAAAAATCTTAGAAGACTCCATAGGCAGCAAAATATCAGACATATGTCTTAGCAATATCTTTACGGATACAGCGCCTAGGGCAATGGAGACTAAGGAAAAAATAAACAAATGGGACTACATCAAAATAAAAAGCTTCTGCACAGCAAAAGAAACCATCAACAAAACTACAAGAAAGCCCACTGCATGAGAGAACATATTTGCCAATGCCATCTCAGATAAGGGTTTATGGTAATCTCCAAAATTTACAGGGAACTCATACAACTTAACAGAATGAAGATAAACAATTCCATCAAAAAATGGGCAAATGATTTAGACACTTTTCAAAAGAGGACATACAGAAGGCCAAAAAACATATGAAAACATGCTGAAAGTCACTACTCATCCAAGAAATGCAAATCAAAACAAAAATGAGGTCCCATCTCACACCTGTCAGAATGGCTATCATCAACAAATCAACAAACAATAAGTGCTGGAAAGGATTCGGAGAAAAAGGAACCCTCCTCCACTGCTGGTGCAAATGCAGACTGGTGCAGCCATTGTGAAGAACAGTATGGCGTTTTGTCAAAATTTTGAAAATGGAACTCCCATTTAACCGAGTAATACCACTTCCAGGAATATATCCCAAGAAAACAGAAATACCAATCAGAACGGATATATGCACCCCTATGTTCATAGCAGCACAATTTATAATAGCTAAGATTTGGAATCAGCCTATGTGCCCATCAGCAGATGAGTGGATTAGAAAACTGTGGTACATCTACACAATGGAATACTACACTGTTATAAAAAAAAAAAGGAACTTCTACCATTTGCAACAGCATGGATGAAATTGGAGAGCATTATGCTAAGTGAAATTAGCCACTCGGAGAAAGATAAATATCACATGATCTCACTCTTATGTGAGATATAATGATCAACATAAACTGATGAACAAATACAGATCCAGAGACAAGGTAGCACTGAATATATTGTCTAACCTCAGAGAAAAGGTGGAGGGCGGTTGTTAGAGATCAACCAAAGGACATGTATGCATGCATATTAGCAGAACCAATGGATACAGACACTGGGGCAGTGAGGACTTGCCCTTGTGGGTGGAAATAGCTGTGTGGGGGTCATTCGGAAAAAAAGGAGACATGTAGTACTTTAAACAATAAAAAAAAAATCAGAACTAGTACAAGAAAGGCAAAGAAATCCCTTTTCTTTCTTACCTATCTGTATTTTTATGCCTCCTAATGTTATGGAAACAATGAATTTCATTGTTTAGCTCGGAAACATAAAAATTGAAGTATTCCCATTAGTAGTGAAACAGGACTCAGCTCAAGTTCCTAGGGCCTAACAGAGCTCTTATCCAACTTAAAACAAGCTCGATGTTCATATCATTTCTTTTCACATAAACATTATCTGAGCCATTAGCTATGTCAAGTCTAGGATATAATGGATACTGCATTTGGAAATTTGTTTACAGGCTGAATAATTTTCTCCTGCAGTATCAACAAAGTAAACACTTTCAGATGTATTTATATGCTAAGAAAAAAAAATACTAAATAAAGAAATAAATGCACCCCTAGATCTGAGATTCTTCCTTTCACTAATCTCAGAAAAATTGCATTTAAATACAGAATTCATTTCAGCAACTTTCACTCTGAAAAATGTTATTACTTAGTAGGAAGAAAAAGTGCTAGCCCTATGAAGAGAATTTCTGTGCTATATTTGCATACTTCTAACAATGATAAGAAATGCTTATAATATATATTTTTGACAGTTTGACACTTTCACTGTTCAGAGTTGACATTCAAAATCTAAAAGGCGAGTAATTGAAACTCCTATTACTATGCCAAACAGAGTTCATGAGCTACTGTTGTGGATTTTCATAGATGTTAGAGAGTTGACATTTTCATAAACTTCACTATCAGTCTGCATAAAATGCTAAGAAGAATAATGCAGTTACTTTTTTTCATGGTAAATGTTTTATGATACACCCTTAACATGCTTATAGTATACATAATAGTTACCTTTTTATGTCATAGATGCTTCAATTAATCATACAATGACCTCACTAACATTTAATATAAGAATACATAAGTGCTTTGTTTGCACTGTGATGTAGTCTTAGCAATATTTCTGTGAAAATTATAGAAAATATTTCTGTATAATTTTAAAAATATGAATTTACATGTAAAATTAAATATACATAGATATATTAAATGGCTATTCTTTTACATTTTGTTTAGTTAGCATGGCAGTAGGTTAAAATTGCATACCATTAAAGCGTGACTTGGTTATATATCACCATATTATTTTATTTACAGATAATATACTTATAGGTACTTATAGCAGAAGCATAAAGAAGCCAGGTATAAGATTTGAGGATATGATCTTTATTTAAACCAAAATATGTAGTCTTTGGTTTAGTAACAAATGTGAAATTCACTCTTGAAGAATTCTTTTTAAATATCTTGAATATACATAAATTTCATTGTATTTTCAATAGTTTTTTCTCTAGACTAAACTTGTAAGAGTATAATCAATAAGTGGAAATGCTACAAGAACAAAAGGGACATACTATTCTTTAGTTAACATTTTCTTTAATGACATACGGTTTATATGCCATCTTTACCAATTTCTTAAATAAAGCTTTCAATAAAATCATGTTTTGGAAAACAGTTTATGTTGTAATTTTATGTCATAATTATTGCTGAAACTCTTTAGTTTGCATTTATTACTGAAAATGACATTTGCAACCAATCAGCACAGTAAAATGACTTCAGTAATTTGGGGATTATTTGCATTAATTTGCTATAAACTTATTGTTTGAACTGTTTAAGAATAAATACATTTGTTATTTTGCAGATTATACTGAGAAGTATACCCATTTTTTAACTACACTTTTATTTATAAATAAAATAGTTTTCACAAATATAATATTTAGTAAGAGATAAAAACAATATTCTATAATTCAAACTATCAATCTCTAGCTAACTAGTAGATAGTTTCATTAAAAAAGAAACATTTGTTTATTACTTTTTTGAATAATGACTTTATGTGGCTAGTAGAGCAAAATAAAAGACAGAAAAGAACAAAGGGCAGAAAAAGAGGAAGAGAGAGAAGGAAAAAAAGGGTAAAGAAGAAAGAAGAAAAACAAATTGTTGGTTTAGGTGCACTATCAGCAAAATTATTTTCTTAATCAGATTCAAAGATGTCAGCTTAAAGCAACTTGTAACATTTATAAATACTGTAATATATTAGCTATGCATAGTATATATAATGTTCTCATGGCAACAATCAGGTGTTATTTTTAATTTTGTATTCCACGATATTGTACAACCACAAAAAATTAACAATATAATAATTTAACAAAGCAAAAAAAAACAAAAACCAACAAGTGGGACTACATAAAACTAAAAAGCATTTGCACAGCAAAAGAAAACAAGGAGTGTGACATCACTGACATGCATCATGGTGGCATAAGTTATTCGTTCTTTATAGATCCTTTTTTTCACTTATTAATTAAGCAAACATTTATTGGGTATTTCCACATTCTATGAAATTTCTTAGGAATCAGATGGAAAAGACAGTACAGTGTCCCTCTTGTGAGGGAACTTAGAATGTTCAAGTTAAAAGGAGATACACATATCAATAAAGAATTCAAATAAAATTTGCTAAGTGTAAGCACTATCCACAGGTTCTGTAAGAGCATGGTAGAAGGAACATACCTACTTTCCTATCATTATTATTTTTTTAAGTTTATAAGGGTCTTTATTATCCATGAATGAGTGAGATCATGTGGTATTTTCCCTTCAATGACTGGCTTATTTCTCTTAGCATAATGCTCTCCAGTTCCATCCATGCCGTTGCAAATGGTAAGAGTTCATTCTTTTTTACAGCAGCATAGTATTCCATCGTGTAGATGTACCACAGTTTTCTAATACATTCATCTACTGATGGGCACTTAGGCTGTTTCCAGATCTTAGCTATGGTGAATTGTGCTGCTATGAACATAGGGGTGCATATATCCTTTACTATTGGTGTTTATGGTTTCTTGGGATATATTCCTAGAAGTGGGATCACAGGGTCAAATGGGAGTTCCATTTTTAGTTTTTTCAGGAAAGTCCATACTGTCTTCCATAGGGGCTGCACCAGTCTGCATTACCACCAGCAGTGCACGAGTGTTCCTTTTTCTCCAAATCCTCTCCAGCACTTGTTGTTTATTGATTTGTTGATGATAGCCAGTCTGACAGGTGTGAGATGGTACCTCATTGTTGTTTTGATTTGCATCTCTTGGATGATTAGTGACTTTCAGCATGTTTTCATATGTCTCTTGGCTTTCTGAATGTCCTCTTTTGAAAGGTGTTTATTTAGATCCTTTGCCCATTTTTTTGATTGGATTGTTTATCTTCCTTTTGTTAAGTTGTATGACTTCCCTATAAACTTTGGAGATTAGGCCCTTATCAGATATGATATTGGTAAATATGTTTTCCCACGCAATGGGTTTTCTTGTTGTTTTATTGATGGTTTCTTTTGCTGTGCAGAAGCTTTTTATTTTGATGTTGTCCCATTTATTCATTTTCTCATTAGTTTCAAGTGCCCTAGGAGCTATATCAGTGAAGAAATTGCTTCTGCATATGTCTGAGATTTTGTTGCCTTTGGATTCTTCTAGAATTTTTATGGTTTCCCGTCATGCATTTAAGTCCTTTATCCATTTTGAGTTTATTTTTGCGTATGGTGTAAGTTGATGGTCTAGTTTCATTTTCTTGCATATATCTGTCCAATTTTCCCAACACCATTTATTGAAGAGACTATCTTGACTCCATTGTATGTTCTTGCCTCCTTTGTCAAATATTAATTGAGCATATTGGTTCGGGCAGATTTCTGGGCTCTCTATTCTATTCCATTGATCTATATGTCTGTTCTTGTGCCAGTACCAGGCAGTTTTGAGAACAGTGGCTTTGTAATAAATCTTGATATCTGGTATTGAGATCCCACCTACTTTGTTCTTTCTCAGGATTGCTGCAGCTATTTGGGGTCTTTTTTTATTCCAGATGAATTTTTGGAGAGTTCGTTCTAGATCTGTGAAGTATGCCGTTGGTGTTTTAATGGGAAGTGCGTTGAATTTATAGATTTCTTTGGGTAGTATTTACATTTTAATGATGTTGATTCTACCAATCCATGAACACGGTATGTTCTTCCATCTGTTTATGTCTTCCTCTATATCTTTTTTCAGCATCCTGTAGTTTTCTGAGTAGAGGTCTTTTACCTCTTTAGTTAAGTTTATTCCTAGGTATCTTAATTTTGTTGGTGCGATGGTAAATGGGATTGTTTTTTTAGTCTCTCTTTCTGAAAGTTAACTATTGGTGTATTGAAATGCCTCAGATTTCTTGGCGTTAATTTTGTATCCTGCTACATTGCCAAATTCATGTTTTAAGTATAGAAGTTAGATGATGCAGTCTCTAGGGTTTTGTATGTATAATATCATGTCATCTGCAAATAAGGACAGTTTTACTTCCTCTTTTCCAATTTGGATGCCTTTTATTTCTTCTTCTTGTATAATTGCAATGGCTAATACTTCCAGGACTATGTTGGACAGGAGTGGTGAGAGTGGGCATCCCTGTCTTGTTCCTGTTCTTAGGGCAAATGGTGTTAGTTTTTGTCCATTGAGGATGATGTTGGCTGTCGGCCTGTCATACATGGCTATTATGTTGAGGTATGATCCTTCTACTCCCACCTTGCTGAGAGTTTTTATCAAAAATGGGTGTTGGATTTTGTCAAATGCTTTTTCTGCATCAATTGATATGACCAGGTGGTTTTTTTCTTTCAATGTGTTTATGTGATGTATCACGTAATTGATTTGCAGATATTGTACCATCCTGCATCCCTGAGGTAAATCCTACTTGGTCATGGTGTATGATTTTTCTGATGCACTGCTGGATCCGATTTTCTAAGATTATGTTGAGGATTTGGCATCTATATTCATGAGGGATATTGGCCTGTAATTCTATTTCTTTGTGTTGTCTTTACCTGGTTTTGGTATGAGGGTGATGCTGGCTTCAGAGAATGAGCTTGGAAGTGTTCCTTCCTCTTGAATTTTTTGTACTAGTCTGAGGAGGATAGGTTTTAGTTCTTCCTTGAATGTTTGGTAAACCTCCCCTATGAAACCATCTGGTCCTGGGCATTTGTTTGCTGGAAGCTTTTGGATGACTGCTTCAATTTCTTCCATAGTTATTGGCCTATTGAGATTTTTTGATTCTTTCTGATTGGGTTTTGGAATGTTGTATTTTTCTAGGAATGTGTCCATTTCCTCCAGGTTGTCTAGTTTGTTGGAGTAGAGCTGTCCATAGTATTTTTTAACAATCATTTGTATTTCTGTGGGGTCTGTTGTTATTTCGCCTCTATCGTTTCTGATTTTGTTTATTTGGGTCCTCTCTCTTTGCTTCTTGGTGAGCCTGGCTAGAGGTTTGTCAATCTTGTTTATCCTGTCAAAGAACCAGCTCTTAGTTTCATTGATTTTCTGTATTGTTTTTTTGGTCTCTATGTCATTTATTTCTGCTCTAATCTTTATTATCTCCTTCCTTCTGCTCACTCTGTGGTTTTCTGGTTGCTCTCTTTCTAATTCTTTGAGTTGTAGAGTTCAATGATTTACTACCATTTTTTCTTGTTTTTTTGAGATAGGCCTGTAGAGCTACAAACTTTCCTCTCAGGACTGCTTTCATTGTGTCCCATAGGTTTTGGATTTTAGTGTTTTCATTGTCATTAGTTTTCAGGATATTTTTAATTTCTTCTTTGATCTCATTGGTAACCCAATCAATATTTAATAACATGCTATTCAGCTTCCAGGTGTTTGAGTATTTTGGGTTGATTTTTTTTGGAGTGTATTTCTAATATTATGCCATCGTGGTCTGAGAAGATGCTTGGTATGATTTCAATGTTCTTGAATTGAAATGCTGTTTGTGACCCAAAATGTGGTCTATTTTTTAATGTGTCTTATGAGCACTTGTGTAGAATGTATATTCCGTGGCTTTGGGGTTAAGCATTCTGAAGATGTCAATTAAGTACATATGGTCTAGTGAGTCATTTAGGATTGCTGTTTCTTTGCTGATTACTTGTCCAGAGGATTTATCCAGTGATGTCAGTGGTGTATTAAAGTCTCCTACTATGATTGTATTGTTGTCGATCTCTCCCCTGATATCTTCCAGGAGTTTTTTTATGTATTTGCGTACTCCTGCATTGGGTGCATATATGTTTATCAGGTTTATATCTTCTTGTTGTATTGATCCCTTTAGTATTATGAAGTGGCCTTCCTTATCTCTTGTTATGGCCTTTACTTTGAGGTCTATTTTGTCCGATATAAGTATTGCTACCCCAGCTTTCTTTTCCTTTCCTTTCGCCTGAAAGATAGTTTTCCATCCCTTCACTTTCAGTCCGTGTGAGTCCCTTCTAATGAGGTTGGTCTGTTGTAGACAGCAAAAGTATGGGTCATGTTTTTTTATCCATTCAGCCGCTCGATGTCTTTTGGTTGGAGCATTTAGTCCGTTTACATTTAAAGTTATTATTAAAAGGTACTTGTTTGTAGCCATTTTTTTTTGTGTGTGTGGCTGTTTTCTTTCTGGGTTTTTTATTTCTTCTTTTTACACAAGTCCCATTAGGATTTCTTTCGTTGCCGGCTTGGTGGTGATAAACTCATTTAGCCTTTTTCTGTCTGGAAAGCTTCTTATTTCCCCTTCAATTTTGAATCATAGCCTTGCTGGATAGAGTATTCTTGGATTCAGTCCTTTGCTTTGCATCACTTTGTGAATTTCCGTCCATTCTTTTCTGGCCTGATGTGTTTCTGTTGAGAAATCATTTGATATTCTAATGGGAGATTCCTTGTATGTAACTTTCCGTCTCTCTCTTGCAGACTGTAAGATTCTCTCTTTGTCCTGAACATTTGCCATGGTAATTATGATGTGTTTTGGTGTGGGTCTTTTCTGCTTCACCTTGTTTGGGACTCTCTGTGCTTGTGTGACTTTTTTCTTCCCCACCTCAGGGAAGTTTTCTGATAGTATGTCTTCGAATAGATTTTCTAATCTTTGTTCATCTTTCTGTTGTTTTGGCATCCCTATTATTCATATGTTGTTTCGTTTCATGTTGTCCCAAAGCTCCCTTCGGCTCTCCTCCTGTCTTTTAATTTTTTTCTCCAATTGCAGTACATTTTGGGTGTGTTTTGCTTCCTTGTCTTCTAATTCACTAATTCGGACCTCCGCTTCTCCTAGTCTACTGTTGATACTTTCAATAGTGTTTTTTATTGCAGCTATATCACTCTTCATTTCTTCTTGGGTCTTACTTAAGTTGTTGATTTTTTCATCTGTTTCTTCTTGCTTCTTGCATACGTTGTTGATTTTTTCCTCCATTCTGTTTATGCACTCTAGGACCCTTATTCTGAATTCTTTTTCTGTCATGTTGAATGCCTCTGTATCACTTAGCTGCTTTTCTGGAGAGTCCTCCTTTTCTTTCCCTGGGGGTTTCTTTGTCTACCCATGTTTGATCTCACTAACGTATCTGGACTTTGAGTCGTTCAGTGGCTGCTCACTGGGTGGCAGTGGCTCCTTGGGCTGTGGTTGCTCCTCAGGTGTTTGTTGTATCAGCTGTTCCTCAGTTGGCAGCAGCTCCTCTGGTGGGTGCTGTTCACAGCTGTGGTGGCTCTTCTGGCTGGTGGGGGGAGGCTTCACGTAGAGCTGCTGTTCCTCAGACAGAGGGTGAGGCGATCAGGAGGCTGCTGTTGCTTGGATCTGCTGCATTGATTTAAAGGTGCTAAATACAACACAACAAAGCACAAAGTACCAGGCACTGAACACAAATATATTCATGATATTAATAACCCCTAATAAAGGTGACCACCCGAATTAAGAGAATTAGGGGATAAGGAAGAAAGAAGAGAAAAAGATAAAAGCAGAAAAAAGAAAAGAATAGAAAAGCGGGAATAAAGGAGTGCAAAAGTGAAATTGGGAAAAAGGAAGGGGGGGCGAAGAAAAAGAAAAAAAAGAGCGAAAACAGAGAATGAAGTAGAAGTGAGGAAGTGACTATTTTTATGCGGCGAAAACTCCGATAGAACCGCCACTAATCCCAACAAATTCCAGCAACAGATCTCTGGAGATGAATGCAAAATACAAACAACCAATAATATCAAGAGAGGCAAGGGAAAACAGAAGCACAAAAATAACCGGGGGCGCGGGGGAAGTGGTGGGATGAGAAAATCCAGCAGAAAAAAGAAAAAGAAAAACAAAACAACCTCACAACCAGTCCCAACACACACACACACACACACACACACACACACACACACACACACACAAAGAACAATATACTCAACAATCAAGCAAACAGCAACAAAACAATAGAAAGATAAAAGAAGAGAAAAAAATTTTGGATAGTGAAGAAAGATAAGGGATAGGTGTATAAGGATTTAGAGCAGTGGATTGGAAATAAGATATATAAGTAGGGTGAAATTTTGACAGGGGGTAAAAGGAAGGAATATGGAAAATCTAAAGCAGGAATAGGATAAGAGAAACAGGACAACAAAAGGGGAAAAGTGAGGGAGAGGGTTTTAGCATAGAGGTAAAATTGAGGCAGGGAAAATTGATGCTAAAGGAATGATGAACATAGAATGGAGAACACTAATCCCAAAATAAAATAGACAACAAAATGGCACTTTAAATAATGGTAAAATGGTAGCAGTAATAATACTGGTTAAAAATAAAAATGTAGTAATTAAAAGGGTAAAATCAGGTGATGGAAAAAGAAGAAGAAAAAAAATTGGTTTCTTAGTTAAAAGGTGAAAAAAGAAAAAAAATTGCAGTAGTGAAGGTCCTTCGGTTCTTCTACTCGTCAGTCTGGCTCGCCTTAGTCCTGCCAGGTATTCAGGAGAGTGTTGAATTTCCCTGCGATACACTGTTCCTTCGTGTTGTAAACCACAGTCCTGATTTTAAAGCAGGCCGTATTTGTGTCCCTGACTGCCTTAAGTTGTATTTACCTAAGAGTCAGTTTGTGGCTCAGCCTCTGGGTGGCAGTGTTTTGGGGTTGGCCTCTGAGGCTATACGGCTTCTCTATCCAGTAGCAAGGGTTTATTTTCTCTATTGCACTTAAAACTGGTTTGGGGAGGTCAACTGTCCAGAGTTGGTTCTTTAATCATTACCCTGCTCTGTGTTGTTGCTGGGATTGAAAATCCCTCTGTAGACCAGACCCTGTTAACTCCCAGGGACTAATCAGATTATTTTAATCCTTCATCTCCTGCAGGGTGGAATCTGGGTGTGACTGTGCTCCTTGTCTGGGGGCTAGGCGGAGGAGTCCCACCCTCTGGAGAGAATGGCTGCCCCAATCCTGGGCCCAGGGGTGTCTCAGCACTCAATTCATTGCCACCTCTCCCAGCCGCCCCCTCTCCTCAGCCTCTCCCCAGATTCCACTCGACCACACCTTCTCCCTCTCTTCAGCACAGGTGAGTGTCTGTATCCGAAATGTCTTATGAACAGGGTTCAGTGAAAACAAACAAACAAACGTCAGCCGCGGAAATGGGGAAGGCTGAGTTTCTGTAAGCTCTTCTCTTACCAGCACTGCATGCTCTGGTCAGCTCTTCAGTCTGCCCCCTTTAGGCTCAGTCCTCCATGATCACAGAACCCAGATCTCAAATCCCCCGTGCCAGGAATCCCTCAGATATCCTTTCCCCAGTCAGGGGCTGTGCCTGTCCCTAGAGACACGGGTGTCTGCCACTCGGTCTCCCTCTGACCCTCTGGGCTCAGAGGTCTGGCAAACTTTCTTGCCCAGATCCCTGTTTTTTTTTGTTTTTTTTTTTTTTTTTTTTTACCTTTCCAGGGGAGTTCTGCCCTTCCCAGCTGCAAACTGTCTCACCAGCTGAGTAATTTCGCCAATTTACTCAGGGTGGGTGTTATTAGTTTCAGCTGCTTACTCCATTTGCTCCGGGACACGACCTGGGACACATCTGCCTATATTGCCGCCATCTTGTCTTCTCCCCTATATCTCCTTTTTTGAGCAATGAATTAGACATCCTTCAAAACAAAAGTAGCTCTGTGAGTGTTCTGAGATCTAGCACCATACATCAATGGACTCAGGAGGAGTCTCTTCTACCTGTGCATACAGTAATGCAGACAGACATAGATAATATTGCACAACCAACAGAGCCAACAAAACTGCCCAGACCTCTCTTGATGTGGTTTGGGGGAAAACCTAGAGCATACTGACCTTGGCAAATATGCATGTTCAAGAACAAATTTACAGAAGCCCAGTCTTCCTACAACAAGACTCCACCATGTTTTTAGAACAAAAATAATGAATAAATTAAATAAATATGAGTTTTCTAGCAGCAGAGGTGATGGTAACATAAACTTTCCCAGTGTTGACCCTCCCTCTCTTCCTGTAGTGACCTATCTCATGAGGGACAAAGATAGTTGTGAGTGAGTGTCAAGCTACCTCAGTGGTGTGGAATGAAGTTTGAAAAATCCATTTCTTTATAGCAGCACTCAAAATACTTAGGCAGGATCCCCACAACTTGGTAGGGGTGGGAGAAGACTGGGAAAGTAGCAGATAAAAATTTCTTTCTTTTTTTTTTATTATTAGTTAAGGTATTACAAATGTGTCCTCATCCCCCCCATTAACCCCCAACCTCCCCCCCACACACACTCATGCTCCCATCCCCCTGTTGTCCATGTCCATTGGTATGGCTTATATACATGTATACAAGTCCTTCGGTTGATCTCTTCCCCTTACCCCCGCCCTCCCCTACTTTCCTTCAGGGGATTGATAGCCTGATTGCTGTTTCTCAGTCTTTGAGTCTGTCCCTTTTCATCAGTCTATGTTGTTCTCTATAATCCACAAATGAGTGAGATCATGTGGTATTTATCTTTCTCTGACTGGCTTATTTCACTTAGCATAATGCTCTCCAGTTCCATCCATGCTGTTGCAAAAGGCAAGAGTTCCTTTTTTTTTTACCGCAGCATAGTATTCCATTGTGTATATGTACCACAGTTTTCTAATCCACTCATCTGCTGATGGGCACTTAGGCTGTTTCCAAATCTTAGCTATGGTGAATTGTGCTGCTATGAACATAGGGGTGCATATATCCTTTCTGATTGGCGTTTCTGGTTTCTTGGGATATATTCCTAGTAGTGGGATCACTGGGTCAAATGGGAGTTCCATTTTTAGTCTTCTGAGGTAGCTCCATACTGTTCTCCACAGTGGCTGCACCAGTCTGCATTCCCACCAGCAGTGCAGAAGGGTTCCTTTTTCTCCACATCCTCTCCAACACTTGTTGTTTGTTGATTTGTTGATGATAGCCATTCTGACAGGTGTGAGATGATAACGCATTGTCGTTTTGATTTGCATCTCTCGTATAATTAGTGACTTTGAGCAGGTTTTCATATGTCTTTCGGCCTTCTGTATGTCCTCTTTCGAAAAGTGTCTATCTAGGTCCGTTGCCCATTTTTTTATTGGATTGTTTATCTTCCTTTTGTTAAGTTTCATGAGATCCCTGTAAATGTTGTAAATTAAACCCTTATCGGTGGTATCATTGGCAAATATGTTCTCCCATGTAGTGGGTCTTCTTATTGTTTTGTTGATGGTTTCCTTTGCTGTGCAAAAGCTTTTTATTTTGATGTAGTCCCATTTGTTTATTTTCTCTTTAGTTTCCATTGCCCTAGGAGCATTATCAGAGAAGAAATTTCTTCGGCATATGTTTGCGATTTCGCTGCCTGTGGATTCCTCTAGTATTTTTATGGTTTCCCGTTTTACGTTTAAGTCTTTTATCCATTTTGAGTTTATTTTTGTGTATGGTGTGAGTTGGTGATCTAGTTTCATCCTTTTGCATGTATCTGTCCAATTTTCCCAACACCATTTATTGAAAAGACTGTCTTGACTCCATTGTATGTTCTTGCCTCCTTTGTCGAATATTAATTGGGCATAGTGGTTTGGGTTGATTTCTGGGGTCTCTATTCTATTCCATTGATCTATATGTCTGTTCTTGTGCCAGTACCAAGCTGTTTTAAGAACAGTGGCTTTGTAATACAGTTTGATATCTGGTATTGAGATCCCACCTACTTTGTTCTTTCTGAGGATTGTTGCAGCTATTCAGGGTCTTTTTTTATTCCAGATGAATTTTTGGAACGTTCGTTCTAGATCTGTGAAATATGCTGTTGGTAATTTAATGGGGATTGCATTGAATCTATAAATTGCTTTGGGTAGTATGGACATTTTGATGATGTTGATTCTACCAATCCATGAACACGGTATATTCTTCCATCTGTTTATGTCTTCCTCTATCTCTTTTTTCAGTGTCCTGTAGTTTTCAGCATATAAGTCTTTTACCTCCTTAGTTAAGTTTATTCCTAGGTATTTTAATTTTTTTGGTGCAATGGTAAATGGGATTGCTTCTGTAGTTTCACTTTCTGTAAGTTCACTATTGGTGTAAAGAAATGCCATGGATTTCTTAGCATTAATTTTGTATCCTGCTACATTGCCGAATTCATTTATTAAGTCTAATAATTTTTTGATGGAGTCTTTAGGGTTCTGTATGTACAGTATCATGTCATCTGCAAATAAGGACAGTTTTACTTCTTCTTTTCCAATCTGGATGCCTTTTATTTCTTCTTTGTGTCTGATCGCAATGGCTAGTACTTCCAGTACTATGTTGAACAGGAGTGGTGAGAGGGGGCATCCCTGTCTTGTTCCTGTTTTTAGGGGGAATGGTTTTAGTTTTTGCCCATTGATTATGATGTTGGCTGTGGGTTTGTCATATATGGCTTTTATTATGTTGAGGTATGATCCCTCAATTCCTATCTTGCTGAGAGTTTTTATCAAGAAAGGGTGTTGGATTTTGTCAAATGCTTTTTCCGCATCAATTGATATGACTATGTGGTTTTTCTCTCTCAATTTGTTTATGTGATGTATCACATTTATTGATTTGCGGATATTGTACCATCCTTGCATCCCTGGGATGAATCCTACTTGGTCATGGTGTATGATCTTTTTGATGTACTGCTGGATCCGATTTGCTAGGATTTTGTTGAGGATTTTGGCATCTATGTTCATGAGGGATATTGGCCTGTAATTCTCTTTCATTGTATTGTCTTTATCTGGTTTTGGGATTAGGGTGATGTTGGCTTCATAGAATGAGCTGGGAAGTGCTCCTTCCTCTTGGATCTTTTGACATAGTCTGAGGAGGACAGGTTTTAGGTCTTCCTTGAATGTTTGGTAAAACTCCCCTGTGAAGCCATCTCGCCCCGGGCTTTTGTTTGCTGGAAGCTTTTTGATTACTGCTTCGATTTCCTCCATAGTTATTGGCCTATTGAGATTTTTAGATTCTTCCTGGTTAAGTTTTGGAAGGTTGTATTTATCTAGGAATATGTCCATTTCCTCCAGGTTGTCTAGTGTGTTGGAGTAGAGTTGTTCATAGTATTTTCTAACAATCCTTTGTATTTCTATGGCGTCTGTTGTTATTTCTCCTCTTTCATTTCTGATTTTGTTTATTTGGGTCCTCTCTCTTTGTTTCTTGGTGAGCCTGGCTAGAGGTGTATCAATCTTGTTTATCCTTTCAAAGAACCAGCTCTTGGTTTTGTTGATCTTTTGTATTGTTTTTTTGGTCTCTATGTCGTTTATCTCCGCTCTGATCTTTGTTATTTCCTTCCTTCTGCTTACAGTGGGCTTATTTTGTTGCTCTCTTTCTAATTCTTCGAGTTGTAGAGTTAGGTCATTTATTCTCATTGTTTCTTGTTTCTTGCAGTAGGCTTGTAGAGCTATGAACTTCCCTCTTAAGACTGCTTTTGCTGTGTCCCATAGGTTTTGGATTGTTGTGTTTTCATTGTCATTTGTTGCCATGATGTTTTTTATTTCTTCTTTGATCTCACTGCTGACCCAGTCGTTGTTTAATAGCATGCTATTTAGTCTCCATGTTTTTGATTGTTTTGGATTGTTTTTGTTGTAGTTGATTTCCAGTTTTATGCCTTTGTGATCTGAGAAGATACTTGATATGATTTCAATTTTCTTGAATTTGAAGAGACTTTGTCTGTGACCCAATATATGGTCTATCTTTGAAGATGACAAATGTGCACCCGAGGAGAATGTATATTCTGTGACTTTGGGGTGAAATGTTCTGAAGATGTCAATTAATTCCATCTGATCTAGTGAGTCATTTAGGATTGATGTTTCTTTGCTGAGTTTCTGTTTAGAGGATTTGTCCAGTGGAGATAATGGGGTGTTAAGATCCCCTACTATGATTGTATTGCTGTCAATCTCTCCCTTGATCTTCTCCAGAAGATTTCTTACGTATTTGGGTGCTCCTATATTGGGTGCATATATATTTACCAGAGTTATTTCTTCTTGTTGGACTGCTCCCTTTAGTATTATGAAGTGGCCTTCTTGATCTCTTTTTATGTCCTTCACTTTGAGATCTAATTTGTCAGATATAAGTATTGCTACCCCGGCTTTTTTTTCACTTCCATTGGCCTGAAAAACCTTTTTCCATCCCTTCACCATCAGTCTGTGTGCGTCTTTTTTTGTGAGGTGGGTTTCCTGTAGACAGCAGATATATGGGTCATGTTTTCTTATCCACTCATTTACCCTATGCCTTTTGACTGGGGAATTTAATCCATTTATATTTAAAGTTATTATTGATAGAAACTTGTTAGTCGCCATTTTTGTTCTTTACCGCTGCGTTCCTTCTTTGTTTCCTGTTTTTTCTATTTACAGCAGACCCTGTAGCATTTCTTGCATTGCTGGTTTGGTTGTAATAAACTCCCGTAGACCGTTTTTGTCTGTGAAGCTCCTGATTTGACCCTCAATTTTGATTGATAGCCTCGCTGGGTATAGTATTCTTGGATTCAGACCCTTCCTTTGCATGACTTTGTATATTTCATTCCATTCCCTTCTTGCCTGATGTGTTTCTGTTGAGAAATCGGTCGCTAGTCTGATGGGGGATCCTTTGTAGGTAACTTTCTGTCTCTCTCTGGCTGCTTTTAAGATTCTTGCTTTGTCGTTGGTGTTTGCCAATGTAATTATTATGTGCCTTGGTGTCGGTCTTTTCGGGTTCATTTTGTTTGGGACTCTGTGAGCTTCTTGAATTTGTGTGAGTTTTTTCCTCCCTATATCAGGGAAATTTTCTGTTACTATTTTTTCAAACAGGTTTTCTATTCCTTGCTCAGTTTCCTCTCCTTCTGGCACCCCTATTATTCGGATGTTGTTTCGTTTAGCATTGTCCCAGAGTTCTCTTAGGCTCTCCTCCTGCTTTTTAATTTTTTTTTCTAGAAGCTGTTCTGTTTGGGTATTTTTTTCTACCTTGTCTTCTAGCTCGCTGATGCGGTCCTCTGCTTCTTCTAGTCTACTGTTGATGCTTTCTATTGAGTTCTTTATGGCAGTGATGTCGTTTTTCATTTCTTCTTGGTTTCTCTTCATTTCCTCTTGGTTCTTCTTCATTTCCTCTTGGTTCCTACACATATTGTTGAATTGGTCTTCCATTTTTTTCATCCACCTTATGACCATTACTCTGAATTCTTTCTCTGACAGGTTGCTTGCCTCCATTGCCTCCATTTCGTTTACTTCCTTTTCTGATGATGCCTGTTTTTCTCTCATATTTGGGTTGGTTCTTTGTTTCACCATGATTTCTCTTCTCAAGGTGTTTGGTTATGTAGTTCTCTCTCTGCTGCGCTGATTCAAAGGCACAAAATACAACACAACAAGGCACAATGTACAAGGCAACAAACTAAATGCATTCACGATATTAATAACCCCAAATAAAGGTGACCCCCCAAGCGAAGAGAATTAGGGGATATAGAAGAAAAAAGAGAAAAAGATTAAAGAGAAAAATAAAAAACAAAAAGGAGTGCCGAAATGAGATTGGGAAAAGGGAGAGAAGAAAAAAAACAAAAATACAAAAAAAAAAGTAAGAGAATGAAATAGAGGTGGGGAAGAGGCTATTTGTATGGGGAGAGCGAGGGATTGGAAATTAGATATATAAGTAGGGTGAAATTTAGACAGTGGTTAGAAAGAAGGAATAGGTAAAATCCAAAGCAGGAATAGGGTAAGAGAAACAGGACAACAAAAGGGGAAAAGTGAGGAAGAGAGTTTTGGCTTAAGGGTAAATGTGAGCTAGAGAGAAATGATGCTAAAGGAACGATGAAAATAGTGTGTATAACACTAATCCCAAAATAAAATAAAGAAAAATTAAAAAAATAATAAAAAATAAAATGACGCTTGAAAAAATGGTAAAAGGAGAGCAATAATACTGGTTAAAAAAATGTAGTAATTAAAAAGGTAGAATCAAGTGATGAAAAAAAAATAAATAAATAAAAAAATAGGTTCTTAATGAAATGGTGAAAAAAGAATTTAGAAAAAAAAATATATATATATATATATAAAAATATTCGGAAGTGAAGGTGCTTCAGATCTTCCACTCTTCTTTTTGGCACGCCTCAGTCCTGCCAGGCATTCAGGGGAGTGTTGAACTTCCCTGCAATACACTGTCCCTCCGTGCAGTAAACCACAGACCTGATTTTAAGGCAGCTTGTATTTGTTTACCAGACTGCCTTTATTTGTGATCGCAGAAGAGACAGTTCGTGGCTCTGCCTCTGGGTGGCAGTGTGTCTGGATTGACCTCCGAGGCTATAAGTCCTCTCTATCAGTAGGGTTTTTTTTTTTTTTTTTTTCTCTATGGTATTGGGAACTGATTCAGGAAAGACCACTGCCCAGAGCTGGTTCCTTGCCACTGCCCACTGTTTCCCAGGCTCCCCAAAAAGAACTTTCCCCTACAGGCTCTGTGAATGACCCCAACTGGGGAATCCCATGCACTGGGTTTAATAATCAAATGCATGGATCTAAGGGGAACTGTAACAAGAGCCTGATAGTTGTGCGAATTCGCAAGCCTCCACCTTCCAGGTCTGCGCACAGTCTCCGCGCGCAGTCTCCGCGCGCTCACTTGCCCCTGGCACCAAGCAGCCAGCAGATTGGCAAAGTTCAAGGCTGCTCCCTTACATCCAGTCCAGCTATGGGCTCATTTTTCGCGTTCCCTTCTGCCAGCAGCCCTGTGGGGCCCCTTCCCCACTCGCGGGTCACGCTGGTCCCAATGGCTGCAGACTCTGTGGGGCGCAGATTCCACCCCGCGCACGCGCGAGCTTGGTCCTCCCTCCAACCCGAACTTCAAAAGGCACCTTTAGGGGATGTCCAACCTTTCCGTGAGAAGAAGCAGTGCTCGTCTGAGTTCAGGCAGTGACGCTGCTTGAGATCCCTTGTTCCCAGGTTAGTAGCTGGTCTCTGGATGCCGGCAACAACCACCCAAGATGGCGCAGTCTCCACTGCTTAGCTGGCGCACCACGAGAGGCTTCAGCCGCAGTCTCCAACTGTCCTTTTTTTCCTGGGGGTTCTCGGTCTTTCCTAGCTGCAGACAGTCTCTCAGCTGAAAATCCTCTGCCTATTCGGGCTGCATGTTACCCGTTTCAGCTGCTCACCCTTATCTGCTCCAGGACAAGGCACAGGACACGTCCATTTATACCGCCGCCATTTTTCCTCCCCGCAGATAAAAATTTCAAAGTGCGTTAAAGGGATTGCAGCAGGACGTTTGCCTAAGAGCCTCTGAGAGTATCACACATGAAGAATCTTCTTACCAGGTCCACAGGAATGAATACACAATATATAAAAAAAGTAAATAATGATGTCAAAATATAAAAAGGGAGTATAAGGGTAATGCTTTTGTAGATGATCAAAGCCAACTTGATATCAGCTGAAAAATTACCTGTTAATCTATGAGATGTCTTATGTAAGCCTCATAGTAGCACAAAGCAAAAAGCTAGAGCGGGTGTATAAAAGAAAAATAAAAGCAGCATACCACCAAGAGAAATCACCAATTTACAGAGACAAGCAAAAAAAGAGAGAAAAAGAAACAACTAAAATATAAAGCAAACAGAAATTAATTAATAGTATGACATTAGTAAGTCCTCAGATACCAATAATAACTCAATGTAAATTGAATTCATTACTCAAAGGGATCTGATTGGCTGGTTAGATAATAAAAAGGAAGACACAACTACGTGCTGCCTACCAGAGACAATTCTGCTCTAAATACACACATGGGTTCAAAATGAAGAGATGAACAAAAGTATCATATGCAAGTAGAAAGCAAAAAAAAAAAAAAAAAAAAAAAAGCAGGGTTGGCTACACTTACATTGGAATATACTTTAAGCCAAAAATGATAAATAGAGACAAAGAAGGCTATAAGGGAGTCAATTCATCAAGAACATATAACAATCATAAATATATGAACCCAACATTGGAATACCTAAATATATTAAGCAAATACTAATAAATCTGAAGGGAGAAATAGTATTACAATAATAGAGGATTTTAATATGCTACTTTCAGAAATGGATAGATCATCTATACAGAAAATCAATAAGGAAACAATGAACTTGAATCATATTTTAGACCAAATAGACCTAATATACATTTATAGAACATTCCATCTGACAGAAGCAAAATACATGTTCTTCACAAGTGCACTTGGGACATTTCTCCAGATAGACCATTTGATAGGACACAAAACATGTCTTAACAAATTTATGAAGATTGAAAATATACCAAGTATCTTTTCTGACTACAATGGCATGTAACTAGAAATCAATAACAAGAGGAAAGCTGGAAAATCTAAAAACATTAAATTAAATAATACACTCCTGAACAACCAATTACTGAAAGAAAAAATCCAAAGCAAAATTAAGAAATATCTTGACACAGGAGAAACCAAGATGGTGGCATAGGTAAACACTGGAGTTTGCTGCCTCGAACAACCACTTCAAAAATACAACTAAAAGACGGAACAGACATCATCCAGAACCACAGGAAGGCTGGCAGAGTGGAAATTCTACAACTAGAAGGAAAAAGAAAAGCATACCGAGACTCAGAGGAGGCGCAGTGCGGAAGTAAAATAATAAGGTGTGGAGGTGCATGCGGAGCAGGCTGGTGGCTGAGGGCGCGGTTGTCATTTTCAATCGGGAGGGAGTCTCAGGCTCTGAGCTCCAGTTCCGGGCTAGTCTCTGGGGACCCAGACTCATACGGGAGAAGCGGGACTGTCTGGCATTGGTCGGAACTCGAGGGCAGCTTTCTCTCGAAGGGGCTTGCAGCAATTGCTGAGACACTGAGAAGCAGAGCCTCTGAGAGCAGCCATAACTGCTAGACCCACCCTTTTGATCCCGTGGGACCCGCCGTGCCCAAGCCCTGCAGGAGGCTTTTGCTGGATAGCCTAAGGCAGAGACTAGATTAGCACCTCCCTGGAGATCCAGGAGCCAGTGTACCCAGAGGTCAGAGTGGGACCATCCAGTTTGCAGCTCCATGGAACCATAAAGGACACACTTAAGGGGCAGACTCAGTGAGCACCAAAGCCCCATTGAAGCAAGTCTTGCCCCAGAGGGGTGTCTCCAGCACAGAAGTCTTCCACTGCAGACACAGCTGATTCTCACAGCCAATTGGCCTGGAGGTCAATTCCTCCCAGTGATACCCACAACAATCAAGGCTTAACTACAACAAGACTGTGCACAAAGACCACAAGGGGATGCACGAAAAGTTTCCTCCTCAGGTAATTGGGGAGGCTGAACCACTGGGCCCTAGAGGACACTTACCACAGAAAACCACTTTATCAACACAGGGAAGCATAAAAAATGTGGAGACAAAGAAAAAGGACACAATGACAGAAATGGAGGAAAGCAAACTACTGGATATAGAGTTCAAAACCACACTTTTAAGGTTTTTCAAGAATTTTCTAGAAACTGCTGATAAACTTAATGAGACCTACAAGAAATCTAATGAGACCCTCGAGGTTGTGATAAAGGACCAACTAGAAATTAAGCATACACTGACTGAAATAAAGAATATTATACAGAATCCCAACAGCAGACTAGAGGATCACAAGAATCAAGTCAATGATTTGAAATACGAAGAAGCAAAAAACACCCAACCAGAAAATCAAAATGAAAAAAGAATCCAAAAATACGAAGACAGTGTAAGGAGCCTCTGGGACAGCTTCAAGCTTACCAACATCCGAATTATAGGGGTGCCAGAAGAAGAGAGAGAGCAAGATATTGAAAACCTATTTGAAGAAATAATGACAGAAAACTTCCCCTACCTGGTGAAAGGAATAGACATACAAGTCCAGGAAGCGCAGAGAACCCCAAACAAAAGGAATCCGAAGAGGACCACACCAAGACACATCATAATTAAAATGCCAAGAGCAAAAGACAAAGAGAGAATCTTAAAAGCAGCAAGAGAAAGAAAGTCAGTTACCTACAAGGGAGTACCCATATGACTGTCAGCTGATTTCTCAACAGAAACTTTGCAGGCCAGAAGGGAGTGGCAGGAAATATTCAAAGAGATGAATGCCAAGAACCTACAACCATGATTACTTTATCCAGCAAAGCTATCTTCAGAATTGAAGGTCAGATAAAGAGCTTCACTGATAAGAAAAAGCTAAAGGAGTTCATCACCACCAAACCAGTATTATATGAAATGCTGAAAGATATCCTTTAAGAAGAGGAAGAAGAAGAAAAAGGTAAAGATACAAATTATGAACAACAAATACACATCTATCAACAAGTGAATCTGAAAATCAAATGAACAATCTGATGAACAGAATGAACTGTTGATTATAATAGAATCAGGGGCATACAAAGGGAGTGGACTGACTATTCTGGGGGGGGGGGAAGGGGTGAGGGGGATGCTGGAAGAGACTGGACAAAAATCGTGCACCTATGGATGAGGACAGTGGGTGGGGAGTGAGGGAGGAGGGTGAGGTGAGAACTGGGTGGAGGGGAGTTATGGGGGAAAAAAAGAGGAACAACTCTAATAATCTGAACAATAAAGATTTAATTAATCAAAAAAAGTAAAACAAACAAACAAAAAACACACAAAAAAACCCCACAAAGAAACACCACTAGACATGTATCAGAGTAGTTAAAATTAAAAGGAGTGGGTGGGTGGGAAGAGATCAACCAAAGGGCTTGTATGCATATTGCACAACCCATGCACACAGACCAGTGTGGTGAAGACCTGGGGCAGGGGGCAGGGATGGAGGGAGTCAATGGGGGGGGGGGAGGGAAAGAGGGGACATATACTTTCAATAATAAAGATTAAAAAGTATGACAAAAAAAATCTTGACATAAACGAAAATGTAAGTACAGCATATAAATATCTATGGGATACTACAAAAACGATTTTGAGAGGGATGTTTATAGTGTTTAATGCATGTACAATAACTCCCTTATTTTGCAGGAGATATGTTCCAACACCCCTTGTGGATGACTAAAACTGTGAATAGTATCAAATCCTATATATACCATGTTTTTTCCCTAAACATGCATAACCATAATAAACTTTAATTTATAAATTATGTCTACTAGGAAATTAACAGCAACTAGCAGGGAAAAAATATATAATAACATGATGTAATATAATTATGTGAATGTGGTCTCTTTATCATATCAAAATTGCCAGCATCACTACTCTTGCACTTAGGGGATATTTTTAAATAAAGTAAGGGTTACTTGAACATAATCACTACTATACAACAACAATTAATCTGATAACTGAGATGACTAAGTGACTAATGAATAGGTAATTATACAGTGTGAATGTGTTGGACAAAAAGATGATTTACATCCTGGTTGAGATAGAGAAAGATGGTGTGAGATTTCATCAAACTATTTAAAATGGCATGCAAATTAAAACCTATAAATTTTTTATTTCTGAAAATTTTCATTTGATATTCTGGAGCTCAGTTAACCATGTGTAACTAAAATTGTGGAAAATAAAACTGCAAATAAGTGGTGTTATATTAACAAAACAGAAAGATTGCAAATAAACAACCTAACTTTACATCTCAAGAAACTATGAAAAGAACAAACTAAATCCAAAGTTAACAGAAGGAAGGAAATAACAAAGATCAGAACAAAACTAAATACAGACCAGAAAAAAACAATAGAACAATTTAAAAAAATAACACCTATTTTTAAACAGATTAACATAACTGACAAAACTTTACCTTCACTAACTAAAGAGAAAAGAGTGAAACAAATATAATCATAAATGAAAGAGGAGACACACAACCGAGACTACAGGAATGTATAGGACCATAAGAGAGTCCCATGAAAAAATATATGCCAACAAATTTTATAACCTAGTAGAAATAGATAAGATCCTAGAAGCATACAACCTCTCAAGACTGAATTAGAAAAAAAAAACAAACAGAAAACCTGAATAGGACAATAATGAGTAAGAAGATTGAATCAGTAAGCAAAAGCCTCCTAACCCAGTAAAGCTCAGTACACATGGCTTCACATGTGAATTATTCCAAACATTTTTAAAAAATGTAATGCCAATTGTTCTCAAACACTTCTTAAAAATTGAAAGCCAGGGATCTCTCAATTTCATTTTATAAAGTCAGCATTATCCTGAAGCCAGATAGAACACTAGAAGGAAAAAAAGATGTAGGCCAGTATCTTTGATGAATATAGATAAAAAAATTCTTAACAAAGTATTAGGAAACGAAATTCAACAACACATTGAAAGAATTATATGACCATATTGGATTTTTCCTGGGATGGAAGGTTAGTTCGACACACACAAATCAATAAATGTGATACATCATAATTAAAGGCTCTAAATGGTGAAGATATAGAGAAACTGAAATTCTCAAAACATTGCTGGCAAGGATGTAAAATGGTACAGTAAGTTTGGAAAACAGTTTAGAGTTTCTTAGAAAGGTCAATAAACAAACTTAACATATCAACCAATAATTCCATTCCTAGTTATCTATCCCAAAGAAATAAAAACCTATGCCTAGAGCAGTGGTTCTCAACCTTCTGGCCCTTTAAATACAGTTCCTCATGTTGTGATCCAACCATAAAATTATTTTCATTGCTACTTCAAAACTGTAATGTTGCTATTGTTATGAATCATAATGTAAATATCTGATATGCAGGACGGTCTTAGGCTACCCCTGTGAAAGGGTCGTTCGACCACCAAGGGGGTCGCGACCCACAGGTTGAGAAACGCTGGCCTAGAGAGTTTAAAAATGGTGGCAGGGTAAATGGATGCTGCACAGACACTCTCCTAGGAATAAACTGGAATTACAACTAAAATACAGAAAATCTGCCTGAATAATCAATGGAAGACTCACTGGAGAGAACCCTGATAACCTAGAACCCAAAGTAGAGACCACATAGAGACTAGTAGGAGGGGCAGATGCATGGAAGGACTGGCCTGGTGCCAACAGACAGCAACTGAAGTTCTGGAGAGATATCTCAGCTGTGGGGGGTTGCCACTTAGACTAAGCTGGGACTCTCAGTAGAGAGCACCAGAATTGAGAAGGGTACCCACATAACATCTGGCTGTGAAAGCAGCAGGGTTGCTGTTTGCCAGGGAGATATGGCTGGAAATTCAGGCACCCTCTTAAAGGGCCAAAACACAAAATTCCCTGTGGAGCCACCCACCTTGTGCTCTGGAAGAGGGAGGGCCGAATGGATTGCAGCTGTGGGAGCAGAAGCCAGGATCAAGAGCTCTGGGGTTAGAGCTCAGAAGGCACACACCATGGTTTCCAAACTGGCCAGGGCCACTTTCACTACTCTTATCGAACATTGCACTGGAAGTCCTAGCTAGAGCAAGCAGCCAAGAAGAAGAAATAAAAGGCATCCAAATTGGAAAGGAGGAAGTAAAACTCTAATTATTCGCAGATGACATGATACTTTACATACAAAACCCTAAAGACTCCATAAAAAACTACTCAATTTAATAAATTAGTTTGGCAATGAGGCAGGATACAAAATCAATACCCAATAATCAATGGCTTTTTAATATACCAATAATGAATCCACAGCAAGAGAAACTAAATAAGCAATCCCATTTACCATTGCAACAACAACAACAACAAAATTAAGATACTTAAGAATAAACTTAACCAAGGAAGCAAAAGACCTGTATTCAGAAAACTACAGGACATTGAAAAAATAAATGGAAGATATAAACAAGTTGAAGAATATAATGTGTTCATGGATTGGCAGAATTAACATCATTAAAATGTCCATACTACACAAAGCAATCTATAGATTCAAAACAATCTTATTAAAATACCAAGAGTATATCTCACAGATCTAGAACAAATACTCCAAAATTTATATAGAATAAAAAAAAAACCCAAATAGTTGCTGCTATATTGAGAAAGAAAAACAAAGTTGGAGAAATCACAATACAAGATTTCAAGTTATAGTACAAAGCCACCATAATCAAAACAGCCTGGTACTGGCATAAGAACAGGCACATAAATAAATGGAACAGAACAGAGACCCCAGAAATCAACCCAAGCCATTATGCTCAATTGATATTCAACTCAACACAGGAGGCAAGAGCTTACAATGGTGTAAAAAGAGTTTCTTTAATAAATGGAGTTGTTAAAATTGGACAGATACTTGTAAAAAAATGAAACTTGACTACCAACATCATCATACACAAGAATAAACTCAAAATGGATAAAAGACTTAAATGTATGTTGTAAAAGCATAAAAATTCTAGAAGAAGTGATAGGCAGCAAAATCTCAGACATCTCTCATAGCAATATGTTACGGACACATCTCCTAGGCCAGTGGTTGGCAAACTGCTGCTCGCGAGCCACATGCGGTTCTTTGGCCCCTTGAGTGTGGCTCTTCCACAAAATACTACGTGCTGGCGCACACGTACAGTACGATTGAAACTTCATGGCCCATGCACAGAAGCCGGTATTTTGTGGAAGAGCCACACTCAAGGGGCCAAAGAGCCGCATGTGGCTCGTGAGCTGTCAGTTTGCTGACCACTGTCCTAGGCCAAAGGAAAGTAACTAAGGAGAAAATAAACAAACAAGAGTACATCAAAATAAAAAAGGTTTTGCACAGCAAAAGAAACCATCAACAAAATGAAAAGTGAGCCCATTGTATGGGAGAACATATTTGTCAATGATACATATGATAAAGGGTTAATAACCAAAATATATAAGGAACTCACACAACTTAACAAAAGGAAGACAAACAATCCAATTATAAAATGGGCAAAGGATCTACCAGTAAACAGAAACTTCTCCAAAGTGGACATACAGATGATCAATAGACAGGAGAAAAAATGCTCAGTCACTGATCACAGAAATATGCAAATTAAAACGACAATGAGGTATCACCTCATACCTGCCAGAATGGCTACCATGAATAAATCAACAAATGATAAGTGCTGGTGAGGATGTGGAGAAAAGGAAACCCTAGTGCACTGCTGGTGGGAATGCAGACTGGTAGAGCCATTATGGAAAAACAGTATGGAGTTTCCTTAAAAAATTAAAAATGGAATTGCCATTTGACCCATTGATCCCACTTCTAGGAATATATCCTAAGAAACCCAAAACACCAATTAAAAAGAATGCATGCACCCCTATTTTCATAGCAGCACAATTTACAATAGCTAAGATCTGAAAATAACCCAAGTGCCCATCAGTAGATGAGTGGATAAAAAAGCCTTGGTAGGACAGAAAAATATGGTGGCTGGCAGGATGGAGGTGAGGGATAGGAAGTGAGTGAGTGAGGGGATGAAAGGAGAGTGTGTGGATGTGTGTGGTGTGTGTGTGTGAGTGAGGGAGGGACAGTTAAGTCCAGCAGGAACCAACAGAGGCTGGCAGACCAGGCTCGCTGGGACAGGGAGAAACTACCACGGTTCTGGGCACTCCCTGGACCAGCCGTGGGCAAACTACTGCCCGCGGGCCGGATCTGGCCCATTTGAAATGAATAAAACTATTGAAAAAAAAGACCGTACCCTTTTATGTAACGATGTTTACTTTGAATTTATATTAGTTCACACAAACACTCCATCCATGCTTTTGTTCCGGCCCTCGGGTCCAGTTTAAGAACCCATTGTGGCCCTCGAGTCAAAAAGATTGCCCACCTCTGCCTTGGACTGTGGGACTCAGGCACGGAGCCCACTTCATCTTGAAGGGGAGAGCGGCCTCTTCTAGGAACCCATCAGCACCACCTCCCAGACAGGCCTTGGACACTGCCCGTGACCCAGCAGCCACTCCAGCCAAAATCCTGCTGCCCCAGCTGCAGACCATGGATCCCAGGACCTCCACCTCCAAAGGTGCACTGCTCCCGCAGCAGTAAGTGCAACTTCCCCCCCTCCCCAGGGGCAGACCTCCAGATGCCACATGTTCATAGCAGCACAATTTACAATAGCTAAGATTTGGAATCAGCCTAAGTGCCCATCAGCAGATGAGTGGATTAAAAAACGTTGGCACATCTATGCAATGAAATACTATGCCGCAGTAAAAAGGAAGGAATTCCTACCATTTGCAACAGCATGGATGGAACTGGAGAGCATTATGCTAAGTGAAATAAGTCAGTCAGAGAAAGATAAATATCACATGACCTCACTCATTTGTGGATTATAATGAACAGCATAAACCGATGAACAAAAACAGATCTAGAGACAGAGAAGCATCGATCAGATGCCCAAACCGGAGGGAATGTAGGGGAGGGTGGGGGTAATGGGGGAAGATCAACCAAAGGACTTGTATGTATGCATATAAGCATAAGCAATGGACACAGACAACAGGGGGTGAGGGTGAAGTCAAGACTGGGAGGATGAGAGGACAATGGGGGGATAAAGACACATTTGTAATACCTTAATCAATAAAAAAATGTTTTAAAAAGCTGTAGTGCATTTATACCATGGAATACTATGCAGCAGTAAAAAAGAAGCATCTCTTACCCTTTGAGACAGCATCGAGAGACCAGGAGAATATCATGCTAAGTGATCTCACTCATATGTGGTATCTAAGTAATAAAATAAACTGATGAATGGAGTGGTTCCAGAGTCATGGAAGCATGGATCAGAGTGCAGAATCTCTGAGGGAAGGCACGGGAAGGTGGGTGGGAAATAATCAGCCAAGAACCTTGTATACAAATATGCATGACCTATGGCCACAGATAATGGAGCGATGAAGGCCTGGGGTGGGGTGGCGGGGGCGGGCTAGAGTGAGTCAATGGGGGATAAAGGGTCATATGTCATCCTATTTAATAAAAGAGTAATATGCAAATTAACCATCACTCCTCACTCTGTCAGTCTGTCACAAAGGTGGCTATGGCCGTGGAACTGGAGTGAGCAGGAGGCTTGTGTTGCCCCTGGCGATGGAGGAAGCCAAGCTTCCTGCCTGCCCTGGCCGGCCCTGAGCTCCGCTCAAGGCTACAAAGTTTCAATTACAGAAGATAAATAAATCCCAAATACCTGCTTCCAGCCACTGTGGCCTCCACTCAAGGAGGGGCTGGGAGCCTCGGTTGCCAGGGGCAACCCGACCTGGGCTCCACTTAAAGCTACAAAGTTTCAATTGTAGAAGTTAAATAAATCCCAGATACCTGCTTCCAGCCTGCAGATCAGGCCAGCCTGAAAATGGCCCTCAGCCCCTCACCCATACTGGCCAAGCACCCCAGCGAGACCCCCACCCACCACCCTGAAGGGGCTGTGGAAAGACTGCAAACAGCCATCAATGCCTCACCCAGGCTGGCCAGGCACCCCAGTGGAGACCCCCACCCTGAAGGGGGTGTGACCAGCCTGCAAACAGCCATCAGCCCCTCACCCAGGCTGGCCAGGCACCCCAGCATGACCCCCCCACCCTGAAGGGGTTGTGGCCAGCCTGCAAACAGCCCTGAGCCCCTCACCCAAGCTGGCCACCTCCCCATGGGGTGAGGGTCCCCACTGGGGGGCTTGACCAGCCTGCAAACAGCCATCAGCCTCTCACCCAGGCTGGCCAGACACCCCAGGGGGAACCCCCACCTTGATCTGGGAAACCCTTCAGGGCAAATCAGAGGGCCCCCACCCATGCACCAGGCCTCTATCTTGTATAATAAAAGGGTAATATGCAAACTGACCCTAACAGCAGAAAGACTGGGAATGACTGGTCACTATGACACACACTGACCACCAGGGGGCAGACGCTCAATGCAGGAGATGCCCCCTGGTGGTCAGTGCGCTCCCACAGGGGGATCTCTGTTCAGCCACAAGCCAGGCTGCCAGCTGCCAGCACAGCGGTGGTGGTGGGAGCTTCTCCTGCCTCCTTAGCAGCGCTAAGGATGTCCAACTGCAGCTTAGGCCTGCTCCCTGCTGGCAAATGGACATCACCCGAGGGGTCCCGGGCCGCTAGAGGGATGTCTGACTGCCAGCTTAGGCCTGATTCCCCTGGTAGTGGGCCTAAGCCAGCAGGTGGTCATCCCCTGAGGGGTCCCAGACTGTGAGAGGGCACAGGCTGGGCTGAGGGACCCCTCCCGAGTGCACAAATTTTTGTGCACTAGGCCTCTAGTACTTTCAATAAAAAAGAATAAAAAAATATGCCTACATAAAAATAAATAAATGTCGAACATCAAATTAATAGAATAAAAGATAAAAATCTTATGATTCTCAGAATTGATGTAGACACATAACTACATACTATTATCCTTACTTTATAGAGAATCATGCTGAAGTATCCTATCTAATAATAGAAAAACATGGTAATTAACCATACCTTCGCTACACTTCCCATTGGCTAATCAGCAGGATATGCAAATTAACTGCCAACAAAGATGGCGGCCGGAAGCCATGCAGCAGAAGTGAACATGAGGCTTGCTTGCTCCAGTGATGGAGGAAGCCAAGGTTCCCCGCCTGCCGTGGCCCAGCTCTGAGCTCCAGATGCAAAAATGTTGCAATTATAGAAGCTAAACAAACCCCAGATACCTGCTTTCAGCCAGCCATGGCCTCAGAGCTGGGCAGGCTCTCAGCTCCAGTGACAGCAATAGAAGTTAAATAAATCCCAGAATAAAAAAATAATAAAAAAAAAGAGGCTGGGAGCTTCAGTTGCCCACCAGCCTGAAAACGGCCCTCAGCCCCTCACTCAGACTGGCCAGGCACCCCAGTGGGGACCCCCACCCTGAAGGGGGTGTGACCAGCTGCAAACAGCCATCAGCCCCTCACCCAGGCTGGCCAGGCATCCAAGGGGGACCCCCACCCTGATCCAGGATATCCTTCAGAGCAAACCAGCTGGCCCCCTCCTGTGCACCAGGCCTCTATCCTATATAATAAAAGGGTAATATTCAAACTGACCCTAACAGCAGAAAGACTGGGAATGACTGGTCACTATGACACACACTGACCACCAGGGGGCAGATGCTCAATGCAGGAGCTGCCCTCTGGAGATCAGTGTGCTCTCACAGGGGGGAGCTCTGCTCAGCCACAAGCCAGGCTGACGACTGCCAGTACAGCAGTGGTGGTGGGAGCCTCTCCTGCCTCCTCAGCAGCACTAAGGATGTCTGACTGCAGCTTAGGTCTGCTCCCCGCTGGCAAGTGGACATCCCCCGAGGGCTGCTGGGTTGCCAGAGGGATGTCTGATTGCCATTTTAGGCCCAATCCCCTGGGGAGCAGGCTTAAGCCAGCGAGTGGTCACCCCCGAGGGGTCCCAGACTACGAAAGGGCACAGGCCGGGCTGAGGGACCCCCTACCCCCGAGTGCACATATTTTTGTGTACCAGGCCTCTAGTATATAGATAAAATAATGTAATGTTGGGTAGTCTCTCAAAATAATCCAATGGTGGAGAGCAAAAGAAGGTGAGGGAGAACAGATGAAACTTTATGGATATGTATTAATAACTGTTCAAAGGATTCATGAAAACACTGAGTTTCACAACATATTTCTTCACTTATGTATGTTTGAAATATTATATAAAAATGTTAACCAAAAGGAAAAAAAATAATAGATGTTGAAAAATTATTTTACAAAAAAAAATCCACCTTTCATGATTAAAATCCTCAATAAATTGGGTAAAAAAGGATAACTCTGCATAATAAAGGACATATATGACAAACCCACAGCTAATATTATATTCAACATTTTGAAATTGAAAGCCCTTTTCTCTAAGATTAGGAAAAATGACAAGTGTGTCCACTTTCACTACTCTTATTCAGTATACTACTGAACATCCTAGTTAAAGCAATTAAAAGCACCCAAAGAAATGAAAGGCATCCAGATCTGAAAGGAAAAAGTAAAATTATTTTTATTTGCAAATGTTATGTTCTTATATAGAGAAAATCCTAAAGACTCAACTAAAAAGCTTTGGAAGTGATCAATGAATTCAGTAAAGTTAGAGGATATAAAACCACCATATAGTAATTAATTGCATTTCTAAACACTGACAACACAACATTTGACAAGGAAATAAAGAAAACTGTCCTGTAAAATAGCTATAAAAACAAGAAAATATGTAAGAATCAATTCAATCAAAGAAGTGAAAAATCTATACAATGAAAACTACAAGACTCTGAAGAAAAAAATTGAAGAAGACACAAACAAATGGAAAGATATCCCATCTTCATGAATCTGAATTTTTAATATTATTAAACTGTCCATACTACCAAAAGCCATCTACAGTTTCAATGTAATCCCTATAAAATTCCAATGACCTTTTTTCACAGAAATAGAACAACAATCCTAAAAATTGTATGTAACCACAAAAGATCTCCAATAGTTAAAACAATCATGAGAAAAAGGAATAAATTCAGAGGCATCACCCTTTTTGTTTTCAAAGTATACTACAAAGCTCTAGTAATTAAGACAGTATAGTTCTGGCATAAAAATAGACACATAGCCAAATAGCACAGAATCAAGAGCTCAGAAATAAACTATATACTAGTAGATTCAACTAATGCTTGACAAGATAAGCAAGGAAATTCAATGTGGTAAGAACAGTTTCTTCAAAAAATGGTATTGGAAAAAAGGGACAACCATATACAGAAAAAGGAAATTAGACCCCTATCATACACAACTTGTATACATTAACTCAAAATTAATTAAGGACTTAAACATAAAATCTAATAACTTAAAACTCCTAGAAGAAAACAGGGAAGAAACTCCTTGACTTTGGATTGGCCAGTGATGTCTTTGGAGCACGTCAAAAGCATATGCAATAAAAGCAAAAATAAACAAGTGGTATTTAAAAGAGCTAAACTTAAAGAAACACTTCATAGAATGGTGGGTACCAGAGGCTGGGAGTGAGGGAATTGGAGAGATGATGGTCAAAGTGTACTAACTTGCAGTTAGATGTTCTGAAGAATAAGTTTGGGAGATCTAATACACAGCATTGTGATTACAGTTAATAATACTGTATTATATGCTTGAAAGTTGCCAATAGAGTAAATCTTAAATGTGCTCACCACAAAAATAAATGATAGTTATGTGATGTGATGGAGGTGCTAATCATATCCTATACTAATAAAAGACAAACATGCAAATTGACCATACTTACGCTATGCCTTAAGCCACACCCACCAGCCAATCAGAGCTACTATATGCAAATTAACCCAACCAAGATGGCGACCGGCAGCCACAGTGCTGGAGCAAGCAGGAGGCTTGCTTGCTCCAGTGATGGAGGGAGCCAAGGTTCCCCGCCTGCTGCGGCCTAGCTCTGAGCTCCACTGAAAGCAACAAAGTTTCAATTATAGAAGGTAAACAAACCCCAGATACCTGCTTTCAGCTGGCCGTGGCCATGGAGCTGGAGTGCGCAGGAGTGGGTTGCCCCTGGTGATGGAGGAAGCCAAGCTTTCAGCAGGCCTCCGCTAAAGGCAACAAAGTTTCAATTATAGAAGGTAAATAAATCCCAGAATAAAAAAAAGAAAAAGAAAAAAAGGAGAGGCTGGGAGCTTCAGTCACCGGGGGGCTTGGCCAGCCTGAAAACATCCCTCAGCCCCTCACCCAGACTGGCCAGGCCCCCCCGTGGAGACCCCCTCACCCTAAAGGGGGTGTGGTCAGCCTGAAAACAGCCATCAGCCCCTCACCCAGGCTGGCCAAACCTCCATGGGGTGAGGGTCCCCACTGGGGTGGACATCCTCCCAGGGGTCCCACATTGCAAGAGGGCATAGGCCAGGCTGAGGGATCCCCTGAGTGCACGAATTTTTGTGCACTGAGCCTCTAGTTGCAATATATAAGTGTATCAAATTAACATGTTGTACACCTTAATCTTACACAATGTTATATATAAATTATATCCCAATTAAAAATAATAATTTATAAATGAAGTACTAGATCTGACAAGTATATATTTAGAGTTCCATTACTTTTTTATTCTTTCAGTTTTTTTTGTTGAATTTGTTATGTAAGCGGTTTCTGACATCTTGAAAGAGTTAATAGTGCCATGAGGGCTATGTGATGAGGCCGGGATTATACACATCTACAAAACAGAAAGCAAAATTATTAGAATTAGGCAGTCTCACCCTTTCTCAAATTGAGACACCCTTTCACACTCCAATTTTACCAACAAAATTTGTCTTAAATAGCATACTTAGGAAAATTTTTCTAACAACTTCAATGCAGGCATCCCCCCTCCCCCATGTACTTCTTTCTTTTCTTAATAGAAAGCAAATATAATTTCATTATGAACCTAGTATAAATTTTTATTGCTTTCTATTTCAATTTTTCTTAAACTTGGAGCACTTTCCATGCCAAGTAAAGAAAAAAAAAAACACTTCTAGCTTTTATTTAAAATATGTTTTCATTTATTGTATTTTGTGTATGTCATAAATTATCAACTTAAAAGGCACTGTCATGTACTCTTTTTCAGTAATTCTTAATACATTTCCCTTTTTGATTCTATGCACTTTCTAAAATTATTTTTTTCTTACTCACTTTCTGAAATGTGCTCGTGTCACTTAACTTTAGCTCTTCTATATATATTTTTCATTGAGAAAATTATTTTTGGAAGTTGAACAATATATACATTGAAACTGTTTTTCTCAGACATATTACTAATGACTAGCATTAAGTTACTATCTCCTATTAATCTTCAAATATAATATAATTACACTTTAGAATGAAGTACCATTATAATAAGTTGTTAATTTAAGTAAAAGATTTTTAGAGTTGAAATTTTATTCTCTCATGAAAGTCACCATCATATTTTTCTCCCTCATTAAATGCATGGCTATCATTAGCAAACTGGTTTTCTTTCTGCAGGTTAGTGATTCCATTATGAGAAGGGTTATATGACTATTCATTTTTTTTTCTGTGTGCATATGCATCTGTGTAATATGACTGTTACCTCTCACACAATTTAAACTTCAGCACTAATTTAGAAAAATCTTTGACCCTTTGGTTTCAGTTTGGTTTAGTCCAAGTGATCATACCAAAATATGAGTAACACTAAATAATACTATTACTATAGGGAGAGGGGAGGAGATGATAGATAGATAGAAAGAAAGATGATAGATAGATAGATAGATAGATAGATAGATAGATAGATAGATAGAGCTGATAGCAAAAGAGCCCAAAAGAAAGCACACAGCCTTTTTCTTCTAAAGAGACCACTAGCATACTTTAAAATTGGGACATATGTTTAACCTGTGACTTCAGTTTTGTTTTTGCCACAAGCATCAGTATGGTAAGAAATGTTTATAGAATAGAATGCCAAGTTTTAAAGTAGTTATGCAATTACCATTGATGGTAAACATTGTGAAGATTTGAGTAATTAAGAAATTTTAAACATGTAATGTTTTATTTGCACCCTTCAGTTATGTATTCAGAACCTAATTATGTAAATAATAATATTATAAAATAATTCTGGGCCATTAGTAATAAAATTGTAATACTTTGTATTTTAAAATATAAAATTATTTTATTGTTGTGTTTCAGAATTTCATTCAATGATGATGAATTTCCACATTGACCAAATACTGATTTTAATACTTGGCCATTTTGGATTCAACTAAAATATGTATTCAGTGTTATGTACTGTGAAAACAGTTTCAAGAGTGGTATACCTTATTTTATCACCAACTTCCCAAAATTTGTATTCCATGCCATAGGAATAAGTTCCTTACTATAAACTTTCTACTTAAATAAATTTACTTTAAAATGTTATGTATGAAAATCTTGTTTCTTAGAGCTAAAACTTGATTCCATCTGAGCGCCACGCTGATTTCATATGGCAATTACCACTTTCTTTAAATCCTGAAAAGCATGCTCAAAGATTTATTCTGAGCTTTCAAGATTAAAGAATGTGAGTTTACATTGATGCCTATGAGCCTTAGAAAAGGCAAATGCCAATTCAGCTCATTTTAAACCATCCCACTTTTCTGTTTCTAAGTAGCTATGAGCATGGACTATGCAGGTAAAAGGACCAGGGTTGGAATTTCGGCTCTTGGAGAAACCTTGGTGTGACCTTGAGCAAATGATAATAAAATTAGATAAGACATTTAAAGAGAGACAAGCTGTCAGAAGATGAAAGCTATTATCATTTCCCCATAACCAATCATCTCCAGGAGAGGATGTGGGGCAGGGTAAGATCTCAATATTTTAAGATGAGCTTAAAATCATCTTGCTTCCTTTGAATGTCATTTTAAGAGCTAATATGAACTACTCAATTACTGATTTTTCAACTTAAATACTACAGAAATAATTTGACTTCCTCATTCTTTATAAGTAAACATATTTTAATTATTTTTTTCCGTACAAGATGAAAAAATTCTAAAAAAGTATTTGAGAGATAAAAAAGCCATATTTCCAACCAGAAGGATAAGAAAACCAATGGTGCCCTTTCATGTTAAATTATAGGTATTTGCTAAAGAATAAATGCATGGTGAATGAATGAAGTTTCAGTTTTGTCAAAGCTAATATGTTATGTGTCCCTTTATCTTTAAATCAATAGATTTACATGAAAATAACATATACTATTTTCTCTGATTCTCACAATGTCCTGTAAAATGATAAGACAGCTATTATTTCTAGTTTACCAAAAGGAAAAAAAAAAGTCTCATCAATATTAAATACTTACCCAAGGTAAATTGAAGGCTTGAGGTCTGTTAACACTTAAGGCAGGATCCTCTCTGTTAACACTTAAGGCAGGATCCTCTCCACAATACCATTCTGTGTCCTTGTACTTCAGCATGGTGAAGGTAGGCTGAGAAACATCTTCCTAGAGAGTTTCCTTACTTCCTTATAGTCCTTAAATATGCACTTGGCTGTTAAAACAAACTTGGTGCACATCACCCTCTAGGCTAAAAAAGATTTGAGCTGCAATATCAAGTGTAGACTGTGGATTAGGGATGACTTTGACAATTACTGTCTCCCAAAGTATCACAGGTAATTTACAGAATATTTTCTACACCTCACTCCTGAACCATAGTGGGAACTAAAGCTCAACCTGCCCTACAGAACTCATTACCCAGGACAAATTTTCACCTGATACAGATTTTCTAAAATGATTGCAATCCTGACTAGATAAGGGTATCTGGTCACTTTACTCCAGGATTTCTTAACTTGGGTCTATCTCTGCCCTAGGAATCCATGGAAGAGTTTTAAGAGGGCCCCACATGGACACTTGAAAATATATGGAAAAGTATATGTATATGTATCTAATTTTTCTAGAGATGTGAACATTTGTTTTCATCAGATTCTCAGAATGTCTCCCCCAGAGTTAAGCTCCCACAAGAGGTTCTAGAGAAGTAGAAATTAGACCTTATTATTTAATTTAAAAAAATTAATGTTCTATATCATCTCACACCTGCCAGAATGGCTATCATCAACAAATAAACAAACAAGTGTTGGAGAGGATGTGGAGAAAAAGGAACCCTTCTGCACTGCTGGTGGGAATGCAGACTCGTGCAGTCACTGTGGAAAACAGAATGGAGTTTCCTCAAAAAACTAAAAATGGAACTCCCATTTGACCTAGTGATCCCACTTCTAGGAATATATCCCAAGAAACCAGAAACACCAATCAGAAAGGATATATGCACCCCTATGTTCATAGCAGCACAATTCACCATAGCTAAGATTTGGAAACAGCCTAAGTGCCCATCAGCAGATGAGTGGATTAGAAAACTGTGGTACATCTACACAATGGAATACTATGCTGCAGTAAAAAACAAGGAACTCTTGCCATTTGCAACAGCATGGATGGAACTGGAGAGCATTATGCTAAGTGAAATTAGCCAGTCAGAGAAAGATAAATACCACATGATCTCACTCATTTGTGGAATATAGAGAACTACATAGACTGATGAACAGGGACTGATCCAAAGACAGAGAAACAGCGATCAGACTATCAATTCCCAGAGGGAAAGAAAGGGAGGGAGGGGGTAAGGGGGAGAGATCAACCAAAGGACTTGTATGCATGCATATAAGCCAAACCAATGGACATGGACAACAGGGGGATGAGAACATGAGTGGGGCAGGGGGAGGTTGGGGGTTAATGGGAGGATGAGGACACATTTGTAATACCTTAACCAATAAAGAAATTTAGAAAAAATAATGTTCTATTTATGTTGTGAATTTTTATTATGCTGCATACTTTTAATAAAACTATATAATTTCACCAAATTTTCCCAAATATATTTTGGATTCCTATGGGACTCCTGATGGCCGAAGAGGTAGTTACATTCTATTTCAATTTGAAGTGCTTGTCAATGCCTGCAGCTACTGAAGAATGGGTACTAGCAGGAATTTTCTTATATAATACTAGAGGCCCGATACATGAAAATTTGTGCACTGGGAGGGGGGTGTCCCTCAGCCCAGCCTGTGCCCTCTCCCAGTCCAGGAGCCCTTGGGGGGGGTGTCTGACTGCTGTGGAGAGTGGGCCTGAGCCACAGTCAGATATCCTTAGAGTCACCACCGCTGTTGCGCTCGCCAGCCCTCAGCCTGGCTTGTGGCTGAGTGGCACTCCCCCTATGGGAGTGCAATAACCACCAGAGGGCAGCACCAGCCCCACCACCCATTGTGCCTCTGCTGGTGGCCTCCCTCTGCAGGAGCAACTAGCGGCCTGATCAGGGAACAGTGCTGGCTGGCAAGCGGCCATCTCGGCCCCCCTTTACCCTGCTGCTGCTGCTGCCACCACCAGTGGCCTCCCTCTGCAGAAGGCGACCTGTGCAGCGATCAGGGGACTGCCAGGAAGTGGCTGGCCCATACCCCTGCTCACCCCTCCTCCGCTACTTGTTGCCACAGCCCCCCAATCACCGTCCCCTCCTTCTGCCCACTGGCACCCGCTTTGGCTGGTCTGGCGCCACCCACTTGACAGCCCCCCCCCCCCCCGGGCAACTGGTCATTCTGCTGTTCAGTCAATTTGCATATTAGGCTTTTATTATATAGGATTTGCTAATGATTCTCCAGACTTTATCAGACAGTTATTTAAACTTTGTTTATGATATGCTGCTTTAAAAATTTATGTATGCTTTATATACAGTGGGGCCTTGACTTACGAGTTTAATTCATTCCGAGACCGAGCTCGTTAAGGAGCTCGTTAAGGAGCTCATTAATGCAAATTACTCTATCAACTCAATGCAAAAAATCGGCCAAGAGACAGCTGGTATCTCAAAAAACTCGTTAGTCGGGACACTCTTAGTCAAGGCCCCACTGTATGGGTCTAAATATATATATTTCATACATACACTCATATATTGTGTGATTTTTATCTCAGTGTCATAAATATCAGTTTTCTTTTGTACTACTGCAGATGGTTGTTTTTTCATGTGTTTACTCCATTACTGCCAAAGAACTAGGGAATTTGCCACATTTTTATTATAATCCCTTGATTGACTATTTTTATCTTCTAATGGTTACAACTGAAAAGTGAAAATCAATAATTATATTTATTCATTTATTTAAAAAATATATTTTCACTTAATCTACATTTCTCCAGTTGGTTTTTGCAATCTGTGAAATCTTCATTAAAAATAATAAGTCAAGCCCTAACCGGTTTGGCTCAGTGGATAGAGCGTCGGCCTGGGGACTCAAGGGTCCCAGGTTCAATTCTGGTCAGGGGCATGTACCTTGGTTGCGGGCACACACCCAGTAGGGAGTGTGCAGGAGGCAGCTGATCAATGTTTCTCTCTCATGGATGTTTCTAACTCTCTATCCCTCTCCCTTCCTCTCTGTAAAAAATCAATACAATATATTAAAAAATAATAAGTCAATATGTTAATGCATCCCCTTTCTTAATGAGCACAAAATAAGCAGTGTTCAAGATTTCCAAGTCATTTCTCTTACTGTGTACCACTAGCCTCACAATTCATTGTCATTCTAAAATATGTTGCTGTGTCTAATGAAAATAAAAGAAACCAACCCTTGCTTTTTTATTATTTTTTTATTTTATTGTTTAAGGTATTACAAATAGTAGTACATATGTCTCCTTTTTTTTCTTATTGACCTTCCCCTGGCCTCTCCTACCCCCCAGCACTTGCCCTCGACACCCTCCCCCAGTGTCTTGTGTCTGTTGGTTGTGCTTACCTGCATGCATACAAGTACTTCAGTTGATTTCTTACCCCCACAACCCTCCCCTACCTTCCTGCTGTAGTTTGACAGTCTGTTAGATTCTTCTTTGCCTCTGTCTATTTTTGTTCAACAGTTTATAATGTTCTTTACTATCCATAAATGAGTGAGATCATGTGATATTTATCTTTCACTGACTGGCTTATTTCACTTAGCATAATGCTCTCCAGTTCCATCCATGCTGTTAAAAATGGTAAGAATTCCTTCTTTTTTTACTGCAGAGTAGTATTCCATTGTGTAGATGTGCCGCAGTTTTCTAATCCATTCTCCTGATTATGAGCATTTAGGCTGTTTCTAAGTCTTAGCTATTGTAAATTGTGCTGCTATGAACATAGGAGTGCATATATCCTTTCTGAATGGCGTTTCTGGTTTCTTGGGACATATTCCTAGAAGTGGGATTACTGGGTAAAATGGCAGTGCCATTCTTAATTTTTAAGGAAATGCCATACTGTTCTCCACAGTGGCTGCACCAGTCTGCATTCCCACCAGGAGTCCACGAGGGTTCCTTTTTCTCTGCATATTCTCCAACACTTGTCCTTTGTCAAGTTGATGATAGCCATGGATGATGAGTGACTTTGAGCATATTTTCATATGTCTCTTGCCTTTCTGTATGTCCTCTTTCCAAAAGTGTCTATTTAGGTCCTTTGCCCATTTTTTGATTGGATTGTTTATCTTTGTTTTGTTAAGTTGTATGAGTTCCCTGTACATGTTGCAGATTAAACACTTATCAGAGGTAACATTGGCACATATGTTCTCCCATGCAGTGGGCTTTCTTGTTGTTTTGTTGATGGTTTCTTTTGCTGTGCAGAAGCTTTTTCTTTTGATGCAGTCCCATTTGCTCATTTTCTCTTTAGTTTCCATTGCCCTAGGAGCTGTGTCTGTAAAAAACATTGCTAGGACAAATGTCTGCTATTTTGTTGCCTAAGGTTTCTTCTAAGATTTTTATGGTTTCCCATCTTATGTTTAAGTCTTTTACCATTTTGAGTTTATTTTTGTGTATGGTGCAAGTTGGTGGTCTAGTTTCATTTTTTGCAAGTAGTTGTCCAATTCTCCCAACACCATTTGTTGAAGAGACTGTCTTGTCTCCATTGTATGCTCTTGCCTCCTTTGTCAAATATTAAGTGAGCATAATGGCTTGTGTTGATTTCTGGGTTCTCTGTTCTGTTCCACTGGTCTATATGTCTGTGCTTGTGCCAGTACCAGGAAGTTTTGGGAACACGGGCTTTGTAGTATAGTTTGATATCTGATATTGTGATCCCTCCAACATTGTTCTTCTTTTTCAGGATTGCTGCAGGTATTTGGAGTCTTTTTTAATTCCAGACGAATTTTTAGAGAATTTTTTCTACGTCTTTGAAGTATGCCATTAGTATTTTATTTTTTATTATTATTATTTTTTTTGGTCAAACATTTAATTAACTCATCCCTATGCCGTTGGTATTTTAATGGCATTGCATTGAATTTATAGATTGCCTTGGGTAGTACGGACATCTTAATGATGTTGATTCGACCAATCCATGAACATGGTATATTCTTCCATTTGTTCATGTCTTCCTCTATCTCTTTTTTTAGTGTCCTGAAATTTTCTGAGTACAGGTCCTTTGTCTGCTTGGTTAAGTGTATTCCACGGTATCTTATTTTGTTGTTGTTGTTGCAATGGTAAATGGGATTGCTTTTTTAAATTTATCTTTCTGTGAGTTTATTATTGGTGTATAGAAAAGCCATAGACTTCTGGGTGTTAATTTTATATCTTGCTACATTGCCCGTTCATCTATTAAGTCTAGTAGTTTTTTTATGGAGTCTTTGGGGTTTTGTATGTACAATATCATGTCATCTGTGAATAATGACAGTTTTACTTCTTTTCCAATTTGGATGCCTTTTATTTCTTCTTCTTGTCTGATTGCAATGGCTAGTACTTATAGTACTATGTTGAACAGGAGTGGGGGCAGTGGGCATCCCTGTCTTGTTTCTGTTCTTAGGGGAAATGGTTTTAGGTTTTGCCCATTGAGTATGATGTTGGCTGTGGGTTTGTCACACATGGCTTTCCTTATGTTGAGATATGATCCTTCTATTCACACCTTCCTGAGAGTTTTTATCAAGAAAGGGTGTTGGATTTTGTCAAATGCTTTTTCTGCATCAACGGATATGATTATATGGTTTTTATCTCTCAGTTTGTTTAGGTGGATATTGTACCATCCTTGCATCCCTGGAATAAATCCCACTTGATCACGGTATATGATCTTTTTGATGTAATGTTGGATTTGATTTCCTAGAATTTTCTTGAGGATTTTGGCTTCTATATTCATTAGGGATATTGGCCTATAATTATCTTTCTTTGTATTATCTTTATCTGGTTTTGGTATTAGGGTAATTCCGGCTTCGTAGAAAGAATTTGGAAGTGCTCCTTCCTCTTGAATTTTTTTGGAATAGTTTGAGGAAGATAGGTTTTATTTCTTCTTTGAATGTTTGATAAAACTCCCCTGTGAAGCCACCTGGTCCATGGATTTTGTTTGCTGGAAATATTTTGATTACTGCTTCAATTTTCTCCATAGTTATTGGCATATTCAGATTTCTTTGTTCCTCCTGGTTGAGTTTTGGAAGGTCGTATTTTTTTAGGAATATGTCCATTTCTTCTAGGTTGACCAGTTTGTTGGAGTAGAGTTGCTCATAGTATTTTTTTTTTTTTTTTACCATTCTTCATATTTCTGTGGGGTCTGTTGTTATTTCACTTTCTTCATTTCTGATTTTGTTTATTTGGGCCCTCTCTCTTTGCTTCTTGGTGAGCCTGGCTAGAGCTTCATAAATCTTGTTTATCCTTTCAGAGAACCAGCTCTTGGTTTCATTGATCTTTTGTTTTTTGGGTTTTTTTTCTATGTCATTTGTTTCCATTCTGATATTTATTATTTCCTTCTTTCTACTCACACTGAGCTTTTCATGTTGCTCTCTTTCTAATTCTTCAACTTGCTGAGTTAGATGGTTTATTACCAGTTTTTCTTGTTTTTTGAGGTAGGCCTGTAATGCTATTAACTTCCCTCTCAGGATTGCTTTCACTGTGTCCCAAAGATTTTGGATTGTTTTGTTTCCATTGTCACTTGTTACCAGGATGTTTTTTATTTCTTTTTTGATCTCTGGTAATCCACTTATTGTTTAATAGCATGCCATTCAGCCTCCAAGTGTTTGAATTTTTGTGATTGTTTTTACTGTAGTTGATTTTTAATATTATGCCATTTTTACCTCTGAAGATGCTTGATATGATTTAAATCGTCTTGAATTTGGGGAGAATTTGCCTTTGTCCCGATATGTGGTCTATCTTTGAAAATGTCCCATATGAACTTGAGAAGAATATATATTGTGTAGTTTTGTAGTGGCATGTTCTAAAGATGTTGATTAATTCCATCTGATCAAGTGAGTCATTTAGGATTGATGTTTCTTTGCTAATTTTTTGTCTAGAGGACTTATCCAGTTTTGTTAATGGGGTATTAAAATATCCTACTATGATTGTGTTGCTATCAATCTCTCCCCTGATATCTTCCAGAAGTTTTTTTTTTTTTTAATATATTTGGGTGCTCCTGCATTGGGTAAATACATGTTTACCAGAGTTATATCCTCTTATTGTATCAATCCCTTTAGAATTATGAAGTGGCCCTTCTTGTCTCTTGTTATGTTCTTCACGTTGAGGTCTATTTTGTCAGATATAAGTATTGCTATCCCAGCTTTTTTTTTTCCATATCCAATTGCCTGGTAGATATTTTTTCATCCCTTCACTTTCAGTCTGTGAGATTCCCTTTTTCTGAGGTTGGTCTCCTATGGAGAGCATTTATATGGGTCATGTTTTCTTATCCATTCAGTCACTTGATTTATTTTGATTGCAGCATTTAATCCATTTATACTTAATGTTATTATTAAGAACTTATTTATAGATATTTCTATACTTTATGCCTGTGTTCCTTCCTGCATTTATATTTCTTCTTTTTACAGCATTCCCTTTAGCATATCTTACATTGCTAACTTGGTATTGATAAACACCCTTAGCCTTTTTTTTGTCTGTGAAGCTCCTGATTTCCCTTTCAGTTTTGATTGATAGTCTTGCTGGGTAGAGTATTCTTGGATTCAGTCCTTTGCTTTGCATCACTTTGTATAACTCCTTCCATTCCCTTCTACCTTTATGTGCTTCTGTTGAGAAACCATTTGATAATCTGATGGGGGATCTTTTGTAGGTAACTCTCTGTCTCTCTCTTGCAGCCTTTAATATTCTCTCTTTGTCGTTAACATTTGCCATTGTAATTATAATATGTCTTGGTGTGGGGTTTTTTGGGATTCATCTTTTTTGGGCCTGTGTGTAACTATTTTCTTCCCCATGTCAGGGAAGTTTTCTGTCATTATGTCCTCAAATATATTTTCTAATCCTTGCTGCTCTTCTTGTCCTTCTGGAAGCCCTATTATACATATGTTACTTTGTTTCATGTCCCAAAGCTCACTTAGGCTCTCCTCCTGGTTTTCAATTTTTTTCTCCAGTTGCTCTCCAGTTTGGACTCGTTTCTGTACATTATCTTCTAACTCACTAATTTGGTCCTCTGCTTCTTCCAGTCTACTGTTGAATCTTTCCATAGTGTTTTTTATTGTAGCCATGTTACTTTTGATTTCTTCTTGATTTTTGCATAGGTTGTTGATTTTCTTGTCCATTTGGTGTATGAGCTGTGTGACCATTATTCTGAATTCTTTTTTCTGTCATGCTGCATGCTTCTGTTTCACTTATTTCCTATCTTGGTGATTTCTCTTTTTCTTTCCTCTGGGGATTGTTTCATTGTCTCTCCATTCTATCACCAGAAGGTTCAAATGCCAAGTAGTGGGTGCCTGGGCTGTGTGCAGTGGGAGCTTTGTGCCACCCGAGTGTCAATGAAGAGCTCCTACACTGAGACATGTGGCTGCTGTGGTTTGGTGGGAGTCATGCTTGCCCAGAATCAGAGACACTGGCACTCAATGCAGCCTCATGTGCGCACCTAGAATCAGGGACCCCACCAGGGATGCACTGGAAAAGAGATCCCACTTTCGTGTGCCAAAAATGAGAGTCTTCTAGCACATGCTAAGAGTCAGAGTCACTCTGTGCCTGTGCCGAGATTCGAGTATCAGAGTCTCTGTTGCTTAGTGTGGCCTGGTGCCAAGAATCAGTGTCCCTGTGTGCACATGCACCGAGAATTGGGGTCACTGGCTCCTAGTGTGCATACCCTGGGAATCAGGGATCCCAGGTGCTTGTGATGATAAACAGAGTCTAGTCACTGGTGCTCAGTGCTGCCTCTCATATGGAGAATCATGGTCTCCAGTCTTCTTGGGGTATCAGGTTGCACAGCTGCCCTGTTTTGTCAGGAGTTCCACTCTTGTGCTGCGAAAAACAGACTTTTGTGTGCACTGGCCTAGAATAAAAGTCAGGTTGCCCCGACCCTCGGGACAACAACGGGGGAACGAAGAGACACCCTAGGAGAATGAGACAAACAAGGGACACGAAAGAATGGAGGCAAGACAGTGTTCTGATCAAGCCTCAAATTTTATTCTTACAGCGGCAGGATATATACTGTTTTAGGGATGGGGGGTGGGTAAAGGGGTCTATGGGCAGTAACCTATCACTAGAGATTTAGTAGGCTCCGGATGGCTGTGCTTATTAGCAGAGATGTGTGATTTAGCAGGCTCCGGATGGCTGTGTGCTTATCAGTGGAGATGTGTGATTTAGTGGCTGTGTGAGGGTAGTTTATCTTTTAACTGCTGGCCAAATTGCAAGACACAGGGGGTTTCTGGTAATTAGGAGTTTCTGGAGGAACCAGAAACTTATAGTTCTTAAGATAAGATGGCTTTGTCTAAGCCAATATCTCTAATGGCTCCCAAAATTTCCTCCCTTTTTCTTTATTAAGGGTGGGCTTTAACCGACTGGGGGATGGTGGGATCCCACCACCAGTGGCTCCTCCCGTGGGATGGTGGGATCCCACCACCAGTGGCTCTTGGTATCTTTTGGGGAGGAGAGGCAGAGCCGATAGTTATGTATGGATACCAACCTCTATGCAAACCAGGTGTGCTCACAGGGAAATCCAGAGGAGGTCGAAAAAATTTTTTGTGACCTTCCCTTGCAGTGCTTTGCCGTGCGCCCTAGTCGGTGCCCATGCCTTTCTCCTTCTATGGGGAGTAGGCAAGCATCCCTCTGGCGTCATGCTGTCCCCGCAGGGAGGGAGTTTTGGCAGTCATTATAATCACGTTCACGGTCTATCATGGCTAGACGGTGGTAGTGTACCTGAATGGGTTTGGCCAGGATGCTATCAACCTGCTGTTTTACAAAGTTTGTTAATTTTCTAAAAGCCCAGGGGCCGAAAGCTAGGATTAGGAGAAGGCTTATAAGGGGGCCGAGAACAGGAAGCAGGTAGGGCAGGAGTCCGTTCAGTCTGCTCCAAAGGGGGTTCTCGAATAATTCTCTCCGTCTCTTCACTAGATCTTCTTGTAACTTCTTTATCTTGTCTCGGATGATCCCGGATTTGCTGGCATAGAAGCAGCAGAATTCCTGTAGGGCCAAGCATATTCCTCCCTTTTCTGCTGTGAGCAAATCTAACCCTGTTCTATTTTGTAGTACTACTTCAGCTAATGAATCTATGTGATCTTGGAGATCATTGATAGTGCCTGAGAGAGCTTAGACATCATCAATTAGCTGGTTAGATAATTTATTATAGGTGTGTAATGCTGTACCTAATCCAGCGGAACCGGTAGCTACAGCTCCTTTTGGCCAAAAAAAAAAAAAAAAAAAAAAAAAAAAAAGGTCAAGAGAGGTCAATACAGAATGCTTAAGTGCCTTCCCCAGGAGGCCCTCCACACAGTGGAAAGGAATAAATCCCTTCATGTAAAACATTCAAATTCATTTGTAAATTTGTTTGGGATAAATGCACAATATACTGTTGTAAAGCATCAAAAATTATTAATGAAACTTGTAGAATAATACCATGTAAGAATGTTCTTTGCTGTAGGTCATGACAACTTAATTTTAAACTCAAGGATTGGAATGAGGAACCTAGTTATCAAAAAACAAAAAACAAAAACAAAAACAAAAAAACAAAAAAAAAAACCCAATTTACAGAAGCAGAGACAGCATGCTATCTAAATTACAGTTCTGGGTCTCCAGAGCAGTGAGTTGACACGCTAACTGGAGCCTTCTGAGTTTGGGATAGCTGTGCTGTCCTTCCCAGGTAAAGGAAAAATGTGCCTTCTAAGACCAGTATGAAACTTACAGTTTTTACCTGAATAAATTGTTACCATACTTCACTTTACCATGCCCCAGGTGGTCTCTGGGCTGTTGGTTGTCTGGTTTGTTTTCCTCCTGCTGGATTACACTTGGAGAACTTTACCTTAAAAAAGAAAAATCTTTCTTTTTTATACCAAGTATCCTATAGGGTTACTTCTTGGATGTCGATTGATAGTGCCGCAAGGCCATGTATTCCAAGTCAAAGTTATTAAACATTTATGGTGACTGTACTTATTTTCAGATTTGGTATTTTAACAGCAAATCATTAGATTATCCTGTAAATATTAGTGGAAGATATTTCAAAATAATAAAATTTCTCCTTTTTATTAAATTTAAAATAATGCATTTAAACAGCGTTCCCTTTCGGCTTATTAGCATATACAGAGGGATCATGGGAAGCCTTCAGTAACTTTTAAGAAGATTTTTACTTTACTAGGATTCAATTGCTTACAAAGATTAGTAAATTTAAGTAAGTATTTTTTAAAAAGCAAAGCAAGTAAATTTAGTATTTAGTAAACTTCTGATTCACAAGGGGCAAATGCTGCACCACTTCCAGCCTAATTTAAAATGCAGTAGTGAGGAGCTTTTAAATAAAAGACATTGCTAGTTTAAATAAAGACTTTGCTACTAATAAATCAATTCTTTCTTTTATTTGGCAGAAATTCCTTATGCAACCAAGCATATTATATTTTGAAATATTGCACTCGGGAAAAACTTCCAAATACATATCTAATTAAAACATTTTCAACACTTTTTAAACAGTTCTCAATATAATAGGATCTAGTCTTGACCATGGAATCAATTACTCTTAATTTGTTTATGATATATGCATAACTGTGGTTCTACTGAGAATTTAAGATATCTTTTAAAAATGTATCTACAAGCCTTTTAAGAAATATGAACTCTATTGTCGGCCCTTATAAAGCCAACTGCTTAAAACATTGGTCTATGATACCACTGAAATTATATTAAGACCGTGATTGTTAATTTCTTAAGTATTAAAAATATCTTCTTAAAAAAAAGAGACTTTAAAAACTTTCAGAGCTTTAAATCTTAGATAGCAAATTAAATCCTTAGCATTTTTCAAATCACTACTTTTACATTTAAGGATACATTTCAAATAAAATATAAGGCATTTACAATTAATAGATTAACTTCTATCATCTAGACTTCATACTAGGCATACTCAGATCAACATTTCAGTATTATAAATATCAATACTTTTAGATGATTTGAACTTAAAAGTTTTAAGTTTCCAGCCAATAAGCCTGGCATAGCTGCTTAATTTCAAAATGGTCAAAATTTTCCTGCTGGGGAAGTCAAGAAGCAAATCCATAGCTATTCACATGTAAACTTGACTATCAACTTCCTGGTGGTACTTGCCTCAGGGCGGGAAATTTCAAAAGAGCTACTTTAAATCGCCTTGGGAAACCTGTCTGCATTTCTTGCTCAGGTTCATCTCCACCATTTTTAAGGCCAAAACAATCTCGGGTTTTTATTCTGTACACAGCAAAAGGTCAAGTTCAGCTCAAAACTATGCAGACTCGTTTTTAAACTGGCCTTTTCCCTTTACATGTGCACAGAAATCCCGGATGCATTTATGAATTAGTAAAAGCTATTCAATTACAAGAAGGACTTTAATTTTAGAATACTTGGGGAGGGAGGGTCCACACTGGATCGCCACGTGCTCCTTCTTCCCTTCCCCCACATCCTGCTTTTGGGGGAAGTTTCAGCAAATGACTCAGATGGCGTATTTTTCCCAAAGTCATGCTTAATAGAAGACATTTTAAATTTTTTCCTATTTCGCTTTCTAAAGTCATGGCTAGCATCCAAGGTTATCTTAGCCAAAGTTTGGTTGTCATAAGATGTTCTCCGGTAATTTTTAAATAAAACATTAAGTAATCTCATTGTGGGAGAGCTTATAGCTCTGCCTTTTCCTGCCACCTTTGAATCTCTCGACACCAGAGGCGGATTCAACAGCGGGGTTTCATTTCTTATTACAGATTTTAGATTCCAAATACAAATTAAGATAAGAAAACACATTAAGATGACCATGGCACTATTTTTTCAGCCTGATTTTAAGGAGTACCTTTTAATATTCCAATTTCTTTATAATTTGGCCTTTTTGCACAGGTGATTCTATTAACGGCAAATTAAACATTTCAGGATTAGGACATGGAGGTGTAGGGAGCCATGAAGGCCATTTCTCCCATTTTTTTTCTTTCTGCTCCTCTTAAGGAGTGGAGGGTGCAAGGGGGAGGAGATCCATCCTCCTTGACATCTCCTAAAGCCTCTAAGAAATGAAATGCCGTGTTCCACAAGGGGAAACAATTTTTGGCAAGTTCTGATTAACTTTTTGGCAAACTTTTAAGATCTAATGTACCTTTTTCAAGAAATCAAGAGTTATGTTCTATAACATGAAAAACTATAAAAGATTACCTTCTAAACTTTTAACACTTTAAACATGCAAATCAAAAGTCTATAATAAACCATGAGCAAAGCTCAGTGATGAAAGTGAAAAAATTCCTTAAATCTTTCTTTTTAACCCGAAAATCTCGTGCCCTGAGGGACTCCCTGAGCCCATCTAGAAATACCTCATGAGAGTTCAATGAGTTGACCATTATTTTGGCTGGGTAGATCTCAAGATTTCCTCCTCCACATAAGCCTCTGGGACGTATAAACCCCGTGCCAGGTCAGCTTGGAATTTCTTAAATCACTGGTGATCCTTATGTAACCGCTCTCTTTTTACCTTACGGCCTCTGCTCGCGTGTCATAGGTCGGGATGTATAAACCCCATACCAGGATGGCGACCACTAAGACTTAGCGAGCTCAGAGTTTGCCAGAGAGGGTGACACAGGTCGGGCCAGAGAAAAATTACTCTTCTGAGTGATTCAGAGTTTTCACTGCCGGTTTCGGGTACCTTTCATTCTTCCCCGAACGGCGAGGTGAAGCGCTTATTAGTGGACTGGAGGGAGATCAAGAAAACTAAAAAGGCCAGCCAAAGAGGGTGAAGGCTCTCAAGAGGTATTTTGAATTTTTTGTTTGAAAAGTTTCGTCTGCTTACCTTCACAACGATCTATCTCACGGGCGGGCGAAACCGTGGCGATCAAGATGCCGAGTCATCACTCATGAGTCAATACTGCGCGGCGACTCTAAGGGGTGCCTGGCCAGGCGCTTCAAGCAGACGTTCTCGCAGGGGGTCCCCAAGTTGCCACGTTGGGCGCCAGACTGCCCCGACCCGCGGGACAACAACGGGGGAATGAAGAGACACCCTAGGAGAATGAGACAAATAAGGGACACGAAAGAATGGAGGCAAGAGAGTGTTCTGATCAAGCCTCAAATTTTATTCTTACAGCGGCAAGATATATACTGTTTTAGGGACGGGGGTGGGTAAAGGGGTCTATGGGCAGTAACCTATCACTAGAGATTTAGTAGGCTCCAGATGGCTGTGCTTATTAGCGGAGATGTGTGATTTAGCAGGCTCCGGATGGCTGTGTGCTTATCAGTGGAGATGTGTGATTTAGTGGCTGTGTGAGGGTAGTTTATCTTTTAACTGCTGGCCAAATTGCAAGACACAGGTGGTTTCTGGTAATTAGGAGTTTCTGGAGGAACCAGAAACTTATAGTTCTTAAGATAAGATGGCTTTGTCTAAGCCAATATCTCTAATGATTCCCAACATCAGGTGGCACTGCCTCCCTGTGTGGTCATGGGGTCTGGTCATGCAAGTGCAGCCTTGCAGTGTCCACGAGCCAAGGCTCAAATTCATGTAGCAGAGCTGCCCTGTGTGGGCAGGAGGCCTGCTTATGCGGATCAGGTCTAGCATTTCTTATGGTGCTGCAGTGAGCCTGCAGGGAGGTGGATGGGCTCTGTGACTCACAGAAACCTGTTGCCGGGATATCTAGATTCTTGGTGTCTGTGAGTCTGCAGCTGTGGTTGCAGGTCTTTGCCCTAGTGGCTGTAGGGTTCTGGTTTGCATCTGAGATCAGATCGGGTGGTGATTAGGCTAGGATCCTAATCTCAAGCAGTTCTGTTTTTCAAGACGGTGTGGTCTCTGTGCCCAAGCTGGCCGCCCCCAGATTATCCGCAGTGGCAGTGGAATTTTGATGTCTAAGACTGCCCGGTTTAGCAGCCCCTTGAAAGACCTTCAGGATCTAACTGTACATAGCTCTCTCTCTCTCTCTCTTTCTCTCTCTCAGCACATCCACATACATCTTTATCGCTCCCTCACTCTCTCACACTCTCTCCCTCCCTACTTTCTTGCCATTCACCATCTTTTTCTCCCCAACCTTTGCTTGACAAGAATGCCCAGCACAAGAGAAGGCTTAATTCTTTCAATATTTTATAACACTATTCCAGCATTTGGGATGGTTTCCTAACATGCTCACCTAGTAGCCTGGTTTGCTCTTGTTTAGGACAAGGCAATACTAATATGGAGACCAAATGATTTTGAGATTTGTTCCAGGACTTATTCTGACCATGTCTTTTGTCCAGATATCTCCTTTTACTGTGTAATTCAGTATGACCCAAGGTGATGGTAAAACCCCTGTTACTGCCAAACACAAAGACACAGCCCGAGATTGTTTTAATGATATCCAAGAACACATGAGTTTTATGTTTCTTGCAGAAGCAGGAAGTTCCTCAACTTTTGTTTCTCTATTTGGAAATGTGAATTTTAACTTTGAGCATAGGTAAGAAATGTTTCCAATACTGAAAACAGGAAGGAAAAAAACACAGCTATGCAGTTTATTTTTTTTAATTTACAGATTTGTTTCCTTCAGCATGCAGATTGTTGAATAAAATTCATAATGTTATTTCTAAACACTCCTTTCCACTTTAATTTACACAACACCTAAATGCAATGGGTTGTAAGCCCTATAGAGAAGGAAATAAATATCATCATCAAAAAGAGCTCATTCCTGCCCAAGTAGGTGTGGCTTAGTCAATAGGAGCTTTGTGCTGTACAGCTAAAGGTTATGAGGTTATAAGTTATTAATCTTTTTTTCAGTGTTAAATAATTCATTTATTAAAGACTAGAGGCCCAGTGCACAAAATTCATGCATGGAAGGGGAGGGGTTCCCTCAGCCCAGCCTGTACCCACTCCAATTGGCGACCCCTCGGGGGATGTCCAACTGCCAGTTTAGGACCGATACCACTGGCCTAAACAGATATCTGTGGGATTGGGCATAACCCAGCAGTCGGACACCCCTCTCACAATCTGGGACCTCTGGCTCCTAACCACTCACTTGCCTGCATGCTTGATTGCCCCTAACCCCTCTGCCTGCCTGATCACCCCTAACTGCCTCTGCCCGCCTGATCACTCACAACTGCCTCTGCCTGCCTGCCTGATGGCCCCCAACTGCCCTCCCCTGCAGGCCCAGTTGCCCCAACTGCCCTCCTCTGCTGGCCAATTTGGTTCTGATTGGTCGTTTTCTATGCCAATCAGCATTAAAAGCTCTGTCTCCTAGGCAGCCATTGGCTCCTCAGAGCACCCACATTTGTTTCTGATTGGTCAGTTCCTATGCTAGTCAGCATCAAAAACTCTGCCTCCTGGACAGCCATTAGTTCCTTACAGCACCCACATTTGGTTCTGATTAGCCGGTTCCTATGCCAGGCAGTGTCCAAAGCTCTGTCTCCTAGGCAGCCATTGGTTCTTCACAGCAGCCACATTTGGTTCTGATTGGTCAGTTCCTATGCCAGTCAGCATCAAAAGCTCTGCCTCCTAGATAGACATTGGTTCTTCACAGCGTCCACATTTGGTTCAGATTGGTCGGTTCTTATGCCAATCAACATCAAAAACTCTGCCTCTTAGGCAGCCATTTGCTCCTCATAACAACCCAACTCTGTTCTGATTGGTCTGTTCCTATGCCAGTCAGGGTCTCTGGGCCTATCAATGGAGTCTTATCAGAAATGCAAGGCTGATCAGCAGCCCTGGTGGAGGTCTGGAGAGAAATGGAGGTGCAGCTGTTGACCAGGAACAGATAGAAAGAGAGAGGCAAGTGCTGATCAACAGCTGCCACAGAGACTCCAGATCATACCCTGCTTCTCTCTTCAGGCCTCTCTCTGGGCCTGATTCGCAGCCCCCTCAGCAGTCAGTGCTGGTTCACCTTGCCTGCAGCAGAAGCAGTCAGTGCTGACTGCAGGATTGACTTTTGGTTGGTCGGGCCTTGGTTGTTACTGGTCATTGCGACCCAAGGTTTTTATAGATTAGGATAATATTGAAAAGGAATAATATGTTTCAAGCCATGTGTACACTGTGCAAAATGAGGTTAGAAAGTATGAGCTGAATAGACCAACCATTCATTGTGTTCACTGTTCTTCCTTACTCCATATTTAAAAAGGTAAGATTTTTAGTTAAGCCTTAAATACTTATTGTATTAGATGCCACTTCCACCACTTGTAATTAAATGATTTTTGGTTTGAAAAAAAGCATGGACAACTGGAAAGGTCAACAAAAATTCAATTTACGCTTCTCAGTTATTATATAGGACATTTATATATACATTTTTCATTTCTTGCTACATCCCTAACAGCTGTACTAATTTAAAAATGCCTTTTATCATTTTTATGATGTTTTGAAATCTCTACAATCACTTTAAACTATTCTTGTGAATCCAGTTATTGTTGTATACTATTTACCACACTAGTTAGACTAAACCACATTGTTTGGCCTATTGTTTGGAATTATACATGCTTATGGTTTTCTGAGATTGTATGACTATCAAGACATTACAATTGATATAATCCAAGTTTTAAAGGAGAGGGAATTTTTTATTTTTTAATTCATTTTAGAAAGAGAAGAACAGAGAGGAAGAGAAAGAGAACATCTATGAGAGAGAAACATCCATTGGCTGTCTCCTGCATGCCCTCTACTGGGACTGAGCCTGCAACCTGAGCATGTGTCCTGATCGGGAATTGAACCAGTGACCTGTCAATGCATAGGAAAACAACCAACTGAGCCATACCAATCAGGAAAGAGAGGGAATGTTTTAACGACTATTTTCTTTATTTAAATGCAATGTATTCATTCCAGGAATTAAGGCATAGTGAGTACTTTGAAGGATACAAAGAGAACTAGAATATTAAGAACTGCCTTAAATATCAAAGAGGTTCTACAATAGCCTGTCAATTAAAATTATCATGTTCATAATATTTTCAAGTTATATGACAATTTCATAGCTGCAATGATTTTACAAGGGGTCACTGATCATGTCAGAATAAAATGATAGGAAGGAGCACATTTTTATGAGAAAAAAATAAAAGATTGTCAAAACTGCCCTAGAGATCTTTAAACATACTATGAGATAACTTTAGCACTGATGCAGAGTGTGATGATACTCCATCATCAATCCTAAGTAGAAAGACTGGATGAAGGGTTCTTCACATTTCAAAGGGGATTTCTATTGTCCTTACAATTAAGTCCGTAGTCTAAAGCTTCTAACTGCCTTAATAATTGGAACCCAAAAGTCCTCTTGGCTCTTGGCTCTTGAATTTTAACCCTAATGAGTCATTTTACACCTCTTACTTAGTTTTATAGTTGAAGAAAATGATGCTCAATGTGCTTAAATTTCTTTTCGGTTATCACCATAAAGATGAATGAAAATGAAAATGGGACTTGAAAAAGACTTTTCTTTTTTCTGGCTTTGAGCTTGGGCAATGAATCAAGAAAACTCAGTTTTGACATTTATTAACCCTATTACTCTTAGTTAAGTTACTTATTTTCTTTGAGTCTCAAGAATAAAAGAAGGGTGAAGGCAGTTTAGAAGAGTCATGAGTTCAGCCACAAAGTATTTGTTGAGCACCAATTATTTACCAGGCAATTTAGGAGCACTGGAGTTGTAGTATTGAATGAGAGATACACTGTCAATAACTTCATGGAGCTTAGATTCTAGTAAGGAAAGAGAGCAGCAGACAGAAATGTATAAATAAACAGGTATATAAAATATGTTGGTAATAATAAGTACTATGCTGATAATGAAATAAATGTTAAGGGTTGAATGAGAAGCTACTCCAGATTGGGTGGTCAAAGAAGACTTCATTGAGAAACTGACATTTAAAAATATCAAGTATATATACTAGAGGCCCGGTGTATGAAAATTTGTGCACTGAGGGTGTCCCTCAGCCTGACCTGTCCCCTCTAACAGTCCGAGAGCCCTCAGGGGATATCCTACTGATGGCTTAAGCCCGGTCCCCTTGGGGACCAGGCTTAAGCCACAGTCTGGCCTCCCTCTATGAGAAGCGACTGGGTCAATCAGGGGAATGCAACACCCCCATCACCCTGCTGCTGCTGCCACTGCCAGCCTCCAGACTTTCTCAGCCCTTGCAGCCACCGCAGCTGCCGGCCCTGCTCAACCCTCGCAGCCACTGTGGCTTTGTCTAGAAGGACATCCGGAAGGACATCCAGAAGACGTCCGGTGTATCCAGTCTAATTAGCATATTACCCTTTTATTAGTATAAATATGCATTCACTGCATCCTAATGTTAACAAATGTAGACACCTAAACATTTTAATTTGGTACATACTAATTAATTTTTACTACTGTGGAAATTTTATAGATGAAGAAATTGAAATGCAAAGAACTGAATTGACCTTCCCAAGGTCATATAGCTAAGCAAGTGTCACAGCAAAGTTTTGAGTCTAGGCTGCACAGGTCTCAATGCTCAGTTACCTTTTATTTTCCCATTGAAATAGAGCTGACCTATAATATTGTGTAAGTTTAAGGTATATGATATATTTATTTGATACTTTTATATGGTGTAGTGCAACATGATTATTACCATAAGGTTAAATAATTAAAAAATTGTCACATAATTTTTTTTTCAATTTTGTGTTGGGAAGAATTAAGATTTAATCCCTAAGCAACACCGAAATTTATAAGATAGTACTGTTGACTACAATTTTGAAAAAGATAAAATCTAATAGCAAGAAATATTGAGCCATATAAAGATTAGAGAAAGAACATTCCAAAAAAAAAAAAAAAAAAAAGAAAAGAAAAGAGCTGGAAGGAAATTTGACTTGGTGTGGATAAAAAGCAAAATACAATACACAGATGATGTATTGAAGAATCGTATATCTGAAACCTATATAACTTTATTAACCTACTACAGGCCTGGTGCACAAAATTCTTGCATAGTTATGGTCCCTAGGACTGGCCTGCAATCAGGGCCATCTTCCCCAGATGCCCACAGCTAGCCCCGCCCCCTGCCACCACTCACCCCCTGTTCCCCATTCATGATCAGGTAATCAGTGCCTGATGGCCAGGGTAAGGTACCCAGAGGTCAGCTGTTCCTACCCACTTGCCAGCCTGCCCCTGCCATAGGTGGCCGTCAGGTGACCAGAGCCTGCCAGCCAGGGAAAGTGACCAAGAGCTGGTCAGTGCACCTCATAGTGACTGACGCAGCAGTCGTTCTGGTTGTTCTGTCTTTAGGGTCAATTTGAATATTACCCTTTTATTATACAGGATAGAGGCCTGGTGCATGGGTGGGGGTCCCTGGATCGGGGTGGGGGGTCCCTGCTGGGGGTAGGGCTGGGGGGTGAGGGGCTGTGGGTAGTTTGCAGGCCGGCCATGTCCCCAATCAGTGTGGGGATCCCCACTGGGGGTGGAGCCATCTTGGGCAAGGAGCCACAGGCAGTTTTCAGGCTGGCCACACCACCGATTTGGGTGGGTGTCCATGCGGGGGGGGGGGGGAGGGCAGCCTGGGCAAGGGGCCATGAGCAGTTTTCAGGCTGGCCACACCCCCAGCTTTATCAGGAAGGATGTCCAGAATTACATCCGGAAGATGTCCGGTCTATCCAGTCTAATTAGCATATTACCCTTTTATTAGTATAGATGTCAAACCAATGAATTCAGTTTAAAAATAAAAGTAACAAAGGAAACAGATTAACAGAGCTCATGCCATCTTGAAGGGGAGAGTGCCCTCTTCTCGGAACTCATCAGCACCACCACCCAGACTGGCTTTGGACACTGCTTGTGACCCTGCAGCCCATCCAGCCAAAATCCTGCTGCCCCACCCGCAGACCTGCAGATCCTAGGACATCCATCTCCAAGGGTGCACAGCTCCCACAGCAGTAAGTGCAACTTTCCCCTCCCCAGCTGCTGACTTCTGGACACCTCAGTTGAGCCTTCCCAGCATGCAGACTTCCTGAGCCCACCTCACAGGCCACTCTTTGATGCCGCTGTTAGCCCCTGCTGGGTGCGCTCTTATCCAAACAAGGACACACGACTCCAGCAGTAGAAAATCTGAATTCCCCCTTCCCGGCTGCCTGCCCACAGACACCTAGGTTGCGTGACACCAGTGCAAGGGCCCCTCTCAGTGTGTGAGTGTGCCACCCTGGCAAATGGCCCCCAGTGCCTCTGTGAGCCACCACTGGGATCGCGTGAATCTAACCAAGGATGCAAGGCCCCAGAAGCAAAAACTGAGTCTTCCCACTCCACAGCTGCTGATCTCGGGACACCACAGTTGTGCTTTTCCTGCATGCAGGCCTCCTGAGCCCCACCACCCCAACAGGTGGCTCCTGGGTGCCTCTGTGAGCCCCTGCTGGGAATGTGCAAATTCAACCAAAAATGCAAGTCAGAAAAAATTAGGACATCCCCCTCTCCAATTTCCAGCCTCCATACACTGAAGTTGTGCCTTTCCAGCATGCAGGCCTACTGAACCTGCTGCCCCTATAGGTGGCTCCTGGGTGCCTCCTTGAGCCGCCACTAGGCATGCTCTTATCCAAACAAGGGCACACGACCCTGGCAGTAAAAATTTGGACTTCCCCCTTCTTGGTTGCCTTCCAACAGACACTGCAGTCATGTGGTTTCAGAACGAAGGCCCCCTGAGCCTGCCGCTCCAGTAAGCAACTCCCAAGTACCTCTGTGAGCTTCCACAAGTGCACTCATATCCAACCAAGGATGAAAGGCCTTGGCAGCAGGAACTTGGACTTCCCCCTCCTAGGCTGCTGACCTCCAGTTACTGCTGTTACACTGATCCAGCATGCTAGCTTCCTGAGCCCACTGCCCCAGCAGGAGGCCCCTGTGTGCTTCTCTGAGCCACCACAAGGCACAATCCCAGCTGCTGGCATCCAGTTCCTGTGGTAACATGGCTCCAGCATAAGGGCCCCCTGAGCCCACTGCCCCAGCATACAACATGTGGGTGCCTCTGTAAGCAGCCACTGGGAGAATGTATTACCCTGAAACAGGACTGGGACTTCTACCTCCACAGTGCTGGTGGCACACCACAATCACGCTGATCCAGCGTGTGGGCCCATGAGAACAAACACCTTCCAGACAGCTCCTGGGCCCCTCTGTGAGCTGCCACTAAGCGTGTGTCTCTCCAACCAAGTGTGCATGGCTCCCTTAGCATGATTCATGGCATCCCCCTCCTGGCTACCTACCTCTGGACAGCTTGGTGAGTTACTGAGGACTTGCTTCCCTGGACAAGATCACATTGTTTCAGTCACAGTCTCTGAGATCCCTACATCACCAGATGCAGGATCATGAACCCCCTTGTGATTCAGAGAGGGAAATAATTTTGGCCAGAGTCCCACTGCCTCAACAACAGACTACAAGAAACCGCATCCTCCCTCCACTGTCACAGGCTCTGGGACCCTCATAATGAGTTGCAGAGTGATACTAATCCAGAAAGAGTCACACCACACTGGCCAAAGTCACAGTACCTGAGCCTCAGGTGCTGAGACTCCTTACTCCAAGGCCATGGACTCTGGGAACCCACAGTGAGCACATACCAGTGAGACTTTAGACAATCTTTTACACAAGAGCCAGAACCATGATCACATCCAAAACAGCTTGCACAAAGAAGTCAGGGGTGAGTCATATTGCCAATCTGTGATGAGATTTCATCCACAAAAAAGAAGCTAACATTCAAGATCCAACTACATCAAGAGAATACAAATAGATCAAGTAGGGAGCTCTGCTAGATCACCAAGCCCAGAAGACTTGAGACAGTGCACCAGTAGCACCACCCACAAAGAACCGGGGTAGCAAAGCAGTTGTAACAAGGACATAGAAACAATTAAAATGGTACAACAAATAATGGGGAGACAAAAAAAGCAATCCCCAATGGAAAGAAAAAGAGAAATCATCGGAAAGAGAATTAAAGGAAATGGAGGCAAGTAACATGTCACAGAAAGAATTCAGAGTAATGGTTATAAGGATGCTCAGATGGCTGGATGACAAACGCACACAACTCAATGAGAATTACAAAGAGGTGAATGAGAATGTCACCAACATAAAAAGGAACCAAGAGGAAATTAAGAATGACATAGCTTCAAAAAAAACAAAACAGGAACCAAGATGGCGGCATAGGTTAACGCCGGAGTTTGCTGCTTTGAACAACTACTTCAAAAGTGAAACCAAAAAACAGAAGGGACATCACCCAGAACCACAGGAACGCTGGCTGAGTGGAAGTCCTACAACTAGGAGGAAAGAGAAACGCATATGGACACTCAGAGGAGGCACAGTGCTGAAGTCAAATTCTGAGGTGCGGAGTGCGCGAGCGGGCTGGCGGCGGAGGGCGCGGTTGGCGTTTTCAATCGGGAGGGAGTCGCAGACTCTGAGCTCCAGATCCGGGTGAGTCTCTAGGGACCCAGACTCAAACGGGAGAAGCGGGACTGCCTGGCTTCGGTCAGAGCGAGTGCAGCTTTCTCTCCGAGCTTTGCAGCGGGTGCTGGGACTCAGAGAGGCAGAGCCCCTGGGGACAGGACTGAGAGCCGCCATAACTGCTCTCTCCGGCCACCCTGTTGATCCTGTGCAACCTGCCCCGCCCAAGCCCTGCACACAGGCATTTGCCGGATAGCCTCAGGCAAAGGCTAGATTAGCACCTCCCTAGAGGACAGAAGTTCTCTCACTGCTGACACAGCTGATTCTCATAGCCACTTGGCCTGGAGGTCAAACCCTCCCTGGTATTAGCTACAACAAGGTTTAACTATAAGACTGCGAACAAAGACCACGAGGGGGTGCACCAAGGAAGCACAACAAAATGCGGAGACAAAAAAACAGGACAAAATTGTCAATGGAAGATATAGAGTTCAGAACCACACTTTTAAGGTCTCTCAAGAACTGTTTAGAAGCCGCCGATAAACTTAATGAGATCTACAAGAAAACTAATGAGACCCTCGATCTTATATTGGGGAACCAACTAGAAATTAAACATACACGGACTGAAATAACGAATATTATACAGACTCCCGACAGCAGACCAGAGGAGCACAAGAATCAAGTCAATGATTTGAAATGCGAGGAAGCAAAAAACACCCAACCGGAAAAGCAAAATGAAAAAAGAATCCAAAAATGCGAGGATAGTGTAAGGAGCCTCTGGGACAGCTTCAAGCGTACCAACATCAGAATTATAGGGGTGCCAGAAGATGAGAGAGAGCAAGATATTGAAAACCTATTTGAAGAAATAATGACAGAAAACTTCCCCTACCTGGTGAAAGAAATGGACTTACAGGTCCAAGAAGCGCGGAGAACCCCAAACAAAAGGAATCCAAAGAGGACCACACCAAGACACATCATAATTAAAATGCCAAGAGCAAAAGATAAAGAGAGAATCTTAAAAACAGCAAGAGAAAGAAACTCAGTTACCTACAAGGGAATACCCATACGACTGTCAGCTGATTTCTCAACAGAAACTTTGCAGGCCAGAAGGGAGTGGCAAGAAATATTCAAAGTGATGAATACCAAGAACCTACAACCAAGATTACTTTATCCAGCAAAGCTATCATTCAGAATTGAAGGTCAGATAAAGAGCTTCCCAGATAAGGAAAAGCTAAAGGAGTTCATCACCACTAAACCAGGATTATATGAAATGCTGAAAGGTATCCTTTAAGAAGAGGAAGAGGAAGAAAAAGGTAAAGATACAAATTATGAACAACAAATATGCATCTATCAACAAGTGAATCTAAGAATCAAGTGAATAAATAATCTGATGAACAGAATGAACTGTTGATTATAATAGAATCAGGGACATAGAAAGGGAATGGACTGACTATTCCTGGGGGGGGAAAGGGGTGTGGGAGATGCGGGAAGAGACTGGACAAAAATCGCGCACCTATGGATGAGGACAGTGGGTGGGGAGTGAAGGCGGAGGGTGGGGCGGGAACTGGGATGAGGGGAGTTATGGGGGGGGGGAAAAGAGGAACAAATGTAATAATCTGAACAATAAAGATTTAAATTAAAAAAATTAAAAAAAAAAAAACCAAAACAAAACTAAACAAAGACAATGGAAGGCTTAAACAGTATGCTTGAAGAGGCTAAGTACCACATCAGCGAATTAGAAGACAAGGTAATAAAAAACACACAACCACAGGAGCAACTGGAAAGAAAATGTACTAAGCAAGAGGAGAGCCTGGGGGAGCTTTGGGACAACACGAAACAAAACAACACCCACATACTAGGGGTATCAGAAGGAGAGGAAGCAGAGCAAGGAATAGAGAACTGTTTGAAGAAATAATAACAGAAAACTTCCCTGATGTTCTCAAGAAAAACAAAAGAAAACATGCAAATCCAAAAAGCACAGAGTCCCAAACAAGATGAACCCAAAAAGACCAACATCAAGACACATCATACTTAAATTGGCAAGCATCAATGACAAAGTAAGAATCTTAAAGGCTGCCCGAGAGAGACAGAAAGTTACCTACAAGGGATCTCCCATTAGAATATCAACCAATTTCTCAACAGAAACACACCAGGGAAAAGGGATTGGAATGAAATATACAAAGTAATGCAAAGCAAGAGAATGAATCCAAGAATACTATACCCAGCAAGGTTATCATTCAAAATTGAAGGTGGGATCAGGAGCTTCACAGACAAAAAAGGGCTAAGAGAGTTTATTACCACCAAGCCAGCAATGCAAGAAATGCTAAAGGACTGCTGTAAAAAAGAAGAAACAGAAAGGCAAGAAGAAACACAATTATTAATAATAAAAATGACAACAAACAAGTACTTATCGATAACATTAAGCGTAAATGGATTAAATGCACCAATCAAAAGATATCGGGTAGCTGAATGGATAAGAAAACATGACCCATATATTTGCTGTCTGCAAGAGACCCACCTCAGAACGAAGGATACACACAGAATGACAGTGAAGGGATAGAAAATTTTTTTTCAGGCAAATGGAAATGAGAAAAAAACTTGGGTTGAAATACTTATATCTGACAAAATAGACCTCAAAGTAAAGGCCATAACAAGAGATAAGGAAGGCGACTTCATAATACTAAAGGGAGCAATTCAACAAGAAGATATAACTCTGATAAACATAAATGCACCCAGTAGAAGAATACCCAAATAATAAAACAACTTCTGGAAGCTATCAAGGGGGAGATCAAGAGCAATACAATCATAGAAGGGGACTTTAATACCCCCACTGACACTACTGGATAAATCCTCTAAATGAAAAATCAGAAAAGAAACAGAAATCCTAAATGACTCTCTAGAGAAGATGAACTTAATTGATATCTTCAGAACATTGCACCCAAAACCTACAAAATACACATTCTTCTCAAGTGCACATGGAACATTTTGCAAGATAGACAACATATTAGGACACAAGTAAAGTCTCTTAAATTCAAGAAGATAGAAAGCATAACAAGAATCTTCTCAGATCACAATAGCATAAAATTAAAAATCAACTTCAATAAAAACAATGAAAAAAATCAAACACTTGGAGGCTAAATAACATGCTGTTAAACAATGATTTTGTTACCAAAGAGATCAAAGAAAAAATACAAAATATCCTGGAAACAAATGACAATGAAAACAGAACAATCCAAAAACTATTGGACACAATGAAAACAGTCCTGAGAGGGAAGTTCATAGCTTTACAGGCCTACCTCAAAAAACAAGAAAAAGTAGCAATAAATTATCTAACCTTGAAAGTTAAAGAATTAGAAAGAGAGAAACAAGAAAAGCCCACAGTAACCAAAAGGAAGGAAATAATAGATCAGAGCAGAAATAAACAATATAGAGAACAACAACAACAACAAAAAACAAAACAAAACAAACAAACAAAAAAAAACACAACAATACAAAAATCAATGAAACCAAGAGCTTGTTCTTTGAAAGAATAAAGAAGATTGATGAACCTCTAGCCAGACTCACCATGAAACAAATATAGAGGACCCAAATAAACAAAGTAAGAAATGAAAGAGGTGAAGTAACTGACCCCACAGATATACTAAGAATTGTGAAAAAATACTATGAACAACTCTACTCCAACAAACTGGAGAACCTCGAATAGGCCAATAACTACTGATGAAATTGAAAAAGTAATCAAAAAGCTTCCAGCTCTAACCGGCTTGGCTCAGTGGATAGAGTGTTGGCCTGTGGACTGAAGGGTCCCAGATTCGATTCAGGCCAAGGGCACATGCCTGAGTTGTGGGCTCGATCCCCAGTAGGGGGTATGCAGGAGGCAGCCAATCAATGATTCTCTCTCATCATTGATGTTTCTCTCTCTCTTTCTCTCTCCTTCTCCCTTCCTCTCTGAAATCCATAAGGAAATATATTAAAAAACAACAACAACAACAACAAAGCTTCCAGAAAAAAAAACAACAACACCCTGGACTGGATGGCTTCACAGGAGAGTTTTACTAAACATTCAAAGAAGAACTAAAACCAATCCTTCCCAGACTATTGAAAAAAAATCAAGATGAAGGCACAATTCCAAGCTCTTTCCATGAAGCCAGTATTACCCTAATCCCCCCAAAAAACAGATAAAACACTACAAAGAAAGAGAATTACAGGCCAATATTCCTGATGAACATAGATGCTAAAATCATCAACAAAATTCTAGCAAACTGGATCCAGCAATACATTAGAGATATCATACACCATGAACAAGTGGGATTTATTCCAGGGATACAAGGCCTGTACAACATCCACAAATCAATGAACATGATACATCACATAAAAAATTTGAGAGAAAAAAAAATCATATCAATCGATGCAGAAAAGGCAATTGACAAAGTCTAATATCCTTTTCTGATAAAAATGCTCAGCAAAGTGGGAATAGAGGGAGCATACCTCAACATAATAAAATCCTTATATGACAAACCTACAGACAACATCATACTCAATGAGAAAAAAACTAAAACCATTTCCCCTAAGAACAGGAACAAGATGCCCAGTTTCACCACTCCTGTTTGATATATTACTGGAAGTGATAGCCACAGTGATCAGACAAGGAGAAGAAATAAGAGGCATCCAAATTGGAAAAGCAGAAGTAAAATTGTCATTATTCTCAGATGACATGATACTATACATAGAAACCCCAAAGACTCCATCAAAAAAATATTAGAGGGGAGGGTTGGGGGACAGAGGTAGGGGGGTAAGAGATCAACCAAAGGACTTGTATGCATGCATATAAGCATAACCAATCGACATAAGACACTGGGGGATAGGGGTTGCTAGGGGACTGTCTAGGGCTGGGGGGAAAAAATGGACACATATGTAATACCCTTTGTATTACTTTAAGCAATAAAAAAATAAATAAAAATTAGACTTAATAAATGAATGTGTAGCAGGATAAAAATTAATGCCAAGAAATCTATGGCATTTTTATATACCAATAGTGAAATTACAGAAAGAGAGATTTAAAAAAAACAATCCCATTTGCCATTGCATCAAAAAAATTTTAAGATATCTAGGAATAAACTGAATTAAGGAGGTAAAAGACCTGTACTCATATCACTACAGAACACTGAAAAAAGAGATAGAGGAAGACATAAACAGATGAAAGAACATACCATGTTCATGGATTGGTAGAATCAACATCATTAAAATGTCCATACTACCCAAAGCAATCTATAAATTCAATGTACTCCCCATTAAAAAACTAATGGCATATTTCACAGACCTAGAATGAACTCTCCAAAAATTAACCTGGAATAATAATAAAAAAAAAACCCGAATTGCTGCAGCAATCCTAAGAAACAAGGACAAAGTAGGAGGGATCTCAATACCAGGTATCAAGCTGTATTACAAAGCCACTGTTCTCAGAACTGCCTTGTATTAGCACAAGAACAGACATATAGACCAATTAAATAGAATAGAGAACCCAAAAATCGACCCAAAACACTATGCTCAATTAATATTTGTCAAAAGAGGCAAGAGCATACAATGGAGTCGAGACAGTTTCTTCAATAAATGGTATTGGGGAAATTGGACAGATATCTGCAAAAAAAAAAAAGATGAAACTAGACTACCAACTTACACCATACACTAGAATAAACACAGAATGATTAAAGGACTTAAAGGTAAGTAGGGAAACCATAAAATCTTAGAAGAATCCACAGGAAGCAAAATCTCAGACATATGCCAAAGCGATGTATTCACCGATACAGCTCCTAGGGCAAAGGAAACTAAAGGGAAAATAAACAAATGGGCCTATATCAAAATAAAAGGCTTCTGCACAGCAAAAAAAAAAAACAAAACAAAACAAACAAACCAAAAAAAACCATGAACAAAACAACAAGAAAACCCACTGCATGGGATAACATATTTGCCAATGTTATCACCGACAAGGGTTTAATTTGCAACATTTACAGGGAACTCATACAACTCAACATAAGAAAGATAAACAACCCAATCAAAAAATGGGCAATGGACCTAAATAGATACTTTTAGAAAGAGGACATAAGGAAAGCCAAGAGACATATGAAAACATGGTCAAAGTCAGTAATCATCTGAGAGTTGCAAATCAAAACAACAATGAGGTTCCATGTCACACCTGTCAGAATGGCTATCATCAACAAATCAACAAATGTCACGTTCTGGTGAAGATGCAGAGAAAAAGGAACCTTCGTGAACTCCTGGTGAGAATGCAAACTGGTGCAGCCACTGTGGAGAACAGTATGAAGTTTCCTCAAAAACTGAAAATGGAACTCCCTTTTGACCCAGTAATCTCACTTCTAGGAATACATCACAAGAAGCTAGAAACACCAGTGAGAAAGGATATATGCACTCTTATGTTCATAGCAGCACAATTTACTATAGCTAATATTTGGAAACAGCTTAAGTGCCCATCAGCAGATGAGTGGACTAAAAAACTGTGGTATATCTACACAATGGAATAGTATGCTGGTGTAAAAAGGAAGGATCTTCTACCATTTGCAACAGCGTGGATAGAACTGGAGAGCATTATACTAAGTGAAATAAGTCAGTCAGAGAAAGATAAATATCACATGATCTCACTCTTTTGTGGATTATAATGAACAACATAAACTGATGAACAAAAACAGATCCAGAAACAGAGAATCATTGATCAGATGCTCAATCCTCAGAGGGGAGGTACTTGAGGGTGGGAGTAAAGGGGAGAGATCAACCAAAGGACTTGTACACATGCATATAAGCCTAGCCAATGGACACAGACACCAGGGGGGTGATGTCATGAGAGAGGGTTTGGGAAGACAATAGGGGGATAAGGACACATATGTAATACCTTAATCAATAAAAAAGGAAGCAGATTAAAGGGCTGGTACAGAAATAAACTTAATGTGTTTAAGGAGCAGAACAAAACCTAATAGGAATCGAGAAAAATTATCAATAAAGAGACTAATAGAATATGCTTGGAGAGACACGCAAGACTCAGAACATGTTGAATTAGAAACCTTACATTTGAATAGCTTTTTACAGTTTGGAAAGTATTTTCAAGTATTATCTCTCTAACCCCCACATCATTTTTATGAGTAGGTACTTTCTCTTCATGCATGCTTAGAGATTAGAACATGCATGCTTTGATAATTGTAATAATTTGTACTAGCTCACAAAACTAACAGCAGAGAATCTGAGACTAAAATCCAATTTTATCTGATTTTGGGTTTTAATAAGCCTATCTAATAATAGACAAACATGGTAATTGACCATACCTTCACTATGCCTCCCATTGGCTAATCAGTGTGATATGCAAATTAACTGCCAACAAATATGGCAGCTAATTTGCATACTGCAGGCAGGGTGGGACAGTGCGTGCTGCCAGCTTGAGCCACCATCCAGGCCCCCGTATGCAACCCCAGAAGCCGCCTGCCTGCCGCCGGTGATCGGATCCGATCCAGGACCGCAGGCTGGCCCAAGAATCACCAGAAGCCGCCTGATATGGAAGTAACTCTATCAGTAAGCACTCTGAAAGTCACTGGCATAAATGCACCAATTAAAAGACAGATTATGAGGGTGAATCAAAAACAAAATCCACTTTAAATATAAAGACACATATAGATTAAAAGTAAATGAATTAAGCTGAAGCCTGTTTTTCTCAGTGGATAGAGCATTAGCCCATGGACTGAAGGATCCCAGGTTCGATTCCAGTCAACGGCATGTACCTCAGTTGCTGACTTGATCCTCAGTCCCTATCAGAGCATGTGCAGGAGGCAACCAATCAATGAGTCTCTCCCTTTCCCTTCACTCTCTCTAAAATTCAATGGAAAAATATCCTTGGATGAAGATTAACAAAAACAAAGTAAATGGATTAAGTAACATTAAAGAGATTATAAGAAAAATATATTCCACATTTTGTTAGTTGTACAATGGTTATGTTTAAATTATTAACACCTAAGAAATTGGGTGAAGAGTACATATAATATGCTATAGTATTTTATAGTTTTTTTACATGTATGAGATTATTTCAAATTAAAAAATTAAATATTAAGAAAATATTAATTGAAATATATCTGCATTACATGAAAAATCTCCTAATTGCTTCTAGCATAATTTATTAAATTGTGCTAAAATTTACAAGATTTCAATTAAAAATATCTTAATTCTAAATGATATAAGAGAAAATATATAATAGTGCAGCTATAAGCACTTATCTGAAAATAAAAATTTAAAGAAGTGAATTTAAAGAAGGGATTAGCCAAAGAAAATATATGCACAACCCATGGACACAGAAAACAGTATGGTGGTGGCCACAGGGAAGTGGGGGCAAGAGCTGGGTACACGGGGACAAAGGGAGGAAATAGGGACATCCTATATCCTATCTAATAATAGAGAAACATGGTAATTAACCATAACTTCGCTACCCTTCCCATTGGCTAATCAGCGAGGTATGCAAATTAACTGCCAGCCAAGATGGCGGCCAGCAGCCAGGCAGCTGAAGCAAACGTGAACATGAGGCTTGCTTACTCCAGTGATGGAGGAAGTCAACGTTCCCCGCCTGCCACAGCTCAGCTCTGAGCTCCGGATGAAACAATGGTGCAATTATAGAACCTAAACAAACCCCAGAAACTTGCTTTCAGCCAGCGCGGCCTCAGAGCTTAGAGCAGCCAGTGATGGCAACAGAGTTTCAATTATAGAATCTAAACAAACCCAGGTACCTGCTTTTAGATGGCAACGACCTCAGAGCTGGAGCCTGCTCTCAGCTCCAGTGACAGCTATAGAAGGTAAATTAATCCCAGAATTAAAAATAAAAAATAAAAAAGGAGAGACTGGGAGCTTCAGTCGCCCACCAGCCTGAAAACAGCCCTCAGGCCCTCACCCAGACTGGCCTGGTACCCCAGTGGGGACCCGCACCCTGAAGGGGGTGTGAACAGCTGCAAACAGCCATCATCCCCTCACCCAGACTGGCCAGCCACCCACGCGGGACCCCCCACCGTGAAGGGGGTGTGACCAGCTGTAAACAGCCTTCATCCCATCATCCAGGCTGGGCAGGCACCCCAGTGGGGACCCCCACCCTGAAGGAGGTGTGACCAGCTGCAAACAGTCATCATCCCCTCACCCAGACTGGCCAGGCACCCAAGCAGGACCCCCACTCTCATCCGGGACACCCTTCAGAGCAAACCAGCCGGCCCCCACCCGTGCACCAGGCCTCTATCCTATATAGTAAATGGGTAATATGGAAACTGACCCTAACAGCAGAAGGACTGGGAATGACTGGTCACTATGACACACACTGACCACCAGAGGGCAGACGCTCAATGCAGAAGCTGCCCTCTGGTGGTCAGGGCGCTCTCACATGGGAAGAGCTCTGTTCAGTCACAAGCCAGGCTGATGGCTGCCAGTACAGTGGTGGTGGTGGGAGCCTCTCCTGCCTCCTCTGCAGCACTAAGGATGTCCGACTGCAGTTTAGGCCTGCTCACTGCTGGCAAGTGGACATCCCCTGAGGGCTGCCAGGCTGCCAGAGGGATGTCTGATTGCCATTTTAGGCCCAAACCCCTGGGGAGTGGTCCTAAGCCAGCAGGTGGTCATCCCCTGAGGGGGCACAGGCCGGGCTGAGGGACCCCCCTTCCCCCCTGAGTGCACAAATTTTTGTGCACTGGGCCTCTAGTAATAATAATAATAAGCTAATATGCAAATTGACTGAATGGCAGAATGACTGGCTGCTATGATGCACACTGGCTACCAGGGGGCAGATGTTCAATGCAGGAGCTTCCCTGTGGTCGCCAGTGCATTTCCATATGGGGAGTGCCACTCAGCCAGAAATTGGCTCATGGCTGGCCAGTGCAGAGGTTGTGGCAGGAGCCTCTCCCACCTCCGTGGCACAACTAAGAATGTCCAACTAACAGTTTATTCTCAATCCCTTGGGGACCTAAGACGTTAGTCTGACATTCCCTGAGGGCTCCCTGGATGCTAGAAGGATGTCTGACTGCAAGCTTAGGCCCTATCCCCCTGGGGAGTGGGCCTAAGTCGACAGCTGGATATCCCCCAAGGGGTCCTGGACTGCAAATGGGCACAGGCCTGGCTGAGCGCCTCCCCCCCCCCCCCCGGTGCACAAAAATTTGTGCACCGGGCCTCTAGTCAATTTATAATTCAATAGCAGTCTTATATTAGATAGTAGCAAAGGTCCCTCTGATATTATTGTAATTAACACCATTATTTAAAGCAGGTAGGGAGCAAAGGGAAGGCCATTTATAGGCATGCCATTTGTGCAGTTTTTATAGGGAGCTGCAGTTTAACACTTCCCAGGGGCCACCAGTCTAGTCCCTTCAGATGTCTGGGGGAAAGGACTGAATGGTGAGAGAATAGACACTTGCCCAGTAAAGTCTGGGTGGCATAGGGAAGGAATTGTCTTGTCAGTCACACCTTGGAACAGGTCAATGGCCAGAGTAGGCATGGTCACTGCAAGTGTGCGAAGATTTGAAATATTTAATCCCCTGAATAAAGAAGTTCACTCTATTGTTCTCTTGGTTCCTGGCTCTCTTGGTAGTTTTCATGCGTCTTCTCTCCTGCATTCATCCAAACATGGACCCCACACAATGTATCAATTGACTGAAACTAGCCAATGCTAAAACAGACCCAATTCCAACATGGAACAGAACTTTTAGACTCTCGTTTTGCTTTTAGCTCTACTGAGTCCCCTGCTGTACTTCCAGGACTGAATTAAGGGAAATGGAACTTTGGAAACACAGAGATCTACTTCCACGCAAGTAAAAATCACTCATGCCCCTGTGTGAGTCTCAGAAAATTGTTTTTCCTCCTGATATCATAAGGACCCAACCCCCATCACTCAATGGGGGAAAGTGACACCCAACTTCCACTGATAACACTTTTATGATCTAAAATTTTATAGAACTCATTATGGAAATATCTAGTAATGATGGAGATAAAAGGAAAGGTTATTATGACTATTCTTCTGACAAATTTCACTCTGCTTCCCCAATTGTCATTGCATACAGATTACTCTAAAACATCCATTTGACTTTTATCTGCTATCTTAATTTGCTTTCTTTCTTTACTCTACAATCTGGCCCACACTAAAAAAAATGGGGAAAATTTGAATAGTTTCATCATTAAAGTATATGACTGGACTCAGGGAATGTTTCCACAATGCTAAATTGCTATGATTCCAGGCATAAACCCTTGAAGGCATAAAAGGCAACTAAAAATCTGATAGAGAGAACAGTGTTGAAACATGGATCTAAGCCAGAAAAATCCCTCTCCATTCTACATTTTTATTCAAATTTTGGTATAATCCTTTGGTATAATGAGATTCTGTGCTTTCTAAGAAAACAATCAGGGATGCATTTGTCCAAAATGCCCAAATCAGTACTTTTTATCAATCATGTGTGGATAAATATCCACATCCGATACAGGGGTGGGCAACTCGCAGTTGTGAGCATGCAAAACTCAGAGTTTATCCTTGTGTTGTTGATTTAACCTGTATGTATTTTCCATACAAACAACTTTTGCCTACCCCTATGCATTAGAAAAATAATTTAAAATAAAAAGTAAAAATGCAACTCAGAAGTGGGTGTATGAGAGTTTTTATATATATTTTCTGTAGTTTTTCATAATTTGTTATATTTGTAAAATGTACATAAAATAAAGTTCATAACTATAATCCTAGATTCCACAATGCTACTATAGCCTAGTACTCATAGTTTAGCCTTAGATGTAGCTAGGAAAAAAGTAATTAAATGGTTTGATTTTAGTTACCAGTTATTTTATCACCCATGCTTCGCTCCTGACTCTAAAAACTTCTAATTAAAAAACAAAATATTAAAATAGCTGGACCTTTGCCAAATTTAATAAAATCAGTAAAAAGATAAATACAATTACCACAATGATGTAATAAATGCAGATTAAAATGTAAAAGTATAATAATTATCATTCTCATTAAAAATAAATTTAAAAATTCTAACACCTTAAGTCTCTAGTTTTAGGGTGTAAGTTATCGGAGTTAAAATGTGAGAACGATTTAGAGAAATTTATAATACCACTAGTAAAACAATAACAAGAATTAATTTGTCAGATTAACTCAAAAGTACACTTTGCCAATTTAACAGAAATGTAGTTACAGGTAGGTAAATTTTGAAGCAGTGAGGGGTTGTGGAGAGGGAAAGTATGGAGAAGCCAAAACAAGTAAGCTACTGCCTTGGCTGGATTTGGTACAGAGTGATATTTGTTGATTTTCTTTTTATAAGACAACTAGAGGCCCGGTGCACAAAAATTTATGCACTCGGGGAGGGGGTGGCGGCGGGGGGTGGGGTCCCTCAGCCTGGCCTGTGCCCTCTCGCAGTCTGGGACCCCTTGGGAGATAATGACATGCTGGCTTAGGCCTGCTTCCGGGTGGCAGAGGGCAGGCCCAATCCCTAGGTACAGCCCCTGGTCGGGCTCAGAGCAGGGCTGATTGGGGAGTTGGGGCGCCACCCCCTGTCATGCACAGAGCAGGGTGGATTGGGAGGTTGCGATGCCACCCTCAGTCGTGCTCAGGGTAGGGCCGATTGGGGGGTTGGGGCACCGCCCCCTGTCACACTCAAGGCAGAGTCGATGGGGAGGTTGTGGCGCCACCCCCTGTCACGCACAGAGCAGGGTCAATCAGGGGGTTGGGGAGCTCCCCCTGTCACTCACAGAGTAGAGCCGATAGGGGAGTTGGTGCACCGCACCCTGTCACACACAGAGCAGGGCGGATCAGGGGGTTGGGGTGCCCCACTCTATCACCCACAGAGCAGGGCCAATCAGGGGGTTGGGGCGCCACCACTGTCACACTCAAGGCAGGGCTGATGGGGAGGTTATGGTTCTACCCCATCACACACAGAGCAGGGCCCTTGCGGGGGGCAGAGGGGAGGGCGGTTGGGGCGCCACCCTCTATCACCCACAGAGCAGGGCCGATCAGGGGGTTGGGGCTCCGCCACTCTCACACTCAGGGCAGGGCCGATGGGGAGGTTATGGCTCTACCCCGTCACACACAGAGCAGGGCCAGTGTGGTGAGGGGGTTGGGGCGCCGCACCCTATCAGGCACAGAGCAGGGCTGATCAGGGGGTTGGGGCTCCTTCCCCTGTCATGAACAGAGCAGGGTGGATAGGGAGGTTGTGGCCCCACCCCCTGTCATGCACAGAACCACAGGACGATCGGGGGGTTTGGGCGCTGCCCTCTGTCACGCTGATCCCGGTGCCGGGAGGCATATTACCCTTTTACTATATAGGGTAGAGGCCTAATGCACGGGTGGGTGCCTGCTGGTTTGCCTGAAGGGTGTCCTGGATCAGGGTGGGGGTCCCCACTGTGGTTCCTGGCCAGCCTGGGTGAGGGGATGATGACTGTTTGCAGCTGGTCACACACCCTTCAGGGTGGGGGCCCCACTGGGGTGCCTGGCCAGTCTGGGTGAGGGGCTGAGGGCTGTTTTCAGGCTGGGACTGAAGCTCCCAACTGATCCTTTTTTTTTTTTTTATTCTGGGCCAGCTTTAGCTCTGAGGCTCCAGCTCTTAGACCTCCGCTCCTGAAAGCAGGTATCTGGTTTGTTTTGGTTCTATAATCGAAACAATGTATAACTCCAGCTCTGAGATCCCAGCTCACTGAAAGCTGGTTTCTGGGGTTTTGTTTAGCGTCTATATTTGTTACAATGTTTGAAACTGCAGGCTCAGAGGCCTGCAGCGGCAGGCGGGGAACGTTGGTTTCCTCCATCACTGAAGCAAGCAAGCCTCATGTTAGTTTCAAGCTGTCTGGCTGCCGGCCGCCATCTTGGCTGACAGTTAATTTGCATATCTCGCTGATTAGCCAATGGGAAGGGTAGCGGTCGTACACCAATTACCATGTTTCTCTTTTATTAGATAGGATCATTATACATGATGTGTTTATTATAACAATGTCTAACAATGCAGCAAGGTGTAATTCTATACACAGGAAGTACCTGATGTCTTTTAAAGTTTGGAGTGTGTATTTTAGCTGGTAGATGTTTAAATTTACCTGAAAACACAGAATTTTGTTATAAGAAGACTCTTGCATTTACACAACTGTCTATATGCCACCTAGAAAATTAGCACTTACTATGCATAATTTTTATCTTTTAATCACATATAAGAAACTAAAAACTATGAAAATCAATAATAAGCTAAAACCCAGCATTCATCATATTATTTTACTAGAATATAGGCAGAGTATACAGAGAAACCAGCTATTTCTTTGGTGAACTAGTCTGGCTATGACTAAAATGTGTGGGTGCTCAATTAAACAAGGGCATAAACATGACTTGGTAATTAAACTACTTAAGAAATATCCTATGATTAAACATTTGCCTCTGATTTAATAAAACTACCAGGGTAAGTATTATAGTAAAATAACTAAAAGGATGACTCTCTTGCAATAGCTTTTAAGGGCAGCTGGTAAAATATCAAATTAAGATGATCAAAAGTTCTGTGAGTTAATGGGGAATAGTGATATGGAAGATAAAACAATACTCTGTTAGCTACACATAATTATAATTTAGGTTGTTTGTAGAAACAGCTCTCAACATATGCAACAATCTATTTGTCCTATATAATAAAGAACTAATATGCAAATGGCTATCACCCCCTCACGCCGTCACACCATAATGGCTCATACACTCTACACTGGGGTGAGAGGAATGGGGACCAGCCAGGCACAAATGAACTCATGAGAGAGGAATGGGGACTACCCAGGCATGAATGAGCTCGTGAGAGAGGAATGGGGACCAGCCAGGTTGTGGCCCAGGAGAGGAACAAGCCACCAGCTCCATAGTCCTGGGTGCCAGTGACTGCACCTGGGCCTGCGCTGTGGCCCAGGAGAGGGACAAGCCGCATGCCCCACAGTCCTGGGCACCAGAGGCTGCACCTGCAACCTGGGAGAGGGACAAGCTGACTGCCCTGCAGTCCCAGGTGACAGCAGTTGAGGCTGTGGCCTGGGAGAGGGACAAGCTGTTAGCTCTGCAGTCCTGGGTGCCAGTGGTTGAGCCTGCACCTGTGGCCCAGCCTGGGAGAGGGACAAGCCGCCTGCCCTGCGGTCCTGGGCGCCAACGGCTGTGCCTGTGCCTGTGGCCCAGAAGAGGGACAAGCTGCCCATCCCATAGTCCCAGGTGCCTGTGGCTGTGGCCCAGGTGAAGCTGCCTGTCCACAGTTCCCTGCAGCTGTGGCCAGCCTGGGCAAAGCTGACCTAGGTCCCAGGTGCCTTCAACAGGCCAGAGGAGGGAATCCTGGGCCCTAGGTGAGGGGTGAGGCAGAGGCAGTTAGGGGTGATCAGACCAGCAGGGGAGCAGTCAGGGGCGATCAGGCAGGCAGACAGAGGTTGTTAGAGGCAATCAGGCAGGCGAGTGGTTAGGAGCCAGCGTTCCAAGATTGCGAGAGGCAGTCGGACATCTCCCGAAGGGTCCTGAATTGGATAGGGTGCAGCCTGGGCTGAGGGACCCCCCTCTACACACACACCAGTTGACCAGGTGCTATGAGGTGCACTGACCACCAGCAGGAAAACCTTCAATGCAGGAGCTGCCCCCTGGTGGTCAGTGTGCTTCCATGGTGGGAACACTGCTTGGCTGACTGGGATGAGTGGCGCTCACACAGCAGGAGCAGCCGCTCAGAGGGCAGGTCCACAGGTGCTTGGCTGACTGATATGAGCAGTGCTCCCACAGTTGGCTGATCTCCGCAGGCCATGACCCCCACCAGTGCATGAGTCCATGCACTCGGCCTCTAGTAATATATAATCTAAATGAAGTTTATATTGTATGCCTCCTTTAATCTTTATTGGATAATTAACTGGTTGCTTGTATTGCAGCATCCAAAGAAACATCTGAGTTTTAAATTAAAATACTGCAAAAGTTCACACAATCTTCTGAGAAGCTAAGAGTATATGAAAATAAAAGTAGACACTTTAGAGAAAGTAGAATTATGCTATTATAATTTATAAAGCACAAAATAATTTCATTTGATTAAACTTCACTGGAATCAGTGTGTCTTTTATTCTTGATACCTAATGGACTATTCACAGTCTTAATTTTATGTTGTATGAAATATTCAAACACAAAAACAAACATTTGAATATATCTGAACATCTATACTAATAAAAAGGTAATATGTTAATTAGACTGGACATCTTCTGGACATCCTTCTGGACAAAGCCACAGTGGCAGGGGCCGAGGCAGAGGCTGTTAGGGGTGATCAGGCCAGCGGGGGAGAGCAGTTAGGGGTGATCAGGCTGGCAGGGGAGGGCAGTTAGGGAGTGATCAGGTAGGCATGGGAGCAGTTAGGGGGCAATCAGGACAGCAGGCAGAGGCAGTGAGGGGCTATCAGGCAGGCAGACAGGCGAGTGTTTAGGAGCCAGTTGTCCCAGATTGTGAGAGGGATGTCCGACTGCCACTTTAGGCCTGATCTGGCAATTGGACATCCCCCAAGGGTTCCCAGATTGGAGAGGGTTCAGGCCTGGCTGAGGGACACCCCCCCCCCCCGTGCATGAATTTCATGCACCGGGCCTCTACTACATCTCATAAAACATTTATAAGCTTAAATATTTATAGCCCATAAATAACCACAGAAGTGTGTGTATATGTGTGTGTTTGCGGGGGGGGGGGGGAGTTTGCTTGCAATGGCTATTAAATTCCTCTCTCTTGTTTTTTGCAGAGGCACCTAATGTAAAATGGCACGCACTTATCATCATTTTAAATGTAACAGCTACTCTTGGTCATCCTATCTAATAATAGAGAAACATGGTAATTAACCATAACTTCGCTACCCTTCCCATTGGCTAATCAGCGAGGTATGCAAATTAACTGCCAGCCAAGATGGCGGCCAGCAGCCAGGCAGCTGAAGCAAACATGAACATGAGGCTTGCTTACTCCAGTGATGGAGGAAGTCAACGTTCCCCGCCTGCCACAGCTCAGCTCTGAGCTCCAGATGAATGGTGCAATTATAGAACCTAAACAAACCCCAGAAACCTGCTTTCAGCCAGCGCGGCCTCAGAGCTTAGAGCGGCCAGTGATGGCAACAGAGTTTCAATTATAGAATCTAAACAAACCCAGGTACCTGCTTTCAGCCAGCAACGACCTCAGAGCTGGAGCCTGCTCTCAGCTCCAGTGACAGCTATAGAAGGTAAATTAATCCCAGAATAAAAAAGAAAAAAGAAAAACGGAGAGACTGGGAGCTTCAGTCGCCCACCAGCCTGAAAACAGCCCTCAGCCCCTCACTCAGACTGGCCAAGCACCCCAGTGGGGACCCACACCCTGAAGGGGGTGTGACCAGCTGCAAACAGCCATCATCCCATCACCCAGGCTGGCCAGGCACCCAAGCAGGACCCCCACTCTCATCCGGGACACCCTTCAGGGCAAACCAGCCGGCCCCCACCCATGCACCAGGTCTTTATCCTACATAGTAAATCGGTAATATGGAAACTGACCCTAACAGCAGAAGGACTGGGAATGACTGATCACTATGACACACACTGACCACAAGGGGGCAGACGCTCAATGCAGAAGTTGCCCTCTGGTGGTCAGGGCGCTCTCACATGGGAAGAGCTCTGCTCAGCCACAAGCCAGGCTGATGGCTGCCAGTACAGCGGTGGTGGTGGGAGCCTCTCCTGCCTCCTTAGCAGCGCTAAGGATGTCTGACTGCAGTTTAGGCCTGCTCACTGCTGGCAAGTGGACATCCCCCGAGGGCTGCCGGGCTGCCAGAGGGATGTCTGATTGCCATCTTAGGCCCAATCCCCTGGGGAGCAGGCCTAAGCCAGCAGGTGGTCATTCCCTGAGGGGTCCCAGACTGCGAGAGGGCACAGGACGGGCTGAGGGATCCCCCATCCCCCCTGAGTGCACAAATTTTTGTTCATCGGGCCTCTAGTATTTAAATAAAATAATTATCTCTAACTAATTTAAAAATGAAATCTTCATACAACCATCCAGTATATTAAAGCAATTGTCACATGAAGTTGCCCTAAAGGAAGGTAAAATTTCAGCTTTGCCACAAACTATTTTTTCTCTACTACTGCTTAAATTTATACAGTGGGGCCTTGACTTACAAGTTTAATTCGTTCTGAGACCGAGCTCATTAAGGAGATCATTAACTCAAATTACTCTATCAACTCAATGCAAAATATCGGCCGAGAGAGAGCTGGTATCTCAAAAAACTAGTTAGTCAGGACACTCGTAAGTCAAGGCCCCACTGTATTCTTTTCATCTAGAAATCTTGAATTTTTCAGTATTTTTGGAGTTTTTTTTTTCTTTTTTAAAGCAAAGATTGAGTTATCACTTATTTTTCAGTGATTTTTTAAATGAGCTTTATGATTAGTGCCACAAGTACAGTAACTTGTTCCTAGATTTATCATATCTTACTAAAATTTGAAGAATTATTATCAATATATATGTGGCATGTCAGTTTCATTCTATGTCTTCATTGTTTTGTCCCATTACAAACAAATATGGCTTCTAACCCCAAGGATGATAAATACATCTATGAGGTTCTAGTAATTTTATCCTAATCTACTGATATAAGTGTTATATATATATATATATATATATATATATATATATATATATATATATATATTTCTTTTTAGGGGGTTCTGTATTAGATTAATTCCAAAGGTTGTCATTTTACCATGACAAATGGGAAAATTGGATCATTTGTAACTCAAAAGTTGAAGTCAAGCAGCATTACTATTTTAGAAAAAATATCATATCTTATTTTATTAAATCCTTTGCAGCAGCCAACTTATTAAAAATAGAAATGTTATCATTTATCTAAGATGTAAAGTGTTGTTTTAAAGAATATACAGCCCTGGTCTGTGTGGTTCAGTTGTTTGGGCATTGTCCAGTATATCAAATGGTTGCTGGTTTGATTCCAGGTCAGGGCACATGCAGGCTCAATTCCTGGTAGGGAGGCTGCAGGAGACAGCTGTTCGATGTTACATTCTCCCATCTATGTTACTCTCTCTCCCTCTCTCATCTCTCTCTCTCAATCAATACAAATATTTTTAAAAGAATATATATATATATATATATATATATATATATATATATATATAATCAAAGATTTCTAAATGCCTCATATTTGTGTTTCCAAAGAATCTTTATGATTCAGAAAAAAAGGCCACAATTCAGTACTTCAGTTATTGCTTTAAGAATTACCTGACATGACTGAATATGTTGGTGTAAGTAAATAATGTGAGATATTTTCATGTATAGCTTAATCATAATTGTCTCTGCTAGCCCAAGGGAGGCAAGTTAAAATTAAACATGACCTGAAGTCTCTGGCCAACCCACTGTCATATCTACACAATCTCATCTATTATTTACATAAAGAAAAAAAATCATATGAAATTTAATTTATTTGAAAACACTGAATTTTACCTCTTATCTCACAGAAGTTCTAATAAAATGATAAAAAGTAGAATAAATTAAAATAAACATAATGAATTATATCAATCCATAGACTAAATAAATCACCACAAGATAAATCTTAATTTATTGCATGATTCATTTCACACACCTCATACATGCATTGTCCCCCATCTAAGCAATTTATGTTCACTATTGAGAAGGAGTTCTCAGAAGACATACTACATCACCATGGCCGGTTTTGCTCAGTGGATAGAGCATTGGCCTGTGGACTGAAGGGCCCCAGGTTCGATTCCGGTCAAAGGCATGTACCTTGGTTGCGGGCACATCCCCAGTAAGTGGTATGCAGGAGGCGGCTAATCGATGTTTCTCTCTCATCAATGTTTCTAACTCTCTTTCTTCCTTCCTCTCTGTAAAAAATGAATGATACACACACACACACACACACGCGCGCGCACACACTACAAGAAGAGAATGAAAATCAAACCTGGAAATATTTAGTGTTTGAAAAAATAAGACTAAAATGTTTTATATAAAAAAAATTTGGTTAGGGAGAGTGGAGTGCTGAAAGTTCTCCAAAGTAATATATGTAAACCTTTTTGTAGTAAACATTCTGGCACATAGACAACCAGTTAAATTCATTCATATTTGATAGCGTGGCTTTTAGTGACAGTAGTGAGAAAGTCAGTGTCCTCCACAAGGATGGCACCATTTTAAACATTTTGCATAGAATTTAACTTCCATTTGAAAAATTCAAGAATTTGCTTTCTATTCTGAAATGTTTAAGAGTCAACCTGTGTTTAGAAATAAAGTTCATTTTCTCAAATATTGTTTCCATGAGTGTACTTAAGTGGAAAATTTAGTTTAAAAATTGTATATATGCCTTAGCTCAGGTCAGAATGAAACAATGTGCTTCTCTAGTGAAAATAAAGACACACACATACACACTGTGAGTTCTTTATGAACTTGTTTTAGGAAATAATATCTTGCTTTCAATTCAACTTAAAAAATGAGGATCCTTCCTCTTAGTATTTTAGCATCATGTTGGACAAATGGATCATTTCCACCCTTTACATAAAGTAAGAATTTTTATGGTAAAATTCCAAAATAAATAATGTTAGTCATCTATTTTGAAGGGATTCTTGGTATTTCTTATTACATAAATATATTTAGAATTGTACTTCTAAAACAATTTCCTTTTAGCTAGTCAAATTATGTGCTATATTTAAAATCTATCTTAAAAAATCATTTTTATGCATTTCCTGACAAGAGATTAATTACTATAAGTCACTGGACTTCAACTCTAGTCTATTTTGAAAACTCCACTTTTTTTAATTTTAGCTTTAATGAAGAGACTTTTCATATATAGCACCACAGTATATTTAATAACCAGAAAAACAAAGGATTGAAGGGAGGATGTTGGTGTTTCAAAGGAAAAATTAGAGTTTATAAAGCAAATGCATTAATAATTACTTGGTGTGGGGCAGAAATTTACTGGACTTAAAAATAGTCTGAATAACTATAATCCAATGAGAAATGTGGTCCTCAAGTTTCAAAATGATATAACAGCATTACATTTTTTAAAGAATCTTAAAATATGTTAAACATCAGAGCAAACATTTGGCATATTTAAATTCATGTCTTCTTTAGTATACATTTATTCCATTGAAAATATATAGATTTTATTATATTTTCTCAAATTTGTAGGCCTTGCCTTAATCTTGTCAATATACAAAAATAAGTTCCTTGAGTTGGTGAAAAAAATGGAAACATCATAAGCTTTCCTAAAGCAGCTTGAAAACTTTGGATTTCTAATAATTATATCATCACAGTCCAGTTATAACTCTAAGATCCAGTTTGATGGCTACTCAGCAGTGACAGAATTCGAACCTAATTCTTAAACAAAAATGGCAATAAAATCAGCACATTCTTTCTAGATTTCCAAAAATTATAAGAAGAAACCAGAATGTTGCAAATAAAATTCAAATCTCAAATATTGCCAACTACAGAGTAATTTAAAGGAAAGGAAACTCAGTATTCCACAAAATTCACATTAATAAGAGGCCTGTCTTGAGAGTCCCATATTAGTCTTTGAAATACAAAGCTAAATAGTTCCATTTAATTTGTTTTAAAAGAAGTTTCCACTGGGGGTGGAGGGAGTTTGAATGGGTGGAGATGGTTAGTCGGGGGGTTGGGGGGGTGGGAGGAGGACATTTCTAATACTTTCAACAATAAAGATGATTTTTTAAAATTTATAACCAAATTGTCTTAATTATCAACATATTTTGGGTTATTTGGTTTTGAAAGCTCTATCTTCAAGATAATTTTTATTAATCAGAGAAATTGGGTAGAGTTATTAAAATAACAGCGTTTACTTATTATTATTTATTCGATGTTATTTTCTTAGCTTTGACAAATGTACCAAATTGATGTCTATATTAACAATGGGGAAAATGGTTGAGGAAGGTACAGAAACTGTAATATTTTGTAGTTTTTCTATGAATTTAAAATTATTTCAAAACTTAAAAATATTCTAAAATTATTCTGTGAGTCTAAAATTATTTAAAATTCACTGTTAGAGATCTAAATGTAAAATGCAAAACTCCAAAACCCTTAAGAGACAACATAGTAGAAATTTTAAATGGCCTTGCATTGGTCAATGACTACTTACTCTTATTTTTAATTTTTAAACTGTATTTTAATCCTCACCTGAGGTTATGCTTATTAATTTCAGAGACCAGAGAAAGGAGGGAGGGGGAGAAGAAGAGGGAAAAAGAGTTAGAACCAATTGGTTGTGTGCCCTGACCTGGGATTGAACCTACAACCTTGCGGTATAAGGGATGATGGTCATAGGGGTCAGGACAAGAAATGACTTTTTTAGATAAAATACCAAAGGCACAATATAATAAAGCAATCATTGATAAGCTCAGATTCATGAAAATTAAAAACTACTGCGCTGCAAAAGAATGAGATGATAAGTCAAGGCTGAGATAAAATATTTGCAAAAAAAAATCTGATGAAGGACTATTATCCAAAGCATACAAAGAACTCAAAACACAACAATAAGAAAACAAACAACTTGATTAAAAGATGAGCCGAAGACCATAACTGACACCTGTCAAAGAAGATATACAGTTGAAAAAAAATCATATGAAAAGATGCTTCACATCATATGTCATCAGGTAAATGAAAATTAAAACAGGGAGACAGAGGTGCACCTCTATTAGAATGGCTAGAATCTGGAGCACTGACTACACGAAATGCTGATGAGGATATGGAGCAATAGGAACTCTCATTCATTGCTGGTAATAATGCCAAATGGTACAGTCACTTTGGAAGATAGTTTGGTGGTATTTACAAAACTAAAAAGAATCTTACCATATAGTCCAGCAATCATGCTCCCTGATATTTACTCAAGAGTTAAAAACTTATGTCCACATGAAAACCTATACATAGATGTTTATAAAAGTTTTACTCATAATTGCCAAAACTTGGAAGTAACCAAGATATCCTTCAGTAAGTGAATAGAAAAAGAAACTGTGGTACATGCATACAATGAAATATTATTCAGTCCTAAAAAGAAATAAGCTATCAAGTCATGCAAATGCATGGAAGAAACTTAAATGCACATTGCTAAATGAAATAAGCCAATCTGAAAAGGCTACATACTGTATGATGTCAAATATAACATTCTGAAAAAGGCAAAATTATAGGGAAAGTAAAAAGATCAGGTTTAATGTAGGATTTGGGGTGGAGAGGGATGAATAAGCAGAGCACAGAAATTTATAGGGCAGTGAAAATACTCTACTAGTACATGATACTATAATGATGAGTACATAGCATTATACATTTGTCTAAACCCAAGAGTGAACCTTAAGGTAAACTATGGACTTTTGGTAATTATATTGCACAGATGTGAGTTCATCTATATATATGAAAGCCAAGCGACCAAAACGACGGAACGATCAGAATGACAGGAATTACTGGTAGCTATGACATGTACTACAGTGGCCAACAGGCTCAATAGGGTCCCTGATTGCCCCCCCAACCTCCCATGGCCCCTCCCCCTGGCCAGCCCAGCCCCCCATCAGCCCTCCACCTTGATTGGGAAAAGGGTCAGCTGGCCAACCACCCACAGGCCCCCCACAGGTGTCCCAGCCCCCATCGGCCCCCATCGAGGCAGGGCGGCCAGATCCCACCCATGCACAAATTCGAGCACTGGGCCTCTAGTCAATAATAACAAGTGTACCACACTGATGATAGATATTAATAATGGGAGAGGATATGCATATGTGGGTGCAGAGATATATGAGAAATTTCTGTGTCTTCCTCTCAGTTTTGCTATGAACGTAAAGCTGCTCTAAAAAACTAAAGTCAGTTATAGACTAAATGTTTGGGTCCCTCCAACATTCGTACGTGGAAATCCTAACTCCCAAATGTGATGGTCTTTGCGGATGATTAGGTCATGAGGGCAGAATCTTCATGAATGAGACTAGTGCTCTTATAAAAGGGATTCCTCAGAGCTCCTTAGTCCTTTCCACCATGTGAGGTTACAGTCAGAAGACACTAGCTATGAATCAGGAAGAGGGCTTTCACCAGAGAACTAGACCATGCTGACGCCTTGATCTTGGACTTCTCAGCTTCCAGAAAAATGAGAATTAAATTTCTGCTTTCTATAAACTTCCCAGTCTGTGATATGCTATTAAAACAGCTCAAATAAATAAAGACAGTCATATTTTAAAAAGAACTCTTTTAAGTGCATTTTCCTAAACAATGGAAAGCATTGTGAAAAGAAAATTCCTAATAATGTATTATTTTGACACTGTATGGAAAATCAATATTACTTAAATATCATCTAATCTGTTTCTGTTGGACAAAGAAGAGGGGAATAGGATGAAATAGGAGAATCTACAAAGGAAACTTGAAATCACAGACCTTTATCTCTGTCCAAAACCAAGTAAGCAAATCAAAGACTGTTAAACATGAATGCAAATAATAAAATCTTGCAACAGTATTGGCCTTGATAAAAGCAGTGCTTCTTACTCTCACTAAACCATCTTGGAATCTTAACTGTCAGATCTTCACACCTTACAATGGTAACGTATTTTTGTATTTATATGCTGTCTTAATCATTGCCTAATTCATTTACATAAGAAAAGATCCCTGGTAAATTCTAGCTCATTTTACTTTAATTCACATTTTATAAAAATGTAGCACATTTTCATCCTGCCAGGAATCTCGATTTTCAATTACTGATTCTATAAATACTATTTAAGAAAATATTTTATATCATCTATAGCATATATCAAAATAGATCATCCTTTTCAAATTATGATTTCAGAGAGGGAGAAGGAGAGAGATGGAAACATCAAGGATGAGAGAGAATCATTTATTGGCTGCCTCCTGCACACCCCACACTGGGGGTTGAGCCCACAACCAGGGCATGTGCCCTGACTGGGAATAGAACTGTGACCTCCTGGTTCATAGGTCAATGCTCAACCACTGAGCCACACTGGTTGGGCTCAAAATATGTCATTCTTAATATTTTTTTTACCAATTAGCATTAATTTTTTTATGAAAAGTATACTTAGTTAGCACCTACCATGTGTCAGGCAGTTTGTAAGTGCTGAGGACTTATAACGGAGAAAAAGATAAAAAACAGAGAGGAAAGGAAGATGGCAGTGATATAGGCAGACGCGTCCCAGGTCGTCTCCCGGAGCAAATGGAGTAAGCAGCTGAAACTAATAACACCCACCCCAAATTGGCGAAACTACTCAGCTGGTGAGACGGTTTGCAGCCTGGAAGGGCAGAGCTCCCCTGGAAAGGTAAAAAACCAGGGATCTGGGCAGGAAAGTTTGCCAGACCTCTGAGCCCAGAGGGGTAGAGGGAGACCGCTTGGCAGACAGCCGTGTCCCTTGGGACAGGCACAGTCCCTGACTGGAGAAAGGAGATCTGCGGGATTCCTTGCACCGCTGGGGGATTTGAGAGCTGGGTTCTGTGATCACGGAGGAATGAGCCTAAAGGGGGCAGACTGAAGAGCTGACCAGAGCATGCAGTGCTGGAAAGAGAAGAGCTTGTAAGAAAGTCAGCCTTTCCCGTTTCCGCAACCGGCGTTTGCTTGTTTATTTTCACTGAATCCTGTTCATAAGACATTTCGGATACAGACACTCACTTGTGCTGAACAGAGGGAGAAGGTGCGGACGAGTGGAATCTGGGGACAGACTGAGGAGAGAGGGGGGGCCCGGGAGAGGTGGCAGCGAATTGAGTGCTGAGACACCCCTGGGCCCTGGATGGGGTCAGCCATTGTCTCCGGAGGGTGGGACTCCCCTACCTAGCCCCCAGGCAAGGAGCACAGCACACCCAGATTCCACCCTGAATGAGATCAAGGATTAAAATAACCTGATCAATCCCTGGGAGTTAACAGGGTCTGGCCTATAGAGGGATTTTCAATCCGAGCAACAACACAGAGCAGGGTAACGGGTAAAGAAACAGCTCTGGATAGTTGTCCTCCCCAAACGAGTTTTAAGTGTGATAGAGAAGCCATATAGCCTCAGAGGCCAACCCTAGAACACTGCCACCCAGAGGCTGAGCCACAAACTGACTCTTTGCTAAACACAAAATAAGGCAGTCTGGGAAACAAATATGGCCTGCTTTAAAATAGGTCTGTGGTTTACAACACGGAGGAACAGTGTATCGCAGGGAAATTCAACACTCTCCTGAATACCTGGCAGGACTAAGGCAAGCCAGACTGACGAGTAGAAGAACCGAAGGACCTTCACTACTGCAATTTTTTTTTCTTTTTTCACCTTTTAACTAAGAAACCATTTTTTTTTTCTTCTTTTTCCATCACCTGATTTTACCCTTTTAATTACTACATTCTTATTTTTAACCAGTATTATTACTGCTACCATTTTACCATTTTATAAAGTGCCATTTTATTTTCTCTTTATTTTATTTTGGGATTAGTGTTCTCCATTCTATTTTCATCAATCCTTTAGCAACAATTTTCCCTACCTCAATTTTACCTCTATGCTAAAACCCTCTCCCTCACTTTTCCCCTTTTGTTGTGCTGTTTCTCTTATCCTATTCCTGCTTTATATTTTCCCTATTCCTTCTGTTTACCTCCTGTCAAAATTTCACCCTACTTATATATCCTATTTCCAATCCACTGCTCTAAATCTTTATACACATACCCCTTATCTTTCTTCACTATCCAAAATTCTTTTTTTCTTCTTTTAACTTTCTATTGTTTTGCTGCTGTTTGCTTGATTGTTGAGTATATTGTTTTTTTGTTGTTGTTGCTTGTTTTTGTGTGTGTGTCTGTCTGTGTGTGTGTGTGTGTTTTAGGACTGGTTGTGAGGCTGTTTTGCTTTTCCTTTCCTTTTTTTCTGCTGGTTTTTCCCATCCCTCCACCCATCCCCCCTGGTTATTTTTGTGTTTCTGTTTTCCCTTGCCTCTCTTGATATCATTGGTTGTTCTAGTCTGCATTCATCTCCAGGGAGATGTTGCTGGAACTTGTTGGGCTTAGTGGCGGTTCTACAGGAGTTTTCTCATCATATAAATAGTCTCTTCCCCTCTTCCAATTCATTCTCTCTTTTTGCTCTTTTTTTTGTCTTTTCTTTTCTCTCTTTTATTTGCCCCCCCTCCTTGTCCCAATTTCATTTTTGCACTCCTGTTTTTGGTCCCTACTTTTCTTTTCTTTTCTTTTTTCTCTTTTATCTTTTTCTCTTCTTTCTTCCTTATCCCCTAATTCTCTTAACTCGGGTGGTCACCTTTATTTGGGGTTATTAATACCGTGAATATATTTGTGTGTAGTGCCTGGTACGTGGTGCCTTGTTGTGTTGTATTTTGTGCCTTTAAATCAACCCAGCAGATCCAAGCCACAGCAGCCTCCTGAGCACCACACCCTCTGCTGAGGAACAGCAGCTGTACGTGAAGCCTCCCCCCACCAGCCAGAAGAGCCAGCACAGCTGTGACAGTGAACAGCACACACCAGAGGAGCTGATGCCAACTGAGGAGCAGCTGGTACCGCAACAACCCAAAGAGCAACCACAGCCCAAGGAGCCACTGCCACCCAGAGAGCAGCCACTGAATGACTCAACGTCTAGATATGTCAGTGAGATCAAATATGGGTAGACAAAGAAACCCCCAAAGGACAGAAAAAGAGGACTCTCCAGAAAAGCAGCTAAGTGATACAGAGGCATGCAACATGACAGAAAAAGAATTCAGAATAAGGGTCCTAGAGTGCATAAACAGGACAGAGGAAAAAATCAATAACATATGCAAGAAGCTAGAAGAAAGAGATGAAGAAATCAACAACTTAAGTAAGACCCAAGAATAAATGAAGAGCGATATAGCTGCAATAGAAAACACCATTGAAAGTATCAACCGTAGACTAGGAGAAGCGGAGGACCAAATTAGTGAATTAGAAGACAAGGAAGCAAAACACACCCAAACTGTATTGCAATTGGAGAAAATAATTAGAAGACAGGAGGAGAGCCTAAGGGAGCTTTGGGACAACATGAAATGAAACAACATACAAACAATAGGGGTGCCAGAACAACAGAAAGATGAACAAGGATTAGAAAACCTACTCGAAGAAATAATATCAGAAAACTTCCCAGAGAGGGGGGAAGAAAAAAGTCACACAAGCCCAGACAGTCCCAAACAAGGTGAACCCGAAAAGACCCACACCAAGACACATCATAATTACCATGGCAAATGTTCAGGACAAAGAGAGAATCTTACAGGCTGCAAGAGAGAGACGGAAAGTTACATACAAGGGATCTCCCATTAGATTGTCAAATGATTTCTCAACAGAAACACATCAGGCCAGAAAAGAATGGACGGAAATTTACAAAGTGATGCAAAGCAAATGATTGAATCCAAGAATACTCTATCCAGCAAGGCTATCATTCAAAATTGAAGGGGAAATAAGAAGCTTCAAAGACAAAAAAAGGCTAAGGGATTTTATCACCACCAGGCCAGCAGTGCAAGAAATGATAAAGGGACTGGTGTAAAAAGAAGAAATAAAAAGCTCAGAAAATTAAAAGCCACACAAAAAAGGAAATGGATACAAACAAGTACCTTTCAATAATAACTTTAAACGTAAATGGACTAAATGCTCCAACCAAAAGATATCGAGTGGCTGAATGGATAAAAAAACATGACCCATACATCTGCTGTCTACAAGAGACCCACCTCATTAGAAGGGACACACACAGACCGAAAGTGAGGGATGGAAAAATATCTTTCAGGCAAATGGAAAGGAAAAGAAAGCTGGGGTAGCAATACTTATATCGGACAAAATAGACCTCAAAGTGAAGGCCATAACAAGAGATATGGAAGGCCACTTCATAATACTAAAGGGATCAATACAACAAGAAGATATAACTCTGATAAACATATATGCACCCAATGCAGGAGCACCCAAATTCATAAAAAAAATTCATGGAAGATATCAAAGGAGAGATTGACAACAATACATTCATAGTAGGGGACTTTAATACACCACTGACAGCACTGGATAAGTCCTCTAGACAAACAATCAGCGAAGAAACAGCAATCCTAAATGACTCACTAGATCACATGGACTTAATGGACATCTTAACAACACTTCACCCCAAAGCCACAAAATATACGTTCTTCTCAAGTGCTCATGGGACATCTTCAAAAATAGACCACATATTGGGTCACAAGCAAAGTATCCCCAAATTCAAGAAGATTGAAATCATAAAAAGCATCTTCTCAGACGACGATGGCATAATATTAGAAATAAGCTACCATAAAAACAACCCCAAATACTCAAACACTTGGAAGCCTAATAGCATGTTATTAAATATTGATTGGGTTAACAATGAGATCAAAGAAGAAATTAAAAACATCCTGGAAACTAATGACAATGAAAACACAACAATCCAAAACCTATGGGACACAATGGAAGCAGTCCTGAGAGGGAAGTTTATAGCTCTACAGGCCTATCTCAAAAAAACAAGAAAAAATGGTAGTAAAACATCTAACTCTACAACTCAAAGAATTAGAAAGACAGCACAAGAAAACCCCAGAGTGAGCAGAAGGAAGGAGATAATAAAGATTAGAGCAGAAATAAATGACATAGAGACCAAAAAAAAAAAAAAAAACAAAACAAAAAATCAATGAAACAAAGAGCTGGTTCTTTGAAAGGATAAACAAGATTGACAAACCTCTAGCCAGGCTCACCAAGAAGCAAAGAGAGAGGACCCAAATAAACAAAATCAGAAATGATACAGGCGAAATAACAACAGACAGCACAGAAATACAAATGATGGTTAAAAAATACTATGGACAGCTCTACTCCAACAAACTAGACAACCTGGAGGAAATGGACAAATTCCTAGAAAAATACAACATTCCAAAACTCAATCAGGAAGAATCCAAAAATCTCAATAGGCCAATAACTATGGAAGAAATTGAAGCAGTCATCAAAAAGCTTCCAGCAAACAAAAGCCCAGGACCAGACGGCTTCACAGGGGAGTTTTACCAAACATTCAAGGAAGAAATAAACCTATCCTCCTCAGACTACTACAAAAAATCCAAGAGGAAGGGACACCACCAAGCTCATTCTATGAAGCCAGCATCACCCTAATACCAAAACCAGGTAAAGACAACACAATGAATTAGAATTACAGGCCAATATCCCTCATGAACATAGATGCCAAAATCCTCAACAAAATCTTAGCAAATCGGATCCAGCAGTACATCAGAAAGATCATACACCATGACCAAGTAGGATTTATCCCAGGGATGCAAGGATGGTACAATATCCGCAAATCAATAAACGTGATACATCACATAAACAAATTGAAAGAAAAAAACCACATGGTCATATCAATTGATGCAGAAAAAGCATTTGACAAAATCCAACACCCATTTTTGATAAACACTCTCAGGAAGGCGGGAGTAGAAGGATCATACCTCAACATAATAAAAGCCATATATGACAGGCCCACAGCCAACATCATACTCAATGGACAAAAACTAACACCATTTCCCCTAAGAACAGGAACAAGACAGGGATGCCCACTCTCACCACTCCTGTTCAACATAGTACTGGAAGTATTAGCCATCACAATTAGGCAAGAGGAAGAAATAAAAGGCATCCAAATTGGAAAAGAGGAAGTAAAACTGTCCTTATTTGCAGACGACATGATATTATACATACAAAACCCTAGAGACTCCATCAAAAGCTAGTAGACTTAATACATGAATTTGGCAATGTAGCAGGATACAAAATTAACCCCAAGAAATCTGAGGCATTTCTATACACCAATAGTGAACTTTCAGAAAGAGAGATTATAAAAACAATCCCATTCACCATCTCACCAAAAAAATTAAGCTAGCTAGGAATAAACTTACCTAAAGAGGTAAAAGACCTCTACTCAGAAAACTACAGGACGTTGAAAAAAGAGATAGAGGAAGACATAAACAGATGGAAGAACATACCGTGTTCATGGATTGGTAGAATCAACATCATTAAAATGTCCATACTGCCCAAAGCAAACTATAAATTCAACGCACTTCCCATTAAAATACCAACGGCATACTTCACAGATCTAGGATGAACTCTCCAAAAATTCACCTGGAATAAAAAAAGACCCCGAATAACTGCAGCAATCCTGAGAAAGAACACAGTAGGTGGGATCTCAATACCAGATATCAAGATGTATTACAAAGCCACTGTTCTCAAAACTGCCTGGTACTGGCACAAGAATGTTGTGCCCAGATTTCAAATTCCCAAGGGCCCACCTGGGAGCCAGGGAGTCCGATGCAAAAGCAAAGAGTCCTTCATTTCACGCTAGCTTGAGCTCCCCGTCCACCACATTCACCGACACAATGGCAAGCCAAGTGACCGAGAGTGAAAACACTGTGTGGAGAGAGGTTTTATAGGGGGTTGGGGTAAGGGGAAGAGAAAGGACTGTGGACCCTGCCAATTGGCCAGGCGCAAGTCGGTGTCTTGTTACACAGGATGTGGCCATATCTATGGCGACTTCCCTTGATTGTCATTGGTTAGTTTAAAGAAGTCCTGGGTGTGGCTGTCAGAGGCTTGGCTTCAGGGAAGAAGCCTTGCTGAGCACATGGCCAAGGTAAGATGGAGGGCATAGCCCTTACCCTGGGGCAAGGTGGAGGACGTAGTCCTCGCCCTTTCATTCCCCCCTTTGTCTTGGAACTTCCGGCTCAATCATGAGACAGACTGCATTTCAATTCCACCGTTGCTAGAAGCCCATACTGGGCACAAAGAACTGTCAACTGAACTATCCCTATAAGCTTAACAAATGGTCCGGTGGAAGGGAAAGAAACCATTTTAGATTTAACAACTTCTATTAAAATAATATTTTTCTTCTTAAAATTCCTCCATGGCTATCAAAAAGCCAAATCAAGATTAATTTATCTACTGTCCTGATGTTTGCATAAACACAACAAGAATGGTAACTGACTACTGTTGCTGGAATTTCATGGTTGAACCTTAATGTGCCCCATAGGGCCAGGAAGCCAAGCCATCCAGCTGCCATCAGGCCTGCCTGCAGTATCTGCTGAGTTAGGTGAATCCCTCAACTGTAGCAACTCCACCTGAGCCCACGCTCCAGGCTTTAAGGCCCATCTCAGTAGCCCTCCTACTCGTTGCCACCCAGAGTGTGTGGGGGTTCTGCAGGGATGCAGAGGCATCATTACTGCTCCCCTTCTACTCTTACCAACAGCCAGTGATGGTAGGGCATGGGCCAAACGCTCCAGCGCCAGCCATCTTCAGGGCTCCCAAGCAGGATACCAGGCTTTCTTCGTGGCATTGTTAGTGGCTTCAAGTCTTTAGAGTTCAGACAGGGCTCTTTAAAACATGATACTCCAGTAAAAGTTTTCCGTTAATAAAACCACTATTAGGAATCAGTCTTATTGGATATATGCAAAGAACTGTACTTATTTAGCATTGCCAGATTTCGGAGGAATTACATAAGGAGAAAAACATACTGATCTGCTCTAAGATTTTCTGACTTTCCTTGCTAATTCCTTTTCATGGATTTAAAACAAAACAGTAATTGTTGGTATAAAACCTTCTTTCTATGCATAACCATGCCTCAGACCTTCTGTTCTAAACAGGCTTTTTCAAGCTTTACTACCCCTGACATAGGCATGGTGACTCAGGCCTGCAAGACAGTATTACAGGCTGCCAACTGTTAGCTGTCTCTCAACAGAGACCAAAACCTGATGGGCACCCTTTCCTGCCCAGTTGGGCACCTGCCCCCTTGGCAGCTAGACACCCTTTACTTTTGGGGGTCACTCCACACAGCTCCCTTCTAGGACAGCCAACATACATTCAAAACCTGCAAAAGAATCAAAGGTTAATATAACATATCAATACCATGAAACATCATGGCCGCTTTAGGCAGCCAAATCTTCTGCTACTAAACATGTGATCCCATAAATTGTCCTTGTCTCTTTGGAGCCTTGTCCATGAAGATGCAGTCATTATCTAAGTGTATTACACAGTATTGTGGGGCTTCTGGTGACAAGAGTGATCGCGGGCCATGTTACTGGCATCAGGCAGGTCGAGCATGCTGCAGCTTGAGCTTGAGCGGGTTGCGTTGACCTCGATCGATGCTCCATTTGGTGATGAAGTCTTTCTGGGTCATGGATGGATCCGCTGACCGGACGTGAGTGTGATGGACCCAGGTCGCGACGCCGTCTACCTTGAGAGCGGTGGGGGTCGTCAGCACCACAGTGTAGGGACCCTTCCAATGTGGCTCTAGGGTCTCCTGGTGGTGCCTTCTGACGTAGACCCAACCTCCTGGTCTGTGCTTATGAGGAGTTGGGGTTGGGCTGGTCTTGTAGATGGCACGGAGGCGCGGCCAAATGTCCTTGTGCACCCTCTGGAGCCCTCTCAAGGAAAGAGATTGTTAAAGAAAAGCCACCCAGTCCTCGCCAGTCTCCGAGTCAGATTCCTCCTCTCTTGGAGAACTTCAAAGTTGGGGTTGGGCTGGTCTCTTAGATGGCGCGGAGGCGCAGCCAAATGTCCTCGTGCGCCCTCTGGAGCTCTCTCAAGGAAAGAGATTATTAAAGAAAAGCCACCCAGTCCTCGCCAGTCTCTAGTTAGATTCCTCCTCTCTTGGAGAACTTCAAAGTCCTGATGGCTTCTAGGTAACCCTGTTTATTAGTTACAGCGCTCTGCTTTTTTTGCCTTTCTACCAGTTCCCTTTGTGGCAGAGCAGCAACCAGGCCTCTTTCTTTCTTTCTTTCTTTTTATTTTATTAAATCTTTATTGTTCAGATTATTACATTTGTTCCTCTTCCCCCCCCCCATAACTCCCCTCCACCCAGTTCCCACCCCACCCTTTGCCCTTACCCCCCCACTGTCCTCATCCCTAGGTGCACAATTTTTGTCCAGTCTCTTCCCGCATCTCCCACACCCCTTTCCCCACCAAGAATAGTGTGTCCATTCCCTTTCTATGTCCCTGATTCTATTATAATCACCAGTTCATTCTGTTCATCAGATTATTTATTCACTTGATTCTTAGATTCACTTGATAATAGATGCATATTTGTTGTTCATAATTAGTATCTTTACCTTTTTCTTCTTCTTCCTCTTCTTAAAGGATACCTTTCAGCATTTCATATAATCCTGGTTTGGTGGTGATGAACTCCTTTAGCTTTTCCTTTATCTGTGAAGCTCTTTATCTGACCTTCAATTCTGAATGATAGCTTTGCTGGATAATGTAATCTTGGTTGTAGGTTCTTGGAATTCATCACTTTGAATATTTCTTGCCACTCCCTTCTGGCCTGCAAAGTTTCTGTTGAGAAATCAGCTGACAGTCATATGGGTACTCCCTTGTAGGTAACTGACTTTCTTTCTCTTGCTGCTTTTAAGATTCTCTCTTTGTCTTTTGCTCTTTGCATTTTAATTATGATGTGTCTTGGTGTGGTCCTCTTTAGATTCCTTTTGTTTGGGGTTCTCTGCACTTTCTGGACTTGTAAGTCTATTTCTTTCACCAGGTAGGGGAAGTTTTCTGTCATTATTTCTTCAAATAGGTTTTCAATATCTTGGTCTCTCTCATCTTCTGGCACCCCTATAATTCGGATGTTGGTACGCTTGAAGCTATCCCAGAGGCTCCTTACACTATCTTCGTATTTTTGGGTTCTTTTTTCATTTTGCTGTTCTGGTTGGGTGTTTTTTGCTCCTTCGCATTTCAAATCTTTGCCTTGATTCTTGCGCTCCTCTGGTCTGCTGTTGGGAGTCTGTATAATATTCATTATTTCAGTCCGTGTATGCTTAATTTCTAGTTGGTTCTTTATCATAACATCTGGGGTCTCATTAGATTTCTTGTAGATCTCAATAACTTTATCAGCGGCTTCTAGATAGTTTTTGAGAGACCTTAAAAGTGTGGTTCTGAACTCAATAGCCTCCATTGACAGTTTTGTCCAGTTTCTTTGTCTCCGCATATTTTATGCTTTCTTGGTGCACCCCCTAGTGGTCTTTGTGCGCAGTCTTGTTGTAGTTAAGTCTTGATTGTTGTAGTGAATACTAGGGGTATTTGACCTCCAGGCTAACTGGCTCCCAGGCCTCTTTCAAGGGAGTGTGCTAGAAGTGGGTATCAGCCCCTCCTTTGATAGCAGCAACAGGTACCAAACCCTTTCAGTACATTTGACCAGCTTCATTCCCGCCCACCTTTACAGATTCTAAGTCCCATTGTTTTCCTTTAACCAGCAAGCTAAATGACACTGGCCTGTATTATTTAATTCAGCACAGGCAGGGGGAAGGGCCCATGAAATCTCTGCCCTGAGGAACTGTGAGCCCCACCCTTAAATGTCCCAATCAGACTAGAAAAGCCACAAATACCTTTTAAATATACCCCAGAATTCCAAAATCCCAAACCCAGTGTAGCAAATCAAAGTTCCTAGCAAACAGACAAATGTTTAATAGTTAGGCGGGCCAATTCCACCTTTGGCACAGAGCAAGCACTCTTGGGGAAAGACTCAAGGTGCTTTTCTATCGGTCAGAGCACTTAGCCTTAAAGAAATAAAGCGTGTGGTGCTTTTCCCAAGGACTTCCACACTTACAGGACTTTTGACCTATGTCTCATCCAGATAGAAATGGTACTCATATTGAACAAGGAAATCAAGACTAAATAGACACGATAACTAGATACATTCCCCATTAAGAACTTTGAGGTGCATGCCACATTTATACCACAAAATACCAACAAATCAATTTCAGTTGTGTCGAGATACAGAACAAGTCCCTGAACAGAGGCAGTAGAAAACTGCCTAGGAATGCTTCTTTTCTACCTTTTTAAAAGATAGGCCAGATTCGAGCCAGTCCGAGTTTTGACTTCCCTCTGGAAGTCCCAGAGACGGTGAATACCATCTAGAAGCCATTCCTCCAGATACAGGACAAGTCACTTAGAGATTCTTGATAATCTACATCAGTAATCCATTCATACAATCCCCTAAAAGTTAAAGAGGAGGGAAAGAACCATTCAATGTCCTTCAAGAGGATTTCAGAGAAACAACAAAATCGACAGATTAAACATATTGGAAAACCAAGGCCAGAAGTACCCTCTGATGTTTCAGGGGTACCAAGGAAGGAGAAGTTAGGCCACGTCCAGCCCTTCTCACAATCCACCATTAGTGACCAGTCCCAGCTCACTGGTCTACCATCCATTTAACATTTATTTTTCCTCCCATCACACCAAGGCCATGCTTTCCAGTTAGCTAGAACTCTTCACTAAACAATTTTAAACAACAAAGATACATATTTAAACAATAAGGACAGATCAATTTACAGAAGCAGAGACAGCATACAATTTAACTACAGCCTTGGGTAACATAGGTTATACTTAGGCATGTCCTGGTTCTCCCGAACACTGAACTGGAGCCCTCTAAGATCAGTATGAAACCAGTTTCTACCTGAAATCTTTGACAGGTTCATCTCCGCCATTTTTAAGGCCAAAACAGTCTCGGGTTTTTATTCTGTACACAGCAAAAGGTCAAGTTCAGCTCAAAACTATGCGCACTAGTTTTTAAACTGGCCTTTTCCCTTTACATGTGCACAGAAATCCCGGATGCATTTATGAATTTGTAAAAGCTTTTCAATTCTCTATCTACAAGCCCTTTAAGAAATACGAGCTCTATTGTCGGCCCTTATAAAGCCAACTGCTCAAAACATTAGTCTATCATATAACTAAAATTATATTAAGACCATGATTGCTAATTTATTAAGCATTAAAGATATCTTCTTAAAAATAGTATTAAATAAATCTGAGAGGCAGGCACACTTTCTGCCCCATCTGCATTTCCTTAGTAAAACTCTGCCTTAAAATTCCACCCTTGAAATCCCATCCTGCCTCAGTGAGCAGACATTACTTTTGTGATTGACTAAGTCAGAGGGAGGGGCCTTTGCTGTTCCAAGATGGTGGCCCCCAGGGGTGCGGCATGCCATGCGGCCAACATGGCAGCTGCCAAGTCAGGCAGCTCAACATTGTGGCTGTCTAAACTGTTCTCTGACAGAAAAGATGATTTCCTCATTCTCACAATAAACAAGGGAAGAGAAAACCAAAACCCCTAAAAGATCGATGGCCAACATTATATTGCAGAACTTTAAACCATGTTTTTTCTGCCTAAGGACTACTGGTGGAAAGCTGATTTCAAAGGAGCCACCTTATGGCCGCTTGACCTTTTCTGGGAAGGTCGACTAGCAAAAGGTGTAGCCATTTAAATGCCAACTAACATTCCTAAGATGGCTGCTGGTGGCAATTGGATTACCAGCCTGCTAGGGGAAGGGCGTGTCTACCCCTCCCTCCACTAAAAAAGGTGTAGCTTTAAACTTTTTAACGGCAAGAAAAAAGACCTTAAACTTTCAGAGCTTTAAATCTTAGGTAGCAAATTAAATACTTAGGGTTTTTCCAATCAATACTTTTACATTTAAGGATACATTTCAAATAAAATATAAGGCATTTTCAATTAATAGATTAACTTCTATCACCTAGACTTCATACTAGGCATACTCAAATAGCCACACAAAGAGGGGAGAAGGCAGGCCCCCTCCCTCCACATTCACACACTTTCACCAGACATTCATTCAGAGTTTAAACAATCCATTCAATTCCTAACAACTTCCCAATTCCTGAGGGAGCTCTAAAGCCTCCCCTAATCTCCTTGAAATGATCAATCACAATACCCAAAGGTGCAGTCTGAGTCCATCCCATAACATCCGTCCAGTACAAACACAGAACACTAAACAGGGCCCGAAAATACAGCCTTCCAACTCCATGGAAGCAACTAGACGTTGGCCTTACACCAAACCGGCAGGAGCGACCCGCCTCGTCTCAAATCCGCGAGGGGCATATCCATCCCTCATGAGGGGCATATCCATCCCTCCTGGGGTGAGGGGCATACTCTTCCCTCCTGGGGAGTGGAACGTCTTCCAACTCTCCCCCGCCTGTGGTCTTACACGGCGCATCCGCCTAGACTCCTCAGGCACTTACAGATTCCAAAAATGAGCTCACACAGAACAGAACACACAACGAAACACACCTACCATGGTCAGTCAGACTCTTCGGATCGGGGGTCCCTCGATGGTCTTGGGAATCCCGGACGAGCCCCCAAATGTTGTGCCCAGATTTCAAGATTCCCAAGGGCCCACCAGGGAGCCAGCAAGTCCGATGCAAAAGCAAAGAGTCCTTCATTTCACGCTAGCTTGAGCTCCCCGTCCACCACACTCACCAACACAATGGCAAGCCAAGTGGCCGAGAGAGAAAACACTGTGTGGAGAGAGGTTTTATAGGGGGTTGGGGTAAGGGGAGGAGAAAGGACTGTGGGCCCTGCCGATTGGCCAGGCGCAAGTCGGTGTCTTGTTACACAGGATGTGGTCATATCTATGGCGACTTCCCTTGATTGTCATTGGTTAGTTTAAAGAAGTCCTGGGTGTGGCTAGCAGAGGCTTGGCTTCAGGGAAGAAGCCTTGCTGAGCACATGGACAAGGTAAGATGGAGGGCATAGCCCTTACCCTGGGGCAAGATGGAGGGCGTAGCCCTTACCCTGGGGCAAGGTGGAGGGCGTAGTCCTCACCCTTTCAAAGAACAGGCATATAGATCAATGGAATAGAATAGAGAGCCCAGAAATTGGCCCGAACCAATATGCTCAATTAATATTTGACAAAGGAGGCAAGAACATACAATGGAGCCAAGATAGTCTCTTCAATAAATGGTGTTGGGAAAATTGGACAGATATATGCAAGAAAATGAAACTAGATCACCAACTTACACCATACACAAAAATAAACTCAAAATGGATAAAGGACTTAAATGTACGACAGGAAACCATAAAAATTCTAGAAGAATCCAAAGGCAACAAAATCTCAGACATATGCTGAAGCAATTTCTTCACTGATACAGCTCCTAGGGCACTTGAAACTAAAGAGAAAATGAACAAATGGGACTACATCAAAATAAAAAGCTTCTGCACAGCAAAAGAAACCATCAACAAAACAGTGAGAAAACCCACTGTGTGGGAAAACATATTTGCCAATGTCATATCTGATAAAGGCCTAATCTCCAAAATTTATAGGGAACTCATACAACTTAACAAAAGGAAGATAAACAATCCAATTAAAAAATGGGCAAAGGACCTAAATAGACACTTTTCAAAAGAGGACATTCAGAAAGCCAAGAGGCATATGAAAACATGCTCAAAGTCACTAATCATCCGAGAGATGCAAATCAAAACAACAATGAGGTACCATCTCACAACTGTCAGATTGGCTATCATCAACAAATCAACAAATGACAAGTGCTGGAGAGGATGTGGAGAAAAAGGAACACTCGTGCACTGCTGGTGGGAATGCAGACTGGTGCAGCCACTATGGAAGACAGTATGGAGTTTCCTCAAAAAACTAAAAATGGAACTCCCATTTGACCCTGTGATTCCACTTCTAGGAATATATCCCAAGAAACCAGAAACACCAATCAGAAAGGATATATGCACCCATATGTTCATAGCAGCACAATTCACCATAAGTAGAATCTGGAGACAGCCTAAGTGCCCATCAGTAGATGAATGGATTAGAAAACTGTGGTACATCTACACGATGGAATACTATGCTGCTGTAAAAAAGAAGGAACTCTTACCATTTTCAACAGCATGGATGGAACTGGAGAGCATTATGCTAAGTGAAATAAGCCAGTCAATGAAGGAAAAATACCACATGATCTCACTCATTCATGGATAATAAAGACCATTATAAACTTATGAACAAAAATAGATACAGAGGCAGAGCAGCCTCAAACAGATTGTCAAACTGCAGAGGGAAGGCCGGGGAGGGGTGGGGGGCAGGAGGTAGGGGGGTAAGAGATCAATTAAAGGACTTGTATGCATGCATATAAGCATAACCAATGGACATAAGACACTGGGGGTAGGGGAGGCCAGGGGATTTTCAAGGGCGGGGGAAATAAAGGGACACATATGTAATACCCTTTGTAATACTGTAAGCAATAAAAAAAAAGAAAAAAAAGAAAAGATAGAAAACAAACAAAAAAATCTTCCCTCAATGGAGCTTACATGCTATTTATATTGTTCCTTAAATGTAATCAGAACTAAGGACATATATGTAATAACTTAATCAATAAAGAAATTTAAAAAAATGTAATCAGAACATATACAAAGGAAATTGTTTTTTTAATGAACTAAATAAACTGACAAACAAAACAGAAATTGAGGCTTAGATACATGGAACAAACTGACAGCTGACAGAGGGGATGGGGGCTGGATAAAATAAAGTGAAGGGATGAAGCCAAAATACACACACACACACACACACACACACACACACACACACACACACGTATATGAAACACATACTAGTAGACACAGACAACACTGTGGTGATTGCCAGAGGAAAAGGGGGTTGGCGGTTGCTGGATGTGGGCAAAGAGATTTTGCTTGGGCTGATAGGTGCATGATGCAGTGTGCAGATGATGTTTTATTGAGTTGTACACTTTACACTTGTGTGGTTTTGCAACCCAATATCACCCCAATAAATTAAATTTTTAAAAAAGGTAAAAAATATTCACTGATACCTTCATCCTCTTTTATAGACAAGAAGCAGCAGTCTGTAGCACTGCAGTAAAAGACACCTGGGAGTAGTTTGTCTATGCCATTAAATGATAGTATCTGACAGGATAGTATCAATGTAAAAATCCCCTTTTCATTGACTGAGTTCTGATGAAGGGTGGTTCTAAAAAGGTCAGTCTTTGAGATCACCCTATGTAGTTATCAATAATTATTGAAGTCCTATTTGTTATTCATGCTTAACCTGAAATTTTTCTCCTTAACCCATGAGGGTAGATGATCAGAGTCAGGAGTGTTTTAAACATAGAGATAAATTGGTTTCCCTTTTTTTCATATCTCATCCAATTGTGCAGTTTAACATCCTTTTCTCTAGTATTATCTTTAATATTAATTCATCCACTTTATTTTTCTTACACACATTTTTCAGTTCAACTGTACATAGTATATATGGCAAACCATAATGATCACAGTGCATAGCTTGGTTTAAAACAACTATAATTAAAAGAGAATAAAATCCCCCAACCTATTCAAAGCTCACATTCACTATGGCAGGGTTGGGGGATGTCCAGCCACGGCCTGCAAAATCATTTGGTTTGGCCCTGCCAAATTTTTAGGGGTGATTTAATGAAATGTTTGACCAAAAATTGCAAGCCAATTTCTGAGTGGAAATTTTGTGTGGCCCGATAATCCTATCTAATAAAAGAGTAATATGCAAATTAACCACCACTCTGCAACAAAGATGGCGGTGCCCATAGAGGCTGGGCAGGACGCTGGTGGCATCACCCCGGCAACATGAGCCCAGCAGGCAAGCACCTAGCAGGGCCAGCTGGGCAGTGGCAGCGGTGACCACGAGCAGGCAATCAGCCCACAGGGTGCGTCCAGAAGGGCCTGCTGGGTGGTTGAGGCAGCAACCTGCGGGCAGGCAATCAGGGCCACAGGCAGCACCCAGCAGGACCTGCTTGCCCATCCCGGTGGTGTGGAGCAGGTAGGCCCCACAGAGAGCTGAGAACCATGGGGAGTGGGACCAAGCTGTCAGTAGCACATCCCCTGAGGGCTCCCGAATTGAAGAGGGTGTAGGTCGGGCTGAGGGACCTCCCCTGCTCCACCCCCTCCCCCCATGCACGAATTTTGTGCACCGGGCCTCTAGTGATGTTATAAAAATCCAAATGGCCCTTTGCAGAAAAAAAGTTTCCCCACCCTTGCTTGATAGCCTCTAACTGAGGAAACTTCAGCTCCAAGCTTACTTTAATTTCTCAGGGAAATCAAACTTCAGCTCAAGCTTACTTTGATTTCAGGTACCATCAGACCTATTCTTGTTTTTAAACTTCCAATACTGGAAGCATGAGTGACTTTGCTCTACTTCTGGTAATTGCTCCCAACTACCACTCCAAACCAACCTCTCAAAGATACTAAAAAGTTAATTCCCACCAGCAGTGAACTTACTTGGAATGTAGACTGGTACAATCACTATGGAAAACAGTCTTGAGATTCCTAAAAAAATTAATAACAGAGCTACCATATGACCCAGCAATTCTTCTCCTAGGTATATACCTGAAAAACTCAAAAACATGTATTCACAAAGATATATGCACCCCTTTGTTCATTGCAGCATTATTCACAGTGGCCAAGACATGGAAACAACCAAAGTATCCCATGATAGAGGACTGGTTAAAGAAGATGTACTACATATGCACAATGGAATACTACTCAGCCATAAGAAAAAGATGAAATACTGCCATTTGTGACAAAATGGTGGGACTTGAAAATATTATGCTGTGAAATAAGTCAGGCAAAAAAAGAAGCCATGTGATTTCACTCATATATGGGTTATAAAACTTAAACTCAAGGACACAAATAGCAGTGTGGTAGTTACCAGAGGGAAGGAGGTGTGGGATAGAGGTAGAAGGAGGCCTAAAATATGGTGACAGGAGATGATTTGACTTTGTGTGGCCACACACTGTGCAATATACAGATCTTGTAACAGAAATCTATACCTGAAATCTATATGATCCTAGCAACCAATGTCATCCCAATAAATTTAATTAAAATATTAAAAAGTAAATAAATATTTTTTAAACCTTACAGGTTCACATCTCAATACAGAGGTATTAATTCAGGTCATTCATCAAGTTTATTAGCTTTGGGATCTTGGGTTAGTCACTCAACTACCAATTCTTTTTTTCTTTTCTTTTTCAGAGGTGATTTCTCAGGCAGCTTAACTTAAAGCTAAATTTTAGTTCACTAAAGTAAAACTTGCATGTTCCAGAAGACAATGTGTTTTTTAAAAACACTGAGACTATTCTTTTAATAACTGCAGTTGCATTTCTCAATTTTTAAAATATTTTCACATAGTGAACTAAAATTTAGCTTTAAGTTAGACTGTATGACAAAGGTATTCTTTTTTTTGTATATTGTTTATTGTTGATAGTATTGCATATGTCTCCTGTTTACCCTCCCTTTACTCCCCTCCACCCAGCCCCTACCCACCCCCAGGGCTTCACCACCCTATTGCCTCTGTCCATGGGCTATGCAGATAGGATATTAGGTTTTTGGCTTATCTCTTCTTGTTCCCCTACCCCCACATCAAAGTCTGTCAGTTTGTTCCATGCCTCCATGATTTGGGTCTTATTTTGTTGGTCAATTCATTTTGTTCATTAGATTCCACAAATAAGTGAAATCATGTGATATGTATCTTTCTCAGATTGGCTTATTTCACTGAACATAATATTATCCAGGTCCATACATGCTGCCCCAAAGGGTAAGAAATCACTTTTTTACAGCTGCATAGTATTCCATTGTGTAAACGTCCCACAGCTTTTTTTTTTATTATTATTATTATTGCTTAAAGTATTACAAAAAGTATTACATATGTCTCCTTTTTTTTCCCCTGCCCTTGACAATCCCCTGGCCTCCCCTACCCCCCAGTGTCTTATGTCCATTGGTTATGCTTATATGCATGCATACGAGTCCTTTGGTTGATCTCTTACCCACCCCCCTCCTGCCCTCCCGCCCTCCCTGGCCTTCCTGCTGTAGTTTGACAGTCTGTTCGAGGCAGCTCTGCCTCTGTATCTATTTTTGTCCATAAGTTTATAATGGTCTTTATTATCCAGAAATGAGTGAGATCATGTGGTATTTTTCCTTCATTGACTGGCTTATTTTACTTAGCATAATGCTCTCCAGTTCCATCCATGCTGTCCCACAGCTTTTTTATCCATTCTTCTACTGATGGGCACTTGGGTTGTTTCCAAATCTTAGCTATTGTAAATAACGCTGCTATGAAAATAGGGGTGCATATATTCTTTGTGATTGGGGTTTCAGGGTTTTTAGAATATATTCCTAAAAGTGAGATTGCTGGGTCAGATGGAAATTTCATTTTTAATTTTTTGAGGAAACTCCATACTGTTTTCCACAGTGGCTGCACCAGTCTGCATTCCCACCAGCAGTGAACTAGTGTTCCCCTTTCTATGCATCCTCTCCAGTACTCATTTGTTGATTTTTTCATGATAGCCAGAGCCCAGCCTGGGGAGTTCCTGAGGCTCTTTGGTAAGGAGAGCATGAACTGCCTGCCTCCAAGGCTCCCTCAAGATCGTACTCTCACTCATACACATATCCACAGACTCGCACACATCCATACACTCATACTCTCACTCATTTACTCACACTCTCTCCCTCATTCCAGACCTGCTGGCTGCCATGTCCAAATGCCCCAAAGGATTCTTATTAAAATTTATTTTTATTGTTTAAAGTAATATAGATGTCCCCTCTTCCTTCCCCTTGATCCCCTCCTCCCTTCTCCCATCTCATCCGCAGGCCTTCATCCCACCATTGTATTTGTCCATGGGTTATGCATATAAGTCTTCTGGTTGATCTCTTCCCTCCCCACCCCACCCTGCCTTTCCTCTGAGAATTCTCAGTCTGTTGCATGCTTCCATGCATCTGGGTCTATTTTGTTTGTCAGATTATTTTGTCCATTAGATTCCACATATAAGTGAGATAATGTGATACTTATCTTTCTCTTCCTGGCTTATTTCACTTAGCATAATACTCTGCAGGTCTCTTCATGCCATCTCAAAGATTAGGAGATCCCTTTATACTGCTTAATAGTATACTGTTGTGTAAATGTACCATAGCTTTTTTTTATCCACTCATCTACTGATGGGCTCTTGTGCTGTTTCCAAATTCTTAGGATATATGCCTAGAAGTGGGATCACTGACAGTTTGATTTTTAATTTTTTGATGAAACTACACACTGTTTTCAATAGTGGCTGCACCAATCTACATTCCCACCAGCAGTGTCCTAGGATTTATTTTACCCCAAGTCCTCTCCAGCACTTGTCATTGGTTGATGTGTTGATGGTAGCCATTTTGACGTTATGAGGTAATACCTCATTGTTGTTTAATTTGTATCTCTCCGATGATTAGTGACTTTGAGCATTTTTTTTCATATGTCTCTTGGCCATCTGTATGTCAACTTTGGAGAAGTGTCTGTTCAGGTCTTCTGCCCAATTTTTAATTGGATTGCTTGTCTTATTTTGTTGAGTTGTACGAGTTAATACATACATTTTGGAAATTAGCCCTTATCAGATGTATCATTGGAAAATATGTTTCCTATACAGTGGGTCCCCTTATCATTATGATAATGTTTTCTTTTGATGTGCAGAAGCTTTTTATTTTTATGTAGTCCAATTTGTTCCTTTGATTCTCTTACCCCAGAAGATGTATCTGTGAAAATGCTACTACATGAGATGTCTTATATTTTGCTGCCTACATTTTCTTCTAGGGTTTTTATGTTTCATGACTTACATTAAATCTTTTATCCATAAAGGACTTAAACATAGATGGGAAACCATAAAAGTACTAGAGGAACACACAGGCAGCAAAATCTCAGACATATGCTGAAGCAATTTCTTCACTGATACTGCTCATAGGGCAATGGGCACTAAAGAGAAAATAAACAAATGGGACTACATCAAAATAAAAAAGCTTTTTCACAGCAAAAGAAACCATCAACAAAACGACAAGAAAGCCCACTGTATGGGAGAACATATTTGCCAATGTTATCACCAATAAGGGTTTAATCTCCAACATTTATAGGGAACTCATACAACTTAACAAAAGGAAGATAAACAACCAAATCAAAAAATGGGCAACGAACCTAAATAGATACTTTTTGAAATAAGACAGAAGAAAAGCCAAAAGATACATGAAAACATTCTCAATGTATTCTATGATGTATTATAGAATTGTACACTTGAAACCTGTATAATTTTATTAAATAATATCACCCTAATAATTTCAATATTTTAACATAAAATTAATAAAATGATTACTGAATAGAAAATTAAGCAAGTTATAATTCATTTGAATATTTATGAAGCTGCTAATCTCAAAATGGCTGCTAAAATGTCTACTAACAGGAACTAATAACTTTTGAAGTACAATAAGTCTGTTTATAAAATCACTCTCTAAGTGGTATGAAGCCAGAAGCACATCTTTTCTTTCCTCCTTATGTAATTTGAAATACACAGAGCATTATTTTATTTTATCGCAGAGTACTTTGTTACTTCTCCACAATCTAAAAGGTCTTTCCAACAAAGTGCTTTTTTGAGATTACCCTTTCGTGGAAAGGTTATTTTTCACTACAGTACAATACCTAATTACGTATAGTGCATTGCTCTCATTGTGTTTGAACAATAGTTTGGAGACTTCTAATGACTCATGTATTGCATTCAAGTGTTCCAGCATTTAGCAGCCACACTCCTTAATGTCAGCATAACTCTGACACTTTTATTTTAATGAGTAAGACTGCAGATATTCAATATAACTTATTTTATACAGTTTTTAGTCATTGTATTGGAGGGGATCATTTCTGCTTTAGCTGCTCTGTCAAGATATTTCACACATAATGATGTCATTGTTTTATGCCTGTAACTAGATTCATCTTTAATATAAGAATACTAGAGGCCCGGTATACAAAAATTTGTGCACTCGGGGGGAATGGGGGGTCCCCCAGCCCAGCCTGTGCCCTCTCGCAGTCTGGGACTCCTCGGGAGATAACGACCTGCTGGCTTAGGCCTGCTCCAGGGTGGCAGAGGGCATGCCCAATCCCTAGGTGCAGCCCCTGGTCAGGCTCAGAGTAGGGCTGATTGGGGAGTTGGGGCGCCGCCCCCTGTCATGCACAGAGCAGGGCGGATTGGGAGGTTGCGATGCCACCCTCAGTCATGCTCAGGGTAGGGCCGATTGGGGGGTTGTGGCACCGCCCCCTGTCACACTCAAGGCAGGGTCCATTGGGAGGTTGTGGTGCCAACCCCTGTCACACACAGAGCAGGGCCGATCAGGGGTTTGGGGTGCTGCCCCCTGTCACGCACAGAGCAGGGCCCATCAGGGGGGTTGGGGAGCTCCCCCCTGTCACTCAAAGAGCAGGGCCCATCAGGGGGTTGAGGAGCTCCCCCCTGTCACTCACAGAGTAGGGGCGATAGGGGAGTTGGGGCACCGCCCCCTGTCACACACAGAGCAGGGTGGATCAGGGGGTTGGGGCGCCACCCTCTATCACCCACAGAGCAGGGCTGATCAGGGGGTTGGGGCGCCGCCACTGTCACACTCAAGGCAGGGCTGATGGGGAGGTTATGGCTCTACCCTGTCACACACAGAGCAGGGCCTGTGGGCGGGGGCGGGGGGGTATTGAGGCGCCAAACCCTGTCACACACAGAGCAGGGCTGATCAGGAGGTTGGGGCGCCTTCCCCTGTCACAAACAGAGCAGGGCCATAGGGAGGTTGTGGCCCCACCCTCTGTCACACACAGAGCCACAGGGCGATCAGGGGGTTTGGGTGCTGCCCCCTGTCACGCTGATCCCAGTGCCGGGAGGCCTCGTGGCTCCACTGATCCCAGTGCTGGGAGGCATATTACCCTTTTACTATATAGGATAGAGGCCTGGTGCATGTGTGGGGGCCGGCTGGTTTGCCCTGAAGGGTGTCCTGGATCAGGGTGGGGGTCTCCACTGGGATGCCTGGCCAGCCTGGGTGAGGGGCTGAGGGCTGTTTGCAGCTGGTCACACACCCTTCAGGTTGGGGGTCCCCACTGGGGTGCCTGGCCAGCCTGGGTGAGGGGATGATGGCTGTTTGCAGCTGGTCACACACCCTTCTGGGTGAGGGGCTGAGGGCTGTTTTCAGGCTGGCGAGTGACGGAAGCTCCCAACTGCTCCTTTTTTTCTTTTTTTTTTTTTATTCTGGGCCAGCTTTAGCTATGAGGCTCCAGATCTTAGGCCTTTGCTCCTGAAAGCAGGTATCTGGTTTGTTTCGGTTCTATAATCGAAACTCTGTATCAACTCCAGCTCTGAGATCCCGGGCTCGCTGAAAGCAGGTTTCTGGGATTTTGTTTACCTTCTATATTCGTTCCAATGTTTTTTAAACTGCAGGCTCAGAGTCCTGCAGCAGCAGGCGGGGAACTTTGGAGTCCTCCGTCACTGAAGCAAGCAAGCCTCATGTTAGTTTCAAGCTGCCTGGCTGCCGGCCGCCATCTTGGCTGGCAGTTAATTTGCATATCTCACTGATTAGCCAATGGGAAAGGTAGCGGTCGTACGCCAATTACCATGTTTCTCTTTTATTAGATAGGATTATTTAAAAACTAGACTACAATTACTAAGTGAGTTCTAGAGAAAATGTGTGTTTTCTAAGAGCTAAAAGAAATGCAGTCACATGTACTTCTTTCTTTTCTAGAGGAAACAAATGGAGTGGTTGAAGTGTTTGCATTTGAACATTTTATTTGTTTCTGTCCATAAAGAGCAATGGGAATATTCAACTCATGTCCTGAAATATATAGTAAACACCAAATATTCTGAAACAAAACATAAATTTTGAGTTCTATTATGGGAACATCACACTAAGGTGCACAGTAAGTACAACAAAACTATCCTTCTGAGATCTTTAGAGATTTTTTTGTCACAGTATATAATTGATGCCATAGTCACACATTTTCAGATATATAAATTGACAGATATAGGGATGTTTGGAAAAACAACTACAGAAGGAGAACATTACTTTATTCAGTTGGAAATATGTTCACATTTATAAGTTGCAAATTTTATCTTCCATTAGCATAAAACAGCATCAACCCATTGCTTCAAAAGCAGTTCTAGGTGTCAAAGTGATCAAGAATATTGTAATATCTATGTATGGTCTCAGGTGGGTACTGGAAATATCAAGGGACACTTTGTAAAGTATACAATTATCTAACCACTATTCCGTACATCTAAAACTAATATAAAATAATATTGAATGAAGAAAATATATGCTATCCTTTTCATTAAATAAAAAAAGTACAGCTCCCCAAGAAAGGCAATGCCAGAGTTCTGTTGGATTTACACTTTCAGCTCTCAGTTCAAGGTTTCATAGGGATAGACTGACCATTGGTCCTCATATTCTAATAAACAATATACTATATTACAAAAAGTAAATTTTAATAGAAAATCTTATGAAACTTCATACTCTTAGAACAACCTCACCTAAGTTTCAATTAGCAAAAGTAGTGTGGTGATTACAGTGAATAATATTGTATTGTATACTTGAAATTTACTAAGAAAATAGATCTTATATTGCCTTTTCAACATACATAAAAAAGAATATGGTAACCATGTGGAAGTGTCAGATATATTAATTAGCTCGATTGTGGTTGTCATTTCACAACATATATGTATCAAAATGTTAAAACATAAATTGTGCACCTTAAATATATGCACTGTTTCTATATTAATTAATAAAGCTTTATGTTAAAACTAGAGGCCTGGCTGCAGGCACCGGTTTTCCTCCAGCACCCGGGACCCAAGCTTTTGCTCCGGCGGGAGCTGCCTTCAGTCTTCGCTCCGCTGCTTCATGCCTACGTATGCAAATTAACTGCCATCTTTGTTGGCAGTTAATTTGCATATATTGCTGATTAGCCAATGGGAGGCATAGCGAAGGTACGGTCAATTACCATGTTTGTCTATTATTAGATAGGACGGTCTTTTTCATTTGTTCAAACATTTGTTGAGCCCTTTTTATATGCCAGGCATGGTGCATAACAATAATTAAGACAAAGTCCCTCAAGGAACTCACAGTCTAATGGTAAACTACTGAGTAAACTGAGGCACAGTGGTAAATGACTTACTGAGTGAGGTAAAATTAGCCAGGTACTTGGAAATGGGGGACTAGAGCTGGAAAGAGGCCAGGGTACAACTAACACATCATAAGTAAATGCCTTTGCTTGAAGAGCAAGGGTACATACAGAAGCATATCATAAAATTTCCTGATGAAAAGGTTAAAATAGTTTCCAATTGTCACCTTGATTGAAGTCATGTCATACAATTAATTAAACTAAAAATCTGATGGCATTTCTACACTTGTCCCTAAAGGCTTTGGGCATGCCAATGGTCTTCTCAGACCACTAAGTGTAGGGAGTTTGAAATCCAATTTTAGCACTGGGAATCATACTGAAGTTCTTCAGTTAAAACCAATAACTTTTGCTGTAGCCAGTTTTGCTCAGGGGATAGAGCATTGGCCTGCAGACCTAAGGGTCCTGGGTTTGATTCTATTCAAGGGCATGTACCTTGGTTGCAGGCTCCTCCCATGCCTGAGCCCTGGTCAGGGCTTATGCAGGAGGCAACCAATCAATGTATTTCTTTCACATCGACATTTCTCTCTGTCTTTCCCTCCCTTGCCTGAAGATTAACAATAAAAACAAACAAAGAACCCAATAACTTTAAATGTATAGCATACTTACGATATTTCTACATGTAGAAGTTTGGAAAAACTTTCCTCTAACCCTCATTCAGAGGATTCTGGTAAGTTATAGATACCACAAAAATTAGAGAAATTGTATGTTATTTTCTATATGTACATTATTTTGGCTGTACAATGGTGAAAAGCTTCACTTAGACATACTTCAGAAGTAATCTAAATATTATACACATATATACAAAGACATCATGCTTAGATGCCTATGTACCCCTATCCAATGTACAACAGCTAATTGCAGACATGAACTCATGTAAGGCGATTTATTTTTTATAAGGACACATGATCTTTGAAGGAAAGGACAGAGCCCATGAAGAACTGTCCATTTTAGGTCTGACCATCTGTTTTAGTGATACTCTGTGATGAAGTTGTTTCAGTAGGCAGGGTGTCTAATTTACTGACAAAAAGCCGGGAATAAATATAAAAAGAGTTATTTTCTAATGTGGAAATCATAATTATCCAGTAATATAAGTAGTGAACTACTCAAAAACATACTGGCCTTAATGCTGCTGCTGATTGAGAATGAGGGAACTTCTGAGAATAAAACTAAATGTATATTTCATCCATACAGGATGTTCGAAAAACAATGCAGGAATTTCAAAAGCTATCACTTGCTCACTTCAAGCAATTATTCACTTTTCTGTGGAGGATTTTCTTCTTTATCAGGGTTTTCTGAGTGTTTGCTTTTAGATAATGAGATTCCTACACCTTCAGACACCTTATTACTTGCGTGATCCTGTTTCACTTCAAACAAATAGACATCAATGGGCCCTCTGGTGCTCCGTATACCTACCTGACAGAGTCTTCTCTGGTAGCTCGAACATCCAGTCTGATTTCTGCTGGAGCTTTAGCTACAATAACAATCTGTTCATGGAATGCTTGAATGCTCTGAATATCTTGATATGTCACATATGCTAGTCCTTCATTCTCCTTGCCATCTATTAACTCAAACAACTGCTGATTACAATCCTTAATTAACTCATCCAGAGCATCTTCCATTGTTGATATGCCATAAAGTCCTCCTGCAGTTTCTTCTATTGGGGCAATGCTTAAAATTGGTGATATAAAATCTAATCCATCTAATATGGTTCTTAGATATTTTTTCAACCAGGTCAGTGCCACTTAAGATATTGCTGATGTCATATAATCTTCGTTTTGGTACCCCCAGTTTTGTTGGAATCTTGATTAAGTCAACAATATCCCCAGAAGAATTTCTGACATGATCCATAAATTTTCTCGTTATAAGAAATAGTGATGAATCAAAATGAGATCTCTTCCATTTTGGAACTTTTCTCATGTGCACAGCTTGTACATTATCTTCTAAATCAATGCTTATTTTTTTATGGCAGCGGGTCCTCCACCTTGGTGAGGTCCTGGCGCTGGGGGTGCATCTGCTCCTCTGTCTGGTCCTCGAGCTGGCTGGGCAGATTCTGTGCTGGCAGCTGCTGACTCATGATGCCCAGCCAGCCGCCCCTTGCCCTCGCACCCTGTGAGCTCTATCACCTTCTGCTGGTTGGGTCAGAGGCTACCCACAATGCTCTGGTTCCGGAGCCAAGCATGTAGAGGGCTTGTGGCCTTCTCAGAGAGGCATCTGGGTAGGACAATCTGCGGACATACGGACGAATGCACCACTGTCCAGGTCCTGGTCCTGGGAATTTAAAGTAGACTAGAGAAGATCAGGGAGACTCACAATTTTCAGGACGCCATGCTCATCATGCAGCTAACAGACCACCTCCCCACTAAGCCATTTTTAAAAATGTTGTAAGAGAAAAGGAATATGATTTCAGGGTACCCTGCATGCTTAATAAGTGAATGTATCACAAGATAACAATACGCTGTTTGTTTATGTATTTATGTATTTATTTATTTTTTATTGCTTTTTCATTAGAGATATACTGCATCAACTAAGAGAACCAATATTAAAAAAGTGTTAGTAATGATACTATATAGTGATTAATTTTAAGGAAAAATGTAAGGGTGAAAAATGGTGAATATTATTTTAGCAGATATTTCATAACACAAAAAAAAATTAATAGCTGGAGTCTTGTTCTATTCTTTATTTTTTTTGTAAAAGACTTCTCTTTACAAGTGATTAGTATACCTCATTATTAAGAACTATATTGAATATAGTTGTAGCTATTATGATTAGAGCATTTAATTTTCACTTTACCTTTTAATTACAAATCTAATTGTTAATATAGGAAACTTAAAGCATATATAGAACATGTTCAATTTATACTCCCTTGGTGTTTAATTGTACTTCGAGTCCTTCTTGAATTCAATACTATCAAACATGATGAAGATTTAATGTGGTTTGGAAGCACTGTCACAACATGAGATTCTTTAATGTCTCTCTTCTCAAATTCTAATTATTAGTATTTCTATATTTTCTGTACACATTATACTTTTCCCTCCCATCTTAGAGATAACATTTTTATTTCTAAAACTTTAGATTCCTTTTTCTTTCTTTCCCTCACCTCAGATTTTTTTCTTTCTTTATTTTTAATCTCTCACTTGGCACCAAATCTTTTCCTTCATTATAAAAACAAATTCAAGATGTCCCCATTCATAAAAAAAGTTCTTAAATCCTGATACTTCCTTCAAGCTGCAATACCTTTTTAAAATTCCCTTCACTTCAAAATTCTTAAAAGAATGGTCTATCTATACTTCCAAAACCTCATTACTCAAATCATTTTGTAAATCCTTCCCATGACACTCAAACTAACTCATACTATTTTACTCAAAGGGCACTAGCTAAAAAACCCAATATCTGTTTCTTATTCTTCATCTTAGTTGTCTTTGACATTTGGCTTGTTTAACTTAACTTGATTCCTTCCTGGGTGCTGCAATTCCATACCCTCTCCTAGTCCTCCTCTTCCTCCTCCTCTGACCACTCTTTCTCAGTCTCATGTACCTACACAGTCCATTTTTTCTGGTCCCATTCTCTCCTCATATGAAAGCATGATGTTTCCTGGGAATTTTTTTCTTATCTCTCTTCTCTATACCTAACAAAGATATAAACTGGCAGTCTCTGCACCAAGTATAATTTACAGATACGATTTGTTTGATTAGCATTCAAATTGAACACGTGTTCGCTAATTCAAAATTGTGTTATAACAAATTTGTTTTACATACTTATTTTTACCAGCCAGTCTGAAATACTTTGCCTTTAACATTTTTATTCTTATATACTCTCTTGAGTTTTAAATCCACATTTTAACTCCGTTACACATTTACATTTTTTTAATCATTTTATCATCTAAAACTATATTTCTAAACATCAACTTAACTTATTCACTCTCAAACTTTTTTTTATTACCTTTCTTTGTTTAGGCTAATAGTGTCAATATCCTTCCTTTATGTAGATTTCCATTGATATGGGCTTGACAGTTCAATATCATTATTGATTTTTTTCCTTGCCACACAACTATTTTCAAGTCTTTTGGTTACAGTTTGATAATATATTTTGCATTAACCTCCCTTCTTTATTCCTAGCGCAAGGTTGGATTCTCACTGTTTTACCTCTTGATCACTGCAACAGTTCCTTGTCAACTAAACTGAGTCAAATGGAAAGCATTTGAAGGAATATTAAGTTTAACCTGGGGTAAATAAAATCAAGTGGCAATGAAAGCTATCATTAAATACCTGAAAAGCTATCATGGAGAAAAGTGATTACAACTATCCTGTGTGATCGGCCTTCAAGAAAGCAAGAACCCCAGGGGTCAGAAGATGTATGGAAGTTTGGGGTGAATATAAAGACACTCTTTTCTAATATTTATTTAGGAAAGTAAACTCATGCTACTCCAGGGATTTGAGCCCAAGCTGGAAGACAGCAAGTCAGTGATGGTATAGAAAATACTATATAACTTTGTTGGTCCCTTCTTGCTGAGTCTATGATTTTAAGATATATAAATTTATGAGACTATCAGATATGTAAATCATATATGTAAATCCAAAGTACCTATGAAAACTTTTAGGTCGATATTTCTTTATTTATTAAACTGTCAGTGAATATGGAGGCCGTGATTCAACGTATTTGAAGAGAGAGAGCTGTTTAGTAACTTCTAAATAAGTAGCAGTCATTAAAAAAATTTTCAGGCTCTGGGGGTACAATCAGAAGACTGAGGAGAATAGGAGTAATATTATCCTTACTTTACTGATTAGAAACCTAAAGTTTGGTAGTGTTATTTCCTATTAAAGTGGTATGATATGTCAACAAGAGACACTATTAAAATCATTTTTGTTTGACTCCTGTTCCATTGTGGGGGTTTTTCCATTAAAATGTGTTAGTTTCCATTAATGGGTGGTTTTTGGCATTAAAATGAACAGGAACTCAATGATACTGGCTAAGAATAATGTGAAAAAAATAAATTTTATTAATTTGAAAATAAACATCCATAGTACCTGATAGGATTATTTGATATACTGATGTTGAATAGCATCAAACAAAGTTTTATCATGATTCAAGTAAAATTGGTCACAAATTGGTTATTGCCTCTCATTGGCTATAACCACCTCTTCAAGAGAATTTCCTGACTTTACTTATATCTTGAAAGATGTCTCTCCTTTTACAGATATTTTCTCAGCAAATAATGGCTGATTTTGTCAAATATAAGTCCATAATAAATAAATTTATCTATTTTTAATTAAGAGGGAAATAGTTCTTATTACATAGGTAAGTGACTTATTTCATCCATGAGATTCTTCTCTTGAGAGTCTTAGGGGGTTAAAAGTCAAATTTCAAAATATGTAAGAACTATCATAATAAAATTGGTCTTATTAGCTAGATCAGGATTTAAAGAGATGTTTCATTATCAGGACTTTTTAAACAAGTGGTTTAAAATAGCTAAAATGGTTGTTTCACTGTAATATTTATTGGTATGTACTGCTCCTTATGATTCTTAAATTTAAAACTATGAACATAAATAGGATAAAAGTCATATCCTCAGCATGTTGCACATTTTAAGACTAATTGTCATGACAGAGCCATCTGCTACAATAATTAAGCACAACAGTACAACAGTTGTCCAGCTGTTGCCATTACACAGCACATTCAATAGTCCAATAGACTGACTCTGAAATGGCAAGAACAATTGAGACCGCTGTAGGTGCCATCCAATAAGGAGTAGGAAAGACAGTTGTACTAGTAGTGATTGACTCCTCAGGTATCAATATAAAATGTGTCCTTTAGTTTATTTGGTAAATTAGCCTATGCTACAAATTTATATTAGAATGATTCTTATTTTCTTTATTAAACATTTTTATACATTTATAATCATATTCAATTGACTTTTTATATTTTCCTGTATTGGCGCACATAAATATGTGGAACTAGGAGCAGAAAAAGTGAACGCCTCCATACTATAGTCTTCAGCATTTTCCAGGAAGATCAGTGGAACCACAGTAATGTCTTCTCTTAATGTCACATGCCTATGGTTGTGAGAAGCAGACTTCTGCTGCTGCCTCACCAATAATTGGTTTGGGGGAAATAGCTGATTGGAATGGTCTAGAATGCCACATTTACCCTTGTTACAATATACACAAATGTCAACAGTGCTTTCTACTATGGATCAGCTAAGGTTAGCCACAAACCTGCTCATCATTGAATGTGCAATTAATTTAAAGTAAAGCATGGAAATCGTTGAAGAGCTGAAACTGTCTCTTCCCAGAGTCTAATACAGTGTCTTTCATATAGTAGACATTCAGGAAATGTTCATTTAATAAATATGTACACAAACAAATTAACTGCAAGGGCAATGGAATGAACATACATTAAGTGCAGCTGAAGTTCAGATGAGATGGAGAGCACAAGGGGAAGAATTACCATGAGAAAACTTCACTGAGGTGATGAGTTGAGCCTTGACGGATCTGTAAAGTTTAATAGAAAGAGGGAGAAGGGGATTTCAAGGTGAAGGAAACCATTGGTACTTCAAAGTACTAAGTATATTCAAGGGACAGTGAACAGCAAGCCAGTTTAATTACAGTGGCAGTCTCAGGTATTGGATTTGTAAGCAAAAGGCTAGAAAAATAAGTTATGAATAAATTCTGGAGGTCTCTAAATGTCAGTGAAGCTGTATATTTACCTTACACAAGGATACGTTAAAGTTTTTTGAGAAGATGAGAGCCATGATCCAGGCAATATACAGTACAGATGGTTAATAGTGAAAGATTTGTGGCAGGGAGGATGATTAGGAGCCATATACAATTATTTGCAATGTCAAAAGTGGAAATAACTCCAGTTATGTGCAGTAGTATACTTCATAGAAAGTATTGGCAACAACTTGGTAATTGGTGCTCACAAAAGAGGCCATAGTGAAGATAAAATTTGGAGCCACTTGTAGTCATCCAAGAAAATGGAAGAAATTCTTAAAAGGATAGAAAACTTAGGTAGTGAATTTAGGAATAATTACTATGTTTGGGGGAAATAGGAGAGAAAGCAATAAAGAAGCCAAATAAAGTCAGAAAAGCAGCATGGTGGTTTACAGAGGCTATGAAAATTATGATAATATTATTAATAAATATAGATACAACTTGTGGGAAGCTAATAATGAACTAGACATTGTGATTAGTAGTTTATACACATAAGGATTTTAATGTTATCAATTCTATGAAGTTGATATTTATATTATAATTTTAGAAAACAGCAATGGCACTTAGGGAGAAGAAGTAATAGCTAATATGTAACAGAACTGGGTTTTTACTCTACCTCCCTTTAATTCTGTCACCCAAACAATACTTTTTAATATGAGAAGACATACGCATGTAGAAAGGTCTAAAGAAAGAAGTTCCCTTAACAAAATTTGAAGGAAGTGATAGGAAATAGTGTCATTAATGAATGAAATAATATTAGTTCTGGAAATAAGAGGTATGCTTTTTCCTTCAAATCAAGAAGAAAAGGTACAATTAAAAAGACAAAGATATAATAAAGAAAACCAGGAACAAGCCAAATATCCTTGATCTTGATATCACCTATCATAAATAACATTTGCCAAGTATATAGGGACAATTTCAGGATATCAGGAAAGGGGAGTAAGTTTAGAATACAACCTGTAAACCTTATTCTATGCCCTCAAAAATAAAATCATCCAGTAACAATAAAGATGCTTTAATTCCATGATATTATTTTATTCAGTAATATTCTGTGGCCTATGAGCATTCAGACAGGTGAATAGTGGAGATGATTTTGGACTAAGGAACTGGCAGGGAAGACAAAATAATAGTTGCTGTTGTTTTTGTGTGTGTGTGTATTTTTTTAATCAGGACAAAATAACATAACCTCATTTTTTCATGCTCCTTTCTACTAAGTAAAACTATAAACCCTAGAAATAATGCAAAGAAAACCAAATGAGAACTATGAAAAATAGAAAGATAAAGTAAAAACTGGTTAGGCAGTCCAGGAATGTAGCAGTGCAGCTTATGATAATTCTACCCAAGCCTGTGGATATGTTACCTTACATGGTAAAAGAGGATTTTCAGATGTGATTAATTTATGGTGTTTAGGATAGGGATATTTTCCTGGATTATCCAATGATCCAGTATAATCACAAAGGTCATTATCTGATGGAGGCAGCAGGGATGTTCTCAATGAAGGTGATATGACAATAGATACAAAGGGCAGAGTGATGTAAGGTCATGAGTCCAGGAATGTGGGCATCCTCGAAACTGGAAAAGGCAAGGAAAAATATCCTTCCCTAGAACTCCCAGAATACAAACAAACCTGCTGATATGTTGATTTTATTCTAGTGAACCCATTTTGTACTTCTGACATCCAGAACTATAATACATTTGTGTTCTAAGCAAAGTCTTTGATGATTTGTTACAGTAGCATAGGAAACTGATGCAGCAATTCAATTTCAATATTTCTTTACCTCCAACATAGCTGTAGAGGCTGCTCAAATATGTTGATTTTTCCACCTACTTGCATTTGAGTCCTTCAGACAAAACCAGGTGAACCCACACCATTATCAATGTGATTGACAAAGATCCTCTCTGACAATAAACAGCCAAGGGAAGTGTTATTTTTCCCCAAACTGAGACTCTCATATTCCCACTAAGAAAAACTAGCATTGTTAGGTAGCATCATGAAGGATTCGTCCTCAAAAGTTAGCAAAACCTGGGCATCTCCTTTGTCCCCATAGGCCCGAGATTGCAATTTTCCACTGAGAGATCCTGGGAGATCTTCCACAGAATCTTTGCATGGCCTTGGAATATACTACTCACAAGACCATACACATTAGACTAGGTAGGAGGTACCAGAAAGAGAGCTCCCACCATAAAATCAGAAAAGCCCAGTGAATTTGCACACATGGGCCTAAGACTCTCTTCTCCAAACAAGAGACACCAAGGTAACCAAGGGGAATTGGCAAGAGAGAACCCATCAGAATATATGAAGTCTGGCCTAAGAGTCTCTTCTAAATTAATAGACACAAGCCAAGAATACAATTGGAAATTATTCATCATAGCAGTGAATAAATGTTGTCAGTGAAGGAAAGTCACAATTGAATGCAAAAAGATAATGGACTGATGACAACATTGAGGTAAATCAGAAGTTGAAATTGTCACATTTCAAAGAAGTCACCATAAATGTTTTAGCAAACAATTAGAAGTTGTTTAAAAGAATCAGGTGAAAATTACAAAACTTACATTTAAAAAATGTGTAACAGAAATAAAAATCTCACAAAATTGTCTCAATAATAAAGTAGAGATTACAGAAGATACATGTCGGAGCCAGCAGCAAAAGCATCACACAGCTCTGCTGGTCTGACTGGCTCTGAGTCTGGGCAGAGCTTGGCAGAGGGTCTTGGAAGATGGAGAACTTGTGGGTGTATAAGAATGAGCCTTTGTTGCTGAAGCCAGTGGCCTTATAGCCATCAGACAAGAACAGTCCTCACAGCAAAGTCCATACACGTAGGCAGCCGGACACCGGCTGGTGAACATACATCTTCCCCATAAAGCAGCATCAGTCTCTGTACCCACAGCTATTATCTGGGCAGCCACATGCTGCCTCCTAGACTCACCGCCTCATATCTGAGCTCTCTTGGCTCAGCAGCTTCTCCTGTCTCTCATGCCAAGCTGCTCTCTCTAGCAGACTTCTTCACACACTCCATTCTTGCAGTTCTCTCTCCGTACTCCAGCAGACTTTTCTCACTCCCGCTTGAACCTACTCCAGCCAACTAGCTGGTCAGTAACCTACTGTTATAGCGTTTAGACAAAGAAGGCTTCGTGCCAGTAGTGACATCAATCATATTGGCTACAGAAGGGCACAGTGTACTGTGTGTCTTTGCACCTGCTCATGGTATCTCGGCCTGATTAGGATTCCCAGGCTCAGAATCCTTGAACATTCCATTTAGGCACATGCCCAGAGTGGCCTTTGGCCATTCTGGTGTATTGATAACAAGGGCTCTGTGCTCCCACTGGCCTTGACTATCCAGGAACCTGGCATGATTCCCACAATACATTAGTGAATTTATAAAACTACCAATAGAATTTACCTAATCTGAAGAAAATAGAATGAAAATAAAATAGCCTCAAGGACCTGTAAAATAATGATAAAAAAAATCCAACATTTGTATCATCTAAGTCTCAGAAGAAAATAAAGATAGTGAGGTGGAAAGAGTATTTGAAAATGTTATATTTGAAACATCTCCATTTTTAGCTATGACATAAATCTACAGAATTAAGAAGTTGCGTGAACTCCAAACAAGATAAACCCAAAGATGTTTATGCCTCAACAAATCAATATTAAACTTCTGTAAAGTAAAAACAAAGAAAAATATTAAGAGCACATATAGACAAACAGCATATTACTTATAGGGAAACACTAACAGTCCCAGAGGCATGCCTGCCAACTGCCCACAGCTGTCCTGACAGAAGATGAGGTGGGTTGTGCAGCACACCAACAGCTGCCAGAGCAAGACCAATGGAGGTTGCGGAGTGTGCAAGCAGTTCATCGGCCTTTGCTGCTACCATGCCCAACACTGCCAAGAAAACACATGCCCCATTCCCTACTGCCTCAACATCAAGCGGAAGCTCGGCCAGCAGGAGATACAGCACCGCTGGCAGCACGCGTAGCTCATGCACAAGCGGATGCCACCATCAACACCCACACGCGCCTCAGCAGAGTCTGCCTTCCCCTCCTTCAGCACCACCCAGGTCCCCCACACTGCATCCCAGCACACCCTGGACACCACAGCCCCCGACTCTGCCCCAGCCCTCGCCTGTGAGCATGTCACTAGCCAGCTTCTCCAGCGTGGCTAGAACTCAGTCCCCCACCACAGTTTGCACTGGGAAGCCCACCAACCAGATGCCAGTCCCACCGCCCCCCAACCCAGTCCCACCTGCAGCAGTGGAGGCACCCGGCAGATTGTATGTGAGGCACAGCAACAGCACTTGTACTGGGTGAACACCAACAACGGTATGCCCTTGAGGCACAGTGACACCCGAGAGCCACATGGTCCCCATGGGCCTGAATGTGACCCAACCAGGTCAGTGGGCCTGTTATTCTGCCTCCCCCCAACCTCTGGCAGTGGCAGCCGGCACCCATCCCCCAGCAAAAGCCAATGTGAGGCATGCCCAGACCCATGATGTCTATGCAGACCCAAGGTGCAGCCACCTCAGAACATCTCTCCAGGTGCCCTGCAGGACATGCTGCGGACCCTGAAGTCTCCCAGCTCCCCCAGCAGCAACACGTGCTCAACATCCTCAAGTCAAACTCTCAGCTGATGGCAGCTCTCATCAAAAAACACACGGCCAAGTAAGTGGCCAGCCAGCCCTGCCTTCAGCTCTAGCCCAGCCTGCTGAATCTGAATGCCATGCAAACCAGCGGGCCATGACCTGCTGTCCCTCCGCAGCAGCAAGCAGTGGGAGGCCTGAACCCCCAGGGCCAGGCCTTGAACATCATGAACCCAGGGCACAACCCCAGCATGACGAGTATGAACCACAGCACAGAGAGATGCCACGGAGCAGCAGCAGCAGTAGCAGCAACAACAGAAAAGCAGCGCTGGCAAGGCTGCAGGCCTGGCAGGACATGCCCAGTTCCAGCAACCTCAGGGACACTGACGCTACCCGCTACCCACAGCCATGCAGCAGCAGCAGATCCAGTAGCAGATTGGGTCCCAGGCCAGCCAAACCCTGTTAGGCATATTCTGTACCTTTCCCCTGCCCTCAGTTTCTCCCCTGTGCTCAGTACTTTTCTATTGTCCCCACTTGAGGCTCCTGCCCTCTCTGCTGTTTTCTTATTATTTTCATTTTAGGTATCACAAGAGAAGCTAAGCAGCTAAGAAAAGCAACACTAGACCCACCTTTCTGCAACCACCTGCACCTACATCCCACCCTCACAGAGACATAAATATCCCGCTCTCCCTACTCTTGCTTGCTGAAATGAATATATTGGTGTGTATTAAAAATAAAATTTCTAAAACTCTCACAATATCTCTTGGCCTCTCTCCTTTCAGCACAAACCTAACAAACCCCATGAGATCCAGCAGCACATGCTCTCAGAGAACCACAGGCCTCAACTCTCTGGCCAGCAGATGACCACATCCCTCAGTATCCAGGTGAGATCTCTGGCCCCTGTCCAGTCTCCAGACCCCAGTTCCAGCCTCCACATTCCAGCCCATCACCACGGATATGTCCCAGCCTTCACCACACCATGTCTCCCCCCAGATTGGTTCTCCCCACCCAGGACTCCCAGTCACTATGGCCAACTCCATAGATGGGGGACTTGGGGAACCCCAAACATGCAATGCTACCATAGCTAAATACCCTCACAGGAGTGTGTTGCCCAGTGAGCTGTCCTTGGTTGGTGACACCACAGTAGACACCCTGGAAATGTTGCAGGAGCAGGAGTGGAGGAGGTGGCAGCACCACCACAGGAGAGGCCTCATCGCGGGTGTGTTCCTGGTCCCAGTGCTACCCCTTCAGCAGAGGCAGCCACAGAGGCAGCAGCGCGGGCCTGATCCTGGTGCCACGACTCCGCAGAGGCTGGACAGGGTGCGACCTGCTGTGCCTCAACCTCCCATAGCCCCTCCCATAGCCAGCCTGGCCCCAGATCACCCTGAGCAAGCACTAAGAAGCAAGGGCCAAGGGCTGGCAGCCACAGCAGCTGGCAGTGGCAGCAGCAGTGGGGTGATGTGGGCGGCACTTTCCCATGATCACCTGGTTGCCTCCCACAGAGGGAGGTCAGACTGTAGCTTAGGCCCGCTCCCCGGGGAGCGGGCCTAAGCCATCAGTAGGACATCCCCTGAGAGCTCCTGGACTGTGAGATGGGGTAGGCTGGGCTGAGGGAACATCCCCTGTCCTGTGCACAAATTTTCATGCACCGGGCCTCTAGTAAAGAAATAAAAATAAAAGAGTTGTTATATTAGTATCAAATTAATATGATACTAATTGCTGATCTCGAACAACAACAACACCGAAAAACTAGAGACAAGGAGTGACATCACATAATGATAAAAAGTTCAATATACTAGGAAATTTTGGTGATCTGATATATGTATGCACCAAAGAACAAAGCCTCAAAATAGATAAAGCAAACACACGAACAGATAAATGCACAATTATTGAGGACTGCGATATCTCTCCCTTACTAAATTATAGAGATACTATACAGAAAATAAACAAATATGCAAAATATCTAAATAAGTGTGAGGGAATGACTCAGCCCAGTAAACTTGGGGTGTCTGCCTTCTGAGCTCTCTCCCCTGAGTCCCCATTCCTGGGTTCTGCTCTCACAGCTCCAGCCCAGTTCACCCTCCCTCTGCCAGAGCATAAGATCTTGGGAAACAGAGCTGCTTGAGACTAGGATCCTGGCCTCGGCACCACCCAGTCTGATCTCAGACGCATACCAGGACCTTGTAGCCACTGGGGACAGAGACCTGTGACCACAGCTACAGACCTGCAGACACCAAAAGTTCAGAAATCCCCGCAGCAGATCCTTGAGTAACAGAGCCCATCCCCCCTTCCCGCAGGCTTGCAGGCAGCGCCAGAGTAACTAACTGATAGACCCACCCCTTGCTGGGAACTCAGCGCTCCAGGAACTTTAGCCTGGAAGTGCCTGAGCACCTTGGAACTGATCCTGCATAGGGTCGGGTTCAGGAGCCCTGGGCTGGTAGCAAAAGCGCCAACCCCAGGAACTGAGCCTAGGCACACTGCCGGCTTCTGAGCCCTGGGCTGGTAGCAAACGCACGAACCCCAGGAACTGAGCCTAGGCACACTGCCAGCTTCTGAGCCCTGGGCTGGGAGCAATCCCGCGAACACTGGGAATTTGTCCCGCTTATCACAGGCCCAGGGACCCAGATTCTCTGGGCAGGAGGCAGCACCAAACACCAGTGAATGGACTGTGTTTCTTATCACCTGCGCCTGAGATCCTGATTCCCTGTGCATTCATACTAAGAGCCAGTGACTCCAATTCCTGGTGCAAGGGCACACAGGGACCCTGATTCTCAAGGCAAGGGCGCGCAAAGCAACAGAGACTCTGATACTGGATTCTGGGGAACTCTGACTCCTGGCGCATGCTAGGGGGCTCTGGTTTTCAACACGCTTCAGGGGGGTCTCTGTTTCAGCACGGTGCAGGCAGGGTCCCTGATTCTAAAGGCACGCACGAGGCCACATTGAGTGCTGACAACACTGACTCTGAGCGAGCCTGGTTCCCACCAACCCACAACAACTACACATCTTAGTGTCAGAGCTCTTCAATGACACTAGGGTGGTGGGAGGCTCCCACTGCACATGGCCCAGGCCCACGCAACTCGACGTTTGAACCATCGGGAGATAATCAGAATGAAGAGACGAAAGAACACCCAGAGGAAAGACAATGAGGAGTCACCAAGAAAGGACATTAATGAAGTTGAAGCATGCAACATGACAGAAAAAGAATTCAGAATATTGGTTGTACAATTCACTCAACGGATGGATGAGAAAATCAACAACCTATGCAAGAATCAGGAAGAAATGAAAAGTGATATAGCTACAATCAAAAACACCATGGAAAGTTTCAACAGCAGACTAGAAGAAGCAGAGGACCGAATTAGTGAATTAGAAGTTAAGGCATAGAAACAAGCTCAATCTGAACAGCAACTGGAGAAAAAATTTAAAAAGCAGGAGGAGAGCCAAACGGAGCTTCAGGACAACAGGAAACGAAGTAACATACGCATAATAGGGCTGCAAGAAGGACAAGAAGAGCAGCAAGGATTAGAAAACCTATTTGAAGAAATAATGTCAGAAAACTTCCAAGATATGGGGAAGGAAAAAGTTACACAAGTACAGAGAGTCCCAGGCAAGATGAACCCCAAAAGACCAACACCAAGACACATCATAATAACGATGGCAAGTGTACAAGACAAAGACAGAATCTTAAAGGCTGCAAGAGAGAAACAGAGAGTTACCTACAAAGGATCCCCCATCAGATTATCAAATGATTTCTCAACAGAAACACATCAGGCCAGAAAAGAATGGACAGAAATTTACAAAGTGATGCAAAGCAAAGGACTGAATCCAAGAATACTCTATCCAGCAAGGCTATCATTCAAAATTGAAGGGGAAATAAGAAGCTTCGCAGACAAAAAAAGGCAAAGGGAGTTTATCACCACCAAGCCAGCAATGCAAGAAATGCTAAAGGGACTGGTGTAAAAAGAAGAACTAAAAAACCCAGAAAGAAAACAGCCACAAAAAAAAAAAATAGAAATGGCTACAACAAGTACCTTTCAATAATAACTTTAAACGTAAATGGACTAAATGGTCCAATCAAAAGACATCGAATGGCTGAATGGATAAAAAAACATGACCCATATATTTGCTGTCTACAAGAGACCCACCTCATTAGAAGGGACTCACACAGACTGAAAGTGAAGGGATGGAAAAATATCTTTCAGGCAAATGGAAATGAAAAAAAAGCTGGGGTAGCAATACTTATATCAGACAAAATAGACCTCAAAGTGAAGGCCATAACAAGAGATAAGGAAGGCCACTTCATAATACTAAAGGGATCAATACAACAAGAGGATATAACCCTGATAAACATATATGCACCCAATGCAGGAGCACCCACAACATAAGAAAACTCCTGGAAGTTATCAGGGGAGAGATCGACAACAATACAATCATAGTAGGGGACTTTAATACACCACTGACATCACTGGATAAATCCGCTAGACAAAAACTCAGCAAAGAAACAGCAATCCTAAATGACTCACTAGATCAGATGGACTTAATTGACATCTTAAGAACACTTCACCCCAAAGCCACAAAATATACGTTCTTCTCAAGTGCTCATGGGACATCTTCAAAAATAGACCACATATTGGGTCACAAACAAAGTCTCCCCAAATTCAAGAAGATTGAAATCATAAAAAGCATCTTCTCAGACCACAAGGCCATAATATTAGAAATAAACTACAATAAAAACAACCCCAAATACTCAAACACTTGGAAGCTGAATAGCACGTTATTAAATATTGATTGGGTTACCAATGAGATCAAAGAAGAAATTAAAAACATCCTGGAAACTAATGACAATGAAAACACAACAATCCAAAATTTTGGGAAGCAATGAAAGCAGTCCTGAGAGGGAAGTTTATAGCTCTACAAGCCTATCTCAACAAACAAGAAAAAATGGTAGTAAATCATCTAAATCTACAGCTCAAAGAATTAGAAAGAGAGCAACAAGAAAAGCCCAGGGTGAGCAGAAGGAAGGAGATAATAAAGATTAGAGCAGAAATAAATGACATAGAGACCAAAAAAACAATACAGAAAATCAATGAAACCAAGAGCTGGTTCTTTGAAAGGATAAACAAGTTTGACAAACCTCTAGCCAGACTCACCAAGAAGCAAAGAGAGAGGACCCAAATAAACAAAATCAGAAACGATAGAGGTTAAATAACAACAGATCCCACAGAAATACAAATGATTGTTAAAAAATATTATGAACAGCTCTACTCCAACAAACTAGACAACCTGGAGGAAATGGACATATTCCTAGAAAAATAGAACATTCCAAAACTTAATCAGGAAGAATCTAAAAATCTCAATAGGTCAATAACTATGGAAGAAATTGAAGCAGTCATCAAAAAGCTTCCAGCAAACAAAAGCCCAGGACCAGACGGCTTCACAGGGGAGTTTTACCAAACATTCAAGGAAGAACTAAAACCTATCCTCCTCAGACTACTACAAAAAATCCAAGAGGAAGGAACACTTCCAAGCTCATTCTATGAATCCAGCATCACCGTAATACCAAAACCAGGTAAAGACAACACAATGAAAGAGAATTACAGGCCAATATCCCTCATGAATATAGATGCCAAAATCCTCAACAAAATCTTAGCAAATCGGATCCAGCAGTACATCAGAAAGATCATACACCATGACCAAGTAGGATTTATCTCAGGGATGCAGGATGGTACAATATCCGCAAATCAATAAACGTGATACATCACATAAACAAATTGAAAGAAAAAAAAACACATAGTCATATCAATTGATGCAGAAAAAGCATTTGACAAAATTTGACACCCACTTTTGATAAAAAATCTTAGCAAGGTGGGAATTGAAGGATCATACCTCAACATAATAAAAGCCATATATGACAAACCCACAGCCACCATCATACTCAATGGACAAAAACTAACACCATTTTCCCTAAGAAAAGGAACAAGAGAGGGATGCCCACTCTCACCACTCCTGTTCGACATAGTACTGGAAGTATTAGCCATTGCAATTAGACAAGAAGAAGAAATAAAAGGCATCCAAATTGGAAAAGAAGAAGTAAAACTGTCCTTATTTGCAGATGGCATGTTATTATACTCCATCAATAAACTATTAGACTTAATAAAAGAATTCAGCAATGTAGCAGGATACAAAATTAACGCCAAGAAATCTATGGCATTTCTATACACCAATAGTGAACTTTCAGAAAGAGAGACTGAAAAAGCAATCCCATTTACCATCGCACCAAAAGAATTAAGCTACCTAGGAATAAACTTAACTAAAGAGGTAAAAGACCTCTTCTCAGAAAACTACTGGACGTTGAAAAAAGAGATAGAGGAAGACATAAAGAGATGGAAGAACATACCATGTTCTTGGATTGGTAGAATCAACATCATTAACATGTCCATACTGCCCAAAGCAATCTATAAATTCAACGCACTTCCCATTAAAATACCAATGGCATATTTCACAGACCTAGAATGAACTCTCCAAAAATTCATCTGGAATAAAAAACGACCCCGAATAGCTGCAGTGATCCTGAGAAAGAACAAAGTAGGTGGGATCTCAATACCAGATATCAAGCTGTATTACAAAGCCACTGTTCTCAAAACTGCCTGGTACTGGCACAAGAACAGACATATAGATCAATGGAATAGAATAGAGAGCCCAGAAATCAGTCCCAACCAATACGCTCAATTAATATTTGACGAAGGAGGGAAGAACATACAATGGAGTCAAGATAGTCTCTTCAACAAATGGTGTTGGGAAAATTGGACAGATACATGAGAGAAATTAAACTGGACCACCAACTTACACCATACACAAAAATAAACTCAAAATGGATAAAGGACTTAAATATACAACGGGCAACCATACAAATACTAGAAGAATCCCAAGGCAATAAAATCTCAGACATATGCCGAAGCAATTTCTTCACTGATACAGCTCCTAGGGCATTGGAAAATAAAGAGAAAATAAACAAATGGGACTACATCAAAATAAAAAGCTTCTGCACAACAAAAGAAACCATCAACAAAACAACAAGAAAACCCACTGTGTGGGAAAACATATTTGCCAATGTCATATCTGATAAGGGCCTAATCTCCAAAATGTATAGGGAATTCATACAACTTAACACAAGGAAGATAAACAATCCAATCAAAAAATGGGCAAAGGATCTAAATAGACACCTTTCAAAAGAGGACATTCAGAAAGCCAAGAAGCATATGAAAACATGCTCAAAGTCACTAATCATCGGAGAGATGCAAATCAAAACAACAATGAGGTACCATCTCACACCTGTCAGACTGGCTATCATCAACAAATCAACAAACAACAAGTGCTGGAGGGGATGTGGAGAAAAAGGAACACTTGTGCACTGCTGGTGGGAATGCAGACTGGTGCAGCCACTATGGAAGACAGTATGGATTTTCCTCAAAAAACTGCAAATGGAACTCCCATTTGACAATGTGATCCCACTTCTAGGAATATATCCCAGGAAACCAGAAACACCAATCAGAAAGGATATATGCACCCTTATGTTCATAGCAGCACAATTCACCATAGCTAAGATCTGGAAACAGCCTAAGTGCCCATCTGTAGATGAATGGATTAGAAAACTGTGGTACATCTACACGATGGAATACTATGCTGCTGTAAAAAAGAAGGGACTCTTACCATTTGCAACAGCATGGATGGAACTGGAGAGCATTATGCTAAGTGAAATAAGCCAGTCAATGAAGGAAAAATACCACATGATCTCACTCATTTCTGGATAATAAAGACCATTATAAACTTATGAACAAAAATAGATACAGAGGCAGAGCTGCCTCGAACAGACTGTCAAACTACAGCAGGAAGGCCGGGGAGGGTGGGAGGGCAGGAGGGGGGTGGGTAAGAGATCAACCAAAGGACTTGTATGCATGCACATGAGCATAACCAATGGATATAAACACTGGGGGGTAGGGGAGGCCAGGGGATTGTCAAGGGCGGGGGAAAAAAAGTAGACATATGTAATACTCTTTGTAATACTTTAAACAATATTAAAGAAAAAAAATCTAAATAATTCCATTAAGCAACAGCATCTAATTGATATTATTGAACACCTCCCCCATCAAGAACAATGGAATTCACATTTTTATTAAGTACCCATGGAACATTTGCCAAGATAGATGATATCTTGGGTTATAAAACAAACTTCAACATATTGAAAAATAATTGAGTATATAAAAATATATTCTCTGATCATAACAGAATCAACTAGAAACCAATAATGGAAAAAAAGAAGAAAATCAGTAAACAAATACCATGCTTCTAAATATTCCAGGGTCTCAGTTGTCTGAAAGGAAATTTTATAAACACAAAGAACTGAGTGAACATTAGAATACAACATATTAAAACATATAGGTTATAGAGAAAACAGTATTGAGAAAGAAACTATACCATTAAATGCTTATCTGAGAAAAGAAGGGCTCAAATTAATCAGCTAAATACCTACCTTTAAAAAGTAGACACAAGCCTGGCCGGCGTGGCTCAGTGGTTGACCATCGAACTATGAACCTGGAGGTCACGGGTTCGATTCCTGGTCAGGGGATATGCCCGGGTTGCAGGCTCTATCCCCAGTATAGGGTATGCAGGAGGCAGCCAATCAATGATTCTCTCTCTTCATTGATATTTCTATCTCTCTCTCCCTCTCCCTTCCTGTCTGAAATCAATAAAAAATAAAAATATTTTAAAAAACCCTAGAAACAAAAAGGCAAAAACACCAAAAGCAAGAAGAAGGAAGAAAGTAATAAAGACAAGAATAATGATCAGTGAAATTTAAAATAGGAAAACAAAACAAAACAAAAATACCCAAAAGACTGTTTTCCAAAAATATCAACAAAATTGAGAAGCCTCTAAAAAATAGAGAGAACAAATCACTCATACCGAGAATGAAACAAAGAATATTACTGGAGATACTGCAAGTATTAAATGAAATGTAAGATAATACTACATACATCTTTAGTAAAAATAGTCCAATTCCTTAAAAATTAAAAGCCAACCAAATTCAACTACAATCAAATAAGGCATCTGAGCAGGCTAATAAACATTAAAGGACTTGAATTCATTGTTAAAAATCTCCTGAAAAAGAAGTCTCCAGGGCATCCAAGATGGGTGCCGATGGGACTGCAGGCTGAAAGATAGTGTGAGAGTGAGAGAACAAAACGAGAGTGCGTGGACGTGCAGGGAAAGTCAATATTTGTGGGTGAGTGACAGCTATATTCCAAGGGACAGTTGGGGACTGGAAGACCCCCCCCCCCCCAACCAGGCAGCCTCTACTGTAGCTAAAATCTCTCCCAGAGTGGCTGGCTCTGCCACAGAGGCCGCACCATCTTGAAGAGGAGATGGCTGTGAATGGGGGACTGACTGTGATAAGAACCCCAGCCATACCTTCAACCAGGGAGATCTCGGATACTTCCCAGGACCTTACAACCACAACGCTCAGGGACCAGTTACCTCAGCCGCAAATCCACAAATGTTGGAACTCCAACCTCCCCAACCACGAGCACCTGGGAGGTCTGCTTAGGGGGAGATACAGCGGCACAAATTTGCAGATGAGCCTTGCACTTTCTCACAGAGCAGAAGGAACAGCTAAATCAAAGAGCACCCCCCTGAAACTGGCGAATTAAACACAGCTGGCAATCCGCAGGGAAAGGTCAGATATTGCATAGGGAAAGGTGAGATTTGGGATCCGGGCTGGAGGGAGAAATGCACACTGTGGAAACTAGAGCCTCAGAGGAAGACTGCCCCCCCACCCCCCAAAAAAATCCACGGCCATTTGGATCAGTGTAGCTCTCCAATGTGGAAAGGGGGTCCACAGGGCTGCTGGCAGAAGGGGATTCTAGATATTAACCCAGAGCTGGGCTGGGCCCAGAAAGGCAGCCTGAAGTTCTGTACTGGCTGCACAGAGCCAGGGTAGAAAGACCTTTTAGTCCCAGATATTAAGACAGAAACACTGCCACCCAGGGGCTGTATCATAAATTGACTCGTGTAAATACAACCAAAGGCACGCTGAGAACCAAAGAGAGCAGAGAGTTCCTGCCAACTTAAAAACAATGTTGTGGCTTATGACACAGAGGAGCAGTGGTTCACAGGGAACTTCAATATTGGGCTGACTACCTGAAAGGAAACACATGTATCAAGCAGAACAGTGAAGGAAGTGAACAACCTTCACTACTTCACATTTTTATTTATTTATTTTATTTATTTTTTTTTTTTAATACATTTTTTTTTATTGATTTTTTAACAGAGAGGAGGGGAGAGAGATAGAGAGTTAGAAACATCAATGAGAGAGAAACATAGATCAGCTGCCTCCTGCACACTCCCCACTGGGGATGTGCCCACAACCAAGGTACATGGCCTTGACCGGAATCGAACCTGGGACCCTTGAGCCCGCAGGCCGACGCTCTATCCACCGAGCCAAACCGGTTACGGCCACATTTTTATTTTTTATTTTTTACTTAAGAAACTATTTTTTTCTCTCACTTGATTTTACCTTGTTTTTTTATTATATTTTTATTTTTAACTATTAGTGTTAATACTATTATTTCACCCTTTTTATGAAGTTTTATTTTATGTTATTTTTTCTTTATTTTATTTTGGGATTAGTGTTATACATTCTATTTTATTTTCCCTTTAGCATTATTTTACTCTATCTCAATTTTTACTTTATGCCAACAATTTCTACCTCACTTTCCCCCTTTTTTGTCCTGTTTCTCTTACCCTTTTCCTGCTTTAGTTTTTCTCTACAATTTCTTTTTACTCCATGTTAAAAATTGATCTTACTCATATATCTAATTTTCTCTCCCCTGCTCCAAGCATATACATACTTCTCTCTTCTCTTTCTTCACTATCCTAATTCTTTTTTTAGCCTTTTTCTTTCTTTCTGTCTTGTGTTGTTTGTTTGATTATGGCTTAATTTTTTATTTTGTTTTGTTTTTTGCTTCTGTTTTTCCTTTTCTCACTTGTTCTTTTCTTCTACTAATAGCTCAACTAATTCCAATCACAAACTCAGGCCTATCTACTCTCTATTCTCCTTTTCCAATAGTAAATATATATATATTATTTTATATGTATATATTATTAAATATATTTTTTTCTTTTTTGGTTTTTGCTTTTCTTCTTATACACTTATTCCTTTCTACCTCCTCTATACTGAATTTTGGCTATTTCTCCATTCATTCAATTCCTTGACCTTACTTTCTGGAAATAAATGCTGCTTCCTCATATTCATCTAAGTGTTTTTTTGTTTAGAGGTTTCTTGTTTGCATTTCTTAGATTATTTGTTGTTTATAGTTTGCATTCATCTCTGGGTGCTCATTGTTTTCATTTTTTTTTTGATTAGTTGTTGTTTTATTGAAGTTTTATACTTTAGTTCCCCTTCTTTTTTTACTCTTCTTTTTTCTTCTCTTTCTTTCTCTCTTAGATTTTTTTCCATTTCTTGATATCATTTTTGCACTCTTCCCTATTCCTTAATTCTCTTTTCTCTGGTGTTCATTTTTATTGGGGGTATTAGTATTGTGAAAACATTTGTGTTTGGTGCCCTCTGCATTGTGTCTTGTGATGTATTTTGTGCCTTTAAGTCAGCGCAGGAGAGAGAGGGCTACATAACCAGAAATTCTGAGAGCAGTGATCATGGAGAGACAGAGAGCTGGCATATTAAAGAAAAGGAGGAATCGCCGAAACCGGTTTGGCTCAGTGGATAGAGCGTCGGCCTGCGGACTGAAAGGTCCCGGGTTCGATTCCGGTCAAGGGCATGTACCTGGGTTGCGGGCACATCCCCAGTAGGAGATGTGCAGGAGGCAGCTGATCGATGTTCCTCTCTCATCGATGTTTCTAACTCTCTATCTCTCTCCCTTTCTCTCTGTAAAAAATCAATAAAATATATTTAAAAAAAAAAAAAAAGAAAAGGAGGAATCACCAGAAAAGGAAGTAAATGAAATAGAGGTGAGCAATATAACAGAGAAAGAATTCAGAGCAATGGTCATAAGGTCACTGAAAAGCACGGAACACAAATTCAAAAATATGTGTAAGAACCAAGAGGAAATGAAGAAGAACCAAGAATAAATGAAAAAAGATATTGCTGCAATAAAGAGCTAAATAGAAAGCATCAACGGTAGACTAGAAGCAGAGGACCACATCAGTGAGCTAGAAGACAAGGTAGGAAAAAATACCCAAGCAGAGCAGCATCTAGAAAAAAAAAACTTAAAAAACAGTAGGAGAGCCTAAGGGAACTTTGGGACAACACGAAATAAAACAACATCCATATAATAAGGGTGCCAGAAGGAGAGGGATCTGAGCAAGGAATAGAAAACCTGTTTGAAGAAATAATGACAGAAAACTTATCTATAGAGAAGAAAAAACTCACACAAGTCAAAGAAGCTCACAGAGTCCCAAACAAGATGAACCCCAAAAGATCAAAACCAAGACACATTATAATTAAATTGGCAAACACAAATGACAAATTAAGAATCTTAAAGGCTGCCAGAAAGAGAAAGAAAGTTATCTACAAAGGATGTCCCATCACACTATCAATTGATTGCTCAACATTAACATATTAGGCCAGAAGGAAATGGAATGAAATTTACAAGGATATGCAAAGCAAGGGTCTGAATCCATGAATACTGTACTCAGCAAGGCTATCAATCAAAATTGAGGGTGAAATCAGGAGTTTCACAGACAGAAAAGGACAAAGGGAGTTTATTATCACCAAACCAGCAATGAAAAAAATGCTAAAGGGTCTGCTGTAAAAATAAGAAATAAGAAAGGAAGAAGGAAAACAAGCATAAAGAATAAAAATGGCGACAAACAAGTACCTATCAATAATAACTTTAAATGTAATTGGATTAAATGTCCCAATCAAAAGACACAGGGTAGCTGAGTGGATAAGAAAACATGACCCATATATCTTCTGGCTACAGAAAGCCCACCTCAGAACAAAGGACTCACACAGACTTATGATGAAGGGATGGAAAAAGGTTATTCAGGCTAATAGAAAAAAAAAAAAAGCTGGGGTAGCAATATCCCATATCTGTCAAATTAGACTGCAAAGTGAAGGCCATAACAAGAGATAAGGAAGGCCACTTCATAATAATACAGGGAGCAATTCGACAAGAAGTTATAACTCTGGTAAACATATATGTACCCAATAAAGGAGTAAACGAATACATAAAAACACTTTTGGTGGATATCATGGGAGAGATTGACAGCCATACATTCATAGTAGGGGACTTTAATACCCACTAACACCACTGGAAAAATTCTCTAAACAAAAAATCAGGAAAGAAACATCAATGCTAAATGACTCACTAGATCACATGGAATTAATTGACATCTTCAGAACATTCCACCCCAAAGCCACAGAATATATATTCTTCTCAAGTGCACATGGGTCATTTTTAAAGATAGGCCACATATTGGGGCGCATGAAAAGTCTCTTCAAATTCAAGAAGATAGAAATCATATCAAGCTTCTTCTCAGATCACAATGGCATACAACTAGAAATAAAATACAATAAAAAATTAAAGAATAAAACAATTGGAGGCTAAATAGCATGTTATTAAACAATGATTGCAGGAGAAGGGAAGATGGCGGCGATGTAGGCAGACATGTACCAGGTCGTGTCCCGGAGCGGGTGGAGTGAGCAGCTGAAACTAATAGCATCCACCCCGAGTTGGCGAAGTTGCTCAGCTGGTGAGACGGTTTGAAGCTGGGAAGAGCAGAACTCCCCTGGAAAGGTAAAAAAAAACAGGGTTTTGGGCAGGAAAGTTTGCCAGACCTCTGAGCCCAGAGAGTCTGAGGGAGACCGCATGGCAGACAGCCGCGTCACTTAGGACAGGCACAGCCCCTGACGGGGGAAAGGAGAACCACGGGATTCCTGGCACCGCCAGGGGAATTGAGAGCTGGGTTCTGTGATCACAGAGGACTGAGCCTAAAGGGGGCAGCCTGAAGAGCTGACCAGACCATGCAGTCCCGGTAAGAGAAGAAGCTTACAGAAACCGAGCCTTCCCCGTTTCCGCGGCCAGCGTTTGTTTGTTTATTTTCACTGAATCCTGTTCACAGGACATTTCGGATACAGACACTCACCTGTGCTGAAGTGAGGGAGAGTGTGCGGAGGAGTGGAATCTGGGGAGAGACTGAAGAGAGAAGGGGGGCCGGGAGAGGTGGCAGTGAATTGAGTGCTGAGACACCCCTGAGCCCAGGTCTGGGGCAGACATTCTCTAAGGAGAGTGAGACTCCTCCCCACAGCCCCCAGACAAGGAGCACAGCCACACCCAGATTCCACCCTGTAGGAGATCAAGGATTTAAATAACCTGATCAGTCCCTGGGAGTTAACAGGGTCTGGCCTATAGAGGGATTTTCAATGCCAGCAACAACACAGCGCCGGTAACTAACTATTACACAGCCAGCTCTGGGCAGTGAACTTCCACTGGACAGAGAGGCCCTATAGCCTCAGAGGCCAACCCCAGAATACTGCCACCCAGAGGCTGACCCACAAACTGACTCTTTGCTAAACACAAAATAAGGCAGTCTGGGAAACAAATGCTGCCTGCTTTAAAATAAGGACTGTGGTTTACAACAGAGAGGAACAGTGTATCGCAGGGAAACCCAACACTCTCCTGAATACCTAGCAGGTCTAAGGCGAGCCACACTGAAGAATAGAAGAACCGAAGGACCTTCACTACTGCAATTTTTTTTTCTTTTTTCACCTTTTAACTAGGAAACCAAGTTTTTTTCTTCTTCTTTTTTTTCTTTTCTTTTTTTTTCTTCTTTTTCCATCACCAAATTTTACCCTTTTAATTACTACCTTGTTATTTTTAACCAGTATTATTACTGCTACCATTTTACCATTTTTTAAAGTGCCATTTTATTTTCTCTTTATTTTATTTGGGGATTAGTGTTCTCCATTCTATTTTCATCATTATATTATTGGTTGTTTCTAGTTTGCATTCATCTCCAGGGAGCTGTTGCTGGAATATGTTGGGATTAATGGCTGTTCTATAGGAGTATTCTCCTCATATTAAAAGTCTCTTCCCCTCGTCCACTTCATTCTCTCCTTTCGCTCTTTTTTTTTCTTTTTTCTCTTTTTCTTTTCTTTTCTTTTCTTTTCTTTTCTTTTCTTTTCTCGCTTTTATTTTCCCCCCTCCTTTTTCCCAATGTCATTTTTGTACTCCTTTTTTTGGTCCCTACTTTTCTTTTCTTTTTTCTCTTTTATCTTTTTCCCTTCCTTCCTCCTTATCCCCTAATTCTCTTAATTCGGGTGGTCACCTTTATTTGGGGTTATTAATATCGTGAATATATTTGTGTATACTGCCTGGTACGTGGTGCCTTGTTGTGTTGTATTTTGCGCCTTAAAATCAATGCAGCAGATCGAAGCTACAGCAACCTCCAGAGCACCACACCCTCTGCTGAGGAACAGCAGCTGTACGTGAAACCTCGCCCCACCAGCCAGAAGAGCCACCACAGCTGTGAACAGCACCCACCAGAGGAGCTGCTGCCAACTGAAGAGCAGCTGCTACCACAACCACCCGAAGAGCAACCACAGACAAAGGAGTCACTGCCACCAAGGGAGCAACCACTGAACGACTCAACGTCTAGATATGTCAGTGAGATCTAACATGGGTAGACAAAGAAATCCCCAAAGGAAAGAGAAGGAGGACTCTCCAGAAAAGCAGCTAAGTAATACAGAGGCATGCAACATGACAGAAAAAGAATTCAGAATAAGGGTCCTAGAGTGCATAAACTGGATGGAAGAAAAAATCGATAACCTCTGCAAGAAGCAAGAAGAAACAGATGAAAAAATCGATAACATATGGAAGAAGCTAGAAGAAACAGATGAAAAAATCAACAACTTAAGTAAGACCCAAGAAGAAATGAAGAGTGATATAGCTGCAATGAAAAACTCCATTGAAAGTATCAACAGTAGACTAGGAAAAGCGGAGGACCGAATTAGTGAATTAGAAGACAAGGAAGCAAAACACACCCAAAATGTACTGCAATTGGAGAAAAAAAAATTAAAAGACAGGAGGCGAGCCTAAGGGAGCTTTGGGATAACATGAAATGAAACAACATACGAGACATAGGGGTACCAGAACAACAGAAGGATGAACAAGGATTAGAAAACCTATTAGAAGAAATAATATCAGAAAACTTCCCTGAGGTGGGGAAGAAAAAAGTCACACAAGCCCAGAGAATCCCAAACAAGGTGAACCCGAAAAGACCCACACCAAGACACATCATAATTACCATGACTAATGTTCAGGACAAAGAGAGAATCTTACAGGCTGCAAGAGAGAGACGGAAAGTTACATACAAGGGATCTCCCATTAGATTGTCAAATGATTTCTCAACAGAAACACATCAGGCCAGAAAAGAATGGACAGAAATTTACAAAGTGATGCAAAGCAAAGGACTGAATCCAAGAATACTCTATCCAGCAAGGCTATCATTCAAACTTGAAGGGGAAATAAGAAGCTTCACAGACAAAAAAAGGCTAAGGGAGTTTCTTGCCACCAAGCCAGCAATGCAAGGAATGCTAAGGGACTGGTATAAAAATAATAAAAAGCTCAGAAAGAAAACAGCCACACACAAAAAAGAAATGGCTACAAACAAGTACCTTTCAATAATAACTTTAAACGTAAACGGACTAAATGCTCCAAACAAAAGACATCGAATGGCTGAATAGATAAAAAAAAAAACATGACCCATACATCTGCTGTCTACAAGAAACCCACCTCATTAGAAGGGACTCACACAGACTGAAAGTGAAAGGATGGAAAAATATCTTTCAGGCAAATGGAAATGAAAAAAAAGCTGGGGTAGCAATACTTATATCAGACAAAATAGACCTCAAAGTGAAGGCCATAACAAGAGATAAGGAAGGCCACTTCATAATACTAAAGGGATCAATTCAACAAGAAGATATAACCCTGGTAAACATATATGCACCCAATGCAGGAGCACCCAAATTCATAAAAAAACTCCTGGAAGATATCAAAGGAGTGATCAACAACAATACAATCATAGTAGGGGACTTTAATACACCACTGACAACACTGGATAAGTCCTCTAGACAAACAATCAGCAAAGATACAGCAATCCTAAATGACTCACTAGATCAGATGGATTTAATTGATATCTTCAGAACACTTCACCCCAGTGCCACGGAATATACATTCTACTCAACTGCTCATGACACATATTCAAAAATAGACCATATATTGGGTCACAAGCAAAGTATCCCCAAATTCAAGAAGATTGCAATCATAAAAAGCGCCTTCGCAGACCACGATGGCATAATATTAGAAATAAACTACAATAAAAACAACCCAAAATACTCAAACACCTGGAAGCTGAATAGCATGCTATTAAATATTGATTGGGTTACCAATGATATCAAAGAAGAAATTAAAAACATCCTGGAAACTAATGATAATGAAAACACAACAATCCAAAACCTATGGGACATAATGAAAGCAGTCCTGAGAGGGAAGTTTATAGCTCTACAGGCTATCTCAAAAAACAAAAAAAAATGGTAGTAAATCAGCTAACTCTACAACTCAAAGAATTAGAAAGAGAGCAACAAGAAAACCCCAGAGTGAGCAGAAGGAAGGAGATAATAAAGATTAGAGCAGAAATAAATGACATAGAGACAAAAAAAACAATGCAGAAAATCAATGAAACCAAGAGCTGGTTCTTTGAAAGGATAAACAAGATTGACAAACCTCTAGCCAGACTCACCAAGAAGCAAAGAGAGAGGACCCAAATAAACAAAATCAGAAACGATAGAGGCGAAATAACAACAGACCCCACAGAAATTCAAATGATTGTTAAAAATACTATGGACAGCTCTCCTCCAACAAACTAGACAACCTGGAGGAAATGGACAAATTCCTAGAAAAATACAACATTCCCAAACTCAATCAGGAAGAATCTAAAAATCTCAACAGGCCAATAACTATGGAAGAAATTGAAGCAGTCATCAAAAAGCTTCCATCAAACAAAAGCCCAGGACCAGACGGCTTCACAGGGGAGATTTTCCAAACATTCAAGGAAGAACTAACACCTATCCCCCTCAGACTACTATAAAAAATTCAAGAGGAAGGAACACTTCCAAGCTCATTCTATGAATCCAGCATCACCGTAATACCAAAACCAGGTAAAGACAACACAATGAAAGAGAATTACAGGCCAATATCCCTCATGAACATAGATGCCAAAATCCTCAACAAAATCTTAGCAAATCGGATCCAGCAGTACATCAGAAAGATCATACACCATGACCAAGTAGGATTTATCCCAGGGATGCAAGGATGGTACAATATCCGCAAATCAATAAACGTGATACATCACATAAACAAATTGAAAGAAAAAAAACACATAGTCATATCAATTGATGCAGAAAAAGCATTTGACAAAATTCAACACCCATTTTTGATAAAAACTCTCAGCAAGGTGGGAGTAGAAGGATCGTACCTCAACATAATAAAAGCCATATATGAAGGGCCACAGCCAACATCATACTCAATGGACAAAAACTAACACCATTTCCCCTAAGAACAGGAACAAGACAGGGATGCCCCCTCTCACCACTCCTGTTCAACATAGTACTGGAAGTGTTATCCATTGCAATTCGGCAAGAAGAAGAAAAAAAAGGCATCCAAATTGGAAAAGAGGAAGTAAAACTGTCCTTATTTGCAGACGACATGATATTATACATACAAAACCCTAGAGACTCCATCTAAAAGCTACTAGACTTAATATATGAATTTGGCAATGTAGCAGGATACAAAATTAACCCCAAGAAATCTGAGGCATTTCTTTACACCAATAGTGAACTTTCAGAAAGAGAGATTATAAAAACAACCACGTTTACCATTGCACCAAAAAAATTAAGCTACCTAGGAATAAACTTAACTAAAGAGGTAAAAGACCTCTACTCAGAAAACTACAGGACGTTGAAAAAAGATATAGAGGAAGACATAAACAGATGGAAGAACATACCGTGTTCATGGATTGGTAGAGTCAACATCATTAAAATGTCCATACTACCCAAAGCAATCTATAACTTCAACGCACTTCCCATTAAAATACCAACGGCATACTTCAGAGATCTAGAACGAACTCTCCAAAAATTCATCTGTAATAAAAAAAGACCCCGAATAGCTGCAGCAATCCTGAAAAAGAACAAAGTAGGTGGGATCTCAATACCAGATATCAAGTTGTATTACAAAGCCACTGTTCTCAAAACTGCCTGGTACTGGCACAAGAATAGGCATATAGATCAATGGAATAGAATAGAGAGCCCAGAAATCAGCCCGAACCAATATGCTCAATTAATATTTGACAAAGGAGGCAAGAACATACAATGGAGCCAAGATAGTCTATTCAATAAATGGTGTTGGGAAAATTGGACAGATATATGCAAGAAAATGAAACTAGACCACCAACTTACACCATACACATAAATAAACTCAAAATGGATAAAGGACTTAAATGTACGACAGGAAACCATAAAAATTCTAGAAGAATCCAAAGGCAACCAAATCTCAGACATATGCCGAAGCAATTTCTTCACTGATACAGCTCCTAGGGCACTTGAAACTAAAGAGAAAAAGAACAAACGGGACTACATCAAAATAAAAAGCTTCTGCACAGCAAAAGAAACCATCAACAAAACAACGAGAAAACCCACTGTGTGGGAAAACATATTTGCCAATGTCATATCTGATAAGGGCCTAATCTCCAAAATTTATAGGGAACTCATACAACTTAACAAAAGGAAGATAAAGAATCCAATCAACAAATGGGCAAAGGACCTAAATAGACACCTTTCAAAAGAGGACATTTAGAAAGCCAAGAGACATATGAAAACATGCTCAAAGTCACTAATCATCCGAGAGATGTAAATCAAAACAACAATGAGGTACCATCTCACACCTGTCAGACTGGCTATCATCAACAAATCAACAAACGACAAGTGCTGGAGAGGATGTGGAGAAAAAGGAACACTTGTGCACTGCTGGTGGGAATGCAGACTGGTGCAGCCACTATGGAAGACAGTATGGAGTTTCCTCAAAAAACTAAAAATGGAACTCCCATTTGTCCCTGTGATCCCACTTCTATGAATATATCCCAAGAAACCAGAAACACCAATCAGAAAGGATATATGCACCCCTATGTTCATAGCAGCACAATTCACCATAGCTAAGATCTGGAAACAGCCTAAGTGCCCATCAGTACATGAATGGATTAGAAAACTGTGGTACATCTACAGGATGGAATACTATGCTGCTCTAAAAAGGAAGGAACTCTTACCTTTTGCAACGTCATGGATGGAACTGGAGAGCATTATGCTAAGTGAAATAAGCCAGTCAATGAAGGAAAAATACCACACGATCTCACTCATTCATGGATAATAGAGACCATTATAAACTTTTGAACAATAATAGATACAGAGGCAGAGCTGCCTCAAACAGATTGTCAAACTGCAGCAGGAAGGCCGGGGAGGGTTGGGGGGCAGGAGGTAGGGGGGTAAGAGATCAATTAAAGGACTTGTATGCATGCATATAAGCATAACCAATGGACATAAGACACTGGGGGATAGGGGAGGCTGGGGGACTGTCTAGGGCGGGGGGATAAAATGGACACATATGTAATATCCTTTGTAATCCTTTAAGCAATAAAAAAAAAAGAGTTCAAGATCTACTCCCAGAGGGACAGGACAAAGGGGGGGGGGAGACATTTATTGACATTTATCTTTTATTAACTAATATCAACCCAATAAATTTAATTAAAAATAAAGGTAAAAAAAAAAAACAAAAAACAAACAATGATTGCATTACCAAAGACATAAAAGAAGAAATAAAAAGCACCATGGCAACAAATGACAATGAAAACATAACAATACAAAATCTATGGGACACAGTGAAAGCAGTCTTGGGAGGGTAGCTCATAGCTCTACAAGCTTACTGCAAAAAAAGAGAAATGATGGTAATAAATTATCTCATCCTAAAACTCAAAGAGTTAGAAAGAGCAACAAGAGAAGCCCAGTGTAAGCAGAAGAAAGGAAAAATTAAAGATCAGAGTGTACATAAACTACATAGAGTCCAAAATAAGAATACAAAAGATCAACAAAAACAAGAACTGTTTTTTTGAAAGAATATACAAGATTGATGAACCTCTCTAGCCAGATTCACCAAGAAGAGGAGAGAGAGGACCCAAATAAACAAAATCAGAAATGAAAGAAGTGAAGTAACAACTGATTGCACAGAAATACAAATTATTTTGAAAAAATACTTTGGAGAACCAAGATGGCGGCATAGGTTAACGCCGGAGTTTGCTGCTTTGAACAACTACTTCAAAAGTGAAACCAAAAAACGGAAGGGACAGCACCCAGAACCACAGGAACGCCGGCTGAGTGGAAGTCCTACAACTAGGAGGAAAGAGAAACGCATACGGACACTCAGAGGAGGCCCAGTGCTGAAGTCAAATTCTGAGGTGCGGAGTGTGCGGAGTGGGCTGGCGGCGGAGGGCTCTGTTGGCGTTTTCAATCGGGAGGGAGTCGCAGATTCTGAGCTCCAGATCTGGGCGAGTCTTTAGGGACCCAGACTCAAATGGGAGAAACGGGACTGTCTGGCTTCGGTCAGAGCGAGTGCAGCTTTCTCTCTGAGCTTTGCAGCCGGTGCTGGGACTCAGAGAGGCAGAGCCCCTGGGGACAGGACTGAGAGCCGCCATAACTGCTCTCTCCGGCCCACCCTGTTGATCCTGTGCGACCCGCCCCGCCCAAGCCCTGCACAGAGGCTTTTGCCGGATAGCCTCAGGCAAAGGCTAGATTAGCACCTCCCTAGAGGACAGAAGTTCTCTCACTGCTGACACAGCTGATTCTCATAGCCACTTGGCCTGGAGGTCAAACCCTCCCTGGTATTAGCTACAACAATCAAGATTTAACTATAAGACTGCGAACAAAGACCACTAGGGGGTGCACCAAGGAAGCATAACAAAATGCGGAGACAAAGAAACAGGACAAAATTGTCAATGGAAGATATAGAGTTCAGAACCACACTTTTAAGGTCTCTCAAGAACTGTTTAGAAGCCGCCGATAAACTTAATGAGATCTACAAGAAAACTAATGAGACCCTCGATCTTATATTGGGGAACCAACTAGAAATTAAGCATACACGGACTGAAATAACGAATATTATACAGACTCCCGACAGCAGACCAGAGGAGCGCAAGAATCAAGTCAATGATTTGAAATGCGAGGAAGCAAAAAACACCCAACAGGAAAAGCAAAATGAAAAAAGAATCCAAAAATGCGAGGATAGTGTAAGGAGCCTCTGGGACAGCTTCAAGCGTACCAACATCAGAATTATAGGGGTGCCAGAAGATGAGAGAGAGCAAGATATTGAAAACCTATTTGAAGAAATAATGACAGAAAACTTCCCCCAGCTGGTGAAAGAAATGGACTTACAGGTCCAAGAAGCGCGGAGAACCCCAAACAAAAGGAATCCAAAGAGGACCACACCAAGACACATCATAATTAAAATGCCAAGAGCAAAAGATAAAGAGAGAATCTTAAAAACAGCAAGAGAAAGAAACTCAGTTACCTACAAGGGAATACCCATACGACTGTCAGCTGATTTCTCAACAGAAACTTTGCAGGCCAGAAGGGAGTGGCAAGAAATATTCAAGGTGATGAATACCAAGAACCTACAACCAAGATTACTTTATCCAGCAAAGCTATCATTCAGAATTGAAGGTCAGATAAAGAGCTTCACAGATAAAGAAAAGCTAAAGGAGTTCACCACCACCAAACCAGGATTATATGAAATGCTGAAAGGTATCCTTTAAGAAGAGGAAGAGGAAGAAAAAGGTAAAGATACAAATTATGAACAACAAATATGCATCTATCAACAAGTGAATCTAAGAATCAAGTGAATAAATAATCTGATGAACAGAATGAACTGGTGATTATAATAGAATCAGGGACATAGAAAGGGAATGGACTGACTATTCCTGGGGGGGAAAGGGGTGTGGGAGATGTGGGAAGAGACTGGACAAAAATTGTGCACCTATGGATGAGGACAGTGGGTGGGGAGTGAGGGTGGAGGGTGGTGAGGGAACTGGGAGGAGGGGAGTTATGGGGGGAAAAAAAAGAGGAACAAATGTAATAATCTGAACAATAAAGATTTAATTAAAAAAAAAAGAAAAAGAAAAAATACTATGAACAACTCTATTCCAAAAAACGGACAACCTAGATGAAAGGGACATATTCTTGGAAAAATACATGTTTCTAAGTCTCAAGCAAGAAGAATTTAAAAACCTGAATAGGGTGATAACTACCGAAGAAATCGAAGTAGCGATAAAAAATCTTTCAGCAAACAAAAGCCCTGCTCCGGACAGCTTTACAGGGGAGTTTTACCAAGCATTCAAAGAAGAATTAAAACATATCTCCCTCAGACTATTCCAAAAATTCAAGAGGAATGCACACATCCAAGCTCTTTCTATGAAGGTAGCATTACCCTAATTCCAAAACCAGATAAAGACACCACAAAAGATAACTAGAGGCCAATATCCTTGATGAACATAGATGCTAAAATAATCAACAATATTTTATGAAATCGGATTCAGCATTGCATTAGAAAGATCATACACCATGACCAAATGGGATTTATTCGAGGGATGCAAGGATGGTACAATATCCGCAAATCAATAAATGTGATACATCACATAAACAGAGAGACAAAAATCACATAATCATATCAATCGATGCAGAAAAAGCATTTGACATAATCCAATGCCCTTTCTTGATAAAAGCTCTCAGCAAAGAGGAAATAGAAAGATCATACCTCAACATAATACAAGCCTTATATAACAAACCTATAGCCAGCATCATACTCAATGGGCAAAAACTAAACTCATTTCCCCTAAGAATGGGAACAAGACAGGGATGTCCACTTTCACCACTCCAGTTCGATATAGTACTGGAAGTGCTAGCCATAGCAATCAGACAAGATGAAGAAATAAAAAGCATCCAAATTGAAAAAATAAGTAAAATTATCCTTATTCACAGATGACATGATACTATAAAAAGAAAACCCCAAAGGCTCCATCAAAAAACTTCTAGACCTAATAAATGAATTTGGCAATGTAGCAGGATACAAAATTAACACCCAGAAATGTATGGCCTTTTTATACACTAATAATGAACTCACAGAAACAGAAATGAAGAAAAAAAAATTCCATTTACCATCGCACCAAAAAAAAAAATAAATAAATATAGCTAAGAATAAACTTAACTAAGGACATAAAAGACCTGTACTCAGAATACTATAGGACATTGACAAAAGATATAGAGGAATACATAAAGAAATGGAAGAACATACCATGTTCATGGATTGGTAGACTCAATATCATTAAAATGTCCATATTACCTAAAGCAATCTACAGATTCAATGCAATTCCTATTAAAATACTAACTGCATATTTCAAAGAATTAGAAAAAACTCTTCAAAAATTCATCTGGAATAAAAAAGACACTGAATAGCCACAGAAATCTAGAGAAAGAACAAAGTTGTAGGAATCACAACACCAGATATCAAACTATATTACCAAGCCACGGTTCTCAAAACTGCATGGTACTGGCACAAGAACAGATATATAGACCAATGGAACATAACAGAGAACCCAGAAATCAACCCAAGCCATTATGCTCAATTAATATTTGTCAAAGGAGGGAAGTGCATACAATGGAGTCAAGACAGTCTCTTCAATAAGCGATGCTGGGAAATTTGGTCAGATAAGTGCAAAAATATGAAACAACAATTGGGACTACATCAAAATAAAAGGCTTTTGCACAGCAAAAGAAACCATAAACAAAACAACAAGAAGCCCACTGCATGGGAGAACATATTTGCCAATGATATTTCTAATAAGGATTTAATCTCCATAATTTACAGAGAACTATACAACTTAACAAAGGAAGGTAAATTACCTAATCAAAAAATGGGCAAAGGATCTAAATAGACACTTTTCATATAGAAACCCAGAGACATATGAAAACATGCTCAAAGTCACTAATCATCCAAGAGATGCAAATCAAAACAACAAAGAGATACCATTTCAGACCTGTCAGAATGGCTATCATCAACAAATCAACAAATGACAAGTGCTGTTGTGAATGAGGAGTAAAAGGAACCCTCCTGCACTGCTGGTGGTAATGCAGACTGGGACAGCCACTGTGGAGAACAGTATGGAATTTCCTCAAAAAGTTAAAAATGAAACTTCCATTTGACCCAGTAATCCCACTTCTAGGACTATATCCCAAGAAAGCCAAAACACCAATCAGAAAGGATATATGCATTCCCTATGTTCATAGCAGCACAATTTACAATAGCTAAGAATTGTAAACAGCCTAAGTGCCCATCAGCAGATGAGTGAATTAAAATACTGTGGTATATCTACACAATGGAATATTATGCTGCTATAAAAAAAAAGGAACTTTTACCATTTGCAACAGCATGGATGGAACTGGAGAGCATTATGCTAAGCAAAATAAGTCAGTCAGAGAAAGATAAATATCACATGATCTCACTCATATTTGAGATTTAATGATCAACATAATTTGATGAAAAGAATAGATCCTGAGAGAAATGGTAGGGCGGGGAGGTGGGGGGGGGGGGCCTAGACTAGAGAGCAACCAAAGGATTTGTATGCACGCATATTAGCATATCCAATGGACACAGGCACTGAAGCAGTGGGGGTTTTCCTGGAGTGGGAATGGCTGGGGAAGGGGTTAATTATGGATAAAGAAGGCAAATGTAAATCTTTAAACAAAAAAAAAATTAAAAATAAATAATGCTTATACAAAAAAAAAAAAAAAAAAAAAAAAAGGACATCTCCACCACCAGGTAGATTCAATAAAGATTTCTACCAAGAACAATGAATACTAATTTGAATGGGTTAAACAGAGGACACTGCCTCAACTGTGTTTTTGTTTTGTGTGTTTTTTGTTTGTTTGTTTTTTATGAAGTTACCATTATCTTGATTCCACAACTAAGCAAAGACAGCAGAAAAATATAAAACTACAGACTAATATTTCTTGTGAACTTAGACTAATATATTCTCAAAAAATATTAGGCAATTATAAACTAGTGGCCCAGTGCACTAAATTTATGCACATTAAATGTGATTAATTAGAGGAAATATTTTAATATTGCTATTTGCTCTTTATAATAGAGGTATCAGAGATAAAAAATAGTAAAATATTTATGAATATCTTCCTCCCGTTAGAGTCTGGGGCACACTGAAGGACCCAGAGTCAAGTTTCCACCCACCCACAACGCCTCAAAATCGTGCGAGATCCAGACCCAACCAGCCCCATCCCCCTTGGGCAAGATCCAGACCCGGCTGGCCCCACCCTTGTCAAGCTCTTCTGGGCGGGGAGCATAGCCTTTGGTCCTCTGGAATGGCATCAGGCTCAGGGCCCTCGTCAAGCCCCACCTGGTGGGGGGTGTGGCCTGAGGTCCCCCATCAAACCCTTCCCGGTGAGGGGCATGGCCTGGGGTCCCCTGGCCTGCTGCTAGGGTGGGGGGCGCAGCCTCAGGTACCCTGCCTCAGTCAAGCTCCATGCATCCTCAGGTCCCTGCTGATAGCTCTTTAAGGCTCATTACAGGAACTAGGCCTCTGCTGTGGATGCAGCCATCTTGTCTTATAGAAACCTCGCCTCTGCTGTGGGCACTGCCATCTTTGTGATGGTGTGATAGTCAATTTGCATATTCCCTCTTTATTAGATAGGAAACTTCCAATCGTAAAATAAATAAGTCATGGGGATATAATGTCTCCTCAGACCTAAACACAGTTCAGGCCCATCCTCTGCTGAGTGAGACCAGACCTCCCAGCTTCCTGTTGAGTCCCTGGTCTCTGAGTCATAGGGTCACTTCCTCATGTTCCCCAGAATGCACTGCTCAGTAACCATCTATGCTAATAAAAGGGTAATATGCTAATTAGACCGGATGCCCCTCCTAACAAAGCCACAGTGGCAGGGACCGAGGCAGAGGTGGTTAGGGGCATCAGGATGGCAGGGGAGAGCAGTTAGGGGCGACCAGGCCACCAGGGGAGAGCAATTATGGGTGACTAGGCTTACAGGGGAGAGCAGTTAGGGGTGTCCAGGCCAGCAGGGAAGAGCAGTTAGGGGCCATCAGGCAGGCAAGCAGGTAAGTGGTTAGGAGCCAGCAATCCTGGATTGTGAGAGGGATGTCTGACTGCCAGTTTAGGCCTGATCCCACTAGGGCCTAAACCGGCAGTCGGAAATCCCCCGAGGGGTCCCAAATTGGAGAGAGTGCAGGCTGGGCTGAGGGATCTACTCCTTGCCCCATGCACAAATTTTGTGCACCGGGTCTCTAGTTAATAATATAAAATTGGAAAGTAAGGGTGCTTTTTAATTAAGTAAATATTACATTGTTTGCATACATATTTTAATTAGTCAAATGCAAGCATTTGTGGGAGGTGTGAAAATGTACCTCTCAGATTTTTAACTGCAGGACATAACTGCATCAAAGACTCAACTGCTGTGCTCTAAAGCCACACCTTCTATGAACTGCTGTCAGTTGATGATTAAGATTATTAAAGTACATGTGTATCAGGGAAAACTGAGACTCTTCACAAGGCAACTGCTCTGACAGGTATCTTTGCCTTGAGTACTCTGAATTGGCAATGATGGACATCCTTAGAAGTGTACTAAAATCTAAATCTCTACCACACAACTTTCCATCCTTTGCTCTCTCCTCTACAAGAATCAGGACTGCATTATGGCCAATGGCTCTCCCAAGCTCTCCGGGCTCCTTTTCTTCCTCCATGAATTTACCCTAGTAATTCATGCCTATGCTTGACAACATTTTGGCTTCTGCTTCTTGAAGAAACAGAGCTAACACAAGCATCAAATAAGTCTAGTGTATTAGTGAAAAATAGTCAAATTTGTTTCAATTTAAATTTGATTTCTTAATCATCTTTACATATTTTTGTTGTTTTGCACATGTCCCTTGATAAGGTGTGAGATTAACACTAAACTGAATAACTGTTATGACCTGACCTATATGTATTCCATATATTTTTCTTCAGTGACCTTAAATTATTATAAGTAATACTAGAGGCCCGGTGCATGAAATTTGTGCATGGAAGGGGGGGATCCCTCAGCCTGACCTGCACCCTCTCCAATCCAGGACCCCTCAGGGATGCTGACTCCTAACTTCTCACCTGCCTGCGGGCCTGATCCCCCTAATGGCTCTCCCCTGCCAGCCTGATCTCCCTAACTGCTCTCCTCTGATGGCCTGATCCCCCTAACTGCTTTCCCCTGATGGTCTGATTCCCCTAACTGCTCTCCCCTGCTGGCCTGATCCTCCTAACTTCTCTCCCCCGCCTGTCTGATCTTCTCTAACCACCTCTGCCTCAGCCCTGCCACCATGGCTTTGTCCGGAAGGTCGTCTGGAAGATGTTCAGTCTAATTAGCATATTAACCTTTTATTAGTATAGATGCCACCTTGTCCTAAAAATGCAGGTTGTTAGCAGGTTTTCCTATCATGGAAGGGGAGCCCGCGGTAGCATCCTGTGTTCTGACCAGAGCTTATGCACTCGTGTTTTATCTCAGCAGATGAGATTCCTAGAAGAAGACTCTTGGATGTACCTTAAACATTTTTATCGATTTTGCCAAATCATCCTCCAAAAATGTTGAACCACTTTAAACTCCCACCAGCAACTATGTGTGTGCCCTCTGTCTTACTTTGATGCCAATATCATTGATTTCCCCCAAGAAACTTCCCTCCCCTCAGCCTGAACTGCTTGGCACTTGAGCCAACCTCTACTGTTCAGCCCGAGACTTGATTTCCCGAGATAGAATTATGGAGGAGGAAAAATAGTTTTCCTCTAGAGTTCTTAGCGGAGGCCCTTGTAATGAAAGACAGATTACCAAGAGAAAAACAAAAGTTCATTAACATGTGTACCTCATGTATATGTGGGAGATCCCAGGGGAAAATGAATAACTCCCCAAAGTGGCTTAGAATCTAGATTTAAATACCTTCTTCCTAGGGAAAAGGAGATGAGAGATATAGGCCTCTTAGAGGAGAGTACATGATTTTTAGGAAACATGAATGGGGGTGGGGGGAAATAGTTTGTAACAAAGTTTGGGTGTGATGTCAACTTCTAGTCTCCTGTCCTGTGACAGGAGTCAGTCTTCACTGGCTGATGACACTTTTCCCATTGAGGGGACCTTTTGGAGGGTCTGATTTTAGGCAGATCAGGAGACTTCAGTGAAAGCCTCTCCTTGCATTTGCTGTTTTTCAAGCATCTGCAGCTCAAGATCATCAATATAACAACACAGCATGTGTTGGGGTGGCTTGTTTTCTGAATTTCAGAATAAACCCAACAAAAGCTTATTTCTTCTCTTAGATGATTTGCCACAGTAGTGTTATTACATGGAGACAGTATTCTGACCAGACCTTCTTGGGAGTGGTCATAACATACCCTGTGCTTGTAGAAAGGTGTGGGCCATATCACTAAATAAATCAGGGTCAGTTTTCTCATCTTATGGAAAGGGAGATAAAGTTATGATAGTTTATCTCCCTTTCCACAGGTTTCCTGCTGGTTTGTGTCTCCGCTGCAGCCCCAGTGGTCCCAGCTCCTCTGCAGACGCAGGGCTTGGGGCTGCTGGGTGCCGGGCCCCACTGCAGGCTTGTGTCTCTGCTCCTCCAGCCCCAGCAGCCCTAGCACTGCCGCGGCTGCAGGGCTTGGAGCTGCTGGGTGCTGGACCCCCTTGAAGGCTTGTGTTTCTGTATTGCTGTCAATCTCTCCCTTTATAACCTCCATAAGTTGTTTTTGTTTTTATGAATTTGGGTGTTCCTGTATTGGGTGCATACATGTTATGTTCATGTTTAGCAGAGTTCTATCTTCTTGTTGAATTACTCCCTTTAGTATTATGAAGTGGCCTTCATTATCTCTTGCTATGATCTTCACTTTGAGGTCTAAAGTTCCCTATACATTATTAATAGTGGGGTATTGGAATATATAAGTGATATTATTTCTAATTCTCCCTTTAATCTATAGATGTTTGCTTCATATAATTAGATACTCTGAAGTTAGTTGCATATATATTTGTAATTGTTATGTTTCTTGTAATTTGATCCTTTTATCCCATTGTATAATGTAGTACTTAGTCTCTTGTGACAGTTTTTATTTAAAGACTAATTTGTCTGGTATAATAGGGTCAATGTGTTCTCTTTTATTTACCATTTGCATGGAATATTATTTTCCATCTTTTCATTTTCAGCCTATGTAAGTCATTAAATCTAAAGTGAGTCAGTGTCCTGTAAACAATATATATAGGATCTTGATTTCATTTCAATCCATTAAGCCATTTTATATCATTTGATTGGGGATTTTTATTCATTTATCTTTTAGTAAATATCTGTAAGGGAGAACTTACTATTTTTATTCTGTTAGCATTTTCTTTCTTGTGGCTCTTTTATTCATCCTTTCTCTCTTATTGTCTTCATTTTTGTTTTATTAATTTTTTTTCTTTTTTTTCTTTTTATTTTTTAATTAAATCTTTATTGTTCAGATTATTACATTTGTTCCTCTTTTTTCCCCCCCATAACTCCCCTCCTCCCAGTTCCCGCCCCACCCTCCGCCCTCACTCCCCACCCACTGTCCTCATCCATAGGTGCACGATTTTTGTCCAGTCTCTTCCCACATCTCCCACACCCCTTTCCCCACCAAGAATAGTCAGTCCATTCCCTTTCTATGTCCCTGATTCTATTATAATCACCAGTTCATTCTGTTCATCAGATTATTTATTCACTTGATTCTTAGATTCACTTGTTGATAGATGCATATTTGTTGTTCATAATTTGTATCTTTACCTTTTTCTTCCTCTTCCTCTTCTTAAAGGATACCTTTCAGCATTTCATATAATCCTGGTTTGGTGGTGATGAACTCCTTTAGCTTTTCCTTATCTGTGAAGCTCTTTATCTGACATTCAATTCTGAATGATAGCTTTGCTGGATAAAGTAATCTTGGTTGTAGGTTCTTGGTATTCATCACTTTGAATATTTCTTGCCATTCCCTTCTGGCCTGCAAAGTTGCTGTTGAGAAATCAGCTGACAGTCGTATGGGTATTCCCTTGTAGGTAACTGAGTTTCTTTCTCTTGCTGTTTTTAAGATTCTCTCTTTATCTTTTGCTCTTGGCATTTTAATTATGATGTGTCTTGGTGTGGTCCTCTTTGGATTCCTTTTGTTTGGGGTTCTCCGCGCTTCTTGGACCTGTAAGTCCATTTCTTTCACCAGCTGGGGGAAGTTTTCTGTCATTATTTCTTCAAATAGGTTTTCAATATCTTGCTCTCTCTCATCTTCTGGCACCCCTATAATTCTGATGTTGGTACGCTTGAAGCTGTCCCAGAGGCTCCTTACACTATCCTCGCATTTTTGGATTCTTTTTTCATTTTGCTTTTCCGGTTGGATGTTTTTTGCTTCCTCGCATTTCAAATCATTGACTTGATTCTTGCGCTCCTCTGGTCTGCTGTCGGGAGTCTGTATAATATTCGTTATTTCAGTCCGTGTATGCTTAATTTCTAGTTGGTTCCCCAATATAACATCGAGGGTCTCATTAGTTTTCTTGTAGATCTCATTAAGTTTATCGGCGGCTTCTAAACAGTTCTTGAGAGACCTTAAAAGTGTGGTTCTGAACTCTATATCTTCCATTGACAATTTTGTCCTGTTTCTTTGTCTCCGCATTTTGTTATGCTTCCTTGGTGCACCCCCTAGTGGTCTTTGTTCGCAGTCTTATAGTTAAACCTTGATTGTTGTAGCTAATACCAGGGAGGGTTTGACCTCCAGGCCAAGTGGCTATGAGAATCAGCTGTGTCAGCAGTGAGAGAACTTCTGTCCTCTAGGGAGGTGCTAATCTAGCCTTTGCCTGAGGCTATCCGGCAAATGCCTCTGTGCAGGGCTTGGGCAGGGCAGGTCGCACAGCATCAACAGGGTGGGCCGGAGAGAGCAGTTATGGCGGCTCTCAGTCCTGTCCCCAGGGGCTCTGCCTCTCTGAGTCCCAGCACCCTCTGCAAAGCTCGGAGAGAAAGCTGCACTCGCTCTGACCGAAGCCAGACAGTCCCGCCTCTCCCGTTTGAGTCTGGATCCCTAAAGACTCGCCCGGATCTGGAGCTCAGAGTCTGCGACTCCCTCCCGATTGAAAACGCCAACCGCGCCCTCCGCCGCCAGCCCGCTCCGCGCACTCCGCACCTCAGTATTTGACTTCAGCACTGTGCCTCCTCTGAGTGTCCGTATGCGTTTCTCTTTCCTCCTAGTTGTAGGACTTCCACTCAGCCAGCATTCCTGTGGTTCTGGGTGATGTCCGTTCCGTCTTTTAGTTTCACTTTTGAAGTAGTTGTTCAAAGCAGCAAACTCCAGCGTTAACCTATGCTGCCATCTTGGTTCCTTCCTTATTAATTTTTTTTAATGGCATGCTTTCATTCCTTTATGATTCTTTTGTTTTTATTTTATTGGTATTTTTTTGTGGTTAGGATGAGGTTTGTATAAAATATATTTTCATTTTAACAGTCTCTTTAAGCTGATTATGCAAATACTCTATAATCTTCCTTCTCTGTTCCCACAGTTTATGTTAATGGTGTCATGAATTATAACTTTTTATATAATTTATCCATTTACATATTATAATAGTTATTTTTATACTTTCCTCTTTAACTTCTATTCCTGAATTAAAACTGATTTACACACCTCTTTTACACTATTACAGTATTCTATACAAGTGGTCATTATACTTTCATATGTTTTCATATTAAGGTTTAGTATCTTTTTGTTTCAAAATGAAGAACTCAGTTAACATTTCTTGTCAGGCAGCTTTAGTGTTGATGAACTCCCTCAGATTTTGTTTGTCTTGGAAATTATTTCTTCTTTATTTTCAAAGGCCTGTTACTGGGTCAATTATTCCTTGTTGGCATTTTTTTTTCCTGCAGTTTGACTACATTAGAACACTTCCTTCTTACCTATAAGGTGTCTGTTGAGAAACTCTCTGGTAGTCTTATGGGGAGCTTGATTTGTCTGTGATGAGTCACTTTTCTCTTGCTGCCTTCTATTTATCTTTTACTCTTCACAACTTGATTATAATGTATTTCCTTGTGTATTTCTTGTGTTAATACTTCTTATGATCTATTGAGCATCTTGAATCTGAATATTAATTTCCTTTCACAGATTTGGGGAGTTTTGGGACATAATTACTTTAGTGTTTCTGTCTTTTTCTCTGTCTTTCTTCTTCTGAGAAACCCATAATAAGTAAATTGCTTAGTTTAAAGTTGTTCTGTAAGTTCCTTAGACTTCTTTCACTTTTTTTTTCTTTTTGATCTTTTGAGTAGATTATTTTAAATATCCCATCTTTGTGTTTTCTGATTCTTTTTTTCAGCTTGATCAAATCTGCTTTTGAAAACCCTCTTCAATAAATGGTGCTGTGAAATTTCATCAGATACATGCAAAAAAAGGAAACTAGATCACCAACTTATACCATATATATATTAACATAGAACCTCAAAATGGAAAATGGGACCCATAAAAATCTTAGAAGACTCCATAGGCAGCAAAATATCAGACATGTGTCATAGCAATATCTTTACTGATACAGCTCTTAATGGAAACTAAGTAGAAAATAAACAAATGGGACTACATCAAAATAAAAAGCTTCTGCACAGCAAAAGAAACCATAAACAAAACAAGAAAGCTCACTGCATGGGAGAACATATGTGCCGATGCTATTTCATATAAGGATTTAATTTCCAAAATTTACAAAGATATCATACAAGTTAACAAAAGGAGATAAACAATCCAATCAAAAAATGGGCAAAGGACCTAAATAGACACTTTTCAAAGAGGAAATACAGAAGGATGAGAGACATATGAAAACATGTTTAAAGTCACTAATAATCAGAGAGATGCAAATCAAAACAACAATGAGGTCCCATCTCACACCTGTCAGAATGGCTATCATCAAAAAATCAACAAATGACAAGTGCTGGCGAGGATGTGGAGACAAAGGAGCCCTCTTGGACTGCTGGTGGGAATGCAGACTGGTGCAGCAACTGTAGAAAACAGTAAGGAGTTTCCTAAAAAAACAAAAAAAAAAACAAAAAAAAAACAAAAAAAAAAAACTGAATGGAACTGTCATTGGACCCAGTTATCACACTTCTAGGACTATGTCCCAAGCACCAGAAAAACCGATCAGAAAGGATGTATACACCCCTATGTGCATAGCAGCACAATTTACAATAGCTAAGATTTAGAAACAGCCTATGTGCCCATCAGCAGATGAGTGGACTAAAAAACTGTGGTACATCTACACATGGAATGTTACGCTGCTATAAAAAAGAAGAAACTGTTACCATTTGCAACAGCATGGATGGAACTGGAGAGCATTATGCTTAGCGTAATAAGCCAGATTGAGAAAGATAAATATCACATGATATCACTCATATGTGGGATATAATTATCAACATAATTTGATGAATAAGAATAGATTGATCTAGAGACAAAAGGTAGAGGAGGGGGGATTATAAAGAAACTAAAGGACTTACATGCATTCATATTAGCATAATATGGACACAGACACTGGGGCAGTGAAGGCTTGCCCGGGCTAGGAAGGGATAGGGAAGGGAGTTAATTGGGGGAAAAGGAGAATGTATAAAACTTTAGAAAATAAAATAAAATAAAAAGACAGGGAAGCAAAACAAACCCAAACTGAACTGCAATTCAAGAAAAAAATGAAAAGACAGGAGGAAAGCCTAAGGGATTTGGGGACAACCTGAAATGAAGCAACATATGAATAATAGGGGTACCAGAAAAACAGGAAGAGGAACAAGGGTTAGAAAACCTATTTGAAGAAATAATGTCAGAATACTTCACTGATTTGGAGAAGAAAACTGTCACACAAGCACAGAGAGCCCCAAACAAGATGACCTCAAAAAGACCCACTCCAAGACACATCATAATTGTGATGGCAAATGTTCAAGCCAAAGAGAATCTTCAGGGTTTAAAGAGAGAGACAGAAAGTTACATACAAGGGATCTTCCATTTTATTATCAAATGATTTCACAACAGAAACACATCAGGACAGAAAGGAATGGAAGAAAATTTACAAAGTGTTGCCAAACAAGGTACTGAATACAAGAATACTCTATACAGCAAGGCTATCATTAAAAATTAAAGGGGAAATAAGGTGCTTCACAGACAAAAAAAAAAAAAGGCCAGAACTATAGAGGAAATTGAAGCAGTCATCAAAAAGCTTACAGCAATCAAAAGCCCAGGGCCAGATGGCTTCACAGGGGAATTTTACCAAACATCCAAGGAAGAATTAAAACCTATCCTCCTCAGACTATTCCAAAAAATTCAAGAGGAAGGAACACTTCCAAGCTCATTCTATGAAGCCAGCATCACCCTAATATCAAAACCAGATAAAGACAATACAAAGAAAGAGAATTACAGGCCAATATCCATCATGAACATAGATGCCAAAATCCTCAACAAAATCTTAGCAATTTGGATCCAGCATTACATCAGAAAGAACATACACGATGGCTAAGTAGTATTTACCCCAGGGATGCAAGGATGGTACAGTATTCGCAAATCAATAAAAGTGATACATCACATAAACAAATTGAGAGATAAAATTCACATAGTCATATCAATTGATGCAGGAAAAAACATTTGACAAAATCTAATACCCTTTCTTGATAAACAAAAACTCAGCAAAATGGGAATAGAGGGATCATACTCAACATAATAAAAGCCTTATATAACAAATCTACAGACAACATCATACTCAATGGAAAAAATTAAAACTATTTCTCCCAAGAACAAGAATAAGACTGGGATGCCCACTCTCACCACTCCTGTTTGACATGGTACTTGAAGTACTAGTCATTGCAATCAGACAAGAAGAAGAAATAAAATGCATCCACATTGGAAAAGAAGTAAAACTGTCCTTATTCTCAAATGACAGGATACTGTACATAGAAAACCCTGAAGAATCCATCAAAAATTATTAGACTTAATAAATGAATTTGGCAATGTAGCAGGATACAAAATTAACACCAAGAAATTTATGGCATTTCTATACACCAATAGTGAACTTACAGAAAGAGAGACTAAAAACACTATCCCATTTACCATTGCACCAACAAAATTAAGATACCAAGGAATAAATTTAACTAAGGAAGTTAAAGACCTATACGCGGAAAACTACAGGACACTGAAAAAAGAGGTAGAGGAAGACATAAACAGATGTAAGAACATATTGTGTTCATGTATTTGTAGAATCAACATCATTAAAATCTCCATACTACCGAAAGCAATCTATAGATTCAATAAACTCCCCATTAAAATACCAATGGCATATTTCACAGACCTAGAATGAACTCTCCAAAAGTTCATTTGCAATAATAAAAAGACCCTGAATACCTGCAGCAATCCTGAGAAAGAAGAACAAAGTAGGAGGGATCTCAATACCAGATATCAAGCTGTATTACAAAGCCACTGTTCTCAAAACAGCCTGGTACTGGCACAAGAACAGACATGTAGACCAATGGAATAGAATAGAGAGCCCAGAAATCGACCCAAATCACTATGCTCAATTAATATTTGACAACGGAGGCAAGAACATACAATGGAGTCTCTTCTTTTATTGAAGACAGTCTCTTCAATAAATTGTATTGGGAAAATTGGACAGATATATGCAAAAAAGAAGAAACTAGACCACCAAATTATACTACACACAAAAATAAATTCAAAATGGATAAAGAACTTAAACATAACATGGGAAGCCATAAAAATCTTTGAGGAATCCACAGGCAGCAAAAATTTTAGACATATACCGAAACAATAACTTCACCAATGCAGCTCCTAGGGCAATGGAAACTAAGTAGAAAATAAACAAATGGGACTACATCAAAATAAAAAGCTCCTGCACAGCAAAAGGAACCATGAACAAAACAACAAGCAAACCCACTGCATGGGAGAACTTATTTGCTAATGTTATCACCGACAAGGGTTTAATCTCCAACATTTACAAGGAACTCATATAACTCAACATAAGGAAGATAAACAACCCAATCAAAAAAAATGGGCAATGGACCTAAATAGATACTTTTTGAAAGAGAACATAAGGAAGGTCAAGAGACATATGAAAACATGCTCAAAGTCATTAATCATCTGAGAGATGCAAATCAGAAGGACAATGGGGTACCATCTCACACCTCTCTGAGTGGCTATCATCAACAAATCAACAAATGACAAGTGCTGGCGAGGATGCAGAGAAAAATGAACCCTAGTGCACTGCTAGGAGGAATTCAGACTGGTGCAGGCACTATGGAGAACAGTATGGAATTTCTTCAATAAACTAAAAATGGAACTCCCATTTGACCCAGTGATCCCACTTCTAGGAATATATCCCAAGAAATCAGAAACACCAATCAGAAAGGATATATGCACCCCTATGTTCATAGCAGCACAATTTACAATAGCTAAGATTTAGAAACAGCCTATGTGCCCATTAGCAGATGAGTGGACTAAAAAACTGTGGTACATCTGCACAATGGAATACTATACTGCTATAAAAAAGAAGGAACTGTTACCATTTGCAACAGCATGGATGGAACTGGAGAGCATTATGCTAAGCGAAATAAGCCAGTCAGAGAAATATAAATATCACATGATATGACTCATTGGTGGAATATAATGAACAATATAAACTGATGAACAAAACCAGATCCAGAGACAGAGAAGCATCGATCAGACTGTCCAACCTCAGAGGGATGGTAGGAGAGGGTGGGGGCAATGGGGAGAGATCAACCAAAAGACTTGTATGCATGCATATAATCTAACCAATGGACACAGACACCAGGGGTTTAGGGCATGAGTTGGGGGGTGGAGGGCAATGGGAGATAAGGACACATATATAAACCTTAATCAATAAAGAAAAAAATGAAATCAATGATTATCTATTAAAAAACATAGAAAATATGAAAAAAAAATGAGTGGGGGTTTTGTAAAGATAAGTTAAATTGTCATACTACTACATAGACTAACCTGTAAAAAAGAACAAAGACTCAAAAAATCAAAAAGGAAAGAAGAGACATTATAAGTGATGTCATGTAAATAAAAAAAAATATGTAAAAAATTAGACACCAACAAATTGGTTAAGCTAGAAGAAATGTACAAATTCCCTGATACATACAAGCTACCAAAACTGAATAATGAAAAAAGAGAACATCTGAACAGACCCAGAAGCATTAAAAATATTGAATTAGTAATAAAAACCCTTCTAACAATGAAAGACCAGGACTTCACTGGTGAATTCCATCAAATATTTAAAGAAGAACCAATGGCATTTATTTCAAAGCTCTTCCAGAAAGAATAATTCCAAACTCATTTAGTGAGGCCACCAATACCTTGATACTGAAATCAGACAAAGACAGCACAGGAAAGGAAAACCCTGATGAACATAGAAATATTCTCAGCAAAATACTAGCAAACTGAACCTCATCAACATATTTAAAGAATAAATTACCATCACTAAGTGGAATGGATTCTTGGAATGCAAGAATATTTTAACATATGAAAATACATTGGTGTCTATATCACATTAACAGAATGAAGTTTTAAAATAATATGATGATCTCAATAGACAACAAAATTAATTTGACAAAATTAGATATTGTTTTCATAATAAAAAGGAGACAGTAATCTAGAACAGTAGGGAATTGTCTTAACTTAAAAATCTTAAATGAATAGTTAAAAGCTGACATCATCTTCAACAGTGTGAAACTGAAAGTTTATTCTCTAAGATCACGGAAAGTGACAAGGATGCCCCCTTTTTGACTCTTTCTCATCATAGTATTAGTAGCCCTAACTACAATATTTAGAGCAGAGAAAAGAAATAAAAGGTACCCAAATCTGAAAGGAACTAATACAATTATCTCTGTTCATAGGTGATATGATTTATATTTAGCAAACTCTAATGACTACAAAATACCCACAACTGTTAGACTTAACAAAGTGCTTCCATACACTAATACCTGACATTCTAAGAGGAAATTAAGACAGCAATTCCATTTGAAATAACATCACAAGAATACATACGAATAGACTTAAGCAAAGTGAAAGACTTGTATACTAAAAACTATAAAACACTGGTGAACAAACACATGAATTAAGACACAAATAAAAGAAAAGACATACCTTATTCATAAATTGTAAGACTTAATATTTTCAAGATGTCCACATTACCCAAAGCCATTTGTAGATTCAATGCAATCCTCAACACAATCTCAATGTCATTTTTTGCAGAAATAGAAAAAAAATCTTAAAATTCACATAGAATCACAAAAGACCAAGATAGCCAAATCCATCTTCATCAAGGATAACAAAGCTGGAGGCAAAATGAATCCTGATTTCAAAATATATTAAAAGCTATAGTAATTAAAACAGTATGGTACTCTCATAAAAAGCAGACACTTAAACAAATGGAACAGAATACAAAACCCAGAAATGAATTGACACATGTACATTCAACTGATTTTCAATAAGAATTGAGAAAGGGTAATCTCTTCAAACAATGCCACTTGGAAAAATGGATATCCACATGCAGAAGGAATTAAATAGGACACTTATCTTGCAACATACACAAAAATGAAATCAAAGTAGATTAAAGACTAACAAGTGAAAAAATGAAACCAGAAAACTCCTAGAAGAAAATACAAAGAGAAACTTTTTTACATTGGTCTTGGCAATGATTTCTTACATATGATGCCCAAAGCACAGGTAAAGAAAGCCTAAACAAACAAGTGGTGTTACATTTGAAAAAATGGACCTTGGTCTTAGAGAACATTTTATGAATCTGACCCCAAAGGCAAGGGAAGTAAAGGCAAAAATAAATGAATGTGACTATACTGAACTAAAAAGCTTCTGTACAGCAAAATAAACCACTAACAAATCAAAAAGGCAGCCAACAAAATGGGAGATGATATTTGAAAACAACACCTCCAACTAGTGGTTAATATCCAAAATATATAAAGAACTCTTATCATTTAACACCAAACAAATAACCCAGTTAAATGACTAGAGGACCTGAGCAGACACTTCTTCCAAAAAGACATACCAATGTCCAACAGATACATGAAAAGATGTTCAACTTCACTAGCTATTAGGGAAATGCAAATTAAAACTAAAATGAGATATTACCTCACACCTGTTAGTATTAAGTACTAATAACAAGTATTGGGGAGGTTATGAAGAAAAAGGAACCCTCATTTACTGCTGGTGGGAATGTAGATTGGTACAGATGCTATGGAAAACAGTATGGAGGTTCCTCAAAAATTAAAAATAGAATTACTATATGGCCTTGTTCTGGGTATCAATTAGAGTTACCATATACTTCTCTTCTAGGTATCTACTTGAACAAATTAAAAGCACTTATTTGCAAAAATATATGTACTTTTATGTTCATTGAAGCAATATTCATGGTGGTAAACATGGAAATAACTGAAGTTTCCTTTGATAGATGCTTGGGTAAAGAAAATGTGGGTACATAGTACATATATACTATCGAATACTACTCAGCCATAATAAAAGATGAAATACTGCCATTTGCAACAACATGGATTGATCTTGAGAAGATCATGCTAAGCAAAATAAGTCAAACAGAAAATGTTAAGAACCATATGATTTCATTCTTATGTGTGATATAAAGCCAAAGCAACAAATGGGCAAACAAGAAAAAAACTTCATAGACACAGACAATGGTAGTTACCAAAGGGAAAAGGGAAAGAGAGATGGGTGGTAGTAAAGAGTTACGGGGGTCAAATATACGATGATGAAAGATGATTTGACTTTGGGTGATGGGCACACAATGCAATATACAGATTACGTATCATGGAATTATACACTTGAAACCTATTTATTTTTATTAAACAACTAGAGGCCTGGTGCACAAAATTCATGCACTAACGTGGGGTGTCCCTCAGCTCAGCCTGCACCCTCTTCAATCTGGGACCTCTCAGAGGATGTCTGACTGCTGGTTTAGGCCCGATCCTAAACCAGGAGTCAGACATCCCTCTCATAATCCAGGACTGCTGGCTCCCAACCAATCACCTGCCTGCCTGCCTGCCTGATTGCCCCTAACTGCTTCTGCCTGCTAGCCTGATCACCCCCTAACCACTCCCCTGCCAGCCTGATCACCCCCTAACCACTTCCCTGCCAGCTTGATCGACATCTATCTGCCCCTGCCAGCCTGGTCACACCTAACTGCCCTCTCCTGCTGACCTGATCAGCCACAACTGCCCTCCCCTGCTGGCCGTCTTGTGGTGGCCATCTTTGACCACATGGGGGTGGCCATCTTGTGCAAGGGTGTGATGGTCAAATGTAAAATACAAAGAATCTTAAAGGCTGCAAAAGAGACATTGGAAGGTTACCTGCAAGGGATTTCCCACTAGACTATCAAGTGATTTTTCAACAGAAACAAATCAGGCCAGAAGGGAATGGAATGAAATATACAAAGTGATGCAAAGCAAGGGACTGGACCCAAGATTACTCTACCAAGCAAGGCTAAAATTCAAAATTGAAGCTAAAATCAAGAGCTACACAGACAAAAAAAAAAAAAAAAAAAAAAAAAAACTAAGGGAGTTTATTACCACCAAACCAGCAATACAAGAAATGTTAAATGGACTACTGTAAAGAAGAAATAGAAAGGGAGAAACTAAAACAGGCATAAAGAACAAATATGGCAACAAACAAGTACCTATCAATAATAACCTTAAATGTAAATGGATTTAATGCTCCAATCAAAAGATATCGGGTAGCTGAATGGATAAGAAAATATGACCCATATATTGGCAGTCTACAAGAGACCCACCTCAGAACAAAGGACTTACACAGACTGAAAGTGAAAGTATGGAAAAAATTATTCAGGCAAATGGAAATGAAAAAAAATACTGGGGTAGCAATACTTATATCTGAAAAAATAGACCTCAAAGTCGAAGGCCATAATAAGAGAAAAGGAAGGCCACTACATAATACTAAAGGGAACAATACAACAAGAGGATATAACTCTGATAAACATATATGTATCCAATGTAGGAGCACCCAAATACATGAAAAAAAAAAAACCTTCTGGAAGATATCAAGGGAGAGATAAACAGCAATAGAATCATAGTAGGGGACTTTAATACCCCATTGACATCATTGGATACATCTTTTAAACAAAAAGCAACAAGGAAACAGAAATCCTAATGACTCACTAGATCAGAAGAAACTAATTGATATCCCCAGAACATTTCACCACAAAGCTACTGAATATACATCCTTCTCAAGTGCATATGGGACATTTTCAAAGATAGACCACATGTTGGGGCATAGACTAAGTCTCTATAAATTCAAGAAGACTGGAATCAAATCAAGCAACTTCACAGATCACAATTGGCATAAAGTTATAAATAAGCTACAATAAACAAATCATAAACAATCAAACATATGGGGGCAAAATAGCATGCTATTAAACAATGAATGGGTTACCAAAGAAATCAAATAAGAAATAAAAAAAAAGTACTAGAAATAAGTGACAATGAAAGCACAGCAACCCCAAATCTATGGGGCATAGTGAAAGCAATCCTGAAAGGGAAGTTCATAGTACTACAAGCTTACCTTAAAAAACAAACAAACAACCCCCCCCGTAATTAGTTATATAACCCTACACCTTAAAGAATTAGAGAGCTACAAGAAAAGCCCAGAGTAAATAGAAGAAAGGAAATAATAAAGCTCAGAGCAGAAATAAATGACATAGAGACCAAAAAGAAAATACAAAAGATTAATAAAACCAAGAGCTGGTTCATTGAAAGGATAAACAAGATCTATGTAACTCTTGCCAGACTCACCAAGAAATAAAGAGAGAAGACCCAAATAAACAAAATTAGAAACAAAAGAGGTAAAGTTAACAACTGACCCCACAGAGATACAAAGGATCATAAAAAAAAATACTATGAACAACTCTACTCCAATAAATTGCACAACCTTGACCAAATGCAAATATTCCTAGTAAAATACAATCTTCCAAAACTCAATCAGCAAGAATCAGAAAACCTGAATAGACCAATAACTACTGATGAAAATGAAGCAGAAAAAAAAAAATAAACAACAACAAAAAAACTCCCAGCAAGCAAAAGCCCTGGACCAGACAGCTTCACAGGGAAGTTTTACAAAACATTCAAAGAACTAATACCTATCTTCCTCAAACCAAAAATTCAGAAAGAAGGAACACTCCCAAGCTATTTCTATGAGGCCAGCATTACCCTAATCCAAAATTCAGATAAAGACACTACAAAGAAAGAGAATTACAGGCCAATATCCCTGATGAACATAGATTCTAAAATCCTCAACATAATTCTAGCAAGTTAGATCCATAAATACATTAGAAAGATCATACACCATGACCAAGTGGTATTTATTCCAGGGATGTAAGCCTGGTACAATATCTGAAATTCAATAAATGTTATATATCACATAAACAACATTAAAGATAAAAACCACATGATCATATCAATAGATGTGGAAAAAAGTATTCAACAAAATCTAACACCCTTTCTTGATAAAAATCTCTCAACAAAGTTAGAATAGAAGGATCATATGTCAACATAACAAAAGCCTTATATGGCAAACCTACAGCCAACCTCATACTCAACGGACAAAAGCTAAAACCATTTCCCATAATAATAGGAACAAATCAGGGATGCCCACCTTTTCCACTCATGTTCAACATAGTACTATATGTGCTAGCCATTGCAATCAGACAAGAAGAAGTAAAAGGCATCCCAATTGGAAAGGAGGAAGTAAAATTCACTATTTGCAGATGGCATGATACTATGCATAGAAAACCCTAAAGACTCCATCAGAAAACTACTAGATTTAATAAATTAATTGGGCAAGGTAGCAGGATATAAAATTAACACCCAGAAATCTATGACATTGTTATCTATCTATAAAAAAGGCTAATATGCCAAGTGTCCTTCACACCTTCTGACCGGTTGCTATAATGACTTGCTTTATAGCCAGGTGGAAACACTTTACACTGTAACCAAATGTCTGTGAAGCATTTTCCCATGCCTCATCTCATTTGATCCTCACAGGAGTCCTGGAGTAGGTAGATAGGAGATTCGGTGGAATCCTATTTTATTTTCATTAGCTAAAAAACATAGATTTAGAAAGCTTAGAAACTTGACCAAACTGAAAAAAAGTAAGAAATGGTGGACCTTGAAAATGACTTCAGGTTTTTTCACTTCACAGAATATAGTCAAACACTGCTGCAGTTAAATATTTCATCCTTTGTTCTCCCTGCTGATCTACAATAATATCTGCTTCATGTTGACATTTACTATGCTGTTGCTGACAATTACCTGAAAGAGAAGTTGGGGTGCTTCACTGGGCTGGAAAAAGTTTAGCTAAATCAGAAATCAGGCCTAATTAAGCAAGTTATTCTATATCTATAAAAGGCTAAGTTGACTCACGCATGCGTGATACATATAAAGCTCTCGCTGGTGCCAATCACATGCGTGTGTTTCCATCTGTCATTGTCAATCGTGAATTTGGTTGACACTTCTATTATAAAGGGCAAATAGCAATATTAAAATATTTCTTCTAATTAATTTCCTTTTAATGTGCACAATTCATGCACCGGGCTGTTAGTATACCAATAATGAACTCTCAGAGAGGGAAACCAAACAAACAACCCCACCTACCACTGCAACAAAAAAAATCGCATATTTAGGAATAAACTTAACCAAGGAGGTAAAAGACCTGTATTTGGAAAACTACAAGACATTTATAAAAGAGATAGAGGAAGATATATGCAAATGAAAGAATATACTGTCTTCATGGATTGGTAAAATCATCATTAAAATGTCCATCTTACACAAGGCAATCTACAGATTCAATACAATCCTTAGTAAAATACCAACAGTATATTTCACAGAGCTAGAACAAATTCTCCAAAAATTTATATGGAATCAATAAAAACCCAAAATAGCTGCAGCAATATTGAGAAAGAAAAAACAAAGTAGGAGGAATCACAACACCAGATTTCAAGTTATACTGCAAAGCCACTGTACTCCAAACAGCCTGGTACTTGCATAAGAACTGACATATACACCAATTGAAGAGAACAGAGAACCCAGAAATCAATCCAAGTCATTATGCTCATTTAATATTTGACAAAGGAGGCAAGAGCATACAATGCCATCAAAACAGTCTCTTCAATAAATGGTGTTGGGAAAATTGGACAGATACATGCAAAAAAAAAAAAAAGAAGAAGAAGAAGTTAGACCACCAACTTACACCATACAAAAAAATAAACTCAAAATTGTCCTAACTGGTTTGTCTCAGTGGATAGAGCGTCAGCCTGCAGACTGAAGGGTCCCAGGTTCGATTCCAGTCAAGGGCATGTACCTTGGTTGCGGGCACATCCCCATTGGGGGATGTGCAGGAGGCATCTGATTGATGTTTCTCTCTCATCGATGTTTCTATCCCTCTCCCTTCCTCTCTGTAAAAAAATCAATAAAATATATTAAAAAAATAAACTCAAAAATGGATAAAAGATTTAAATGTACGACATGAAACCATAAAAATTCTAGAAGAAACCATTGGCAGCAAAATCTCAAACACCTCTCATAGCAAACGTGTTTATGGATACATCTATTGGGAAAATGGAAATTAAGGAGAAAATAAACACGTGGGACTACATTAAAATAAAGAGCTCCTGCACAGCAAAACAAACCATCAATAAAATAACAAGAACACTCATTCTATGCGAGAGCATATTTGTGAATGATACATCCCATAAGTGGTTAATCTACAGGGAACTCATATAACTTCGCAAAAGAAAGATAATCCAATTTAAAAATGGGCAAAGGACCTCAATAGACATTTCTCCAAAATGGACATACAGAAGGCCAAAAGGCATATGAAAAAGTGCTCAAAGTCACTAATCATCTGAGAGATGCAAATCAAAGCAACAATGAGATACCACCTCATACCTGTAGGAATGGCTATCATCAACAAATCAAGAAACAGCAAGTGTTGGCGAGGATGTGGAGAAAAGGGAACTCTCGGGCACTGCTGGTGGGAATGTAGACTGGTTCAGCCACTGTGGAGAACAGCTTGGAGTTTCCTCAAAAAATTAAAAATGGGAAGTACCATTTGACCAGTGATCCCACTTCTAGGAATATATCCCAAGAACTCAGAAACACCCATCAGATAGGATATATGCACCCTTATGTGCATAGCAGCACAATTTACAATAGCTAAGATTTTGAAATAGCCCATTAGCAGATGAGTGGATTAAAAAAACATAGCACATCTATACAATGGAAAACTACATAGCTATAAAAAAGAAAGAATTCTCACCATTTGCAACAGCATGGATGGACCTAGAGAGCATTTTTCTAAGTGAAATAAGCCAGTCAGATAAAGAAAAGTATTACATGATCTCACTAATATGTGGAATCTAATGATCAACATAAACTGATGAACAAACACAGACCCAGAGACATAGAAACATCAAACAGACCATCAAACCTTTTACGGAAGAAAATAAACCCTCACTTGAGATTTATTCTTTCTTGAACTACACTGTATGGCCTCTAGCCACTATTTTTCAACTCTCAATCTGATAAAACTTTAAATTCCATCATCTGGGAAATTTCAGAATGTGTTCTCCAGTGGGTTTTGGGAGCTGAAAAGAACAGAAATAATCCTCATTACCATTACCATACACTCATGCAATCAGTATCAAAATGCATTACAAGAAGTTTTCTAGGTCTCTAGGCAGCTCTGCCTTCTAGTTTTTGACTACTTGCAGAATCAATCATCTACTCATGTTTTTCATAACAGATGTCTAGGCATCTGAGAATTGAGCTACTAAAAAATCACTAACAGTTTGTAAGGAGTTATTTACTAAAGCAAAACTTGCTAATAGGGAGAGTTTTCAAAATCCACAGGAAAGTGGGAGACGGAAGATGGCGGCGGTATAGGCAGACGTGTCCCAGGTCGTGTCCCAGAGCAAATGGAGTGAGCAGCTAAAACTAGTAACATCCACCCCGAATTGGCGAAATTGCTCAGCTGGTGAGACGGTTTGCAGCCCGGAAGAGCAGAACTCCCCTGGAGAGGTAAAAAGACCAGGGATTTGGGCAGGAAAGTTTGCCAGACCTCTGAGCCCAGAGAGTCGGAGGGAGACCACATGGCAGACAGCCGCCTCCCTTGGGACAGGCACAGCCCCTGACAGGGGAAAGGAGAACCGCGGGATTCCTGGCGCTGCCAGGGGAATTGAGAGCTGGGTTCTGTGATCACAGAGGACTGAGCCTAAAGGGGGCAGCCTGAAGAGCTGACCAGACCATGCAGTCCCGGTAAGAGAAGAAGCTTACAGAAACCAAGCCTTCCCCGTTTCCAAGGCAGGCATTTGTTTGTTTGTTTTCACTGAATCCTGTTCATGGGACATTTCTGATACAGACACTCACCTGTGCTGAAGAAAGGGAGAGTGTGCGGGGGAGTGGAATCTGGGGAGAGACTGAGGAGAGAAGGGGGGCCGGGAGAGGTGGCAGCGAATTGAGTGCTGAGACACCCCTGAGCCCAGGACTGGGGCAGCCATTCTCTCCGGAGAGTGAGACTCCTCCCCCCAGCAGCCAGACAAGGAGCACAGCCACACCCAGATTCCACCCTGTATGAGATCAAGGATTAAAATAACCTGATCAGTCCCTGGGAGTTAACAGGGTCTGGCCTATAGAGGGATTTTGAATCCCAGCAACAACACAGCGCCGGTAACTAACTATTACACAGCCAGCTCTGGGCAGTGAACTTCCACTGGACAGAGAGGCCCTATAGCCTCAGAGGCCAACCCCAGAATACTGCCACCCAGAGGCTGACCCACAAACTGACTCTTTGCTAAACACAAAATAAGGCAGTCTGGGAAACAAATGCGGCTTGCTTTAAAATAAAGACTGTGGTTTACAACAGAGAGGAACAGTGTATTGCAGGGAAACTCAACACTCTCCTGAATACCTGGCAGGTCTAAGGCGAGCCACACTGAAGAATAGAAGAACCGAAGGACCTTCACTATTGCAATTTTTTTTTTCTCTTTTTTCACCTTTTAACTAAGAAACCAATTTTTTTTCTTTTTTTTTTCTTCTTTTTTTATTTTTCTTTTTTTCTTCTTTTTCCATCACCTGATTTTACCCTTTTAATTATTACCTTCTTATTTTTAACCAGTATTATTACTGCTACCATTTTACCATTTTTTTTAAAGTGCCATTTTATTTTCTCTTTACTTTGTTTTGGGATTAGTGTTCTCCATTCTATTTTCATCGTTATATTATTGGTTGTTTCTAGTTTGCATTCATCTCCAGGGAGCTGTTGCTGGAATTTGTTGGGATTAATGGCTGTTCTATAGGAGTATTCTCCTCATATAAAAAAGTCTCTTCCCCTCTTCCACTTCATTCTCTCTTTCCGCTCTTTTTTTTTCTTTTCTTTTCTTTTCTCGCTTTTATTTTCCCCCCTCCTTTTTCCCAATTTCATTTTTGCACTCCTTTTTTTGGTCCCTACTTTTCTTTCTTTATTCTCTTTTATCTTTTTCTCTCCCTTCTTCCTTGTACCCTAAGTCTCTTAATTCAGGTGGTCACCTTTATTTGGGGTTATTAATATCGTGAATATATTTGTGTATAGTGCCTGGTACGTGGTGCCTTGTTGTGTTGTATTTTGCACCTTTAAATCAACGCAGCAGATCCAAGCAACAGCAACCTCCTGAGCACCACACCCTCTGCTGAGAAACAGCAGCTATACGTGAAACCTCCCCCCACCAGCCAGAAGAGCCACCACAGCTGTGAACAGCACCCACCAGAGGAGCTGCTGCCAACTGAAGAGCAGCTGCTACCGCAACCGCCCGAAGAGCAACCACAAACCAAGGAGTCACTGCCACCAAGGGAGCAACCACTGAACGACTCAACGTCTAGATATGTCAGTGAGATCAAACATGGGTAGACAAAGAAACCCCCAAAGAAAAGAGAAGGAGGACTCTCCAGAAAAGCAGCTAAGTAATACAGACGCATGCAACATGACAGAAAAAGAATTCAGAATAAGGGTCCTAGAGTGCATAAACCGGATGGAGGAAAAAATCGACAACCTCTGCAAGAAGCAAGAAGAAACAGATGAAAAAATCGATAACATATGGAAGAAGCTAGAAGAAACAGATGAAAAAATCAACAACTTAAGTAAGACCCAAGAAGAAATGAAGAGTGATATAGCTGCAATGAAAAACTCCATTGAAAGTATCGACAGTAGACTAGGAGAAGCGGAGGACCGAATTACTGAATTAGAAGCCAAGGAAGCAAAACACACCCAAAATGTACTGCAATTGGAGAAAAAAATTAAAAGACAGGAGGAGAGCCTAAGGGAGCTTTCAGACAACATGAAACGAAACAACATACGAATAATAGGGGTACCAGAAAAACAGAAGGATGAACAAGGATTAGAAAACCTCTTAGAAGAAATAATATCAGAAAACTACCCTGAAGTGGGGAAGAAAAAAGTCACACAAGCCCAGAGAGTCCCAAACAAGGTGAACCCGAAAAGACCCACACCAAGACACATCATAATTACCATGGCAAATGTTCAGGACAAAGAGAGAATCTTACAGGCTGCAAGAGAGAGACGGAAAGTTACATACAAGGGATCTCCCATTAGATTGTCAAATGATTTCTCAACAGAAACACATCAGGCCAGAAAAGAATGGACAGAAATTTACAAAGTGATGCAAAGCAAAGGACTGAATCCAAGAATACTCTATCCAGCAAGGCTATCATTCAAACTTGAAGGGGAAATAAGAAGCTTCACAGACAAAAAAAGGCTAAGGGAGTTTATTGCCACCAAGCCAGCAATGCAAGGAATGCTAAAGGGACTGGTAAAAAAATAAGAAATAAAAAGCTCAGAAAGAAAACAGCCACACAAAAACAGAAATGGCTACAAACAAGTACCTTTCAATAATAACTTTAAACGTAAATGGACTAAATGCTCCAAACAAAAGACATCGAGTGGCTGAATGGATAAAAAAAACATGACCCATACATCTGCTGTCTACAAGAAACCCATCTCATTAGAAGGGACTCACACAGACTGAAAGTGAAAGGATGGAAAAATATCTTTCAGGCAAATGGAAAGGAAAAGAAAGTTGGGGTAGCAATACTTATATCGGACAAAATAGACCTCAAAGTGAAGGCCATAACAAGAGATAAGGAAGGCCACTTCATAATACTAAAGGGATCAATACAACAAGAAGACATAACTCTGGTAAACATATATGCACCCAATGCAGGGGCACCCAAATTCATAAAAAAAACTCCTGGAAGATATCAAAGGAGAGATTGATAACAATACAATCATAGTAGGGGACTTTAATACACCACTGACAACACTGGATAAGTCCTCTAGACAAACAATCAGCAAAGATACAGCAATCCTAAATGACTCACTAGATCAGATGGACTTAATAGACGTCTTCAGAACACTTCAACCCAGTGCCACGGAATATACATCCTACTCAAATGCTCATAAGACATATTCAAAAATAGACCATATATTGGGTCACAAGCAAAGTATCCCCAAATTCAAGAAGATTGAAATCATAAAAAGCGTCTTCGCAGACCACGATGGCATAATATTAGAAATAAACTACAATAAAAACAACCCCAAATACTCAAACACCTGGAAGCTGAATAGCATGCTATTAAATATTGATTGGGTTACCAATGAAATCAAAGAAGAAATTCAAAACATCCTGGAAACTAATGACAATGAAAACACAACAATCCAAAACCTATGGCACACAATGAAAGCAGTCCTGAGAGGGAAATTTATAGCTCTACAGGCCTATCTCAAAAAACAAGAAAAAATGGTAATAAATCAGCTAACTCTACAACTCATAGAATTAGAAAGAGAGCAACAAGAAAACCCCAGAGTGAGCAGAAGGAAGGAGATAATAAAGATTAGAGCAGAAATAAATGACATAGAGACCAAAAAAACAATACAGAAAATCAATGAAACCAAGAGCTGGTTCTTTGAAAGGATAAACAAGATTGACAAACCTCTAGCCAGACTCACCAAGAAGCAAAGAGAGAGGACCCAAATAAACAAAATCAGAAATGATAGAGGCGAAATAACAACAGACCCCACAGAAATACAAATGATTGTTAAAAAATACTGTGGACAGCTCTACTCCAACAAACTAGACAACCTGGAGGAAATGGACAAATTCCTAGAAAAATACAACATTCCAAAACTCAATCAGGAAGAATCTAATAATCTCAACTGGCCAATAACTATGGAAGAAATTGAAGCAGTCATCAAAAAGCTTCCATCAAACAAAAGCCCAGGACCAGACGGCTTCACAGGGGAGTTTTACCAAACATTCCAGGAAGACCTAAAACCTATCCTCCTCAGACTACTACAAAAAATTCAAGAGGAAGGAACACTTCCAAGCTCATTCTATAAAGCCAGCATCACCGTAATACCAAAACCAGGTAAAGACAACACAATGAAAGAGAATTACAGGCCAATATCCCTCATGAACATAGATGCCAAAATCCTCAACAAAATCTTAGCAAATCAGATCCAGCAGTACATCAGAAAGATCATACACCATGACCAAGTAGGATTTATCCCAGGGATGCAAGGATGGTACAATATCCGCAAATCAATAAACGTGATACATCACATAAACAAATTGAAAGAAAAAAACCACATGGTCATATCAATTGATGCAGAAAAAGCATTTGACAAAATCCAACACCCATTTTTGATAAAAGCTCTCAGCAAGGTGGGAGTAGAAGGATCATATCTCAACATAATAAAAGCCATATATGACAGGCCCACAGCCAACATCATACTCAATGGACAAAAACTAACACCATTTCCCCTAAGAACAGGAACAAGACAGGGATGTCCCCTCTCACCACTCCTGTTCAACATAGTACTGGAAGTGTTAGCCATTGCAATTTGGCAAGAAGAAGAAATAAAAGGCATCCAAATTGGAAAAGAGGAAGTAAAACTGTCCTTATTTGCAGACGCCATGATATTATACATACAAAACCCTAGAGACTCCATCAAAAAGCTACTAGACTTAATACATGAATTTGGCAATGTAGCAGGATACAAAATTAACCCCAACAAATCTGAGGCATTTCTATACACCAATAGTGAGCTTTCAGAAAGAGAGATTATAAAAACAATCCCGTTTACCATCGCACCAAAAAAATTAAGCTACCTAGGAATAAACTTAACTAAAGAGGTAAAAGACCTCTACTCAGAAAACTACAGGACGTTGAAAAAAGATATAGAGGAAGACATAAACAGATGGAAGAACATACCGTGTTCATGGATTGGTAGAATCAACATCATTAAAATGTCCATACTACCCAAAGCAATCTATAAATTCAACGCACTTCCCATTAAATACCAACGGCATACTTCAGAGATCTAGAACGAACTCTCCAAAAATTCATCTGTAATAAAAAAAGACCCCGAATAGCTGCAGCAATCCTGAAAAAGAACAAAGTAGGTGAGATCTCAATACCAGATATCAAGTTGTATTACAAAGCCACTGTTCTCAAAACTGCCTGGTACTGGCACAGGAATAGGCATATAGATCAATGGAATAGAATAGAGAGCCCATAAATCGGCCCGAACCAATATGCTCAATTAATATTTGTCAAAGGAGGCAAGAACATACAATGGAGCCATGAGAGTCTCTTCAATAAATGGTGTTGGGAAAATTGGACAGATATATGCAAGAAAATGAAACTAGACCACCAACTTACACCACACACAAAAATAAACTCAAAATGGATAAAGGACTTAAATGTACAACAGGAAACCATAAAAATTCTAGAAGTATCCAAAGGCAACCAAATCTCAGACATATGCCGAAGCAATTTCTTCACTGATACAGCTCCTAGGGCACTTGAAACTAAAGAGAAAATGAACAAATGGGACTACATCAAAATAAAAAGCTTCTGCACAGCAAAAGAAACCATCAACAAAACAACAAGAAAACCCACTGTGTGGGAAAACATATTTGCCAATGTCATATCTAATAAGGGCCTAATCTCCAAAATTTATAGGGAACTCATACAACTTAACAAAAGGAAGATAAACAATCCTATCAACAAATGGGCAAAGGACCTAAATAGACACCTTTCAAAAGAGGACATTCAGAAAGCCAAGAGACATATGAAAACATGCTCAAAGTCACTAATCATCCGAGAGATGCAAATCAAAACAACAATGAGGTACCATATCACACCTGTCAGACTGGCTATCATCAACTAATCAACAAACAAGTGTTGGAGAGGATGTGGAGAAAAAGGAACCCTTCTGCACTGCTGGTGGGAATGCAGACTGGTGCAGCCACTATGGAAGACAGTATGGAGTTTCCTCAAAAAACTACAAATGGAACTCCCATTTGACCCTGTGATCCCACTTCTAGGAATATATCCCAGGAAACCAGAAACACCAATCAGAAAGGATATATGCACCCCTATGTTCATAGCAGCACAATTCACCATAGCTAAGATCTGGAAACAGCCTAAGTGCCCATCAGTAGATGAATGGATTAGAAAACTGTGGTACATCTACAGGATGGAATACTATGCTGCTCTAAAAAGAAAGGAACTCTTACCTTTTGCAACGTCATGGATGGAACTGGAGAGCATTATGCTAAGTGAAATAAGCCAGTCAATGAAGGAAAAATACCACACGATCTCACTCATTCATGGATAATAGAGACCATTATAAACTTTTGAACAATAATAGATACAGAGCCCGAGCTGCCTCAAACAGATTGTCAAACTGCAGCGGGAAGGCCGGGGAGGGTTAGGGGGCAGGAGGGAGGGGGGTAAGAGATCAACTAAAGGACTTGTATGCATGCATATAAGCATAACCAATGGACATAAGACACTGGGGGATAGGGGAGGCTAGGGGACTGTCTAGGGCGGGGGGATAAAATGGACACATTTGTAATACCCTTTGTAATACTTTAAGCAATAAATTAAAAAAAAAATCCACAGGAAAGTTAGGTCAAAATCACATGTCCTTTTAGTGTGTTACTTGCTGATGCTTTCCTGTACTATTATTGTAAGAGAGATCACTGGTGTTGTGCTACATAGATTACATTTTCTTCCTTGTCAGCTAACCCTGAATGTCACAAAATTTCTTGTATAACATACACATACACACACACAAACACACACATAACTCACATTGGTTTTCAACACTCTAGTATAAATGAATATGTATTAGCTGCTATGGTGGTAAAAACAAAAGAATCTTGCATGTAAGGAACCTTTATGTTCTTGAAGAATTAAATCATCCCTTGAATTGTTTCCACAAAGTATAAAAATGTACAGTTTCATTTGGACATTTTAGTAGATTGATAAAGCATAAACCTTTGCTAGGAAGCAGATATTTATGTGGTTTGTCCTAAAGGGAGAAGTTGCATTTCACCAGTATGTGAAAAGTATCTTATACCTTGGGCATTCAGTGCAGTGTAGAAATAATGACAGCAGGCCTTAATGTTTAACTGAATTGGGTTTAATCGAAGCCAGTTACTATTTGTGGGACTTGAGTTCTAATTGCCTAAGTCCTTTATCTGTATGTAAAATACAAAAAAAAAAAAATACTTATTCATGATGGATACTGAGTGCACAATTCATGGCACATAATAGGCACTAAATAAAGAAATGTTGTTATTTATTTTATGTTCATCATCATCATGGTAGGCAGAAAAATTGTGATGACAAACTTTAGTTTTAATTTTTTTGTATGTGATAATTTCAAAAGTGGCACTTACTCCCTTTTCTAGCTCTTATCTTTCTCACTAGATTTTAGTTCTGACCTCATAACTAATAGAGCCATTTGATTAATCATGAAAGTTAATATTAAAAGCCATTAATATTGGTTGAAAGAAAAAGAATAAAACAAACAATTTTATAACCTAAGATTCTGAATTATAAAATCAAGTGATTTAAGTTGACATAGACAAAATAAAACTCCCTAAGCTGTTAAATGGGTGGAGGGGTTGAACCCTGGCTTTAATTTTGGAAATCAAACAATTAGAAACCTTTTAGAAACAATTAGAAACAATTAGAAACCTAGTAAGTTTGGCTTTTATATGTTCAACTGGGTGTTTCTAGAATAAAAAAAAATAGATTTCTGTTTGTTTCAATTTATGACCTAAATAAATGCTCATGAATTAAATGTGTTCCACATAGCAGTGGGTCATAGAGACATTGATCAGGGTACAGAAAATAGGAAGAGATAAAGCATCTAACTACATATTTATATACCCAAGGTAAATGAGAACTTGATTATGAGAATGTGGGGACTTTTAGACTTTAAAATTCTCTTTGATTTAAGTTTGTATAAGTCACTGTATCTTTCACAAATGATATCTATTTTATTATCACATCTATTTTATTATCTTGAGAGGCTTCTGGACTTGGGACATTAAAAACAGAGAAAGTATTTTAAAAAAATAAAACAAAACAAAAAACACTGGTAAATAGATACAAATCACCTAATGGTTTAGCTTACCATTTTTTCTTTCCTGTTTGACACACAAAGATGCAACTGTGTACATTATCACACTATTAAATCAAAAATTAAAACATCAGGGAGTCTGAATGTCTACTTCCAGAGACATAATACTTAGTCAATATCCTTTGGTTTTGCTTAGGGAGTCTATGTTTCCTTGCAATTTGTAACAATCTTTGTGTTAAATTACATCTAAAAGAAAAGATACCATTTGAAGGGAATATGTGATAAAGTGAACTATGCATCTTGGCACCTCTATCTCAAGTTCTATTCAATCTGAATATCAATAAAATATATACTATGTATCTATATTCTTCATCATCACCCAATCTCCACCTCTACTTCTATATCTAATTAACATTTTACTATAATTTTTAAAGTAAACACAGGCATCATGATTGATTAAGGTAAAAAGGTTTTATGTGCAATGAAAACAAAATGTAAATTCAAAAACTTTAAATGATTCTTAAAATAGAATTCATAATTTCATTTGGGAAAGAAATAAAAACATTTTAATTGTGTCAGGTGAGACTTCAATTAGAAATTTTAAGCCTACAGGTGCTTGAACAACATTAAGAAATATTAAAACAAAAAGTTCAATCTTTATCTGAATTTTTTAGAAAGAATTTTATTTAAGAAGAAAAAACATAGCTTAGGCTTGAGGACAAATGATAAATACTATTCCATTCAAAACCCCCTATTTATCTTATAACCAAATTAAATATTGAAACAAGTATGTTCATAGTCATGGGCATATAAAGCACAGATTAAGGAATATAGTCAATAACATTGTAACAACTGTGCATAATGCCAGATGGGAAGGAGACACATAGGGGAAATAACCTTGCAAGTCACATAAATGTGCAACCACTGTGCAGTAAACCCAAACCAATACAATATTGAATGTCAACTAAAATAAAAAATATGTTTATTAAAGTTTTTTATAAAATTTGTTAGTGTGTCATTGATTAATAAAATCATATAGGTTTCAAGTGTGCAGTTCTGTGATACATGACCTGTATATTACATTGTGTGCCCATCATATGAAGTTAAATCACTTTCTGTCACCATGTATTTGACCCCCTTTATCCTTTACTACCTCCCACCACCTTCCTTTTGGTAAACACCATACTGCTGTTTGTGTTTATGCATTTTTGTTTCTTTGTTTGTTTGTTTTTCATTGGGAATTTTTAAATCATTTTTGATTTTCCAACTAAAATTGATTTACTAGTTTCAAGTGCACACCCAGTTACCAGACACTACATACCTACTAAGTGATAATCCCAATAAATCCTATACCTATCTCACACCACACACAGCCACTAGAACGTCACTGACCAAATTCTTCAAACTGCACCTCACATCCCTATGAGCATTCTGTGTCTACCAATTTGTACTTCTAAATCTTTTCCCTTTTTTCACCCATGTCCCCAACTTCCCTTCCCATCTGGTAACCATAAAAATGTTCTCTGTATCTGTGAGTCTGTTTCTGTTCTGGTTATTCATTTATTTTGATTTTAGAATCCAATCATTGATATATATGCATTTATTGTCATTTTATAGTTCAAATTTTTTAATCTTTTTTCTCTTATTCTTAAAGGAAACCCTTTAACATTTCATGTAATACTAATTTGGAGGTGATGAACTCCTTGAATTCGTTTAGTTTTTTTCTTGTCCTTTTTCTTTATCTATCCTTTGATTCTAAATGATAGCTTTGCTGAGTAGAGTAATCTTGGTTGTAGGTCCTTGCTATTCGCCATTTTATATATTCCTTGCCACACCCTTCTGGCTTGCAAGTTTCTGTTGAGAAATAAACTGACAGTCATATGGGTGCTCCCTTCTAGGTAACTAACTGCTTTTGTCTTACTGATTTTAAGATTCTCTCTTTGTCTTTAAACTTTTGCATTTTAATTATGATGTATCTTGTTGTAGGCCTCTTTGAGTAAATCTTGTTTGGGACTCTCTGAAATTCCTGGACTTGTGTATCTGTTTTCTTCACCAGATAAGGATGGTTTTCTGTCATTTTTAAAAATAGGTTTTCAATTTATTGCTCGCTCTCTTCTCCTTCCAGCACCCCCATGATGCAAATGTTGATACATTTGAAGTTCTTCCAGAGGCTCCTTAGATAATAATATCTTCATAGTTTTGGGTTCTTTTTCTTTTTGCTGTTCTGAATGGGTGTTTTTGGTTGTTTGTTTGTTTGTTTACTTTCTTATAATTAAAACTAGAGGCATGGTGCACAACATTTGTGCACTGGAGGGGGGCATCCCATCAGCCTGGCCTGATCCCTTTAGCAGTCCGAGAGCCCTTAGGGGAAGTTCGACTGACACCGAAAAGGCTCCCACCACCGCCACTGCTCTCCCCAGCTGTCAGCCCGGCTTGTGGCTGAGCAGTGCTCCCCTGTGGGAACACACTGACCACCGGGGGGCAGCTCCTGCATTGAGCATCTGCCCCCAGGTGGTCAGTGCGCATCATAGCAACTGGTCTTTCTGCTGTTCTGTTGATTTGCATATTACCCTTTTATTATATAGGATTGCTGATTTGATTTTCAGTGTCATCTGCTCTACTGTTGATTTCCTGTAAGTTATTCTTCATTTCAGCTAGTAAATATTTCATTTCTGACTGGTTCTTTTTAATGAACCTTTTTAATGGTTTTTATGTCTTTTTTCATGCTGTTGAAGTTCTCCTAAGTTTTTTGAGCATCCTTATAATCATTGTTTTGAACTCTGTACCTGGTAGTTTGCTTGCCTCAATTTAATTTAGTTCTTTTTCTGGAGAGTTCTCCTGTTCTTTCCTTTGGGATCTTTTTCTTTGTCTTCACAATTTGGCCACTTCCCTATGTTTGTTGCTGTGTATTAGGCAGAGCTTTTGTGTCTTCTGGACTTGGTACAGTTGCTTTGTGTAGTAGATGGCCTTTAGGGCTCAGTAGTGCAACTTCCACAGTCATCAAAACTGGGTGCTTCAGGTGTACCCTTGTGTGGGCTATATGCACTGTCTGGTTGTACTTGAGCCTTGATTACTGTTGACATCACTGGAAGGGATTGACCTTCAGGTCAATTTGCTACAAGCCGCACTGTGACTACAATGGAGGAGCAGCTGTGCAGGAGTACACCCTACACAGCAGGACTTGCTTCAGTGGTACTTTGGTGCTCACTGAGTATGTCAGTGGTATAATTTTTATATAAAAAGAAAAATGAAGCCTAATCAATTGTACTTCAGCTGAAAAACCTCTATTTTTGCATTTTTCTCCCTCCAACCATCCATCTTTTTCTTTTTTCCTTTCTTCCCTCCTTGAATGCTTATTAAGCGCTTCCTTGATATCTGGAATTGTGACAGGAGAAGGAGGAACAAGAGTGAGGTGCCAAAGAAGGCACAATCTAATGTCACTGACCATCTTATTAGGGAAAATAACATCAATAAAATTCTCATAATGATAAATACGAAATTAGAACTGTGAAAATTGATATGAAGGAGGGGAACATAGTCCTATAGGAGCATGTAATAGAAATATAACTTAATCAGGAAATCCAAGCACTGTTTTCTCAAGAAAATTTCATTTTAATTGAGAACTAAAGAGTTGATACAAGTTAAATGGGTAAAGGATAAAAGGGATAGTTCACAAAAGTGCCAACACAGTAAAGAAGAAAACCTGACTTAGAGGCCAGGGTAAAGAAAACCATAAGTGGAGGAACCAAGATGACAGCATAAGGTAAACACCTGTACCTGCTGCCTCTCACAACCACATCAAAACTACAACTAAAAGACAAAACGGCTATCATCCAGAACCACAGGAAAGCTGGCTGAGTGGAAGTTCTACAACTAAAGGAAAGAAAAAAAGTGCATTGAGACTGGGTAGGAGGTGCAGAGGCCCCAAGAGCAGAGGTATGGAGGTGTGCAAAATGGGCAGGCACCTGGGTGCACTTTTTTTTTCAATCTGAAGGAAGATACAAGCTCCCGACTACTCTGAACACCAGTTTCTGGTGAGATTCTGGGGACCCAGATGCCTACGAGGAGAAATTGGATTGTCTGGCATCGGTCAGAAAGTAAGGGTGGCTTTCTCGCAGAGGTGCTCAGAGGGATCATTGTTACTGCGAGGGGGCACAGGACATGGAAACTTGGAGATGTGGAGACATGGAGACAGCTGACTGGCAGCCATCACTGTTTTCTCCACCCGGATTATTCTCAGAGACCCCATCCCACCCAATTTACAACCCCACTCAAGCTGTGCACAGCAGCTTTTGCATATGAATGGCCTGTCCTTTCTCAGCCTAACCTAACAAACTGCAGCTGGATCAGAGAGCTTCAAATCTTCCAAACCCCAAACAAAGAGGAGAAATCTTCAGATCTCATTGTAGCTACTTCTGGGTGGCCTCAGGCAATGGCTGACTTGGCACCTCTTTGGAGATCCAGGAGCAAATGTACCCAGGGGTCATATACCAGATTTCAACTCCTCACATCCATAAGTGACACACTCAAGAGGCAGACTCAGTGAGCACCAAAGCCCCATTGAAGCAAGTCCTGCCCCATAAGGGTGTCTCCAACCCAGCAGTTCTTCCATTATAGACACAGCTGGTCCTCACAGCCAATTAGCCTGGAGGTCAATTCCTCTCAGTGATACCAACAGCAATCAAGGCTTAACTACAACAAGACTGTGCACACAGCCCACAAAGAGGTGCACCAAGAGTGTCCACCTCAGGTGATGGGGAGGCTGAGCCATAGGGCTCTATAGGACACCTAGCACAGAAAGCCACTCTACCAACACAGGGAAGCATAAAAAATGCGAAGACAAAGAAACATGTCATGAATGAAAAAAATGGCGGAAAGCAAACTACTGGATATAGAGTTCAAAACCACAGTTATAAGGTTACTCAAGAATCTTCTAGAAACCTCCAAAGAACTTAGTGTGACCTTCAAGGATCTTAATGAAAATGCTAAAGAAATGGAAAAGGACCAGTCAAAAATTAAGCATACACTGTCTGAAATAAAGAATAATATACAGAAATTCAACAGTAGACTAGAGGATCCCAAGAATCAAATCAAAGATTTGAAATATGAGAAAGCAAAAAACACCCAACAAGAAGAGCAAAAAGAAAAAAGAATCCAAAAGTATGAATAAAGTGTAAGGAGCCTCTGGGACAACTTCAAATGTACCAACATCCGAATTATGGGGGTACCAGAAGAGAGAGAGCAAGATATTGAAAACCTATTTGAAGGAATAATGACAGAAAACTTCCCCTACCTGGTGAAAGAAATAGATTTACAAGTCCAGGAAATGCAGAGATCCCCAAACAAGAGGAATCCAAAGAGTACCACACCAAGACACATCATAATTAAAATGCCAAGGGCAAAAGACAAAGAGAGAATCTTAAAAGCAGCAAGAGAAAAACAGTAAGTTACCTACAAGGGAGTACCCATACAACTGTCAGCTGATTTCTCAAGAGAAACTATGCAGGCCAGAAGGGAGTGGCAAGAAATATTCAAAGTGATGAATAGCAAGAACCTACAACCAAGATTACTCTACCCAGCAAAGCTATCATGTGAATTGAAGGTCAGATAAAGAGCTTCAGAGATAAGAAAAAGCTAAAGGAGTTCATCACCACCAAACCAGGATTATATGAAATGCTGAAGGGTATTCTTTATGAAGAGGAAGAAGAAGAAAAAGGTAAAGATGAAAATTATGAACAACAAAGTGACAACAAATACATATCTATCAACAAGTGAATATAAAAATCAAGTCAATAAAAAATAAAATGAACAGAATAAACTGGTGAATATAATAGAATCAGGGGCATAGAAAGGGGGTGGGCTGACATTTATCAGGGGGAAAGGGGTGTGGGGCATGCAGGAAGAGACTGGACAAAGATCTTACACCTAGGATGAGGACAGTGGCAGGTAGTAAGGGCATGTGGTGGGGTGGGAACTGGGTGGAAGGGAACTATGGGGAGGAAAAAGAGGAACATCTGTAATAATCTGAACAATAAAGATTTATTTAAAAAAAGAAAAGAAAACCATAAGTACCAAACTTACTATAGAGAAAATTTGGTGTAATACATTAAGAGGAGGTTATATATTGAAGTAAAAATTGAGTCTAAAACAGAAGCAAAACACAATACAATGATGTAAAAATCAATTTTAGTCCTGGCTGGGTGGTTTAGATGATTAGAGGGTTGTCCCATTCACCAAATGTTTGTAAGCTCAATTATTAATCAGAGCACATACCTAGATTGTAGGTTATATCCTGGTCAGAGCTTGTATAATATGCAGTCCATCGATGTCTCTCTCTCTCTCTCTTTCTCTCTCTCTCTCTCTCAGAATTAATTATGTCCTCCCATGAGGATTAAAAAATCAGTTTTGTAAATTCAATTTTAGTAATTATTTGTGAAAATACTTTAACATTTGCATTTTATTGTTATTGGACCATTTCTGTAAATCATACATGATTACTCAATAAGTATTGTCTAGACAGTCTGAGCCATTTGTTTAATATTAAAGGTTAGGTAGATATTCCTAACTTATCAACTAAATGTTTCATTTTCATAAACACACATGCACACAAACACATACATATGTCAATTAAGAGATGAATAATAGATTTTCTAATTATTTTCTTAGTATTGTTAATGATCTATCCAAAATTCCTTGTTCTTGTACAATTACTATTCTAACTTTTCAATTAAAATGTTAAAGAACATATAAGTAAAAAAAATGTTTATTGTTAGCTTAAACTTGTCATAATTGGTATGAATCAATATAGTTGTTTATAGCTTTGAAAACAGTAAACTAGAGTTAAAAACATATGATAGACGCCTGGAATGATAGGCATATACAACTTGAAACCTTAAATACACATGTATAATTGATTCCTATTTCACTTTCCAACATCTATTGATTGTGGAAGAACAGCTTCTAGAAGTCTCTGAGGACACAGTTGATATTCCCTCTAAGGATTGATATGAGAGAGGGCTGTAGAGTATGGAAGTTTTCTTTATATTGCACTGTGCTCTGGCTGGTTCTTTTGTTTATATGCCTCTAGACTTGAGAGTCACAGCTTAAACCTTTCATGTTATTATACAGTGACTAGAACATGAATGACTCATCTCTCTAAAAGTTTACAATCATATTTAACAATGACTGAATTCAATTACAACTATCCACAAAAATTTCTCTATATTGGGGTGTCATAATGCTCAATTTTATTTTTAGATTTTATTTAGTAACTAGAGGCCCGATGCACAAAAATTTGTGCACGCGGGGGGGGGGGGGGTGTCCCTCAGCCCAGCCTGTGCCCTCTCGCTATCTGGGACCCCTCGGAGAATGACCACCTGTTGGCTGGCAATCAGACATCTCTCTGGCAGCATGGAAGCCCTCGGGGGATGTCCATTTGCCAGTGGGGAGCAGGCCTAAGCTGCAGTCGGACATCCTTAGCTCTGCTGAGAAGGCAGGAGAGGCTCCCACCACCACCGCTATACTCGCAGCCAGCAGCCTCGCTTCTGGCTGAGCAGAGTTCCAGCTGTGGGAGCACACTGACCACCAGGGGACAGGTCCTGCATTGAGCATCTGCCCCCTGGTGGTCAGTGTGTGTAATAGTGACAAGTCATTCTCAGTCTTTCTGCTGTTAGGGTCAGTTTGCATATTAGACTTTTATTATATAGGATAGAGGCCTGGTGAATGGGTGGGGGCTGGCTGGTTTGCCCTTCAGGGTGGGGGTCCCCACTGGGATGCCACTGGGGTGCCTGGTCAGCCTGGGTGAGGGGCTGATGGCTGTTTTCAGGCTGGTCACACCACCTTTAGGGTGGGGGGTCCCCACTGGGGTGCCTGGGCAGTCTGGGTGAAGGGCTGAGGCCAGTTTTCAGGCTGGCCAAGCCTCTCCAGGGACAGAAGCTCCCAGCCTCTCCTTTTTTTCTTTTTTTCTGGGATTTATTTACCTTCTATAATTGAAACATTGTAGCCTGGAGTGGAGCTCAGAGCCGGCCAGGGCTTGGCTTCCTCCATCTTCAGGGGCAACCCAAGGCTCCAGCTCAGTGGCCACCGCCGGCTGAAAGCAGGTATCTGGGGTTTATTTACCTTCTTTTTTTAATTTATTTTGATTTTTTACAGAGTGGAAGGGAGAGAGATAGAGAGTGAGAAACATCAATGAGAGAGAAACATCGATCAGCCGCCTCCTGCACATTCCCCATCAGGGATGAGCCCGCAACCCAGGTACATGCCCTTGACCGGAATTGAACCTGGGACCTTTCAGTCCGCAGGCCAATGCTCTATCCACTGAGCCAAACCGGTTTCAGCTATTTACCTTCTATAATTAAAACTTTGTTGCTTTGAGTGTAGCTTAGAGCCAGCCGCGGCAGGGGGGGGAACCTTGGCTTCCTTCTTCACTGGAGCAAGCAAGCCTCCTGCTCGTTCCAGCTCCATAGCTGCCGGCCGCCATCTTTGTTGGCAGTTAATTTGCATATCTCGCTGATTAGCCAATGGGAGGCGTAGTGAAGGTATGGTCAATTACCATGTTTGTCTGTTATTAGGTAAGACTAGAGGCCCAGTGCACAAATTCGTGCATGGGTGGGGTCCAAGGAGGGGAGGAGTCAGGACATGATTAGCCGTCTGGGCAGGCAGTGGGATGCCCTTGGCGGCCTGAGATCTGGATCCATCCTGCTGACATCACGCTGGATGTTGGGAGCCACCTGGCAGCTGCTTTTATATTGTTTCTTCCTTGAGAAGCATCTAGGGAGGGGAAGCAGCCACAGTGCCTGAGGCCAACTTCCTTGAGGCCATCGGCACTGGTCCATTGGTGCCTGGCCCATTCTCCAGAGATTGGACCTGCAGAACAACTGAGGGAGTGAGTGGTTGCCACCGGGCTGGTGCATTGCCGGGACAGTTCGGTCAGCTGAACAGCGGTTCCACTGTGGCAGTACACTGACAACCAGGGGGAAGCTCCTGTGTTGATCATCTGCCCCCTTGTGGTCAGTGTGTGCCATAATTACTGGTCAACAGGTTGTTCCGGTCATTCTGGTCATTCCACTCGTTCTGGTCATTCTGGTCACTCTAGCATAACAATTGTTAGGCTTTTATATATAGATTAGTAGCCCTGTGCACGAATCCATGCACCAGTACTTCGCTGCCGCCCTCCTGTTGCTCTCTGCCCACTGCCCCGCCCTCCTGTAGCTCCCCCTGCCCCCCCTCATAGCTTGTTGCCCTGCCCTTTCTGGTAGCTCTCCACCTCCAGCTTGCTTGCTGCCCTGCCTCATCTGGTAGCTCTCTGTTGCCTGCTTGTAGCCAGTAGGTCGCTGCCACCCTCCTGTAGCTCTCCGCTCGTTGTCTGGCCCTCCTGTAGCTCCCTCCGCCTTCCTCCCCACTCCCCCCCCCCTTTATAGCTTGCTGTCTGGCCCCCTCCTGTAGCTCTCCGAATCCCACTTGTATCTTGCTAGCCCACCCTTCTGCTGATCCGTGATCTGGTTGTGAAGCACTTGGTCGTTACGCCTCAGGGTGTAATGGCTAATTAGAATATTCCTCTCTTATTATACAGGATAAGCATATCTTACCCTCATTTCCTTGATTTATTCCTTTTCTGACAGCCCCTGGTTCATGTTACAGATATTTTCATATAAAGCCCCACTCAATAGGTATTAATTCCCTTTAAATTAAGATTTACCACATTCTAAAGGAAATGGTATGTTGATCAAAGGAAAAATAAAGTCACTTTTCAATATTAGTATAATAGCTAAAAGTATACTTAAAACACTGTGTTCTGAATCACATCCAAAGGAAAATAGCTTATGAACTAAAATCTTCTACAGATAAAATTCAAAATATTTCCTAGATAAATAATTAAGTGGATAACTAGCTGGAAGGAACTGGATAAAGACATGTAAGAAGGAGCAAAGAAGATTTAGCCATATAAAGTGAATTTTTTACCAAGGCCTAATTTTCAAGACAAGAAAAGAAAACCCCAATGCTACAGAAACAAGCCAACTGTTCTCAAAATCTACTCTAATTAACAGTATGTATTTTAATCATGTCATTAGGCATAAGGTTAAGTATTCTTGTAAGTCTTCCAGGTTTTCATGGCAATAGTCCAGAAACTTTCAATGGGTGTGCTGCAAAAAATTTTAAAACATGCCATACCTGATTATTTAGTCAGGGGCACTGACCTGTTATCCCTTAGATTTTCAAATAAAAAGTGACACCCCAGCCGTAACCGGTTTGGATCAGTGGATACAGCGTCAGCCTGAGGACTGAAAGGTCCCGGGTTCGATTCCGGTCAAGGACATGTACCTTGGTTGCGGGCACATCCCCAGTAGGAGGTGTGCAGGAGGTAGCTGATTGATGTATCTCTCTCATCGATGTTTCTAACTCTCTGTCTCTCTCCCTTCCTCTCTGTAAAAAATCAATAAAAATATATTTAAAAAAAAGTGACACCCAGCTGGCTCCCTCAGTGGTTGAGCGTTGACCTATGAACCAGGAGGTCACGGTTCGATTCCTGGTCGGGGCACATGCCTGGGTTGCCGGCTCAATCCCCAGTGTGGGGCATGCAGGAGGCAGCCAATCAATGATTCTCTCTCATCATTGATGTTTCTGTCTCTCTCCCTCTCCCTACCTCTCTGCAATCAATAAAAATATATTTTTTTTAAAAAATGACAACAGCCAGCACAATATCCATCTGATGTGAATGAATCAAAATCATACCTATTTTTATATATATGCTAGAGGCCCAGTACACAAAAATTTGTGCACTCGGGGGGGAGGGGTGGTCCCTCAGCCCAGCCTGTGCCCTCTCGCAATCTGGGACCCCTCGGGAGATAATGACCTGCTGGCTTAGGCCTGCTCCAGGGTGGCAGAGGGCAGGCCCAATCCCTAGGTGCAGCCCCTGGTCGGGCTCAGAGTAGGGCTGATTGGGGAGTTGGGGCGCCGCCCCCTGTCATGCACAGAGCAGGGCGATCAGGAGGTTGTGATGCCACCTTCAGTCATGCTCAGGGTAGGGCCGATTGGGGGGTTGTGGCACCGCCCCCTGTCACACTCAAGGCAGGGTCGAGGGGGAGGTTGCGGCGCCACCCTCGGTCATGCACAGAGCAGGGCCAATCAGGGGGTTGGGGCACTGCCCCCTGTCACTCACAGAGCAGGGCTGATCAGGGGGGTTGGGGCTCTGTACCCTGTCACGCACACAGCAAGGCCAATCAGGGGGTTGGGGCGCTGCCCCCGTCACACACAGAGCAGGGCAGATCAGGGGGTTGGGGCACTGCCCTCTATCACCCACAGAGCAGGGCCGATCAGGGGGTTGGGGCGCCGCCACTCTCACACTCAGGGCAGGGCCGAGGGGGAGGTTATGGCTCTACCCTGTCACACACAGAGCAGGGCCTGTGGGGGGGGGGGATTGGGGAGCTCCCCCCTATCAGGCACAGAGCAGAGCTGATCAGGGGGTTGGGGAGCTCCCCCCTATCAGGCACAGAGCAGGGCCGATCAGGGGGTTGGGGCGCCTTCCCCTGTCACAAACAGAGCAGGGTGGATAGGGAGGTTGTGGCCACACCCCCTGTCACACACAGAGCCGCAGGGCGATCAGGGGGTTTGGGCGCTGCCCCCTGTCACGCTGATCCCGGTGCCAGGAGGCCTCATGGCTCCACTGATCCCGGTGCTGGGAGGCATATTACCCTTTTACTATATAGGGTAGAGGCCTGGTGCATGGTTGGGTGCTGGCTGGTTTGCCCTGAAGGGTGTCCTGGATCAGGGTGGCCGGTCCCCACTGGGGTGCCTTGCCAGCCTGGTTGAGGGGATGATGGCTGTTTGCAGCTGGTCACACACCCTTCAGGGTGGGGGTCCCCACTGGGGTGCCTGGCCAGTCTGGGTGAGGGGCTGAGGGCTATTTTCAGGCTGTGGGTGACTGAAGCTCCCAACTGCTCCTTTTTTTCTTTTTTCTTTTATTCTGGGCCAGCTTTAGCTTGAGGCTTGGCTCCAGCAATTAGGCCTCCACAGCTGAAAGTAGGTTTCTGGCCTTTGCTTACAATGTTGTGAATCTGCTGGCTGAAGTCCGGCGGTATTTGTTACAGAGTTTCTTAAACTGCCTGCAGCGGCAGGCGGGGAACGTTGGTTTCCTCCGTCACTGAGCCAACCAAGCCTCATGTTAGTTTCAAGCTGCCTGGCTGCCGGCCGCCATCTTGGCTGACAATTAATTTGCATATCTCACTGATTAGACAATGAAAAGGGTAGCAATCATACGCCAGTTACCATGTTTCTCTTTTATTAGAATATATATATATATATATATATATATATATATATATATATCTATCTCACAGAATTTTAGTAATTACTTTATATGTGCCATGAGATGAAAAAGTTTGAAAATTGCTGACATAATCTATATTTTCTAATACATAAACTTTTTAAAAATCGACTTTTAGTTTATGGCTCTCAAGATAGAGAAACATTTGGACACTTTAAGTGAGCAAAATAATGAGAAAATTAGTTTCAGGAATATTTTTTCTTTTAAGTTGATTGTGAAGTGGTGGGGCTGGGTGATTAACTCACCAGACACATTATTTTGCTAATCTAAACACTACTGAGATGATATGTCTGAAAATAATTTAGTTAGAAAAATTGCTATTATTTTTTTTCTTTTGATATAAACAAATGATCTCATTTGTTGGCTTACATACCAGTATAATGCATTGTCTGTTTTACTCTTGTTGTTTGAAGGAACTAATGTATATATTTTTTGCTCTGATCAAAAGTTTTTGTGCACTAAGCTGCAATTCCAGAGGTGAAAATATATGTATACAGCAATACAGTTATTAAGTTTGCAATGATTATTTTCCTTTCTTTTTTTTTTTTTTTTTGTAGGGAAAAATTCATGGTGGGCTATTTGCTGGCTACAGATATATAAATGTGAATTTGAAGTGTTTACATTGGATAACAGATTTGGAAACCCTTGTTGTCATATGAAGAAATTAATATCCATGGTGAAAATTTCAAAAGTCACTTAAAGGTACTTATAAACATGACATGCTTTATGTTCTTTGGTGTTTTTAATACTTCAAACAAAATGAAGAAAGCTTATAATCTAAACACTCAAATCAGGCAGAACTAGAGCACTGAAGTGAAAATTCTCAAAGCAAATAATATTTCTAGTTTCTCTAATTTTGTTGTATTGACTTCAAAACCTATCTCAGTTTTCTTTGTTAAGCTGCAAGTTCCTTGAGGACAAGGTTTTTATCATATTAATCTTTGAATCTAGAAGCTCTTGGTAGTAAATTAGTTATCAAAATTTAATTCCACAACCAATCCAAATCTGGCACAGGATGACTAGTGTGTAATCCCTTAGTTTCACACAAAATATCAATGTAAGCCAACTCTTCTTGCTTTCTTTTTGCTTATTCTCTCTACATTATAACTAAGAATAAAGAAAAGGCAAGAATTACATATTCTGGTTCAAATGTCACTTTTTCGTAGCTGAGCTGAGTATGAAGAAAATGACTGCAATTACTTATTTTTAACTCCTTCTGTGCACTGGTATTGGGCAGAATAAGATTTTTCTATGATTTTTGATACAACTCCCTACTCTCTTTTTGTCTTAAACTGTCTCTAGTTGTTAGTTTTTCTTGATAACACATTCTCTTGTGTGTTTTGTTTTGTTTTGTTTTACATTTTATCTTTTGAGAAGTGGTTTTTTTTTCTTTGACTCATTGGCATTTTTTCTATATAATGCAAGCATTCTTTAAGGGTTTGTTTTCAATATATTTCTCACTCAATGTAATTTCTCAGGATAAATACATTCACATTTAATACTTCAATTACCATCAATATGCTAATAACTCAAAAATTTTAATTCTCCCTCTTCTTAGATCTTGCTCCAGAGATTAAGATGAATAAAACCAACTCCAATTAGACGTTTTCACTTGGATGTTCTACAATCTTCTCAATGCTAAAATGTCCAAAATTAATTTCATCATCACAGCCTCCTTCCCTAGACCTATGTTTCTTGTATATCACATTCTGATTAATGTTGCCACTGTTTCAAATCAGAATTTTGAGAATTATTTCAAATATCTTTACCTTAACCTCCACATATACAAATGAGTCAATATTTTCCCCATTATTTATGGTATTTTTTCTTTATATCCAACTCCTTAGGTCAGACCCTCATATTCTTTGTTAGATGATTGCAATTATTTCCTAACTGCTTTTCCCAGATCTAATTTTACATCAATTCAATCTTCATTTGTTCATCAAAATAGTCTATATACAATATCCATCAGGCAATGTCACTTTCTAGCTTAAAATCTGCCAATAGAAAAAAAAAAGAAATACAAAAATATTCTCCAATTACTCCTTCAATAAAGTTTCTCCTTTCGGTAGAACAAATCATTCCTGTCCTCAGAATATTCACTATCATTTTTTTTTACTATTTTTAGTTGTTTTTGACATTTCTCTTTCCTCCATTGGATTGTGATAACTTTGTTTAGATACCCTGACTTTTTCAGTTTTGTATCTCACATAAAATAATACTTGTCATAGTAGTTACCCAATAAATGCTAGGTAATAATTTTTAAAAAAATGAAGTAATATTAAAAAATAAATGAAAATCAATGGATGGAGGCATGTTTATCACCTAAGCACTTAAAGCCTAAGCACTAAAGCACCTAAGCACCTAAGCACAAATCTTAAAGATTTTCCAGGTGTAAGTAAAAAATAAGCTGTACACTATTTTGAGAGATAATTTAAAATACACTGTATGGTGAAATTCCCAGAACATAAGCTGATTGGCTATAGCTGATGTGAAAACTGGTACTTTGTTAATTTCTGAAGTTGTTGCCAAATCTATTTAATACGTTAAATTTTTATATATTTTTTAATTTTTAATTACAGTTGACATATAATACTACATAGTTTCAAGTGTATAACATAGTGATCACCCTAATAAGTCTAGTACTCATCTGATACCTAGTTATTACAACACTAGAGGCCCGGTGCATGACATTCATGCGGGGGGGGGGGGGATCGCTATGTGGGACCCCTTGGGGGATCTCTGACTGCTAGTTTAGGTCCTGCAGGGTCGGGCCTAAACCAGCAGTTGGACATCCCTCTCACAATTCAGGACCACTGGTTCCTAACCACTGGCCTGCCTGCCTGCCTGATCGCCCCTAACCACTTGCCTGCCTGCCTGATTGCTCCGAACTGCCTCTGCCTTGGCCCCCGGCACCATGGCTTTGTCTGGAAGGTCATCTGGAAAGTCTTTTGGCTATCCAGTCTAATTAGCATATCATACTTGTATTATTATAGATTATTGACTATATTCCCTATGATATATTTTATATCTTTATGGTTGTTTCTATAACTAACAATTTATATATCTTAATCCCTTCTCCTTTCTCACCCATTTCAACAACTACTTTTCAATCTGTCAACCAACAAATTGTTCTCTGTATCTATGAGTTTGTTTCTGTTTTATTTGTTTGTTTAGTTTGTTTTTTAGATTCCACATATAAGTGAAAGCATATGGTATTTGATCTTCTTTGTATGATTTATTTCACTTAGCATAATACCCTCTAGGTTCATTCATGTTGTCACAAATGGCATGATTTCATTCTTTTTATGGCTAAGTAATATTCCATTGTATATATATTCCATATCTTCTTCATGCATTCATCTATCAGTGGACATTTAAGTTGTTTCCATATTTTGGCTATTGTAAATAATGCTTCAATGAACATAAGGGTGAATATGTCTTTCCAAATTAGTGTTTTGGGATTCATTGGATAAAGATTGAAAAGTTGAATTGCTGAGTCATATGGTAGTTCTGCTTATAATTTTTTTAAAATATATTTTATTTATTTTTTACAGAGAGGAAGGGAGAAGGAGAGGGATAGAGAGTTAGAAACATCAATTCAGCTGCTTCCTACACACTCTCTACTGGGGATGTGCCCGCAACCAAGGTACATGCCCTTGACCGGAATCGAACCTGGGACCCTTCAGTCCGCAGGCCGACGTTGTATCCACTGAGCCAAACTGGTCAGGGCTGTTTATAATTTTTAAGGAATCTTCATACTGTTATATAAAGTGGCTGTACAAATTTACAATCCACCCAACAGTGCATGAGGTTTCCCTTTTCTCCACATCCTCATCAAAACTTTATTGATGATAGCCATTCTGACAGGTGTGAAATGATAGCTCATTGTGGTTTAATTTTCATTTTCCTGATTAATTATGTTGACCATAATTTCATATATCTATTGGCTATCTGTATTTTAAGCCTCATATTTTGTTTCCATTTTTTTATAGGAGTTAGAGGTTTTTCAATCAGATAGTTATCTAAAAGTTATCCTTTTTCTAAATTGGAAACACAAATAAATAGATAATTCAAACATTTTTGTGAGAAAATTAGTTTAATGTAAATAAAGTAGATCAAAACAAAAAAGCCAGTTATGTTTACATTGAATAAATTATATTAAATTGACTGTTTTCTACTTTTTATTCCCCCAAGCTTGATACTGATTATAAGGAACCTGAGAACACATATTGTGTTAGTAGAAAGTAAGAATTAAGAAGCTGATGATAGTTTTAGAAAATGACATCAAAACATACAAAGCTAAACTCTTTGTAATAGCTGGATCAGATCTTCACAATCAAACAAATTAAGAAGATAATGCTCTTCTAGGTACAAATTCCACTTTTATTTCAGTTATGACCTATGCCAAAATATACATTTGGCTTAAAATAGTGCTACTCTCAACCCATTCCCTTAGCTTGGAGAAAATGCTTGGGGTGGTGGCGGTCTTAGCAAATACAGGCATACCTTGTTTCACTGCATTTCACAGATAATGTGTGTGTGTGTTTTTACAAATTGAAGGTAAGACCCTCTACCAGCGAAAACATTATGACATGTTGAAGGCTTAGAAAATGGTTAGCATTTTCTAACAATAAATCTTTAAGATGTGTACATTGCTATTTTATTTTTTAGTGTTAAAATTATTTTAAAATTATAATTGACATATAATAGTATCTTAGTTTCAGATGTATAGCATAGTAATTTGACATTTATATAACTTACAAAGTGATCACCACAACAAATCTAGTAACCATCTGTCCTTGTACAAAGTTATTACGATATTATTGACTATATTCTCTATGCTGTACATTACATCTCCATGACATTTTATAAATGGAACTGTGTACCTCTTAATTCCCTTCATGTTTTCCACCTATTCCCCCACCTCTGTCCGTCTGGCAACCATCTGTTTGCTCTTTGTATATGAGTATATTTCTGTTTTATTTGTCTTGCTTTTTATATTCCACATACAAGTGAAATCATACTATATTTGTCTTCACCACCTGACTTGTTTAATTTAGTATATTTTGCTCTAGGTCCATTCATAAGAGAAAATGATGCAATCAAGAGATGTGGAAAACATGAAATGTACGAGGCTGCTGCCTGTGTAACATGGCATACTGTTTAATTTTTATTTTATTTTTTTGCTTCTGTGTTTTCTTTGAGACTAATTTGAAAATTTACCATAAATAGACTGGAAACGTTAGAAAGATTAGTAATGCACAGCCTAAGTAAGGGCTAATGAAATGGGCACACATGTATTTTATAGAGACTACAAACTGTATAAACTCACGAAAGTAATTTTAACACTGCATATCAAATGACTTAAAATACGAATACAGTTTAGATGTAGCAACTTATTTTTATTTTTTTTATTTCTTGCTTAAAGTATTACAAAGGGTATTACATATGTGTCCATTTTAACCCCCCGCCCTAGACAGTCCCCTAGCCTCCCCTATCCCCCAGTGTCTTATGTCCGCTGGTTATGCTTATATGCATGCATACAAGTCCATTAGATGATCTCTTACCCCCCTACTTCCTGCCCCCCAACCCTCCCCGGCCTTCCAGCTGCAGTTTGACAATCTGTTTGAGGCAGCTCTGCCTCTGTATCTATTATTGTTCAAAAGTTTATAATGGTCTCTATTATCAATAAATGAGTGAGATCATGTGGTATTGTTCCTTCATTGACTGGCTTATTTCACTTAGCATAATGCTCTCCGGTTCCATCCATGACGTTGCAAATGGTAAGAGTTCCTTCCTTTTTAGAGCAGCATAGTATTCCATTGTGTAGATGTACCACAGTTTTCTAATCCATTCATCTACTGATGGGCACTTAGGCTGTTTCCAGATCTTAGCTATGGTGAATTGTGCTGCTATGAACATAGGGGTGCATATATCCTTTCAGATTGGTATTTCTGGTTTCTTGGGATATATTCCTAGAAGTGGGATCACAGGGTCAAATGGGAGTTCCATTTTCAGTTTTTTAAGGAAACTCCATACTGTCTTCCATAGTGGCTGCACCAGTCTGCATTCCCACCAGCAGTGCACAAGTGTTCCTTTTTCTCCACATCCTCTCCAGAACTTGTCGTTTGTTGATTTGTTGATGATAGCCAGTCTGAAAGGTGTAAGATGGTACCTCGTTGTTGTTTTGATTTGCATATCTCGGATGATTAGTGACTTTGAGCATGTTTTCATATGTCTCTAGGCTTTCTGAATGTCCTCTTTTGAAAGGTGTCTATTTAGGTCCTTTGCCCATTTGTTGATTGGATTCTTTATCTTCCTTTTGTTAAGTTGTATGAGTTCCCTATAAATTTTGGAGATTAGGCCCTTATCAGATATGACATTGGCAAATATGTTTTCCCACACAGTGGGTTTTCTCCTTGTTTTGTTGACGGTTTCTTTTGCTGTGCAGAAGCTTTTTATTTTGATGTAGTCCCATTTGTTCATTTTCTCTTTAATTTCAAGTGCCCTAGGAGCTGTATCGGTGAAGAAATTGCTTCGGCATATGTCTGAGATTTGGTTGCCTTTGGATTCTTCTAGAATTTTTATGGTTTCCTGTCGTACATTTAAGTCCTTTATCCATTTTGAGTTTATTTTTGTGTGTGGTGTAAGTTGGTGGTCTAGTTTCATTTTCTTGCATATATCTGTCCAATTTTCCCAACACCATTTATTGAAGAGACTCTCTTGGCTCCATTGTATGTTCTTGCCTCTTTTGTCAAATATTAATTGAGCATATTGGTTCGGGCCGATTTCTGGGCTCTCTATTCTATTCCATTGATCTATATGCCTATTCTTGTGCCAGTACCAGGCAGTTTTGAGAACAGTGGCTTTGTAATACAACTTGATATGTGGTATTGAGATCCCACCTACTTTGTTCTTTTTCAGGATTGCTGCAGCTATTCGGGGCCTTTTTTTATTCCAGATGAATTTTTGGAGAGTTCGTTCTAGATCTCTTAAGTATGCCGTTGGTATTTTAATGGGAAGTGCGTTGAATTTATAGATTGCCTTGGGTGGTATGGACATTTTAATGATGTTGATTCTACCAATCCATGAACACGGTATGTTCTTCCAACTGTTTATGTCTTCCTCTATCACTTTTTTCAACGTCCTGTAGTTTTCTGAGTAGAGGTCTTTTACCTCTTTAGTTAAGTTTATTCCTAGGTAACTTAATTTTTTTGCTGCGATGGTAAACGGGATTGTTTTTATAATCTCTCTTTCTGAAAGCTCACTATTGGTGTATAGAAATGCCTCAGATTTGTTGGGGTTAATTTTGTATCCTGCTACATTGCCAAATTCATGTATTAAGTCTAGTAGCTTTTTGATGGAGTCTCTAGGGTTTTGTATGTATAATATCATGGCGTCTGCAAATAAGGACAGTTTTACTTCCTCTTTTCCAATTTGGATGCCTTTTATTTCTTCTTCTTGCCAAATTGCAATGGCTAACACTTCCAGTACTATGTTGAACAGGAGTGGTGAGAGGGGACATCCCTGTCTTGTTCCTGTTCTTAGGGGAAATGGTGTTAGTTTTTGTCCATTGAGTATGATGTTGGCTGTGGGCCTGTCATATATGGCTTTTATTATGTTGAGGTATGATCCTTCTACTCCCACCTTGCTAAGATTTTTTATCAAAAATGGGTGTCGAATTTTGTCAAATGCTTTTTCTGCATCAATTGATATGACTATGTGGTTTTTTTCTTTCAATTTGTTTATGTGATGTATCACGTTTATTGATTTGCGGATATTGTACCATCCTGCATCCCTGAGATTAATCCTACTTGGTCATGGTGTATGATCTTTCTGATGTACTGCTGGATCCGATTTGTAAGATTTTGTTGAGGATTTTGGCATCTATATTCATGAGGGATATTGGCCTGTAATTCTCTTTCATTGTGTTGTCTTTACCTGGTTTTGGTATTACGGTGATGCTGGCTTCATAGAATGAGCTTGGAAGTGTTCCTTCCTCTTGAATTTTTTGTAGTAGTCTGAGGAGGATAGGTGTTAGTTCTTCCTTGAATGTTTGGTAAAACTCCCCTGTGAAGCCGTCTGGTCCTGGGCTTTTGTCTGATGGAATCTTTTTGATGACTGCTTCAATTTCTTCCATAGTTATTGGCCAGTTGAGATTATTAGATTCTTCCTGATTGAGTTTTGGAATATTGTATTTTTCTAGGAATGTGTCCATTTCCTCCAGGTTGTCTAGTTTGTTGGAGTAGAGCTGTCCATAGTATTTTTTAACAATCATTTGTATTTCTGTGGGGTCTGTTGTTATTTCGCCTCTATCATTTCTGATTTTGTTTATTTGGGTCCTCTCTCTTTGCTTCTTGGTGAGTCTGGCTAGAGGTTTGTCAATCTTGTTTATCCTTTCAAAGAACCAGCTCTTGGTTTCATTGATTTTCTGTATTGTTTTTTTGGTCTCTATGTCATTTATTTCTGCTCTAATCTTTATTAACTCCTTCCTTCTGCTCACTCTGGGGTTTTCTTGTTGCTCTCTTTCTAATTCTTTGAGTTGTAGAGTTAGATGATTTACTACCATTTTTTCTTGTTTTTTGAGATAGGCCTGTAGAGCTATAAACTTCCCTCTCAGGATGGCTTTCATTGTGTCCCATAGGTTTTGGATTGTTGTGTTTTCATTGTCATTAGTTTCCAGAATGATTTGAATTTCTTCTTTGATTTCATTGGTAACCCAATCAATATTTAATAGCATGATATTCAGCTCCCAGGTGTTTGAGTATTTTGGGTTGTTTTTATTGTAGTTTATTTCTTATATTATGCCATCGTGGTCTGCGAGGACACTTTTTATGATTTCAATCTTCTTGAATTTGGGGATACTTTGCTTGTGACCCAATATATGGTCTATTTTTGAATGTGTGTTATGAGCACTTGAGTAGAATGTATATTCCGTGGCATTGGGGTGAAGTGTTCTGAAGATGTCTATTAAGTCCATCTGATCTAGTGAGTCATTTAGGATTGCTGTATCTTTGCTGACTGTTTGTCTAGAGGACTTATCCAGTGCTTTCAGTGGTGTATTAAAGTCCCCTACTATGATTGTATTGTTGTCGATCTCTCCTTTGATATCTTCCAGGAGTTTTTTTATGAATTTGGGTGCTCCTGCATTGGGTGCATATATGTTTACCAGGGTTATATCTTCTTGTTGTATTGATCCCTTTAGAATTATGAAGTGGCCTTCCTTATCTCTTGTTATGGCCTTCACTTTGAGGTCTATTTTGTCCGATATAAGTATTGCTACCCCAACTTTCTTTTCCTTTCCATTTGCCTGAAAGATATTTTTCCATCCTTTCACTTTCAGTCTGTGTGAGTCCCTTCTAATGAGGTGGGTTTCTTGTAGACAGCAGATGTATGGGTTATGTTTTTTATCCATTCAGCTGCTCGATGTCTTTTGTTTGGAGCATTTAGTCCATTTACGTTTAAAGTTATTATTGAAAGGTACTTGTTTGTAGCCATTTCTGTTTTTGTGTGGCTGTTTTCTTTCTGAGCTTTTTATTTCTTATTTTTATACCAGTCCCTTTAGCATTCCTTGCATTGCTGGCTTGGTGGCAATAAACTCCCTTAGCCTTTTTTTGTCTGTGAAGCTTCTTATTTCCCCTTCAAGTTTGAATGATAGCCTTGCTGGATAGAGTATTCTTGGATTCAGTCCTTTGCTTTGCATCACTTTGTAAATTTCTGTCCATTCTTTTCTGGCCTGATGTGTTTCTGTTGAGAAATCATTTGACAATCTAATGGGAGATCCCTTGTATGTAACTTTCCGTCTCTCTCTTGCAGCCTGTAAGATTCTCTCTTTGTCCTGAACATTAGTCATGGTAATTATGATGTGTCTTGGTGTGGGTCTTTTCGGGTTCACCTTGTTTGGGACTCTCTGGGCTTGTGTGACTTTTTTCTTCCCCCCTCTCTGGGAAGTTTTCTGATATTATTTCTTCGAGTAGGTTTTCTAATCCTTGTTCATCCTTCTGTTGTTCTGGTACCCCTATTATTCGTATGTTGATTCGTTTCATGTTGTCCCAAAGCTCCCTTAGGTTCTCCTCCTGTCTTTTAATTTTTTTCTCCAATTGCAGTACATTTCGGTGTGTTTTGCTTCCTTGTCTTCTAATTCACTAATTCGGTCCTCCGCTTCTCCTAGTCTACTGTTGATACTTTCAATGGAGTTTTTCATTGCAGCTATATCACTCTTCATTTCTTCTTGGGTCTTACTTAAGTTGTTGATTTTTTCATCTGTTTCTTCTAGCTTCTTCCATATGTTATCGATTTTTTCATCTGTTTCTTCTTGCTTCTTGCAGAGGTTGTTGATTTTTTCCTCCATCCGGTTTATGCACTCTAGGACCCTTATTCTGAATTCTTTTTCTGTCATGTTGCATGCCTCTGTATTACTTAGCTGCTTTTCTGGAGAGTCCTCCTTCTCTTTCCTTTGGGGATTTCTTTGTCTACCCATGTTTGATCTCACTGACATATCTAGACGTTGAGTCGTTCAGTGGTTGCTCCCTTAGTGGCAGTGACTCCTTGGTCTGTGGTTGCTCTTCTAGCGGTTGCAGTAGCAGCTGCTCTTCAGTTGGCAGTAGCTCCTCTGGTGGGTGCTGTTCACAGCTGTGGTGTCTCTTCTGGCTGGTGCGGGGAGGTTTCACGTATAGCTGCTCTTCCTCAGCAGAGGGTGTGGTGCTCAGGAGGTTGCTCTTGCTTGGATCTGATGCGTTGATTTAAAGGCGCAAAATACAACACAACAAGGCACCACGTACCAGGCACTATACACAAATATATTCACGATATTAATAACCCCAAATAAAGGTGACCACCCGAATTAAGAGAATTAGGGGATAAGGAAGAAGGAAGAGAAAAAGATAAAAGAGAAAAAAGAAAAGAAAAGTAGGGACCAAAAAAAGGAGTGCAAAAATGAAATTGGGAAAAAGGAGGGGGGAAAATAAAAGCGACAAAAGAAAAGAAAAGAAAAGAAAAAAAAAGAGTGAACAGAGAGAATGAAGTGGAAGAGGGGAAGAGACTTTTTTATATGAGGAGAATACTCCTATAGAACAGCTATTAATCCCAACAAATTCCAGCAACAGCTCCCTGGAGATGAATGCAAACTAGAAACAACCAATAATATAACGATGAAAATAGAATGGAGAACACTAATCCCAAAATAAAATAAAGGGAAAATAAAATGGCACTTTAAAAAATGGTAAAATGGTAGCAGTAATAATACTTTTTAAAAATAAGAAGGTAGTAATTAAAAGGGTAAAGTCAGGTGATGGAAAAAGAAGAAAAAAAAGAAAATAAAAAAAAGAAGAAAAAAAAAGGAAAAAAATTGGTTTCTTAGTTAAAAGGTGAAAAAAGAGAAAAAAAAAATTGCAGTAGTGCAGGTCCTTTGGTTCTTCTATTCTTCAGTTGGCTCGCCTTAGACCTGCCAGGTATTCAGGAGAGTGTTGAGTTTCCCTGCGATACACTGTTCCTCTGTGATGTAAACCACAGTCCTTATTTTAAAGCAGGCCGCATTTGTTTCCCAGTCTGCCTTATTGTGTGTTTAGCAAAGAGTCAGTTTGTGGGTCAGCCTCTGGGTGGCAGTGTTCTGGGGTCGGCCTCTGAGGCTATAGGGCCTCTCTGTCCAGTGGAAGTTCACTGCCCAGAGCTGGCTGCATAATAGTTACAGGCGCTGTGCTGTTGCTGGGATTGAAAATCCCTCTATAGGCCAGACCCTGTTAACTCCCAGGGACTGATCAGGTTATTTTAATCCTTGATCTCTTTCAGGATGGAATCTGGGTGTGGCTGTGCTCCTTGCCGGTGGGCTGGGGGGAGGAGTCTCACTCTCCGGAGAGAATGGCTGCCCCAGTCCTGGGCTCAGGGGTGTCTCAGCACTCAATTCGCTGCCACCTCTCCCGGCCCCCCTTCTCTCCTCAGTCTCTCCCCAGATTCCACTCCTCCGCACACTCTCCCTCTCTTCAGCACAGGTGAGTGTCTGTATCTGAAATGTCCCATGAACAGGATTCAGTGAAAAAAAACAAACAAACGCCAGCCGCGGTAATGGGGAAGGCTTGGTTTCTGTAAGGTTCTTCTCTTACCGGGACTGCATGGTCTGGTCAGCTCTTCAGGCTGCCCCCTTTAGGCTCAGTCCTCTGTGATCACAGAACCCAGCTCTCAATTCCCCCGGCAGCGCCAGGAATCCCGCGGTTCTCCTTTCCCCTGTCAGGGGCTGTGCCTGTCCCAAGGGAGGCGGCTGTCTGCCATGTGGTCTCCCTCCGACTCTCTGGGCTCAGAGGTCTGGCAAACTTTCCTGCCCAAATCCCTGTTTTTTTTACCTTTCCAGGGGAGTTCTGCTCTTCCCGGCTGCAAACCGTCTCACCAGCTGAGCAATTTCGCCAATTCGGTGTGAGTGTTATTAGTTTCAGCTGCTCACTCCATTTGCTCCGGGACAGGACCTGGGACACGTCTGCCTATATCGCCGCCATCTTCCATCCCTGCAGCTTCTTTTTAAAGAATTTATCATCAGGTAGTAATTAGAGAAATGGGAAAAATGATTGTATAAGGATGCTCATTAATGAGTTATTGATAATAGTCAAATATTTGGGGGTGAATATACACTAAGGCAAACAATTTAAAATGTGGTGCTTTCAAATATTTACAAAAATGATGGTAGAGATATTAACTTTATAATTTGTCATAAAATTATATAATGTAATTATTTACACATTTTAAATATGCATACTAAGAATATTAAAACAAATCTATCTGTTAGAATCATATAATTTTACTTGAAACTTATTTTTCTTTATTGATAAAGGTATTACATATGTGTCTTTATCTCTCCATTGCCCCCCCTCACCGCTCATGCCTTCACCCCACTAGTGTCTGTGTCCATTGATTATGCTTATATGCATGCATACAAGTCCTTTGGTTGATCTCTCCCCCTTTCCCCCACCCGCCCCTACCTTCCCTCTGTGGTTTAATGGTCTGATCGATGCATCTGTCTATGGATCTGTTTTTGTTCATCACTTTATGTTGTTCATTATATTGCATAAATGAGTGAGATCATGTGAATGTGATATTTATCTTTCTCTGACTGGCTTATTTCATTTAGCATAATGCTTTCCATGTCCATCCATGCTGTTGCAAATGGTAGATGTTTCTTCCTTTTTACAGCAGTGTAGTATTCCATTGTGGAGATGTACCACTGTATTTTATTTTTTTTTAATTTCTTTATTGATTAAGGTATTACATATGTGTCCTCAACTCCCAATTACCCCCTCACCCCCCCCACTCATGCCCTCACCCCCCTGTTGCCGATGTTCATTGGTTAGGCTTATATGCACACATACAAGTCCTTTGGTTGATCTTTCCCCCTTACCCCCACCCTCCCCTACCTTCCCACTGAGGTTTGACAGTCTGATCGATGCTTCTCTGTCTTTGGATCTGTTTTTGTTCATCAATTTATGCTGTTCATTATATTACATAAATGAGTGAAATCATGTGATATTTATCTTTCTCTGACTGGCTTATTTCACTTAGCATAATGCTCTTCAGTTCCATCCATGCTGTTGGAAATGGTAAGAACTCCTTCTTTTTTCCATCGCATAGTATTCCACTGTGTAGATGTACCACAGTTTTTTAGTCCACTCATCTGCTGATGGGCACTTAGGCTGTTTCCAAATCTTAGCTATGGTGAATTGGGCTGCTATGAACATAGGGGTGCATATATCGTTTCTGACTGGTATTTCTCTTTTATTGGGATATATTCCTAGAAGTGGGATCACAGGGTCAAATGGGAGTTCCATTTTTAGTTTTTTGAGGAAACTCCATACTGTTCTCCGCAGTGGCTGCACCAGTCTGCATTCCCACCGGCAGTGCTCGAGGGTTCCTTTTTCTCTGCATCCTCTCCAGAACTTGTCGTTTGTTGATTTGTTGAAGATAGCCAGTCTGACAGGTGTGAGATGGTACTGCACTGTCGTTTTGGTTTGCATCTCTCATATAATTAGTGACCTTGAGCATGTTTTCATATGTCTCTTGGCCTTCCTTCTGTCTTCTTTCTAAAAGTATCTATTTAGGTCCATTGTCCATTTTTTGATTGGGTTGTCTTTCTTCCTTTTGTTAAGTTGTATGAGTTCCCTGTAAATGTTGGAGATTAAACCCTTATCAGTGATAACATTGGCAAATATGTTCTCCAATGCAGTGGGCTTTCTTGTTGTTTTGTTGATGGTTTCCTTTGCTGTGAAAAAGCTTTTTATTTTTATGTTTATTTTCTCTTTAGTTTTTTTTTTTATTTTCTCTTCAGTTTCCATTGACCTAGGAGCAGTATCAGTGAAGAAATTCCTTTGGCATATGTCTGAGAGTGCTGCCAGTGGATTCCTCTAGTATTTTCATGGTTTCCCATCTTTGTTTAAGTCCTTTATCCATTTTGAGTTTTTTTTAGTGTATGGTGTAAGGTGGTGATCTAGTTCCATTTTTTTGCATGTATCTCTCCAATTTTCCCAACACCATGTGTTGAAGAGACTGTCTTGACTCCATTGCATGTTCATGTCTCCTTTGTCGAATATTGATTGGGCATATTGTTTTGGGTTGATTTCTGGGTTCTCTATTCTATTCCATTAATCTATATGTCTGTTCTTGTGCCAGTACCAGGCTGTTTTGAGAACAGTGGCTTTGTAATACAGCGTGATATCTGCTATTGAGGTCCCACCTACTTTGTTCTTTTTTCTCAGGATTGCTGCAGCTATTCGGGGTCTTTTTTTATTCCAGATAAATTTTTGGAAAGTTCGTTCTAGATCCGTGAAATATGCTGTTGCTATTTTAATGGGGAGTGCATTGAATCTATAGATTGCTTTGGGTAGTATGAACATCTTGATGATGTTGATTCTACCAATCCATGAACACGGTATGTTTTTCCATCTATTTATGCCTTCCTCTATCTGTTTTTTCTGTGTCCTGTAGTTCTTCGCATATAGATCTTTTACCTCTCTAGTTAAGTTTATTCTTTTGTATCTTAATTTTTTTGGTGCAATGCTAAATGGTATAGTGTTTTTAGTCTCTCTTTCTGTAAGTTCACTATTGGTGTATAGAAATGCCTTAGATTTATTGGTGGTAATTTTGTATCCTGCTACATTGCTAAATTAATTTATTAAGTCTAATAATTTTTTGATGGAGTCTTTAGGGTTTTCTATGTACAGTATCATGTCATCTGAGAACCAGTATAGTTTTACTTCTTCTTTTCCAATTTGGATGGCTTTTATTTCTTCTTCATGTCTGAACACAATGGCTAGTACTTCCAGTACTATGTCGAACAAGAGTGGTGAGATTGGGCATCCCTGTCTTGTTCCTGTTCTTAGGGGAAATGGTTTTATTTTTTGTCCATTGTGTATGATGTTGGCTGTGGGTTTGTCATATATGGCTTTTATTATTTTGACGTATGAGCTTTCTATTCCCACCTTGTTGAGAGTTTTTATCAAGAAAGGGTGTTGGATTTTGTCAAATGCTTTTTCTGCATCACTTGATATGACTATGTGATTTTTATCTCTCAATTTGTTTATGTGATGTATCACGTTTATTGATTTGTGAATATTGTACCATCCTTGCAACCATGGGATAAATCCTACTTGGTCATGGTGTATGATCTTTCTGATGTACTGCTGGATCCAATTTGCTAAGATTTTGTTGAGGATTTTGGCATCTATGTTCATGATTGATATTGGCCTGTAATTCTCTTTCATTGTGTTGTCTTTAATTGGTTTTGGTATAAGGGTGATGCTGGCTTCATAGCATGAGCTTTGAAGTGTTCCAACCTCTTGAGTTTTTTGTAATAGTCTGAGGATGATAGGTTTTAGTTCTTCCTTGAATGTTTGGTATAACTCCCCTGTGAAACTGTCTGGCCCCGGGCTTATGTTTGTTGGTCTTTTTGATGACTGCTTCAATTTCTTCCATAGTTATCAGCGTATTGAGATTTTTAGAACCTTCCTGGTTCAGTTTTGGAAGGTTGTATTTTTCTAGAAATATGTCCATTTCTTCCAGGTTGTCTAGTTTGTTGGAGTAGAGTTGTTTATAGTATTTTTTAACAATCCTTTGAATTTCTGTGGGGTCTGTTGTTATTTCGCCTCTTTCCCTTCTGATTTTGTTTATTTGTGTCCTCTCCGTTTACTTCTTGGTGAGCCTGGCTAGAGGTTCATCAGTCTTGTTTATCCTTTCAAAGAACTAGCTCTTGGTTTCATTGATCTTTTGTATTGTTTTTTTGGTGTCTATGTCATTTATTTCTGCTCCGATCTTTATTTAATCTCCTTCCTTCTGCTCACTCTGGACTTTTCTTGTTGCTCTCTTTCTAATTCGTTGAGTTGTAGAGTTCAGTGATCTACTACCATTTTTTCTTGTTTTTTGAGGCAGGCCTCTAGAGCTATAAACTTCCCTCTCAGGACTGCTTTCATTGTGTTCCATAGATTTTGGATTGTTGTGATTTTATTGTCATTAGTTTCCAGGATGTTTTTAATTTTTTCTTTGATCTTATTTGTAACCCAGTCATTGTTTAAGAGCATGCTATTCAGCTTCCAATTGTTTGAACTTTTTGGATTGTTCTTATTGTAGTTTATTTCTAAAATTTTGCCATTGTGGTCTTAGGAGATGCTTGGTATGTTTTCAATCTTCTTGAATTTGGGGAGACTTTGCTTGTGACCCAATATGTTGTCTATTTTTGAAAATGTCCCTTGTGCACTTGAGAAGAAAATACAATCCATGGATTTGGGGTGAAGTGTTCTGAAGATGTCTATTAAGTCCACCTGATGTAGTGAGTCATTTAAAATTGCTATTTGTTTGGTGCGTTTTTTTCTAGAGGAATTATCCAGTGATGTCAGTGGTGTTTTAAATTTCTCTACTATGAATGTAATGTTGTCGATCTCTCCCTTGATATCTTCCAGAAGTTTTTTTGTTTGTTTTTTTTTGTTTTATGTATTTGGGTGCTCTTGCATTAGGTGCATATATGTTTATAAGGGTTATATCTGCTTGTTGTATCAATCCCTTTAGTATAATAAGGTAGTCTTCCCTATCTCTTATTATGGCCTTCACTTTGAGGTCTATTTTGTCTGATATAAGTCTTGCTACCCCAGCTTTTTTTTCCATTTCCATTTGCCTGAAAGATATTTTTCCATTCCTTCACTTTCAGTCTGTGTGAGTCCCTTATTGTGAGGTGGGTCTCTTGTAGACAGCATATATATAGGTCATGTGCTTTTTTTTTATCCGTTCAGCCACTCGATGTCTTTTGATTGGAGCATTTAGTCTATTTATAGTTAATATTATTATTGAAAGGTACTTGTTTGTAGCCATTTCTGTTTTTGTGCCTGCGTTCCTGCTTACCTTTTTATTTCTTCTTTTTAGAGCATTCCCTTTAGCATTTCTTGCATTGCTGGCTTGATAGTGATGAACTCCCTTAGCCATTTTTGTCTGCAAAGCTCCTGATTTCCCCTTCAATTTTGATTGATAGTCTTGCTGGATAGAGTATTCTTGGATTTAGTCCTTTGTTTTGCATCACTTTGTATACCTCCTCCCATTCCCTTCTTGCTTGAAGTGTTTCTCTTGAGAAATCAGTTGATAATCTGATGGGGTATCCTTTGTAGGTAACTCTCTGTCTCTCTCTTGCAGCCTTTAAGATTCTCTCTTTGTCTTTAACATTTGCCATTGTAATTTTGACGTGTCTTGGTGTGGGTATTTTGGGATTCATCTTTCTTGGGACTGTCTGTACTTGTGTAACTTTTTTCTTCCCCATATCATGGAAGTTTTCTGTCATTATTTCTTCAAATATATTTTCTAATCCTTGCTGCTCTTCTTGTCCTTCTGGCAGCCCTATTATGCGTATGTTACTTCATTTTGCATTGTCCCAATAGCTGCCTTAGGCTCTCTTACTGCTTTTTAATTTTTTTCTCCAGTTGCTGTTCAGATTGGGCTTGTTTCTGAACTTTATCTTCTAACTCACTAGTTTGGTCCTCTCTTCTTCTACTCTACAGTTGAAACCTTCTATGGTGTTTTTGATTGTAGCTATATCACTTTTCATTTCTTTCTGATTTTTTCATAGGTTATTGATTTTCTCATCCATCTGGTGTATGAATTGTAAGACCATTGCCCTGAATTCTTTTTCTGTCATGATGCATGCTATTGTTTCACTTATTTCCTTTATTGGTGATCCTCTTTTTCTTTCCTCTGGGGATTGTTTCATTGTCTCCCCATTCTATCACCAGAAGGTTCAAATGTTGAGTTGCAGGGGCCTGGGCTGTGTGTAGTGAGAGCTTCGCACCCCCTGAGTGTCACTGAAGAGCTCTGACACCAAGACATGTGGCTGCTGTGGGTTCGTGGAAGCCACGCTCACCCAGGATCATAGTCATAGGCGCTTAATGTGGCCTCCTGTGTGCACCTAGAATCAGGGACCCTGCCTGCACCATGCTGAAACAGAGACCCCCTCGTGTGTGCCAAAAATCAGAGTCCCCTAGCAGGTGTCAGGAGTTAGAGACCCCCTGTGTCTCCACCAAGAATCGAGTATCACAGTCTCTCTTGCTTGGTGTGGTCTCAGGACGAGAATCAGTGTCGCTGTGTGCTCATGCACCAAGAATTAGAGTCACTGGCTCTTAGCGTGAACGCACTTCACTTGGAATCAGGGATCCCAGGCATGTGTGATGAGAAATAGAGTCACGTCACTGGTGCTCAGTGCTGCCTCTTGCATGGAGAATCAGGGTCCCCAGTCTTCTTGGGGGACCGGGTTGCATAGTCGCACTGTGTTGTCAGGAGGTCCACTCCTGCCCTGTGGAAAACAGCCTTCCATGTGCGCTTGACCTGAATCAAAGTCAGGTGGCACTGCCGCTCAGTGTGGGCATGGGTTCTGGTCACCTGGCTGTGCACTGCTTGAAACAAACTCCCTGTGTCTGTGAATCCAAGCTCAAATTCAACGTTGCCCCCCTGTGTGAGCAGGGCATCTGGTCGCAGGAAACAAACTCCCCAGGCTCAAATTCAGTGCTGCCTCCCTTCTTGGACACAAGGTCTGGTCACGGAAAACAAATTCCTGGAGTTTGTGCCTCCAGGCTCAAATTCAGCACAGCCTCCCTGCCTGGGCGCAGATTCTCGTGGTGAAAAACAAACTTCCCATGTCAACACAGCCAGGCTCAAATTCAGGTAGAGCCGCCGCTGCTGCGTGTTTGTGAAGAGAAGGTCTGGCAGTTCCTATGCCACTGCTGTGGGGCCTGCGGGGCAGGGGATTGTCTCTGTGACTCACAGAAATCTGTGGCCAGGGTGCCAGGGGTCTTGGTGTCCATGGTTTGCAGCTGTGGTCGCAGGTCTTTTACCCGAGTGGCTGTAGGGTCCCGGTTTTTGACTGAGACAAGATTGGGTAGTGGCGGGGCTAGGATCCTAGTCTCAAGCAGTTCTGTTCTTCAGGATGGCATGGTCTCTGTGCCAGTAGTGTCCTCCCTGGAGTGTTTGTAGTGACAGCTGGGTTTAGCCTTGTAAGACTGACTGGTTTGGCAGCCCCTTCGAAGATCTGTAGGATCTAGCTGTCCCTAGCACTCACTTATACACACCACACATGTCTACACACTCCTCTATCGCTCCCTCACTCTCTCACACACTCTCCCTCCCTACATTCTTGCCGGTCGCCATATTGTTTTCCCTCCATTGTACCAATGTTTTTTAATCCACTCATCTGCTGATGGGCACTTAGGCTGTTTCCAAATCTTAGCTATGATAAATTGTGCTGCTATGAACATAGGGGTGCATATATCCTTTCTGATTGGTGTTTCTAGTTTCTTGGGATATATTCCCAGAAGTGCAATCACTGGATCAAATGGGAGTTCCATTTTTAGTTTTTTGAGGAAACTCCATACTGTTCTCCGTAGTGGCTGCACCAGTCTGCATTCCCACCTGTAGTGCACGAGGGTTTCTTTTTCTCCACATCCTCGCTAGCACTTTTCATTTATTGATTTGTTGATGATAGCCATTCTGACAGGTATGAGATGATACCTTATTGTTGTTTTGATTTGTATCTTTCAGATTATTAGTGACTTTGAGCATGTTCTCATATGTCTCTTGGCCTTACATTGTCCTCTTTCGAAAAGTATCTATTTAGGTTCATAGCCCATTTTTTTGATTAGATTGTTTGCCTTCCTTTTGTTAAGTTGTATGAGTTCCCTGTAAATGTTGGAGATTAAACCGTTATCACAGATAACTTCGGCAAATATGTTCTCCCATTGTTATTTTAGACATGATGCTATTTCACATGTAATAGACTATAGAATAGTGTTAACATAATTTTTTTATGCACTGGGAAACCAACAAATAGTGTAGGTATGGCTTTATTGCAGTGGCCTACAAATGAACTTGCAATATCTCTGAGGTATGCCTGTAATTATAAATTATTCTTGCTTATTAACATAATAATTATAGACTTTTTACTAATCTATTTTAAACATAAACTATAACCTGGTCTCAGGTTATCACAAATGAAATGTTAAATTGCCCTTGTAATTCAAAGGTGTTTTCTTATAGCTACCTAAAGTGAACACAGGTTTAGCCAATATGTTGGCACTTAAACGCTTTATTAAACTAGGATACTTTGAAGATTATGAGGTCTAATTTTAAATTGGTGTGTTATCCATCCCCAAATCATAAGTATCACAACAATGTCAGCATGTTCTAGGAAGTTTTTATAAGAGGTTCCTCATATTTTCTGTTTCATATACTGTTTTTTTTTTATAGTTTCTTACTTTGGGGGCATGTATGTATGTAATAAGAATTCTATGGAGTTTTCTTTAAGCCTAAACTTTAGTGGACACCAAACAGTGCTTTGGCAGAGTGAAAAAACAGAAAACAGGAAAAAAAACTGGAGGAAGGAAGTTGTTTTTTGTTATGCCACTTGAATAGTCCAATAGAGGTGTGTAGTTAGAAGTTGAATATATATAGTTTGGAATTCTGTAGTTAGTTAAAGAATACAGATAGAAACTTTGGAGTTGTAGGCATAAGTGTAGACATGGGCATGTCTGAAGTTATCCAGGAAGAGCCTATGTAGTAAAAAGAGAAGGCAGAGAAGATGGGTCCGTTAACTCCATCAATATTCCAGGGGTGTCCAGGCAGAAATACCTAAAAGAGAGTAGGAGAATATATCCATAATGATAGGGGAAAACCGGGAGAAAAGTGTGTCATAGAAGCTGAGAAAATACAGTCTAAAGAAGGAGACAGTTGTTCAACAGTCACAAATATAAAATATATATAAAGTAAGAAAAGGAAAGCAAAGTGACACATGCATTTAGAAACACTGAGCCTATTGATAAATCTAAGAAGACCTGTGTTCAAAAGAATGGTAGGGTTTGTTGGGAATCCATATGGTTGAATGTTTGGGACAATGGACAATATGTAAGTAGAGACAGTAAATATAGACTGCTCTAGTGATGACTCTTAACTATAAAGAAAACAGGTTGATGGCTAGAGAGATTTATGGTACTGACAAAGGATATAATGAAGATATCTGAGAAACAAGTTCCTTAGAGAAACAGAAGGGGAGAAATTAACCATGTTAAGAAGGAAGACCCTCTTCCATTAGAATAATCCTATCTAATAAAAGAGAAACATGGTAATTAGCGTACGACCGCTACCCTTCCCATTGGCTAATCAAGGTGATATGCAAATTAACTGCCAGCCAAGATGGCAGCCGGCAGCCAGGCAGCTGGAAGCTAACATAAGGCTTGCTTGCATCAGTGACGGAGGACTCCAATGTTCCCCGCCTGACGCTGCCGGCCTCTGAGCTGCAACTCTAAGCAACTATGTTACAAATATAGAAGCTAAACAAAACCCCAGAAACCTGCTTTAGTCGCCGGGCTTCAGCCAGCAAGACTGCAACATTGTTTCAAATGCAGAAAGTAAACAAAGGCCAGAAACCTGCTTTCAGCAGCGGAGGCCTAAGAGCTGGAGCCTCAGAGCTAAAGCTGGCCCAGAATAAAAAGAAAAAAAGGAGAGGTTGGGAGCTTCAGTCACCTGCCAGGCTGAAAACAGCCCTCAGCCCCTCACCCAGACTGGCCAGGCACCCCAGTGGGGACCCCCACCCTGAAGGGTGTGTGACCAGCTGCAAACAGCCATCATCCCCTCATCCAGGCTGGCCAGGCACCCCAGTGGGGACCCCACCCTGATCCAGGACACCCTTCAGGCAAACCAGCCGACCCCCATCTGTGCACCAGGCCTCTATCCTATATAGTAAAAGGGTAATATGCCTCCTAGCACCAGGTTCAGCGGAGCAGCGAGGCCTCCCGGCACCGGGATCAGCATGACAGGGGGCAGTGCCCAAACCCCCTGATCGCCCTGCGGCTCTGTGTGTGACAGGGGGTGGGGGCACAACCTCCCTATCTGCCCTGCTCTGTTCCTGACAGAGGAAGGCGCCCCAACTCCCTGATCAGCCCTGCTCTGTGCCTGATAGGGGTGAGCTCCCCAACCCCCTGATAACCCCCTGATTGCCCTGCGGCTCTGTGTGTGACAGGCTGCGGTGTCCCAACCCCCTGATCGGCCCTGCTCTGTGTGTGATAGGGTGAGGCGCCCCAACCCCCCCCCCCACGGGCCCTGATCTGTGTGTGACGGGGTAGAGCCATAACCTCCCCATCAGTGTGACAGGGTGCGGTGCCCCAACCCCCTGATCCACCCTGCTCTGTGTGTGACGGGGGTGGGGGGGGTGCCCCAACTCCCCTATCGGCCCTACTCTGTGAGTGACAGGGGGGAGCTCCCCAACCCCCTGATCGACCCTATTCTGTGCGTGACAGGGTACGGAGCCCCAACCCCCCTGATGGGCCCTGCTCTGTGAGTGACAGGGGGTGGCGCCGCAACCTGCCCATCGACCCTGCCTTGAGTGTGACAGGGGGTGGTGCCCCAACCCCCCAATCAGCCCTACCCTGAACGTCACTGAGGGTGGCATTGCAACCTCCCAATCTGCCCTGCTCTGTCCATGACAGGGGCGGTGCCCCAACTCCCCAATCAGCCCTGCTCTGAGCCCGACCAGGGGCTGCACCTAGGGATTGGGCCAGCCCTCTGCCACCTGGGAGCAGGCCTAGGCCTGCAGGTTATTATCTCCCGAGGGGTCCCAGACTGTGAGAGGGCACAGGCCTGGCTGAGGGACCCCCCCCTACCCCCGAGTGCACAAATTTTTGTGCACCGGGCCTCTAGTCTATATAATAAAAGCCCAAGCAGCCATTATGGCAGAATGACCAGAAATACCCATCTCTAGGATGCACACTGACCACCAGGGGGCAGAGGCTCAACACAGCAGCTGCTCCTTGGTGGTCAGTGCGCTCCCACAGGGGGAGTGCCTCTCAGCCAGAAGCTGGGCTCACGGCAGGGGAGCTCAGCAGCAATGTCAGGAGCCTCTCCCACCTCAGCAGCAATGCTAAAGAGTGGGAAGGAGCAGCGAACAGGCAGGCGGTAAGAAGTGAAAGGTCCCAGACTGCAATAGGGTACAGGCCAGGCTAAGGGACCCTGCCCAGTGCACGAATTTCATGCACCAGGCCTCTAGTAAGGTAATAAAGAAAAGAAAACATGAATATGGAGAAGCACAGTAGGAAGGAAAGAAGAAAATTGAGGTAATTCTTGCTTTATGCCATTAATTTCCTCAGTGCAGTGACAGGCTGTCTTCTTCTGAGACTGAAAGAGAAGGTAGAATTTTAGATTTAAGGGAAAACAGCACAAGTCTGGAATAGATAATATGGAGCAGTGTAAAAGAATGTGAGGGCTTATCTATTTGGTGACTAAGAATTACTGGAAAGTATTGCATATCCATCTAAACTTGCAAACTATAAATTTATTTTAACTTTCACATAAGTAGTTATATGATACTCCTTGAAGATCCAGATGAAATGGTACCTGAACTATGAAAATTCCTCTGACACAAACAAGCAGAATTTACAAGTCCTTCTCTTATGGCACCACTAAACCTAAGTTATATCGCTGTAATTGCACTCATGTATTATGCATAGCTTATTTGTGCTACATGCTACTCCTCAACCAGATAGTGAGCTTCTAGAATGGTAGTGTTTTGGATTTCAGTATATATCAATAAATGTTTGTTGAATAAATAAATGAGTAATTATTCATCCTTCTGGGGTAGTGAATGTGTAAATATGTCTTTACAGTATAACCATTAATACTTCTCTCAAAATCCCTTCCCTGCATTTGTTCTAGCCCAGGTACTCTGAGTACATAGTTTTTCAAAATGTATCCAGTATAATCTAGAGAAGAGTGTAATTTTGCTAGCACAGTAGATGAACTAATCTGAGATGTTTAAATTCCTGATTTAGAAGCTCAGAAAAGAACCATGAATGGCCTTAGCCAGTTTGTCTCAGTTGTTGCAAGTGTAGGCCCTCAGACTGAAGGGTCTCGGGTTTTATTCCAGTCAAAGGCATGTACTTCGATTGCAGGCTCCATCCCTGGTCTGGGCATATGTGGGAGGCAACCAATCTGCATGTCTCTCTCACATGGATGTTTCTCTCTGTATCTGCCCCTCCCTTCCACTCTTTTTAAAAAATTAATGAGGAAAAAAATGTCCTTCATTGAGGATTAACAAAAAAGAAAGAAAGAAAAAGAGAGAAAGAGAGAAAAGAACCATGTATGACAAACAAGAGATTACAGTACAAAGGTAATTTTCTCTATAATGTTAAAATTATATTTTTCACATTTTATTTCAGGGAATTAATTTACTATTATACATACTACAGGTCAATCTATTAATTTTATGGAGTGAATAATTTAAAATCTGAATAATTTAAAAGGTGGCTTATACTTTAAATGTTTTTTTCAAAAATATTTTATTGGTATTTATTGTCTAACAATCATGTGCAGACTTCTCCCAACAGAATATGGAGGAAATTTGATGTGCAGGACTGAAGCCTAGTCCACGTGATTTCATTTTTTAGCTAGAGTTCTAGCTGCTTGTGTAAAATGGGGTATGTTTTAATGATGTGTTGTATAATAAAGTTTTATCATGAGAAACATTTCAACCCAAATTAGGTAATTTATTTCTTTTAATAGAACTTTAAATTTACTCATTCACATTGTGCAGATAATATTCCCTCTTCTCTCATAATCATTTTGCAATCCTTTTTAAACATATGTGACCAATATTGGGTGAATGAATTTTCAATGATGAATTAACAGCCTTTTTCCATAAAAATCCAGGTGATGATAAAATAATTATTTTAAAAATCACACTGACATTTCCCATGTTCACAGTGATACCTATCATGTGATACTAAGGGATTCTATAGCAGCCTCGTGATTAAAAACTAGCTTTTTGTTCACATGAGTTGTAAATTAATTATTTACTGCACTTACCAGTCTTTCATTTGATGATATACTGCTAAACAAATAATTCATATACATTCTACACTGAAAGTTGCAAGAATAAAAGTTACTGATCATGTATGAGATATCATGAGCTTCTATTATTTGTGAGGACATCCCCATCTTATCTACCCACCCCCACAATTTCCTGGAAGTTTCATTTAGAATATGAATAACCCTCAATTTTCAAACTCATAAAGGAGCATATTCTTAGACTGTATTATATGACAGGAAAGAAAGAGCTTCTATACTTTGCCATTTAGTCTCCTGTAACATTGAACTCTATCAAAGAGCATTGAAATGCTATTTATGTTCTGGGTTTCAAATATGCTTTTGCTTATGAGGTTATCTTTCCCTTTAGAAACATTTCAGTTTGTTCTCCAGTAGAAAATGCAAATCGTCTGCTTTACAATATGCATCATGTTGGTTTCAGGTGTGGGGGGAGAAGTTTCGGTCAGAAACAAAAAAGGGAGTAACATAAGTATTTTTTCCCCCTAAGGATATTAGATATACTTAACTGTGAGAAAGCTTGAAAGTCTATACAGAGTGATGTTACTAACCATAATTTATTCATTCATTTATTCACTATGTGTGTGTCATTGTTATAAGCACTGGGAAAATAATAGTGAACAAATAAACAAAACTTCTGCCCTAATGGAGCTCATATACTTGTGGGAAAAGATAGAATATAAACAAAATAAATAAGAAAGTTATATAGCATATCAAAAGGTGATAAGTTTTATGAGGGAAATGAAGAATGAAAGGAATGAGTGGGATATATAATTTTACATAGGAAGGTCAGAGTAGAATTCATTCAGATGGTGACATCTGAGCAATAATCTGGAGGCAATCAAGTGAACCTTATGGATATCTGGAGTAAGATAATTGCTACCATAAAGAAAAGCAAATGCTGCCCAGCCAGTGTTGCTCAGTGGTTGAGCATTGACCTAGGAACCAAGAGGTCACAGTTCAATTCCTGGTCAGAGCACATGCCATGGTTGCAGGTTCAGTCCCCATTTGTGGGCATGCAGGAGGCAGCCAATCAATGATTCTCATCATTGATGTTTCTATTTCTCTTTTCCTTTCTTTCTATCTAAAATCTATATATATAAAAAAGAGATTCCACAGAGTTCTCTAGCCACTTCCACCATGTGAGGACACAACCTGGAAAAGGACCATTACCCAAGCATGCTGACACACCAATCTTGGACTTCCAGGCTCCATAGCTCTGAGAAGGAAATTTCTGTTGTGCATAAACTACCCAGTCTGTGGTGTTTTATTTCTATAATTGTATTTTATGTTGTATACTAGAGGCCCAGTGCACAAAAATTTATGCACTTGAGGGGGGTCCCTCAGCCCAGCCTGTGCCCTCTCGCAGTCTGGGACCCCTCGGGGGATGTCCACCTGCTGGCTTAGGCCTGCTTCCTGGGAGAATGTGCCTATGCTGGCAGTCAGACATCCTTCTGGCAGCCCAGGAGCCCTCGGGGATGTCCACTTACCAGCAAGGAGCAGACCTAAGCTGCAGTCGGACATCCTTAGTGCTGCTGAGGAGGCAGAAGAGGCTCCTGCCACCACCACTGTGCTGGCAGCCATCAGCCTGGCTTGTGGCTGAGCAGAGCTCTCCCTGTGGCTGAGCAGAGCTCTCCTGCATTGAGCGTCTGCCCCCTGGTGGTCAATGTGTGTCATAGTGACTAGTCATTCCCAGTCATTCTGCTATTCGGATCAATTTGCATATTACCCTTTTATTATATAGGATTAGCAGGGTAATAAGTTAAATACAAATCTATAATGATACATTATTAAAATTATGAATTCAAATTTCATAATGCTGATAAAAGGCTCATATTACTATTATGTTCATTATTGCTTGGTCACAGAATGTAGCTATGTATAGAACACAATTCAGTTTCTCTTCAAACTTTATCATCAGCAGAATGAATAAATAACGCCATTAGGCATAAAAAACTTTTATATTATTTCTAAAAGGTTTAAATTGTTCTCATTTTAGAAGCAGGGGAAAAAAAGGAAGAGTCCTGAGTTATTTTGAAATATAAATGTATTAATACAAACTCCATAATTAACACCATATGTAGGTAAATTATGTGGAAAGTTTACTTGTGTTGATGCCAAAGAGATTTTCTTCAAGATTTGGTTAATAGGACAGGAATACAAATGGGCTATACTATGACAGCTATATTTTCTTAATGTGTTTCTTAAAATAAACTGATATTTTTTAAGAAATGCCAGGAGGGTAAAAAGGTTACTGAAAGACTTGAAGATATAACATGGGATTATCTTTCTCTTCTGTTTTTCTTTATTAACATTTAGAATGTTCTAATTGTATAAAGCCTTATAGGTATTTGGCTATTACCCTTACTGAGATGAAAACCATTGAAGGAACTCAAGCAAGAAGTAATGTATATACATATTATTTATTTATATATATAAAAAATCAGGGGATCCTTGGAGGGATTAAATATATATATATATATATATATATATATATATATATATATATATAATCAGGGTTAAATTGAAATAACTTAAAAAGAGAGAAATATCTTGGCTAATGTGTGAAAGAAATAGCTAAAACTACAAAAGTGGATGGAAAAAATTAGGAACTCATGTCTTAACAAAGATAGAGGCTGTGATCTGAGTGGAAAGACTTAAAAGTAGAAAAAAAAAAGATCCACTTTAGGGACAAACTAACTACTAAATAAAACCTTTTTATTGCTTATTTTTCTGCAGCATCACTTTTAGGACTCTAATCTACAGTAAACAAAATACAATGTACCAAAACTGTCACTCTTGTGTTAAAGTAGATATTTTGCTTTTTAGTAGTTTGGTGCTGTATAAATTCATGAATTCAACAGTTTAAGAGATTAGGTTTCAAATTCTGCCTTCCTTTCTGCTCGTACAGCAACCTCAGACAAATTACTCAGAATTTCTGAACCTTAGTTTCTTCCTTACATTAAATGTGAGTTAATTTTAGGAAAGTGAATACCTACACAGTGCTAAATCTTCTCTTTCATTTTTTATATCTCTTTATAATGTTTTCCTTGTGTCACATTTCTTTTTAACTGCATACCAGTATATATATATATATATATATATATATATATATATATATATATACACACACACACACACACACACACACACTAATAAAAGACAAAGATGCTAACTGACCATACCTTCGCTAAGCCCATCAGCCAATTGGAAGAGTATGCAAATTAACCCAACAAAGATGGCCGTTAAATTTGCATACTGCAGGTGGGGCGGGCAGCGGGAGATGCTGTCCCCGGGATCCGGCCCTTGGATCAGTGAACTGGCAAGGAGGGGCCGGCAGTGCCAGAGGCTGCGGGCAGGGTCCAGGACCCAGATTGGGGATGGGGGAGGCCGAGCGGGCAGCTTCAGATGCTCTTGTGGGGTCCAGCAGAGCGAAGCTTGGAGGGTGTGGCTCCTCTGTCACCCCAGCTTCCTCATGGCAGCTGTGGAAACTGACAGCAGGGAGGAGGAAGTCCCAACACCACAGAATCATCGAGAATCAACCATTGGTCACACAGCTCTCAGCGGCCTGAGGGGCAGAACTCTCATTCACCTGCATCTCAGATGGTGACAGTAGAGAGGTGGGACTATGTACAAAGAGAAACTGTTGATACAACGTAGCTCTGCAGCTGAAAGATGCCGGTGTTATCGACAAAAAATGACTGCAGAGCAACGTGCGTCTGATCTTGAAAGAAGGCGACGTCTGCAACAGAATGTATTTGAAGAGCAGCTACTGGAAAAACGTCGCTCTGAAGCCAAAAAACAGCAGTGTCGACAGAAAATGTCTAAAGACCAAAGTGCCTTTGAAATTGAAAGAAGGCAGTGGCAACAACAGAATATGTTTAGAGAACAGTCATCAACAAGTACTACCAATACCGGTAGGAACTGCCTTCTCAGAGAAAATGGAGTACATGAGGATGCAATCCTCGAACATAGTTGTGGTGGAATGACTGTTCGATGTGAATTTTGCCTATCACTAAATTTCTCTGATGAAAAGCCATCTGATGGGAAATTTACTCGATGTTGTAGCAAAGGGAAAGTCTGTACAAATGATACACATTTTCCAGATTACCTGGCATATTTACAAAGATTAATGACAAACGAGGATTCTGTCAGTAAAAATGTCATGGAAAATATTTGATCCATAAATATTTTTTTGCTTTTGCTTCCATGGGTGCTAATATTGCATGGCCATCAGGGTTTGGGCCATACTGTTTTAGAATACACAGACAAGTTTATCACTGTACTGGAACTTTATACCCTTTGGATGGTGTTTCTCTGAAGTTTGCTCAACTCTATATTTTGGATACAGCCCAAACTACAAGTAAAAGACTAGCAATGCCAGAAAACCAGGGCTGCTCAAAAAGACTGATGATCAGTATCAACAACCTCATGCATGAAATAAATGAATTAACAAAATCGTACAAGATGCTACATGAGGTAGAAAAGGAAGCCCAATCTGAGGCAGCAGCAAAAGGTATTGTTCCCACAGAAGTAACAATGGTGATTAAATAAGATCATAACAGTGACCCAGGTAGATATAATTCTCCCCGTGTAACCAAAGTTGCTGTCATATTCAGAAACGAAGATGGAGAACCTCCTTTTGAAAGGGACTTGCTCATTCATTGTAAACCAGATCCTAATAATCCAAGTGCCACTAAAATGAAACAAATAAGTATCCTGTTTCCTACATTAGATGCAATGACATATCCTATTCTTTTTCCACGTGGTGAAAAAGGCTGGGGAACAGATATTGCATTAAGACTCAGAGACAGCAGAGTAGTCGACAATAATACTAGACAAAATGTAAGGACACGAGTCACACAAATGCAGTATTATGGATTTCATCTCTCTGTGAGGGACATGTTCAATCCTATTTTAAATGCAGGAAAATTAACTCAACAGTTTATTGTGGATTCGTATTCAAAACATGGAGGCCAATCGGATAAATTTCATCAAAGCAAACCAATCTAAGTTGAGAGTTGAAAAATATAGTGGTTTGATGGATTATCTCAAATCTAGATCTGAAAACGACAATGTGCTGATTGGTAAAATGATAATACTTCCATCATCTTTTGAGCATAGTCCCAGAAATATGCAGCAGCGATATCAGGATGCTATGGCAATTGTAGCGAAGTATGGCAAGCCTGACTTATTCATAACCGTGACATGCAACCCCAAATGGGCAGATATTACAATTTACAACGCTGGCAAAAAGTTAAAAACAGACCTGACTTGGTAGTCAGAGTTTTTAATATTAAGCTGAATGCTCTTTTAAATGATGTCTGTAAATTCCATTTATTTGGCGAAGTAATAGCTAAGATTTATGTCATTGAATATCAGAAACGCAGACCGCCTCATGCTCACATATTATTGATATTAGATAATGAGTCCAAATTACGTTCAGAAGATGGCATTGACCATATAGTTAAAGCAGAAATCCCAGATGAGAACCAGCGTCTTCGACTTTTTTAAATTGTAAAATCAAATATGGTACATGGACCATGTGGAATGCAAAATCCAAATAGTCCATGTATGGAAAATGGAGACTGTTCAAAGGGATATCCAAAAGAATTTCAAAATGCAACCATTGGAAATATTGATGGATATCCCAAATACAAATGAAGATCTGGTAGCACCATTTCTATTGGAAATAAAATTGTTGATAATACTTGGATTGTCCCTTATAACCCATATCTGTGCCTCAAATATAACTGTCATATAAATGTTGAAGTCTATGCATCAATCAGAAGTTTCAAATATCTATTTAAATACATCTATAAAGGGCACGACTGTGCAAATATTCAAATTTCTGAAAAAAATATTATCAATCATGACGAAGTACAGGACTTCATTGACTCCAGGTTTGTGAACGCTCCTGAGGCTGTTTGGAGACTTTTTGGAATAGAATGCATGGCCAATCTCATGCAATCACAATATTAGCTATTCATCTGCCAAATGATCAGAATTTATATTTTCATGCAGATGATTTTGCTGAAGTTTTAGATAGGGCTAAAAGGCATAACTCAACTTTGATGGATTGGTTCTTATTGAATAGTGAAGACTCTGATGCACATAATTATTATTATTGGGAGATTCCACAGAATTATGTATTTACTAATTCTTTTTGGACAAAAAGCTGAAAGGGTGGAAATAAAGTATTAGGTAGACTGTTCACTGTGAGCTTTAGAGAACCAGAACGATATTACCTTAGACCTTTGCTTCTGCATGTAAAAGGTGCGGTAAGTTTTGAGGATCTGTGAACTGTAGGAGGTGTAACTTATGATACATTTCATGAAGTTGCTAAACACCGAGGATTATTACTTAAGGACATTATCTGGAAAGATACGATTGACAATGCAATCATCTTTAATATGCCCAAACAACTACCGCAACTTTTTGCATATATATATATATATATATATATATATATATATATATGTGTGTGTGTGTGTGTGTGTGTGTGTGTGTGTGTGTGTGTGTGTGTGTTTGGATGTCCTTCTGCTGCAGACTAATTATGGGATGAGAATAAATCTCATTTTATTGAAGATTTCTATTGGAAATTACACCGAAGGGAAGGTGCCTGCGTAAACTGTGAAACGCATGCCCTTAATGAAATTCAGGAGGTATTCACATTGCATGGAATGAAATGTTCACATTTTAAACTTCCAGACTATCCTTTATTAATGAATGCAAATACATGTGATCAATTGTACAAGCAACAACGGGTAGAGGTTTTGATAAATTCTGTGAATGATGAACAGTTGGCAGCCTTTCAGACTATAACTTCAGCCATCGAAGATCAAACTGTACATCTCAAATGCTTTTTCTTGGATGGACCAGGTGGTAGTGGAAAAACATATCTGTATAAAGTTTTAACACATTATATTAGAGGTCGTGGTGGTACTGTTTTACTCACAGCATCTATAGGAATTGCTGCAAATTTACTTCTTGGTGGAAGAACCTTTCATTCCCAATAGAAATTACCAATTCTATTAAATGAAACTTCAATTTCTAGACCTGATATAAAGAGCGAAGTTGCTAAAATCCTTAAAAAGGCCCAAGTTGTCTCTTACAACTAATATGAGATCAGAGGAATCTGCTTATAGTGGATGGTTAGTAAAACTTGGAGATGGCAAACTTGATAGCAGTTTTTATTTAGGAACGGATATTATTGAAATCCCCCATGAAATGATTTGTAACGGATCTATTATTGAAGCCACCTTTGGAAATACTATATCTATAGATAATATTAAAAATATATCTAAACATGCAATTCTTTGTCCAAAAAATGAGCATGTTCAAAAATTAAATGAAGAAATTTCGGATATACTTGATGGAGATTTTCACACATATTTGAGTGATGATTCCGTTGACACAACAGATGGTGCTGAAAAGGAAAATTTTCCCATCAAATTTCTTAATAGTATTACTCCTTCAGGAATGCCGTGTCATAAATTAAAATTGAAAGTGGGTGCAATCATCATGCTATTGAGAAATCTTAATAGTAAATGGGGTCTTTGTAATGGTACCAGATTTATTATCAAAAGATTATGACCTAACATAATCGAAGCTGAAGTATTAACCGGATCTGCAGAGGGAAAGGTTGTTCTGATTCCAAGAATTGATTTGTCCCCATCTGACACTGGCCTCCCATCTAAATTAATTTGATGACAGTTTCCCGTGATGCCAGCATTTGCAATGACTATTAATAAATCACAAGGACAAACTCTAGACAGAATAGGCATATTCCTACCTGAACCTGTTTTCGCACATGGTCAGTTACATGTTGCTTTATCTCGAGTTCAAAGAACGTGTGACGTAAAGTTAAAGTTCTAAATACTTTATCCCAAGGGAAATTAGTCAAGCACTCTGAAAGTGTTTTTACTCTTAATGTGGTATATAGGGAGATATTAGAATAAGTTTAATTATTTTATCAGTCATTATTTGCATCAGTGTTGTTTTTATATCATGAGTTTGTTGTTGTATCATTTTAATATTGTTTATTTATTAATAAAATTATGTATTATTTTCATATACATTGTACTCATTTCCTTTTACCTCTCACACTTTTATTATAGAGAAAGGGCAAATAGCAATATTAAAATATTTCCTCTAATTAATTCCCTTTCAATGTGCACAAATTTCGTGCACCAGGCCACTAGTTTTTTATATAATAAAAGGGTAATATGCAAATTGACCGTAACAGTAGAAGACCAAAATGATAGCTCAATCAGTCACTATGAGATGCACTGACCACCTCTTGGCCCCTTCCCCAGCTGGCAGGCTCCCATCGCCCAATGGTGAAAGGGAAATGGGGGGTGGGTGGCAGGGATGTCTGCAGTGCCAGGCCAAGGCCCCCGCCCCCCATCACCCCACACACAGAGGGCGACCAGCGGCCAGGGGCAGGGCCAACCAGTGGACAGGAATGGCCAACCTCTAGGTATCTCCCGCCCCCCCCCCCCCAAGCCTGCAGGCTCCCATCACACATGGCATACCAATTTCAATTAGTGGAAAGAAGATACAATAGAACATCCTGGAAATGACGTCTTTTTCCTTATTGATTCTTTGTTGCTGGGCTCTAGAGAAATAATGGCCAAGTTCCCTGCTGGGTCCCTTGGAGCCCCATCTCTCCTCCTCTGCTCAGTCCTTCTGATCATTGGGTGTCCCAGAGCAGAAGGAAGAGAAAATCTGGACTTAGCAATGCCACAGGTGGTAGCAGAGTAACGTGGTGACAATATATAGACTTTGGAGTCACACAGATGTTGAGGGATGTTTAATGAACCGAAGACAGAGAGGTAAGACGAGCACACAGAATGATTGATACCGGACAGAGGGCTACAGCTCGCTCAGGCATGTAGCAAACTCTGCACTCTCACCATTGCTTTTATTGGGGTTTGGTACAAGGTTAGTGCATCAGCAGTTAATCAACTAAATCTTGTTTTGTTCTATATTATTATAATAGCATATTGAAGACAACTTGCAGCTGTGCCCTCCCTTTCTGCTCTACACCCACAACTATTTAATCTTAGCTTTTCTCAGGGAGGTAAATGTTCCCGGAACTCAAGATTGTGTGCAAGCCATGCTGTGCTCCTGATAGAACATTCACTTCTTCTTGGCAGGACTTCAGATCCTTGTTTACAAATGTCCAGCTACACACAGACTCTGCCAGTTAGACCTGTGTAACCTCTCTGAGCTTTGGTTTCTTCACCTATAAAATGGGTATGATAATAGTACCAGCCTCATTGGAATGTTGCAAGGTGTCCATAAGATTATGCACTTAAGGCTCACAGCCAGGTGCTTGACAGGTACTAAGCCTCAGTATTGCCACTGTGATTATCTGCCCCCTGCCCTCACTGGGCTCATGAACCCCAGTGCTTAACTGGAAATGTAGGCAGGTATGGAAATTGCCTGCTCTGTGTCCTGGAGCCCCTGGGAGAACTCGTATTCCAGATTATGGATTACAAAATCCTGGGCAAGATGGCTCTTCAATATGAAAATCCTGTGGGTCAGGAGTCCAGCCGGGTCCCAGCATGTGCTCCCTGGGTCTCCGGGGTAATACCACTGCCTTCCCTCTCTTCCTGGCACTGTCCTATCCTGCCTCAGTTGTCACTCACACCAGAAATCCCTGCGTCATTTGTGTGCCCATCTGTTCCCCAGCAGCCCTGACTCCATACGCCTCCCAGCTCTGCCCTGCACTTGGGCAAATCACTTAACCTCTCCATGCCTTTGTTTTCTCATCTGAAAGCTGGGAATAATAGTGTCAGCATCCTGGGGTTGTTGATCAAACCAGGTCACCAGGTGAAGCACTTAGAAGAGTGCTGGGGCCTGTGTTAAGTGGCCATTTAGTGTCAGCTGTTCTGTTATTGCGGTTGAAAAGTGAGTCTCTTAGGAGTAGGGGTTCTGTGAGGTGCCACTGTCCTGTGCAAACCCTGAATGAGAATCTTCAGCCTCTTTCAGAAACTATGAGCTCATTAGCATAATAAACCATTTGTAAAGGACCTTTTGACTGCCATAAGCCTTAACAACAAAGAGTAAAAAGCCTTCTCCTTCATGTGCCTACCAGGCCTCCAGACCCAGAGCCAGTGTCAAAAAGTCACAGAAGAGCTGCCTGAATTAGAGAATTATGAATCAGAGACACTAGCTAAAAATGGTGGCAGAATAGACAGAAATGTCCCAAGCCTTGTCTCAGAGCAGATAGAATGAGCAGCTGAAACAAATAACATCCACTCCAAATTGGTGAAGGAGACTCAGCTGGTGATACCATTTGCAGACGGGAAGGGCAGAGGACCCCTGGAGAAAGACCAGGGCACTGCCACCATGTGAGCAGCAGACATGTGAGCAGGCTGCTCCTGTCCAAGAAGCAGCAGCCCTGCAAGCAACCCACCTCAGGCCAAAGAGCAGCAGCCTCATCTGGCCTGCCCCTGTACAAGGAACAGCAGCTGTGTGAGTGGCCGTTCCCCAATCAAAGGAGCAGCAACCACGTGAGCAGCCTCCCCCGTCTGAGAGCAGCAACCACACGAGCAGCCCACCCACAATTGAGGAGCAGTAGCCCCGTGCAGCCTGCCCCCATCAAAGAAGCAGCAGCTGTGTGCAGCATGCACCCTGCACCCATCTGAGGGACAGCAGCCACGAGAACAACCTGCCCCCATCTGAGGAGCAGCAGCAGTGTGAGCAGCCCACCCCCATCCAAGAAGCAGAAACTTCATAAGCAGCCTGCCCCCATACGAGAAGCAGCAGCTGCTCAAGCAGCCCGCCCTGGTCCAAGGAACAGCAGCCACACCCAGCCTGCACCAATCTGAGGAGCAGCAGACAGATGTTGGGAGCCATTAAAGATATTGGCTTAAACAAAGCCATCTTAAGAACTATAAGTTTCTGGTTCCTTCAGAAACTCCTAATTACCAGAAACCACCTGTGTCTTGCAATTTGGCCAGCAGTTAAAAGATAAACTACCCTCACACAGCCGCTAAATCACATATCTCCACTGATAAGCACACAGCCATCCAGAGCCTGCTAAATCACACATCTCCGCTAATAAGCACAGCCATCCTAAATCACTAGTAATAGGTTACTGCCCATAGACCCCTTTACCCACCCCCCTTCCCTAAAACAGTATATATCCTGCCGCTGTGAGAATAAAGTTTGAGGCTTGATCAGAACTTGTCTTGCCTCCATTCTTTCGTGTCCCTTGTTTGTTTCATTCTCCTAGGGTGTCTCTTCGTTCCCACGTTGTTGTCCCGCGGGTCGGGACAGTCTGGCGCCCAACGTGGCAACTTGGGGACCCCCTGCGAGAACGTCTGCTTGAAGCGCCTGGCCAGGCACCCCATAGAGTCGCCGCACAGTATTGACTCGTGAGTGAAGACTCGGCATCTTGATCGCCACAGTTTCACCTGCCCGTGAGACAGATCGTTGTGAAGGTAAGCAGACGAAACTTTCCAAGCAAGAATTTCAAAATACCTCTTGAGAGCCTTCACCCTCTTTGGCACCCCCTTTGGCTGGCCTTTTTAGTTTTCTTGATCTCCCTCCAGTCCACTAATAAGCGCTTCACCTCGCCATTTGGGGAAGAGTGAAGGGTACCCGAAACCGGCAGTGAAAACTCTGAATAACTTGGAAGAGTAATATTTCTCTGGCCCGACCTGTGTCATCCTCTCTGGCAAACTCTGAGCTCGCTATGTCTTAGTGGTTGCTATCCTGGTATGGGGCTTATACATCCCGACCTATGACACGCGAGCAGAGGCCATAAGGTAAAAGGAGAGCGGTTACATAAGGATCACCAGAGGTTTAAGAAATTCCAAGCTGACCTGGCACGGGGTTTATACGTCCCAGAGGCTTACGTGGAGGAGGAAATCTTGAAAACTACCCAGCCAAAATAATGGGCAACTCATTGAACTCTCATGAGGTATTTCTAGATGGGCTCAGGGAGTCCCTCAGGACACGGGGAGTAAGGGTTAAGAGAAAGATTTAAGAATTTCTCAGAGGGCTCAGGGAGTCCCTCAAGGCTCGAGGATTTCGGGTTAAAAAGAAAGATTTAAAGAATTTTTTCACTTTCGTCACTAACCTTTGCTCATGGTTTATTATAGACTTTTGATTAGCATGTTTAAAGTGTTAAAATTTTAGAAGGTAATCTTTTATAGTTTTGCATGTTATTATAGAACATAACCCTTGGTTTCTTGAAAAAGGTACATTAAATCTTAAAAGTTTGCCAAAAAAGTTAATCAGAACTTGCCAAAAATTGTTTCCCCTTGTGGAACACGGCATTTCATTTCCTAGAGGCTTTAGCAGAGGTCAAGGAGGATGGATCTCCTCCCCCTTGCAACCTCCGCTCCTTAAGAGAAGCAGAAAGGAAAAAAAAAGGGGAGAAATGGCCTTCATGGCTCCCTCCACCTCCATGTCCTAATCCTGAAATGTTTAATTTGCCGTTAATAAAATCACCTGTGCAAAAAGGCCAAATTATAAAGAAATTGGAATATTAAAAGGTACTCCTTAAAATCAGGCTGAAAAAATAGTGCCATGGTCATCTTAATATGTTTTCTTAACTTAATTTGTATTTGGAATCTAAAATCTGTAATAAGAAATGAAACCCCGCTGTTGAATCCGCCTCTGGTGTGGAGAGATTCAAAGGTGGCAAGAGAGAGCAGAGTTACAAGCTCTCCCGCAATGAGATTACTTAATGTTTTATTTAAAAATTACCGGAGAACATCTTATGACAACCAAACTTTGGCTATGATAACTTTGGGTGCTAGCCGTGACTTTAGAAAGCAAAATAGGAAAAAATTTAAAATGTCTTTTTCTATAAGCATGACTTTGGGGAAAATACGCCATCTGAGTCATTTGCTAAAACTTCCCCCAAAGCAGGATGTGGGGGAAGGGAAGAAGGAACATGTGGCAATCCAGTGTGGACGCCCCCTCCCCAAGTATTCTAAAATTAAAGTCCTTCTTGTAACTGAAAAGCTTTTACAAATTTAAAAATGCATCCGGGATTTCTGTGCACATGTAAAGGGAAAAGGCCAGTTTAAAAACGAGTGCGCATAGTTTTGAGCTGAACTTGACCTTTTGCTGAGTACAGAATAAAAACCCGAGACTGTTTTGGTCTTAAAAATGGCAAAGATGAACCTGAGAAAGAAATGCAGATAGGTTTCCCAAGGCGATTTAAAGTAGCTCTTTTGAAATTTCCCGCCCTAAGGCAAGTACCACCAGGAAGTTGATAGTCAAGTTTACATATGAATAGCTATGGCTGGAAACTTAAAACTTTTAAGTTCAAATCATCTAAAGGTATTGAAATTTATAATACTGAAATGTTACTCTGAGTATGCCTAGTATGAAGTCTAGATGATAGAAGTTAATCTATTAATTGAAAATGCCTTATATTTTGTTTGAAATATATCCTTAAATGTAAAAGTACTGATTTGAAGAATGCTAAATATTTAATTTGCTTTAAATTTAATTGATATCTCTTAATAATTATAAGAAGTATATAATTTTTAAATTATATATATATTTGGTGGTCTCTCAAGTTGGATTTCAAAACTATAACTAAGGAATGACTTTGAGAAATTTCACGGGCCCTGAAATGTTTTTCAAAAGTCTATTCTCTCTTTTTAAATTTAGCTAAATTTAATATACTTGAAATCACATAGAAAGCCTTATCAAATAAAAATTAATAAATATATATTTTAAGTTTTTGCCTCTGAGAAAGGGCAAAACAAGTTATTTTGTTTAATATTTCTTAAAATACAGCAGTGAAATTTTAAGATGTAATTTGAAATAACAAAAGCTCCTCACTACTGCATTTTAAATTAGGCTGGAGGTGGGCAGCATTTGCACCTCGTGTATCAGACATAAAACTTTACTGAATTTACTAATCTTTGTAAGCAATTGAATCCTAGTAAAGTAAAATTCTTCTAAAAAGTTACTGAAGGCTTCCCATGATCCCTCTGTATTTGCAAATAAGCCGAAAGGGAACGCTGTTTAAAAAACATTATTTTAAATTTAATAAAAAGAAGAAATTTTAATATTTTGAAATATCTTCCACTAATATTTACAGAATAATCTAATGATTTGCTGTTAAAATACCAAATCTAAAAATAAGTACAGTCACCATAAATGTTTAATGACTTTGACTTGGAATACATGGCCTTGCGGCACTATCAATCAACATCCAAGAAGTAACCCTATAAGTTACTTGGTGTAAAAAAAGAAAGATTTTTTCTTTTTTAAGGTAAAGTTCTCCAAGTGTAATCCAGCAGGAGAAAGACAAACCAGACAACCAACAGCCCAGAGACCACCTGGGGCACAGTAAAGTGAAGTATGGTAATAATTAATTTGGGTAAAAACTGTAAGTTTCATATGTTTTAGAAGGCACATTTTTCCTTTATTACCCAAGGACTCTAGATAATGTGTTTACCCAGAACTATAATTTAGATAGCATGCTGTCTCTGCTTCTGTAAATTGCTTTTTTTGCTAACTAGGTTCCTCATTCCAAACCTTGAGTTTAAAATCAAGTTGTCATGACTTAGAGCAAAGAATATTCTTACATGGTATTATTCTACAAGTTTTATTCATAATTTTTGATGCTTTACAACAGTATATTGTGCATTTATCCCAAACAAACTTACAAATTAACATTTACTTTGGATATTTTGAGAATGTGAAGGGATTTATCCCCTCCTGGGGAAGGCACTTAAGCATTCTGTATTGACCTCTCTTGACCTTTTTTTAGGTACAGCATTACATACCTATAACAAATTATCTAACCAGCTAATTGATGATGTCCAAGCTCTCTCAGGCACTATCAATGATCTCCAAGATCAGATAGATTCATTAGCTGAAGTAGTACTACAAAATAGAAGAGGGTTAGATTTGCTCACAGCAGAACAGGGAGGAATATGCTTGGCCCTACAGGAACGCTGCTGCTTCTATGCCAACAAATCCGGGATCATCCGAGACAAGATAAAGAAGTTACAAGAAGATCTAGTGAAGAGACGGAGAGAATTATTCGAGAACCCCCTTTGGAGCGGATTGAACAGACTCCTGCCCTACCTGCTTCCTGTTCTCGGCCCCCTTATAAGCCTTCTCCTAATCCTAGCTTTCGGCCCCTGGGCTTTTAGAAAATTAACAGACTTTGTAAAACAGCAGGTTGATAGCGTCCTGGCCAAACCCATTCAGGTACACTACCACCGTCTAGCCATGTTAGACCGTGAATGTGATTATAATGACTGCTAAAACTCCCTCCTTGCGGGGACAGCATGACGCCAGAGGGATGCTTGCCTACTCCCCATAGAAGGAGAAAGGCATGGGCACCAACCTGGGTGCACGGCAAAGCACTGCAAGGGAAGGTCACAAAAATTTCGACCGCCTCTGGATTTCCCTGTGAGCACACCTGGTTTGCATAGAGGTTGGTATCCATACATAACTATCGGCTCTGCCTCTCCTCCCCAAAAGATACCAAGAGCCACTGGTGGTGGGATCGCACCATCCCACGGGAGGAACCAGGTCCCTACTCCCCCAGTCGGTTAAAGCCCACCCCTTAATAAAGAAAAAGGGAGGAATTGTTGGGAGCCATTAAAGATATTGGCTTAAACAAAGCCATCTTAAGAACTATAAGTTTCTGGTTCCTTCAGAAACTCCTAATTACCAGAAACCACCTGTGTCTTGCAATTTGGCCAGCAGTTAAAAGATAAACTACCCTCACACAGCCGCTAAATCACATATCTCCACTGATAAGCACACAGCCATCCAGAGCCTGCTAAATCACACATCTCCGCTAATAAGCACAGCCATCCTAAATCACTAGTAATAGGTTACTGCCCATAGACCCCTTTACCCACCCCCCTTCCCTAAAACAGTATATATCCTGCCGCTGTGAGAATAAAGTTTGAGGCTTGATCAGAACTTGTCTTGCCTCCATTCTTTCGTGTCCCTTGTTTGTTTCATTCTCCTAGGGTGTCTCTTCGTTCCCACGTTGTTGTCCCGCGGGTCGGGACAGACAGATGATGGCCCGCCCTCATCCGAAGATCAGCAGCCTCACGTGGGGCTCACTCCCATCCGCGGAACAGCAGCTGCACAAGCAGCCCGTCCCTCATCCAAGGAGCAGCAGTTGCATGAGCAGCCCACACCCGTACAAGAAGCAGCAGCCTTGCGAGCAACCTGCCCCTGTCCAAGGAGCAGCAGCCTCATGAACAGCCCACCCCATCAGAGGAGCAACAGCCACACACTGCCAGCCCCAATCCAAAGAGTAGCAATCTTGTGAGAAACCCATCCCATCTGAGAAGCAGCAGCTATGTGAGCAGCCTCCCCCCACCAGCCAGAGGAGCCAACACTGCTGTGAAAATCATTCAACAGAGGAGCGGCTGCTAACTGAGGAGCAGCTGCTGCTATGGCTGCCCAAGGAGAAACTGCAGCCCAAGGAGCCCATGCAACCCAAGGAGCAGCCCCTGCACTACTTGATACCTAGATCCATCAGTGAGATAAAAAATGGGTAGACAAAGAAACCTTCAAAGGAAAGGAAAGGAGGAATTGTCAAAAAAAAAAAGCAGCTAAGTGAAAGAGAGGCATACAATATGTCACAAAAAGAATTCAGAATGAGGGTCATACAGTTCATAAAGTGGATGGATGAAAAAATCAACAACTTATGTAAGAATCACGAAGACATGAAGAGTGATATAGCTGCAATAAAAACACCATGTAAAGTTTCAACAGTAGACTAGAGGAAGCAGAGGACCGAATTAGTGAACTACAAGAGAGGGAAGCAAAACACGCCCAAACTGAACTGCAATTGGAGAAAACAATGAAAAGATAGGAGGAGAGCCTAAGGGAGCTATGGGACGAAAGAAACCAAAGCAAAATACGAATTATAGGGGTGCCAAAACAACAGGAAGAGGAAAAAGGCTTAGAAAAGCTATTTGAAGAAATATTGTCCAAAAACTTCCCTGATGTGGGGAAGAAATAAGTCACACATACACAGAGAGTCCCAAATAATATGAACCCGAAAAGACCCACACCAAGAAACATCAAAATAAAGATGGTGAATGTTCAAGACAAAGAGAGTATACCAAAGGCTGCAAGAGGGAGACAGAAAGTTACGTACAAGGGATCTCCCATTAGATTATCAAATGATTTCTCAACAGAAACACATCAGGCCAGAAAATAATGGAAGAAAATTTACAAACTGATGCAAAGCAAGGCACTGAATCTAAGAACACTCTAGCCAGCAAGGCTATCATTCAAATTTGAAGGGGAAATCAGGAGTTTCACAGACAAAATAAGGCTAAGGGAGTTTATCACTACCAAGCCATCAATACAAGAAATGCTAAAGGAACTGGTATAAAAAGAAGAAACAAAAATGTAAGAAGGAAACATGAGCACAAAAAATAAAAATGACTACAAACAAGTACCTATCAATAATAACTTTAAACATAAATGGACTAAATGCTCCAATCAAAATACATTGAGTAGCTGAATGCATAAAAAACATGCCCCATATGTATGCTGTCTACAAGAGACCCACCTCAGAACAAGGGACCCACTCAGACTGAAAGTGAAGGGATGGAAAAATATCTTTCAGGCAAATGGAAATGAATAAAAAGCTGGTGTGACAATACTTACATCTGACAAAATAGACATCAAAGTGAAGACCATAACAAGAGATAAGGAAGGCAACTAAATAATACTAAAGGGATCAATATAACAAGAGGATATAACCCTGATAAACATATATGCACCCAATGAAGGAGAACCCAAATACGTAAAAAAAAAAAACAACAAAAAAAAAACTCCTGGAAGATATCAAGGGAGAGATCGACAACAATACAATCATAGGAGGGGACTTTAATACATCACTGACATCACTGGATAATTCTAAGGACAAAAAATCAGCAAAGAAATGGCAAGCCTAAATAACTCACTAGAGAAGATGGAATTTATTGACATCTTCAGAACATTTCACCAAAAATCACAGAATATAAGTTCTCTCAAGGGCACAAGGGAAATTTTCAAAAATAGACCACATATTGAGTCACAAGATGAGTCTCTCCAAATTCAAAAAGATTAAGATCATATCAAGCATCTTCTCAGACCACAATGTCATAATATTAGAAATAAACTATAATAAAAACAATCCAAAAAGTTCAAACAACTGGAAGCTGAATAGCATGCTATTAAACAACGATTGGGTGACTAAAGAGATCAAAGAAGAAATTAAAAACATTCTTGAAACTAATGAAAATAAAAATACAACAATCCAAAGTCTATGGGACACAATGAAAGCAGTCCTGAGAGGGAAGTTTATAGCTCTACAGGCCTACCTCAAAAAACAAAACAAAAATTTTTGGTAAACCTGTAACTATGCAACTTAAAGAATTAGAAAGAGAGCAACAAGAGAACCCCAGAGTAAGTAGAAGGAAGGAGATAATAAAGACCAGAGCAGAAATAAATGACATACACACACACACACACACACACACACACACACACACACACACACAAACAAACAATACAAAAGATCAATGAAGCCAGGTGCTGGTTCTATGAAAGGATAAACAAGACTGATGAATCTCTAGCCAGGCTCACCTAGAAGCAAAGAGAGAGAAGCCAAATAAACAAAGTCAGAAATGAAAGAGGCGAAATAACAACAGACCCCACAGAAATACAAAGGATAGTTAAAAAATACTGTGACCAACTCTATTCCAACAAATTAGACAGCATGGAGGAAGTGGACATAATCCTAGAAAAATACAACCTTCCAAAATTCAATCAGGAAGAATCTAAAAACCTCAATGTGCCAATAACTATGGAAGAAATCAAAGCAGTCATCAAAAAGCTTCCACAAACAAAAGCCTGAGGTCAGATGACTTCACAGGGGAGTTTTACCAAACTTTTGAAAAAGAACTAAAACCTATATTCTTCAGACTATTACAAAAAATTCAAGAGGAAGGAACACTTACAAGCACATTCTATGAAGCCAGTATCACCCTAATACAAAAACCAGACAAAGACAACACAATGAAAGAAAATTAGAGGCCAAATCCCTCATGAACATAGATGCCAAATTCCTCAACAAAGTTCTAGCAAATCAGATCCAGCAATACATAATAAAGATCATACACCATGACCAAGTAGGATTTATATCAGGGATAGAAGGATGGTACAGTATCCACAAGTCAATAAATGTGATACTTCACATAAACAAATTGAGAGATAAAAATCACATAGTCATATCAATTGATGCAGAGAAAGCATTTGAAAAAATTCAACACCCCTTTTTCATAAAAACTCTCAACAAGGTGGGATAGAAGGATCATACTTCAACATAATAAAAGCCATATATGACAAACCCACAGCCAACATCATACTCAATGGGCAAAAACTAAAACCATTTCACCTAAGAACAGGAACAAGGCAGGGATGCCCACTTTCACCACTCCTGTTTGACATAATACTGGAAATACTAGCCATTGTGATTAGACAAGAAGAAATTAAAGGCATCCAAATTGGAAAAGAAGAAGTAAAAATGTCCTTATTCGCAGATGACATGATACTATACATAGAAAACCCTAAAGACTCCATCAAAAATTATTAGACTTAATAAATGAATTCACCAATGTAGCAGGATACACAATCTAAGGCATTTCTATACACCAATAGTGAACTTACTGAGAGAGATTTAAAAAGCAATCGCATTTACAATTGCACCAAAAAAAAAAAAAAAAAGATACCTAGGAATAAAACTAACTAAGTAGGTAAAACACATATAAGCAGAAAACAATAGGACACTGAAAAAAAAAAAAGACAGAGGAAGACATAAATGGAATAACATACCATGTTCATGGATTGGTAGAATCAATATCATTAAAATGTCCATACTACCCAAAGCAATATATAGATTCAATAAACTCCCCATTAAAATACCAATGGCGCCCTGACCAGTTTGGCTCAGAGGCTAGAGCGTTGGCCTGTGGACTGAAGAGTCCCAGGTTCGATTCCGGTCAAGGGCATGTACCTAGGTTGCGGGCACATCCCCAGTGGGGGATGTGCAGGAGGCAACTGATCAGTGTTTCTCTCTCATCGATGTTTCTAACTCTCTATCCCTCTCCCTTCCTCTCTGTAAAAAATCAATAAAATATATTTTAAAAAATAAAATAAAATACCAATGGCATATATCACAGACCTTACAATGAACTTTCCAAAAATTCATCTGGAATAAAAAAGGAACCTGAAAGCTGCAGCAATACTGCAAAAGAAGAACAAAGTAGGTGGGATCGCAAAAGCAGATATAAAGCTGTATTACAAAGCCACTGTTCTCAAAACAGCCTGGTACTGGCACAAAAACAGACACAGAGATCAATGGAATAGAATAGAGAAACCAGAAATCAGCCCAAACCACTATGTACAATTAATATTTAACAAAGGAGGCAAGAACATACAATGGAGTAAAGGCAGTCTCTTTAATAAATGGCATTGGGAAAATTGGAAAGATACATGGAAAAAAATGAAAAGAGACCACCAAATTACACCATACACAAAAATAATCTCAAAATGGATAAAGGACTTAAACGTAAGATGGGAAACCATAAAAATATTAGAGGAATCCACAGGCAGCAAACACTCAGACATATGCCAAAGCAATTTCTTCACTGATATAGCTCCTACGGCAATGTAAACTAAAGAGAAAATAAAAAAAAAAAATGGGACTACATCAAAATAAAAAGCTTTTGCACAACAAAAGAAACCATCAACAAAACAAGAAAGCCCACTGCATGGGAGTACATATTTGCTAATGTTATCACTGATAAGGGTTTAATCTCCAACATTTACATGGAACTCATAAAACTTAACAAAAGGAAGATAAACAACCTAATCAAAAAATGGGCAAAGGAAGTAAATAGATACTTTTCAAAGGAAGACAGGAGGAAGGTCAAGAGACATATGAAAACATACTCAAAGTCACTAATCATCTGAGACAGTGGTTGGCAAACTGTGGCTCTCCAGCCACATGCGGCTCTTTGGCCCCTTGAGTGTGGCTCTTCCTAAGCCTTAAGAGTACCCTAATTAAGTTAATAACAATGTACCTACCTATATAGTTAAGTTTAAAAAGTTTGGCTCTCAAAAGAAATTTCAATTGTTGTACTGTTGATATTTGGCTCTGTTGACTAATGAGTTTACCGACCACTGATCTGAGAGATGCAAATCAAAACGACAATGCGGTACTATCTCACACCTGTCAGAATGACAATCATCAACAAATCAACAAACAACAAGTGCTGGAGAGGATGCGGAGCAAAAGAAACCCTCCTGCACTGCTGGTGGGAATGCAAACTGGTGCAGCCACTGTGGAGAACAGTATGGAGTTTCCTCAAAAAAACTAAAAATGGAACTCCCATTTGAGTCAGTGATCCCATTTCTAGGAATATATCCTAAGAAACTAGAAACATAATCAGAAAGGTATATACTCCCCTATATTCATAGTGGCACAATTCACCATAGCTAAGAATTGAAACAGCCTAAGTGCCCATCAGCAGATGAGTGGATTAAAAAACAGTGGTACATCTACACAATGGAATGCTATGCTGTGGTAAAAAAGAAGGAATTCTTACCATTTGCAACAGTATCAATGGAACTGGAGAGAATTATGCTAAATGAAATCAGCCAGTCAGAGAAAGATAAATATCACATGATCTCACTTATTTATGGAATATAATGGACAACGTATGCTAATGAGCAAAAATAGATCCAGAAACAGAGAAGCAACAATCAGACCTTCAAACCTCAGAGGGAAGGTAGGGGAGAGTGAAGGTAAGGGGGGGAGATCAACCAAAGGACTTGTATGCATGCATATAAGCCTAGCCAATGGACACAGCCACCAGTGTGTGAAGGCATGTGTGTGTGTGGGGGGGGGGGTGGAAAGGCAATGGGGGGATAATGACACATATGTAATACCTTAATCAATAAAGAAATTTTAAAAAAGAGTAAATAGCCTGAGTCCCAGGCCTGGATGTCTGTCCTGTATACCAATAGGTTGCTAATTAGGTTCCCTGTCAGGGCACATGCCCCGATTGTGGGATCAATGTTTCTCTTTATCTCTTCCTTCCTCTCTCTCTCTCAAATAAATGGAAACATATTAAAAAAAATAAAGTTAGAAGTGATTCCATTATATTCCCATGCCTGAAAAATGTAGGAAAATACATAACTCAACAAGAATAAGAAACTCTTTAAAAAAAAAAAGAAATTATAGCAATAAAAACAACATAGAATTCCAATGAGGAAGAAAACAGACATCTAAAGGAATCCATGTGCCTACAGGAGAAATCACTAATGAGCCTAAATTTTAAAAGTCAAACTGGGAAAAATGTATTTGCAGCAAATATTCAATAAATGGTTAGTATCTTTAACATATAAGAGCTCACACAAATCCTATATAATAAAAGCCTAATATGCAAATCGACCAAACTGAGGAATGACTGGTGGAACAACTTGTTGCTATGATGGGCACTGACTACCGGGGGCAGACAATCGATGCAGGAGCTGTCCACTGGTGGTCAGTGTGCTCCCACAGGGGGAGCTCCACTCAGCCAGAAGCTGAGCTCATGGCTGTCAAGTGCATCAGCGGTGGCGGGAGCCTCTGCCGCCTCTGCAGCACTGCTAAGGAGCAGTGAGTCGAGTGGTAAGGAGCGGCCAGAAGGAGAGTGGTAAGGAGCAAGGGGTCCTGGACTGAGAGAGGGTGCAGGCCTGGTGACAGACCCTCCCCCCACCCTAGTGCATGAATTTCATGCACTTAGGCAAAAGTGACCATCACAACCGAACAGACTGCATGGGACAACCAGGACGGCAGGGGGCTTAGTGAGGGGCCACCAAACAACCAAACAGCAGGCTGCAGGGGTGACCAGGCTTGCAGGGGCGGCAGTGAGGGGTGACCGGGCTGGAGGGGGGGCAGTTGAGGGTGACCAGTTAGGCAGTGGGGGCAGTAAGGTGTGACCAAGCCAGTGGGGGGTTAGTTAGAGCAACCAGGCCGGCTGGGCAGAGCAGTTGGGGGCAACCAGGCAGGCAGGGGGTGCAGTAAGGGGTGACTGGGCTGGCAAGGGGTGCAGTTAGGGGTGACCAGTCCAGCAGGTTGTTGAGTAGGGGGTAACTAGGCTAACAGGTGGGGAAATTGGGGGTTATCAGGCCAGTGGGGGGGCAGTTAGGGGTGATCAGGCAGGCAGGAAGGTGAGCAGTTAGGAACCAGTGGTCCCATATTGTGAGAGGGATGTCTGACTGCTGGTTTAGGCCCAATCCCAGGTGAGTGATTAGCAGCCAGCAGTCGAACATCCCCTGAGGAGTCCCAGATGGAGAGGGTGCAGGTTGGGCTGAGGGAAACCCCACCCTGTGCACAAGTTTTGTGCACTGGGCCTCTAGTTATATATATATGGCTAGTCTGCATTTGACTTTTATTTATTTATATTTTATTTTATTTATTTTAATAGATTTTTACTTTATTGATTAAGGTATTACAAATGTGTCCTTATTCCCTCATTGTCCCCCCAACCCCCAGTCATTCCCTCACCCTCACCCACTGTTGTCTGTGTCCATCGTTTATGCTTATATGCATGTATAGAAGTCCTTTGGTTGATCTCTCCCCGTTACCACCACCCTCTCATACCTTCCCTTTGAGGTTTGAGAATCTGATTGACGCTTCTCTGTCTCTACATCTGTTTTTGTTCATCAGTTTATGTTGTTCATTATAATCCACAATTAAGTGAGATCATGTGATATTTACCTTTCTCTGACTAACTTATTTCACTTAGCATAATGTTCTCCAGTTCCATCCATGCTATTGCAAATGATAGGAGTTCCTTCCTTTGTACAGCAGCATAGTATTCCATTGTGTAGATGTGCCAAAGTTTTTTTAATCCACTCATCTGTTGATGGGCACTTAGGCTGATTCCAAATCTTAGCTATTATAAATTGTGCTGATATGAATGTAGGGGTGCATATATCCTTTCTGATTGGTGTTTCTGACTTCCTAGGATATATTCCTAGAAGTGGGATTACTGGGTCAAATGGGAGTTCCATCTTTAATTTTTTGAGGAAACTCCATATTGTTCTCCACAGTGGCTGCACTAGTCTGCATTTCCACCAGCAGTGCAGGAGGGTTCCTTTTTCTCCACATCCTCTTCAGCACTTACAGTTTGTTGATTTGTTGATGATTGTCATTCTGACAGGTGTGAGATGGTACCTCATTGTCATTTTGATTTGCATATCTCAGATGATTAGTGACTTTGAGCATGTTTTCATATGTCTCTTGGCTTCCTTATGTCTTCTTTTGAAAAGAATCCATTTAGGTCTGTTTCCCATTTTTGATTGGGTTGTTTATCTTCCTTTTATTAATTTTTTTGAGTTCCCTGTAAAAGTTGGAGATTAAACCCTTATTGGCGATATCGTTGGCAAATATCTTCTCCCATGCAGTGGGTTTTCTTGTTTTGTTTATCTTTTCTTTTGCTGTGCAGAAGCTTTTTATTTTAATGTAGTCCAATTTATTTATTTTCTCTTTAGTTTCCAATGCCTTAGGAGCTGTATCGGTGAAGAAATTGCATATGTCTGAGATTTTGTTGCCTTTAGATTCCTCTAGTATTTTTATGGTTTCCCATCTTATGTTTAAGTCCTTTATCCATTTTGAGTTTATTTTTGTGTATGGTGTAAGTTGGTGGTCTAGTTTCATTTTTTTGCATGTGTCTGACTAAATTTCCCAGCACCATTTATTATTTTTTTAAATCTTTAAATTCTTTATTAGTTCAGGAATTACAAATGTGTCGTCATTCCCCCCATTAACCCCATCCCCCCACACACACACTCTTGCTCTGATCCCCCTGTTGTCCATGTCCATTGGCTTGGCCCAAATGCATGCATACAAGTCCTTTGGTTGATCTCTTCCCCTTACCCCCACCCTCCCCTACTTTCCCACTGGGGATTAATAGTCTGATTGCTGTTTCTCTGTCTTTGGATCTGTCCCTGTTCATCAGTCTATGTTGTTCCCTATATTCCACAAATGAGTGAGATCATGTGGTATTTATCTTTCTCAGACTGGCTTATTGCACTTAGCATAATTCTCTCCAGTTCCATCCAAGCTGGGATTGAAACAGCACCATTTATTTGAAGAGACTCTCTTTACTCCATTGTATGTTCTTGCCTCCTTTGTCAATTATTAATTTAGTATAGTGGTTTGGGTAGATTTCTGGGTTCTCTATTCTATTCCATTGATCTATATGTCTGTTCTTATGCCAGTACCAGGCAGTTTTGAGAACATTGGCTTTGTAATACATCTTGATATCTGGTATTGCGATCCCTCCTACTTTGTTCTTCTTTCTCAGGATCGCTGCACCAATTCGAGGTCTTTATTTATTCCCGATGAATTTTTGGAGAGTTCTTTCTAGACCTGTGAAATATGTTGTTGATATTTTAATGAGAAGTGCATTGAATCTATAGATTGCTTTGGGTAGTATTTACATTTTAATGATATTGATTCTACCAATCCATGAACACGGTATGATCTTCCATCTGTTCATGTCTGCCTCTATCTCTTTTTTCAACATCCTGTAGTTTTCTGAGTAGAGCCCTTTTACCTTCTTAGTTAAGTTTATTCCTAGGTTTCTTTATTTTTTTGTTCAGTGGTAAATGAGACTGTTTTTATAATCTCTCTTTCTGTTATTTCACTATTGTTGTACAATAATGCCATAGATTTCTTGGTGTTGATTTTATATCCTGCTACATTGCCCAATTCATTTATTATGTCTAATACTTTTTTGATTGAGTCTTTAGGGTTTTCTATGTACAATATCATGTCATCTGTGAATAATGACAATTTCACTTCTTTTCCAATTTGGATGCCTTTTATTTCTTCTTCTTGTCTGATTGCTATGGCTAGTACTTCCAGTAGTATGTTGAACAGGGGTAGAGAAAGTGGACATCCCCGTGTTCTTCCTGTTCTTAGGGGAAATAGTTTTAGTTTTGCCCATTGAGTATGATGTTGGCTGTAGGTATGTCATATAAGGTTTTTCTTATGTTGAGGTATGATCCTTTTATTCCCACTTTTCTGAGCGTTTTTATCAGAAAGTGGTGTTGGAATTTGTCAAATGCCTTTTCTGCATTAATTGATATGATTATGTGATTTTTGTCTCTCAATATGTTTTTGTGATGTATCATATTTATTGATTTGTAGATATGGTACTAGCCTTGCATCCCTGGAATAAATTTCACTTGGTCATGATTTATGATCTTTCTAATGTAATACTGGATCCGGTTTGCTTGAATTTTGTTGAGGATTTTAGCATCAAAGTTCATCATTGATGTTGCCATGTATTTCTCTTTCTTTGTGGTGTCTTTATCTGATTTTGGGATAAGGGTAATTCTGGCTTCATAGAAAGAGCTTGGAAGTGTGCCTTCCTCTTGAATTTTTTGGAATAGTCTGAGAAGGATTGGTTTTAGCTCTTCTTTGAATGTTCAGTAAAACTACTCTGTGAAGCTATCTGGTCCAGGGCTTTTGTTTGCTGGTAGTTTTTTGATTACTGTTTCAATTTCATCAGTACTTATCCAGATATTCAGGTCTTTAGATTATTCCTGATTGAGTTTTGGAAGCTTGTATTTTTCTTGGAATGTGTCCATTTCATCGAGGTTGGCCAGTTTGTTGGAGTAAAGTTGTTAGTAGTATTTTTTTTTTTACAATCCTTTGTATATCAGTCGAATCAGTTGTTACTTCACCTCTTTCATTGTTGATTTTTTTATTTGGGTCCTCTCTCTTTGCTTCTTGGTGAGTCTGGCTAGAGGTTCATCAATTTTGTTGATCCTTTCAAAGAATCAACTCTTGGTTTCATTGATCTTTTGTATTGTTTATTTTGACTCTGTGTAGTTTATTTCTGCTCTGATGTTTATTATTTCCTTCCTTCTGCATACTGTGGGCATTTCTTGTTGCTCTCTTTCTATTTTTTTTAAATTGCAAGGTTAGATAATTTTTTACCAGTTTTTTGTTTGTTTGTTTGTTTGTTTTTTGTTTTTTATGTAGGCCTGTTGAGCTATGAACTTCCCTCTCAGGACTGCTTTCATTGTGTCCCATAGATTTTGGATTGTTTTCTTTTCATTGTCATTTGTTTCTAGGATGCTTTTTATTTCTTCTTTGATTTCTCTGGTAACTCAATCATTGTTTAATAGCATGCTATTTGGCCTCCAAGTGTTTGAATTTTTTTCATTGTTTTTATTGTAGTTGATTTATACTTTTATGCCATTGTGATCTTAGAAGAGGCTTGTTGTGATTTATATCCTCTTGAATTTGAAGAGACTTTGCCTGTGTCCTAATATGTGGTCTATTTTTGAAAATGTCCCATGTGCACTTGAGAAGAATATATATTCTGTGCCTTTTGGTGAAATGTTCTGAAGATGTCAATTAAGTGCTTCTGATTTATTGAGTCATTTAAGATTGCTGTTTCTTTGCTGATTTTTTATTTAGAGGATTTATCCAGTGGTGTCATTGGGGTATTAAAGTCCCCTACTATGACTATATTGCTATCAATCTCTCCTTTGATATCTTCCAGAAGTTGTTTTATGTATCTGGGTGCTCCTGTATTGGGTGCATATATGTTTACCAGAGTTATATCTTTTTGTTGAATTGCTCCCATTAGTATTTTGTAGTGGCCTTCTTTATCTGTCTTATGGCTTTTATTTTGAGGTCAATTTTGCCAGGAATGAGTATCGCAACCCCAGTTTTTTTTTCTCATTTCCATTTGCCTGAAAAATTTTTTTCCATCCCTTCACTCCCATTCTGTGTGAATCCTTTGTTCTGAGATGGGTCTCTTGCAGACAGCAAATGTATGGGCCATGTTTTCTTATCCATTCAGCTACCCTATTTTTTGAATCGAGCATTTGATCTATTTATGATATATGTTATTATTAATAAGTACTTGTTTGTCATCATTTTTATTCTTAATGTTTGTGTTTCTTCTTGCCTCTCTGTTTCTTCTTTTTACTGAAGTTCCTTTAGCATTTCTTGCATTGCTGGCTTGGTGGTAATAAACTCTCTTAGTCCTTTGTTGCCTGTGAAGCTCCTGATTCCACCTTCAATTTGAATGATAGCCTTGCTGGGTATAGTATTCTTGGATTCATTCCCTTGCTTTGCATCACTTTGTATATTTCATTCCCTTCCCTTCTGGACTGGTGTGTTTCTGTTGAATAATCAGTTGATATTCTAATAGGAGATGCCTTGTAAGTAACTTTCCATCTCTCTCTGGCAGCCTTTAAGATTCTTACTTTGTCGTTGGTGTTTGCCTATTTAATTATGATGTGTCTTCGTGTCAGTCTTTTGAGGTTCATCTTGTTTGGGTCTCTATGTGCTTCTTGGACTTGCATAGTTGTTTTCTTGCCAATATCAGGGAAATTTTTCTGTTATTATTTCTTCAAACAGGTTTTCTATTCCTTGTTTCTCTTCCTTTCCTTCTGGTACCATTATTATGCGAATGTTGTTTCATTGTGTGTTGTCCCAAAGCTCCTTTAGGCTCTCCTCTTGCTTTTTAAATTTTCTTTCCAGTTGCTTCTGTGTCTGTGTGTTTTTTTCTACCTTATTTTATAATTTGATGATGTGGTCCTCAGCCTCTTCTAGTCTACTGTTTAAGCCTTCCATTGTGTTCTTTATTGCAGTTATGTCATTCTTCATTTCCTCCTGGTTCCTTTTCATGTTGGTGACATTCTCATTCAGCTCCTTATAATTCTCATTGAGTTGTTTGTATTTGTCATTAAGTTGTGTGCATTTGTCATCCAGCTGTTTGAGCATCCTTATAACCATTACTCTGAACTCTTTCTCTGACATGTTACTTGCTTCAATTTCATTTAAGTCCCCTTTCTGGTGATCCCTCTTTTTCTTTCATTTGGGTATTGCTTTTTTGTCTTCCCATGTTTTGCTGTAAAATTTTAATTGTAGATCCAATTGCTTTGCTACCCAGTTCCTTTTGGGACTGGTGCTACTGTTGTGATCTCTCAGGTCTCCTGGGTTTGGTAATCTAGTGTAGCTCCCTACTTGAGCTACTTGGGTTCTCTTTATGTAAGCCAGTGAGCTGGAAAGGCACAACTGCAGTTTCTAGAAGTCAGCAGCCATGGAGGGGTTGTCTCAATTTTTGCTGTCTTGCACACACAGTTGAAATCATTCATGCCTAGTGGGGATTCACAGTGGCACCCAGGAGCTTTCTGTAGGGATGGTGGGGCTCAGGAGGCCTGTGCTTTGGAAAGGCGTGACTGTGGTGTCCAGACTTCTGTAGCTGTGGGGTGGTCAGGCTCAGCTTTTGCTGCTGCCTCCATGGTTGGATACACGCCCCCCAGTGGTGGCTAACAGGGGCATCTGTGTTGCATTTGCCAGTGCGGTGCACTGATGCACTCTGAAAGGCCCTTGAAGTGAAGCCACTCAATTGAGGTGTCTGTGGGCAGGTATCCAGGATGAGTAAATTCAGAATTTCTACTGCTGGGGGTGTGCATCCCTGTTTGTCCACAATCACACCCAGTGGGGGCTCACAGTGGCTCCCAAGTGAGCCCTATGGATCGATGGGTTCAGGAGACCTTTGTGCTGGAAACACGCAATTGTGGCAGTGCATTTGCCAGCATGGAGCTCTGATGCATTCTGAAGGGCCCTGATGCTGAAGTTGCACAGCTTGGGTGTCTGTGGGCAGTTATCCAGAAAGAGGTGATTCAGAATTTCTACTGCGGGGCAGAGTGCTCTTGTCTGTAAAAAAATCACACCCAGCGGTGGCTCACAGTGGCTCCCAAAAGCTGCCTATGCAGTGGTGTGCCCTGGATGCCTGTGTGCTGGAAACGTGCAACTGTGATGCCCTGAGGTCTGCCGCTGGGGAGGGGGGAAATTGCACTTACTGCTGCAGGAGCAGTGCACCTTTGAAGGTGGAGGTCCCAGGGTCCGCTTGTCTGTGAGTAGGGCTGCAGGATTTTGGCTGGAGTGACTGCCCGGTTGTGGACAGTGCCCAAGGCCTGTCTGGGTGGTGGTGCTGATGAGTTCCTAGAAGAGGTCGCTCTCCCCTTCAAGATGGCATGGACTCCATGCCCGATTCCCACAGTCTGGGGTGTGCCTGCAGTGGTAGTAGTCTCTCCCTGTCCAAAAGAGCCTAGTCTGACAGCTTCTGCTGCTTCTGCCAGATTTAACTGTCTCTCACTCACTCACACACACACACCACACACATCCACACACTCTCCTTTCATCCCCTCACTCACTCATATCCTCTCCCTCACCTTCATCCTGCCAGCTGCCATCTTTTTCTCCTATTTTTATTTTTAATATATTTGTATTTTTGATAGTATTACAGATGTCTCTCATTTCTCCCACTTTGTTGGCTTCAACCCAGCTCCATACCCACCCCAGACTTTAACCACACTGTCTGTGTCCATGAGTTATACACATATGCATATAAATTCTTTGGTTTAATATCTTCCAGTCCCCCCACCCCATCCCCTCCTTCCTTCTGAGATCTGTCAGTCTGTTTCATGCTTCCATGTTTTTGAACCCATTATGTTCGTCAGTTTATTTTGTTCATTAGATTCCATTTTAATATAAGTGAGATCATGTGATATTTGTCTTTCTCTGTTTGGCTTATTTCATTTAGCATAATAATCTCCAGGTCCATCTATGCTGTCTCCAAGGGGAAGAGATCCTTCTTTTGTACTGCTGTGTAGTATTTCATTGTGTAAATGTACCACAGCTTTTTTATCCACTCATTATGAATGGGTACTTGAGCTGTTTCTAGATCTTAGCTATTGCAAATAATGCTGCTATGAACTTAAGGGTGCATATATTCTTTCTGATTGGTGTTTCACAATTCTTAGAATATATTCCCAGAAGTGGGATCACTAGGTCAAATGGCAGTTTCATATTTAATTTTTTTTAATGAATCTCTATACTGTTTTCCACAGTGGTCGCACCATTCTGCATTCCCACCAAGTGTGTACTAGGGTTCCTTTTTCTCTGCATCTCACCAGCACTTGTTGTTTGTTGATTTATTGATGGTAGCCACTCTGGCATGTATTTGTCATAATGCTTGGCAAATGTTTGCTAGCCACTTTAAGAAACTATTTTATTAGTTCTAATAATTTTGTATCTGATACCTTGTATTCTTTAGGAAAATAGGATTGCCGGCATCTAAAAAATATTTGTTGGATGAAAAGAAAAATATTTGTTGAATGAACAGTATAGGATACAGGTAAGTTATTATTCTTTGGAAATACATTACATGAATATCTCATTCAAATTTATTAAAATATATAATTAAACATATTAGCATATTGTCTTGTTACCCCGCAGAACTATAACAAAAAACAAACTTGATTTAGTTACATTGATTAAATATTATTTCCTTAAACACTCCTCCTAATCAAGTAAACATTCATCTTAAAGTAATATTTCTGTAAATTCTATTTTTCTTTTAAAAAAAAATCAAACAATAAGTATTTTGCTATTTTCTTCCAAGAAAAAGGAATGGGAAATTCTAAGTTTAAGCAATTTTTTTCACCTCCCGTGGATTTTTATTATTCAGATTTCATAAGTATACCCCTCTTTGTATTAACATTTTGAAGCATTTCAAACAAGGTACTCTTCAATTACAAATTAGTGGAGAACATTTCTCTATAGTTTAATTCATGATATCATGAATTTCTTCGAAAAATGTCACAATTTTTTAGTTACATTTCAGATAATGTACTTTCATTTTTAAATTTTAATATTAAGCATTGCCTTTATACTGCTAATTGTCTAAAATTTTGTTTTATCTCATATTATAGTGTTTCCCCACTATGTTGAACTAGAAGTTACCGCCCCACACCCTAAGGGTAGCTGACATTTAAAATGATCTACTAAACAGAAAGCTTTCAAATGTAAGTTTCATGTTATCTACAGAAAGATAATATTTTGAGCTTAATGTTCAAATCAGTCACTCAGCTTTTCCTATACCTCTTGCTGATGATGCTGTTCATTTTATTTGATAAATTCTGCAGTGCCAAAAAGCAAAGCAGCTTCTCAAATTATTTTTCTGTTATAGGAGACTGATAAAGTATGACATAATCATAATATTGTACTGTCTTCCATGGTAAAGTTTTCCATAGCGGTTATCATATAAATAATCCTAAAGCTAAGTTGCACTTAGTCAATTATGGGGTAACTTCTAATCTTGATAGAAATAAAAATTACTAATTACAACATAGTAGTAATATAGTGATAGCAGCAGAAAATAAATAGAAGGAAATTAAAATAGAAAATATGTTATATGCTTCTTAAAGGAGTTTAAACTTATTGCCTATACTTGGACTCAGACTTTTGTTGTTGGATTAACTGGGTGAAAGCTTGTTTCTCTTGGACTTTGTAAAAAGTTTATAAATGTTGGACTAAGTCTTTGAAATTGAATTATAAGCTTTACTAAGTTTTTAAATACTAAAAATATAATAGTATATCAGAAATCAGTGTCTGTCACGTTTGTTTTTTGTTTATTTGTTTTTCGTTTGTGGGTGAGTTTTTTTGTTTGTTTCTTTTTTAAGATTCATCCTATAGTAAATAATTTGGCAAATAAAGAGGATAGTGTGATGGGTACTAAATCATAGTTCTAATTTCCCAGGTACTAATTTCACATGGTACTTCATTTAAACAGCAATATGGAAAACCTACACTCTAGTTATTTATTAGGAAAGATCATCTTGAACTCTATTGTCCAATATTATTAAAAGAATCAGGTAAAAAAAAACACACATTAATAAGGTAGTATTGCCCTAACCGGTTTGGCTCAGTGGATAGAGCGTTGGCTTGCGGACTGAAAGGTCCCAGGTTCAATTCCGGTCAAGGGCATGTACCTTGGTTGTGGGCACATCCCCAGTAGGGGGTGTGCAGGAGGCAGCTGATCGATGTTTCTCTCTCATCGATGTTTCTAACTCTCTATTTCTCTCCCTTCTTCTCTGTAAAGAATCAAAATACATTTAAAAAAAATAAGGCAGTATTATCTGAAAAATATGCTGCCCATCCATTCTTCAAGATATAGTCAGTTGTGCCATAACTTTTGTTTTGAAGACATGACTTTGTTCCCATGCAATTGATATATTAAGGAAAATTTGAGCATAAAAAAAAAGAATTTCATAACTGTTTACAATCTAAAAATCACAGAAAAGTGTGCCCAGTATAATCCTGTATAATAAAGAGCTAATATGCTAATTAAACTGGACACAGAACTACCTTCTGGAACTACCTTGAGGAATGACCAGTAGGTAGGGGTTGGGGTGTGGGGACAAGAGGCAGCTGGGGTTGCGAGGGCCCATCAGTGACTAAATACAAAAAAAAAATGTCTATGGAAGTATCTATACTAATAAAAAGGTAATAAGTTAATTAGACAGGACTTCTTTTGGATGTCCTTCTGGACAAAGCCACAGTGGCAGGGGCTGAGGCAGAGGCAGTTAGGGGCGATCAGACCAGCAGGGGAGGGCAGTTAGGGGCAATTGGGCTGGCAGGGGAGCAGTTAGGGGGGTGATTGGACATTTGGCAACAGTGTCAAACCTAGAAAAGAGAGCCATACCTATTCATTTGGTTTTTTTTACTTCATAAGATTTATTTCAATTGTTTCTTATTAACAAAGGCATTCCTTTTAGGGTACCTTTATTTTTTATTTTATTGTATTTTTGCATTTTAAAATGTATTTATTTATTTTAACATATATTTTTATTGTTGACAATATGACAGATGTCCCCTACTTATCCCCTTTCCTCCCTCTACCCAGCCCCTGCCCCACCCCAGGCCTTCACCCCACTATTGTCCATGTGTATGCATATATGTATATAAATTCTTTAGTTAACTTTTTCCTGTCCTTCTGCTCCATGTATCCATGCCTCTGGTCCTATTTTGTTCATCAGTTTATTTTGTTCATTAGGTTCCACATATTGGTGAGATCATGTGATACTTGTCTTTCTCTCACTGACTTATTTCTGAACTCAGCATAATACTCTCCAGGTCCATCCATACTGTCTCAAGAGGGTAAATGATCCTTCTTTTGTAGAGCTGCATAGTATTATTCTGTTGTGTACCACAAACTTTCCAATTGATTTCAGGTAATTCCTCCATACAACCTCACAATAAGTCACAAGCAGCTGAAACTCATTTCCAGAAGCAAACTACAGATCTTTTTCAACGTAATGTGTATTATTGTATCTGTATATTTCATACTTTAATTGTTTAACACACGTAAAACTTTGGTACCAAATTTGTCTCATATTTTTTTTTTTTAATGTGTCACTTACAAAGAGTTTGAATGTTGTGCCCACAACCCCCTGGTTACTGTATAGTTTTGAAGAACTCTTAGGGAACAATCAACAGTGTGACAGCAGAACTGAAATCATATTAAAATAGACAACTGGAAAGTTCTGTAACGGGGCCAATTCTTTTGATTTGCCAAATAATTGCTCTCCCTGGACTACTCACTGACATTAGGTAATAAAGCTACAGTGAAGGACATTATAAGAAACTCATCATTCTATGTATTGTGACAAAGGTATTAAGTATGATATTCACTGCATTACACAGTATTTTCTTTATGATTTTAAAATGTATTATATAAATTTTATTTTATTGTTTAAAGTATTACAGATGGAGAAACTAAGATGGTGGCATAGGGAAACACCGAAATTGCTGCCTCCTACAACAACTTCAAAAACACAATAAAAAGACAAAAGGGACATCATCCAGAACTACAGGAAGGCTGGCGGAGTGGAAATTCTTCAACTAGAAGGAAAGAGAAAAGCACATTGAGGGTCAGGAGCTGCGGAAGTAAAGTGCAAAGGTACGGAGGATCGAGCGTGCACGGAAAGGGGCGGGCACCTGAGGAAGTGGCTGTCTTTTTGAATCAGGAGGGAGTCACAAGCTCCCGACTGCTCTGAACTCCGGTTCTGGGAAGTCTCTGGGGACCTAGGACTCATACGGGGAGAAACTGGACTGTCTGGCAGCGGGCAGAACTCGGAACTAGAGGGTGGCTTTCCCTCAGAGGTGCTTGCAGCAATTAAATTATCAGGACACTGAGACGGCGCGGCCCCTTAGGGCAGGGCTGAGAATCCGCCATAACTGCTTGCTCCGCCCTTTGATTCCCTGAGACCCCGCCCCACCCAGGCTGTGGCAGAGGCTTTTGCATATGAATGCCCTGGCCCTTTGCAACCTGAAAATTACCTAACAAACTGCAGCTGGGCCACAGACCCAGAACTTCTAAGAAAAGGCCCAAGGCCCCACAGCAGCTTGCATTGCTTCACAGCTGGGCCTCATCAGGGCACCTCCAAACTCCAAAAAAAGAAGGGGAATCTGCAGTTCTCTTCATAGCTCCTGCTGGGTAACCTCCAAGAGCCAGTGTACCCAGTGGACAGAGGGGAACCATCCAGATTACAACTCCTCAGATCCATAAGGGACACACTCAGGGGGCAGACTCAGTGAGCCCCCAAAGCCCCACTGAAGCAAGTCTTGCCCCAGAAGGGTGTCTTCAGCACAGAAGTTCTCCCACTGCAGGCACAGCCGATTCTCACTGCCAATTGGCCTGGAGGTCAATTCCTCCCAGTGATCCTACAACAATCAAGGCATAACTACAACAAGACTGTGCACAAAGCCCACAAGGGGGTGCACCAAGAGTGTCCACCTCAGGTAACGGGGGAGGCTGAGCCACTGGGCCCTACAGGACACCTAGCACACAAAACTACTCTACCAACACAGGGAAGTAAAAAAAAAACATGCGGAGACACAGAAACAGGTCACAAATGACAGAAATGGAGGAAAGCAAACGATTGGATATAGAGTTCAAAACCACGTTTATAAGGTTTTTCAAGAATTTTGTGGAAACCGCCAATAAATTTAGTGAGACCCTGGAGGATATGAAAAAAGACCAACTAGAAATTAAGCATACACTGACTGAAATAAAGAATAAGATACAGAGATCCAACAGCAGACAAGAGGATCCCAAGAATAAAGTCAAAGATTTGAAATACAAAGAAACAAAAAATACCCAACCGAAAAAGAAAAAAGAAAAAAGATTCCAAAAATATGAAGATAGTGTAAGGAGCCTCTGGGACAAATTTAAGCATACCAACATCAGAATTATAGGGGTACCAGAAGAAGAGAGAAGGCAAGATATTGAAAACCTCTTTGAAGAAATAATGACAGAAAACTTCCCCTACCTGGTGAAAGAAATAGACTTACAAGTCCAGGAAGCACAGAGAACCCCAAACAAAAGGAACCCAAAGAGGACTACACCAAGACACATCATAATTAAAATGCCAAGAGCAAAAGACAAAGAGAGAATCTTAAAAGCAGCAAGAGAAAGACAGTCAGTTACCTACAAGGGAGTACCCGTACGACTGTCAGCTGATTTCTCAACACTAACCATGCAGGCCAGAAGAGAGTGGCAAGAAATATTCAAAGCGATGAATAGCAAGAACCTACAAACAAGATTACTTTATCCAGCAAAGCTATCATTCAGAATAGAAGGTCAGATAAAGAGCTTCACAGATAAGAAAAAGCTAAAGGAGTTCATCACCACCAAACCAGCATTATATGAAATACTGAAAGGTATTCTTTAAGAAGAGGAAGAAGAAAAATGAACTCTTACCATTTGCCACAGCATGGATGGAACTGAGAGCGGATAATTACCACATGATCTCACTCATTTGTGGAATATAATGAACAACATAAACTGATGAACAAGGACTGATCCAGAGACGGAGAGGCATTGATTGGGCTGTCGGACCTTGGAGGGAAGGTAGGGGAGGGTGGGGGTAAGGGGGACAGATCAACCAAAGGACTTATATGCAAGCATATAGGCTTAACCAATGGACATGGACACCGGGGGTGGGGTGAGGGCATGAGTGGGGCAGTGTAGGGGGTAACATGAGGATAAGGACACATATGTAATATCTTAATCAATAAAAAATATATTTAAAAAAATATTTAAAAAAAATAAAGTATTACAGATGGTAGTACCTATGTCTTTTGAAAAGATTCTATTTAGGTCCTTTGCCCATTTTTTAATTGGATTGTTTATTTTCCTTTTGTTAAGTTGTATGAGTTCCCTGTAAATGTTGGAGATTAAACCCTTATCAGAGATAACATTGATAACTACAGGCCAATATCCTTGATGAAATAGATGCTAAAATCCTCAACAAAATCCTAGCAAATCGGATTCAGCAATATATTAGAAAGATCACACACCATGACCAAGTGGGATTTAACCAGGGATGCAAGGATGGTTCAATATTCGCAAAATCAATAAATATAATACATCATACAAACAAGCTGAGAGACAAAAACCACATAATCCTATCAATTGATGCAGAAAAATCATTTGACAAAATCCAACTCTCTTTCTTGATAAAAACTTTCAGCAAAGTGGGAATAGAGGGATCATACCTCAACATAATAAAAGCCCTATATGACAAACCTACAGCCAACATCATACTCAATGGGCAAAAAATTAATCCATTTTCCCTAAGAACAGGAACAAGATAAGGATGCCCACTTTTTTTTTTTAATTTTTTAAAAATGTTTTTATTGATTTTAGAGAGGGAGAGATAGAAACATTAATAAGGAAGTCCTCCCACATGCCCCCTACTGGAGATTGAGCCCCAACCCGGGCATGTGCCCTGACTGGGAATTGAACCAGCCACCTCTGGTTGGACGATGCTCAACCAATTGAGCCATACCAGTCAGGGCAAAAGGTTACATTCTTTTAATGGTGACCGATGGCCACAGGGTCAAGCATGCCTAGGGTTTGGTTGGACCACCTTTTATAGAGGTAGCCAGGGAATGGTTTTCGAGAGAGAACTGAGCTCATCAGGTTCAGGTTTTGGCAAGAAGCAATTAACCTGAGGCCACATAGCAAAATGAGGAGCAAGGTCCTCCAGTTTCCCCTGTGACACCAGTTATTCTCATTCTGAGCTTGAGTCTCAGCAGATATTACCTCTCTCTATCTCTCTTTTTAAAAAAATCTTTGTTGTTCAGATTATTACAGTTGTTCCTCCCCCCCCCCCAACCCCCATATCTCCCCTCCACCCGGTTCCCACTCCACCCTCTGCTCTTACACCCCCCGCCACTGTCCTCATCCATAGGTGTATGATTTTTGTCCAGTCTCTTCCCGCACCCCCACACCCCTTTCCCCCCGAGAATTGTCAGTCCACTCCCTTTCTATGCCCCTGATTCTATTATATTTGCCAGTTTATTCTGTTCATCAGATTTTTTATTCACTTGATGATAGATATGTATTTGTTGTTCATAATTTTTATCTTTACCTTTTTCCTCTTCTTAAAGGATACCTTTCAGTATTTCATATAATACTGGTTTGGTGGTGATGAACTCCACCTTTAGCTTTTTCTTATCTGTGAATATCTTTATCTGACCTTCAATTCTGAATGATAGCTTTGCTGGATAAAGTAATCTTGGTTGTAGGTTCTTGCTATTCATCACTTTGAGTATTTCTTGCCATTCCCTTCTGGCCTGCATAGTTTCTATTGAGAACTCAGCTGATAATCTTATGGGTACTCCCTTGTAGGAAACTAACTGTTTTTCTCTTGCTGCTTTTAAGATTCTCTTCTTATCTTTTGCTCTTGGCATTTTAATTATGATGTGTCTTGGTGTGGCCCTCTTTGGATTCCTTTTGTTTGGGGTTCTCTGAGCTTCCTGGACTTGTAAGTCTATTTCTTTCACCAGGTAGGGGAAGTTTTATGTCATTATTTCTTCAAATAGGTTTTCAATATCTTGCTCTGTGTCTTTTTCTGGCACCCTCATAATTCGAATGTTGGTTCACTTGAAGTTGTCCCAGAGGCTCCTTACACTATCTTCATATTTTTGGATTCTTTTTTCATTTTGCTTTTCTGGTTGGGTGTTTTTTACTTCTTTGTACTTCAAATCTTTGACTGGATTCTTGCGATCTTCTAGTCTGCTGTTGGATCTCAGTATAATATTCTTTATTTCAGTCAGTGTATGCTTAATTTTTAGTTGGTCCTTTTTCATATCCTCGGTCTCACTAGACTTATTGAGGGTCTTACTAAATTTATTGGCAGTTTCTAGTAAATTCTTGAAAAACCTTATAACCGTGGTTTTGAACTCTATATCCAGTAGTTTGCTTTCCTCCATTTCTGTCATTTGTGACCTGTTTCTTTGTCTCTGCATTTTGGCTGCTTTCCTTTGTTGATAGAGTGGCTTTGTGTGCTAGGTGTCCTATAGGGGCCAGTGGCTCAGCCTCGCCAATTACCTGAGATGGACACTCTTGGTGCACCCCTTTGTGGGCTGTGTGCACAGTCTTGTTGTAGTTAAGCCTTGATTGTAGTTGGTATCACTGGGAGGAATTGACCTCCAGGCCAATTGGCTGTGAGAATCAGCTGTGTCTACAGTGGGAGAACTTCTGTGCTGGAGACACCCTTCTGGAGCAAGACTTGCTTCAGTGGGGCTTTGGTGCTCACTGAGTCTGCCTCCTGAGTGTGTCCCTTATGGATCTGAGGAGGTGTAATATGGATGGTCCCACTCTGACCACTAGGTACACTGGCATCTCTAAGGAGGTGCTAATTTAGCCTCTGCCTGAGGCTACCCAGCAGGAGCTATGAAGAGATCTGCAGATTCCTTTTCTTTGTTTGGGATTTGGAGGTGCCCAGCTGAGGCCCAGCTGTGAAGCAATGCAAGCTGCTGTGGGGCCTTGGGCCTTCTTTTGGATGTTCTAGGTCTCTCTGACCCAGCTGCAGTTTGTTAGGTAATTTTAGATTGCAAAGGGCCAGGTCATTCATATGCAAAAGCCTCTGCGCACAGCTTGGGTGGGGCGGGGTCTCAGGGAATCCACAGGGTGGAGCAAACAGCTATGGCTGATCCTCAGCCATGCCCTAAGAGGTCCCAGGTCTCAGTGGCTTGAGGTAACTGCTGCAAGCACCTCTGAGAGAAAGCCGCCCTCGAGTTCCACCCGCTGCCAGACAGTCAGTTTCTCCCCATATGAGTCTGGGTCTCCAGAGACTCACCCGGAACAGGAGTCAGGGCCGTCGGGAGCTTGTGTCTCTCCCAATTGAAAAACACAACCGCATCCTCAGTTGCCAGCCCTTTCCGCGCGTGCCTCTGTGCCTCTGCACTTTACTTCCACACCTCCTCTGAGTCTCAGTGTGCTTTTCTCTTTCCTTCTAATTGTAGAATTTCCACTCAGCCAGCCTTCCTGTGGTTCTGGATGATGTCCGTTTGTCTTTTAGGTGTATTTTTGAAGTGGTTGTGCGAGGCAGCAATTTCAGGTGTTTACCTATGCCGCCATCTTGGTTTCTCTATTGCCTCTCTTCTATGCACAGTGTGAATTCATTTCTGGATGCATTTACATTTGCTCCAAAAATACAAACACCTGCTTTTTATCTAATCAGTAAAAGCAGAGAAAAAAAAGCTGAAATGGCCAAACAACGGGGCATTCATCTTCAGGGGTCACTGAACCACACAGCCCTTGGCCACCTGTAGCCTCTAATGGATGGGCAAGAGGAGGGCGGGGACGGAGGACAGAGGGGAGCTGGGGAAGGCAGCTTCATGGGCAGGTCAGACGCATTGCTTCCTGTTGGAACTCTTTTCCTCCATGTGTCCTCTGAGGAGTGGCAGCACAGTTATCTGATGTCACAGCAGGACACTGAGTTTTTCTTCAAAATCTAAACCTTTTCCTCTCTCTTATAAGCTTCGTGGTGCTTCCCCTTTAAGACTTTTCCTTGCCTTTTCCTTTCCTTCCTCCTTAACAAGGGCAAACTGAGAAGAATGAAGCCAGAGTAAATTGAGAAAATATTTGAAGCCTATTAAGTGTGGCTACAAGTTTATTGTGATTCCTAAGTTAATTATATCCTTTTTGACTCCCAGCCAGTCCCTTCGCTGAGCTTCCATATAGACTTGGCCATCTCTCCAGCCTCAGGCTGGCAGCATGCCTCTGCCCGCCTTGCTCTTTCCCACCATCCCTTTCCCCATCCCTCCTGCGCAGACAAGTCAGTAGTTCACTGTAGCTGCTTCTTGTTGGAGCTTAAACTCGGTAGGGGCTATGGTGGGTATGAAGAATTTGGAATTCTATGTATTTGTATCTTGTGTGGGGTAGGGACATGGTTGCTAGTGGGAGACCATATGTAAATGTTAACTCTCACCACAGCTATATGCATTTATTTTAGCTTGTACTTTACAAAGTGTTATCCTTGATCATCTAAATCTTGTGAATATTTTGTACAGTAAGTGTTACCAGGGCCATTTATGGATTAAGAAACTGAGGCTCAGAGAACAAGGTAGAATTCCAGGTCAGGTCTTTGATTTGTAAGTCCTGTGTGTGTTCGTGTTTTCCTTCTATACTGTACTGTTTTCCAAATAACAATTAAGTTGTGCCTTTGAATAACATCTAAGAGTATTCAGAGGGACGTTCAGACATATTGCCTCATTTATTTTGAAAATAATGTGATGTTGGTGCTATCCCCATTCCGGAGTTCTTTAGGAATTCTTCCTCCCGCATCCATCGCCAGGCTGGCAGTGGGAGCTGCGTGAATCCATTGATTGGTTCAGCTCCTTCTCCAGAAATTTTTTCTGAGAATGAAAGGGATTAGCATGTAAATACAGTGGTTGAGAGTGGCCATTTTCGGTCAGGTCAAGATGGACCAGAGGAAGCCAGTATACAGCAAGACAAGAGAGCAAAGAGGGTAGGGAATAGCAACAGCAAAGAACTCCCAACACAACAACAACAAAAAACCCAAGTAGGGATAGAAGTTTATGAGGTTCCTACCCGTATTCAGTCTTTGGTTCTAGTCCATGAGGGTCTACAGTCTCTTTTTCCTTGGATTCTGTATGAATCCTGTTTCCTGCTAATAAAGTCTCTTTTATTTGCAAATACTGTGTACTAAGGTTAGGATTTTGATTACTTGCAGCCAAAATAATCCTTAATAATACATATCAGAAAGTAGAAGCTAAGTGAACTAAATGTTAACTATAGGTACAAGGAAGGAAGTGTGGATGTTAGAGAATGGAGCAGTTTTCACTGTTGGGTTGCAGGAGACCTCATGAGCTGGGCATTGAAGCATTTGCTTAGTATCTACATGTATGTGAAGCCCTTTGGTAAACTCTTTGGACAGAATAGAGAATACACAGGAGCCATCTATTAGGATGTTTCCAAGTATAGTAGATACTTTTGGTATCCCTGTCACATTCCCTTAGCCGATCCCTGATTTCAGCTAAAGCTGTGGTGGACAGTTCCTGCATGCTAACAGCATCCCGCCTTGAGGGGCTGTCTTGCTTCTCTTGGCTTTTCTGTCTCAGTGCTTTCTCCAAAGCCCTCGGAGCTCTCTCAGCCCATAAGCAAGCATAACCCAGAGATTTGGAGGTTGAAGGGAAATGATTGCCCAACTGATATTTGGAGGATTTGCTTTCAAGGTGACTTATGGCTGGCTGATCAATTGATTCTGGCTATTGCAAGAAGTCTCATTGCCTCTCCACATGAAGTCTCCATATGGCTGATTGAGTATTTTCACAGCATGGTGGCTGTTCAAAAGAGCAAGAAAGAAGCCACCTTACCTTTTTTGACTGAGCCTCAGAAATTGCACATTTTCACTTCTGCAATGTCATGTTGGTTACCCCTGTTCAATTTGGGATGAGACTATGTAGTCTCAAAATGGCTACTCTTAACCACTGTATTTGCATGCTAATATCAGAGATAAGGGTCATTGGACCATCTTGGAGGCTGCTAATGTCCCTGTGGACAACCCTCAGCTGATAGAGGATGTAAGCCAGAGGATAAATACCCAGCCTCCTAATTCTCAAGTACATTCATTCTACATGGTTCCTCAGAGGCTCCCCAAAGAGGCTGAGCTCCAGTTGGCAATAACAGTAATAATTTCAAGTGCACACCCTTTCGTGGCTTCTCCTCCTTCTTTTTTTTTCTTTTTTTTTTATTGCTTAAAGTATTACAAAGGGTATTACATATGTGTCCATTTTATCCCCCCGCCCTAGACAGTCCCCTAGCCTCCCCTATCCCCCAATGTCTTATGTCCACTGGTTATGCTTCTATGCATGCATACAAGTCCTTTAGTTGATCTCTTACCCCCCTACCTCCTGCCCCGCAACCCTCCCCGGCCTTCCTGCTGCAGTTTGACAATCTGTCGAGGCAGCTCTGCCTCTGTATCTATTATTGTTCAAAAGTTTATAATGGTCTCTATTATCCATGAATGAGTGAGATCATGTGGTATTTTTCCTTCATTGACTGGCTTATTTCACTTAGCATAATGCTCTCCAGTTCCATCCATGACGATGCAAATGGTAAGAGTTCCTTCCTTTTTAGAGCAGCATAGTATTCCATCGTGTAGATGTACCACAGTTTTCTAATCCATTCATCTACTGATAGGCACTTAGGCTGTTTCCAGATCTTAGCTATGGTGAATTGTGCTGCTATGAACATAGGGGTGCATATATCCTTTCTGATTGGTGTTTCTGGTTTCTTCGGATATATTCCTAGAAGTGGGATCACAGGGTCAAATGGGAGTTCCATTTTCAGTTTTTTAAGGAAACTCCATACTGTCTTCCATAGTGGCTGCACCAGTCTGCATTCCCACCAGCAGTGCACAAGTGTTCCTTTTTCTCCACATCCTCTCCAGCACTTGTCGTTTGTTGATTTGTTGATGATAGCCAGTCTGACAGGTGTGAGATGGTACCTCATTGTTGTTTTGATTTGCATCTCTCGGATGATTAGTGACTTTGAGCATGTTTTCATATGTCATACTGACATACCTAGACGTTGAGTCGTTCAGTGGCTGCTCCCTTGGTGGCAGTGACTCCTTGGTCTGCGGTTGCTCTTCGGGCGGTTGCAGTAGCAGCTGCTCTTCAGTTGGCTGCAACTCCTCTGGTGGGTGCTGTTCACAGCTGTGGTGGCTCTTCTGGCTGGTGGGGCGAGGTTTCACGTACAGCTGCTGTTCCTCAGCAGAGGGTGTGTTGCTCAGGAGGTTGCTGTTGCTTGGATCTGCTGTGTTGATTTAAAGGCACAAAATACAACACAACAAGGCACCACGTACCAGCCACTATACACAAATATATTCACGATATTAATAACCCCAAATAAAGGTGACCACCTGAATTAAGAGAATTAGGGGATAAGGAAGAAGGAAGAGAAAAAGAGAAAAGAGAAAAAAGAAAAGAAAATTAGGGACCAAAAAAAGGAGTGCAAAAATGAAATTGGGAAAAAGGAGGGGGGAAAGTAAAAGCGAGAAAAGAAAGGAAAAGAAAAAAAAAGAGTGAAAAGAGAGAATGAAGTGGAAGAGGGGAAGAGACTTTTTTATATGAGGAGAATACTCCTATAGAACAGCCATTAATCCCAACAAATTCCAGCACCAGCTCCCTGGAGATGAATGCAAACTAGAAACAACCAATAATATAACGATGAAAATAGAATGGAGAACACTAATCCCAAAATAAAATAAAGAGAAAATAAAATGGCACTTTAAAAAAAAAATGGTAAAATGGTAGCAGTAATAATACTGGTTAAAAATAAGAAGGTAGTAATTAAAAGGGTAAAATCAGGTGATGGAAAAAAGAAGAAAAAAAAAAGAAGAAGAGGAAAAGAAAAAAAAAAAGAAAAAAAAAGAAAAAAAATTGGTTTCTTAGTTAAAAGGTGAAAAAAGAAAAAAAAAATATTGCAGTAGTGAAGGTCCTTCGGTTCTTCTATTCTTCAGTGTGGCTCGCCTTAGACCTGCCAGGTATTCAGGAGAGTGTTGAGTTTCCCTGCGATACACCGTTCCTCTGTGTTGTAAACCACAGTCCTTATTTTAAAGCAAGCTGCATTTGTTTCCCAGACTGCCTTATTTTGTGTTTAGCAAAGAGTCAGTTTGTGGGTCAGCCTCTGGGTGGCAGTGTTCTGGGGTTGGCCTCTGAGGCTACAGGGCCTCTCTGTCCAGTGGAAGTTCACTGCCCAGAGCTGGCTGCATAAGAGTTACCAGTGCTGTGTTGTTTCTGGGATTGAAAATCCCTCTCGGATGCCCACTTTCACCACTCCTGTTCAACATAGTACTAGAAATACTAGCCATAGCGATCAGACAAGAAGAAAAAATAAAAGGCATCTAAATTGGAAAAGAAGAAAAAAAACTGTCCTTATTTTCAGACGACATGACATTATACATAGAAAACCCCAAAGACTCCATCAAAAAACTACTAGACCTAATAAATGAATTTGTCAATGTAGCAGGATACAAAATGAACACCCAGAAATCTATGGCATTTTTATACACCAATAATGAACTCACAGAAAGAGAAATGAAAAAAAAAATCTCATTTAACATTGCACCAAAAAAAATCAAGATACCTAGGAATAAACTTAACCAAGAATGTAAAAGACCTGTACTCAGAAAATTACAGGACATTGAAAAAAGAGATAGAGGAAGACATAAACAAATGGAAGAACATATCATGTTCATGGATTGGTAGAATCAACATTATTCAAATGTCCACACTACCTAAAGCAACCTATCAATTCAATGAAATACCTATTAAAATACCAATGGCATATTTCAAAGATCTAGAAAAAACTCTCCAAAAATTCACCTGGAATAAAAAAGGACCCAGAATAGCCACAGCTATCCTGAGAAAGAACAACAAAGGTGGAGGGATCACAATACCAGACATCAAACTATATTACCAAGCCACCGTTGTCAAAACTGCCTGGTACTGGCACAAGAACAGACATATAGACCAATGAAACAGAATAGAGGACCCAGAAATTGACCCAAGCCATTATACTCAATATTTGACTAAGGAGGCAACAGCATACAATGGAGTCAAAACAGCCTCTTTAATAAATGGTGCTGGGAAATTTGGTCAGATACAAGCAAAAAAATGAAACTAGATCACCAATTTACACCATACACAAAAACAAACTCGAAATGGCTAAAGGACTTGAATGTAAGAGGGGAACCCATAGAAATCCTACAAGACTCCATAGGCAGCAAAACTGCAGACAGATGTTGTAGCAATATCTTTATAGACACAGATTCTAGGGCAAGAGAGACTAAAGAGAAAATAAACAAATGGGATTACATCAAAATAAAGAGCTTCTGCACAGCAAAAGTAACCATCAACAAAACCACAAGAAAGTCCCCTGCATGGGAGAACATATTTAATATATATTTTTATTGTTGACAATATGACAGATGTCCCCCATTTATCCTCTTTCCTCCCTCTACCCAGCCCCTGCTCCACCCCTGGTCTTCACCCCACTATTGTCCATGGGTATGCCCATGGGGATGGCCCATTTAAGAAATGAAAAAAATTTCAGGGTGACCTTAATCCCAGGAAGAGTTATACTCATCCTGAGAAACTACTTTGCTGTTATTTTTATGCAGACCAAGACTTTTTTCCCCCACCAGAAAATGATTTTTATTAAGACACCACCAGCTGCACAATCTGTTCCTGACATTAGGCTCCTTCTTCCTCAGCAATCCAATCTTTCTTAAGTGGTCCCATGAATGCTTTCTTCTCCTCCATGTCTGGAAGCGGCCATTGCCAAACTTGGAGGTGGTGTCCATAAACTTAAGGTCAATCTACTCCAGGGCCTGCCGTTTTAGATGAAGACTTTTAAGGGAATATCTTAATGGAGCTCAATGAATGCATATTAAATAAATGAATAAATGTATCTTTTAACTAGTTATGTTTCTTTTTCTGCTTTGGCTATAAAAAAAACTAAAAGTCAAATTTGTGAACCTCTTCTAGCAAGTGTACTGGCCTTCATAGCACATATTTCATTTGCTGCATCTCATATTTTTTATGCTTATTTCCCTTTTGTGCAGATGTTCTTACTCCTTTATATTTTTAAATTTTATTTTGTCCTAAAATAACTTAAAGTTCCAAAACATTTAGAAGGATACTAAAATGGAGGGTTGCATGATACAGCAAATGTATAAAATGTCAAGAGTAGACTCTAGGTTGTGTGTATAAGTCTTTCTAATTTGCTGAATGTTGAATTTTTTCATTAAAATTTTTGGAAAAGTATTACACAATCACTCAGTAATGCATATATAGATGAAAGTATAAAATTGTTTAGTGATACAAAATATTAATTCATCATAGGAGTTACTTCAAGTGGGGGCAGAGGAGATATATGCAGGAAGAGGTTTACAGGGAAGGTACTTCCAATAAATTTGCAATTTTTTAAATTACTTAGGGTGTGGACTATACTAAAGGAATTGAAAAGCTCGATGGAAAATTGGGATTGAACAGAAATAAAGTCATAATTTATAATACATGAAATTTAATGTTTAGGGCATCCCAAGTTATGATATTTATTCATGCAAATGATATATTTTTTCCAAGACTATATGCCTTGTACTAGCATATAGTAAGGTACTATTAGATGCATATGTGTTTATGTGGACATCACATGAATATGTTTTAAAGGCAAGCCCCAGGAGTTAGTCTTAGATGAAGGGACCTAGTAAACCATAGATGGAGTTAATGTAATAATTTACTTCATTCCTATTATTTTTCTTAAATGTTAAACTTATATTATGATGAGATTATTTGCAAAAAGAAAATTATTGCTTCTTGCCCATCCTCAAAACCAGAAACATCATTAAAATATTCTTAGCTGAGCTCACAATAATGGCTTCTCACTTATATGTTTTAACTATAATTAATCACTGTCTTAAAATTTACTTTAAAATTTGTGTAATTGCTGACAATCTGAAAAAGTGGCACGCTAACTAATAAAAAAGTTACAAGTCTATTAAAAATCTTATTTTCATAGATTTTGCAGATGAAGCAGTAGAGATCTGCTAGAGGTCGCTAGTATTAACAATCCCTGTGAGGTATTTCTGAACTGATATTTTAAAAAATCTTTATTGTTGAAAGTATTACATAGGTCCCTATTTTTCCCCCATTAACTTCATCTGAACAGCACCTATCCCCTGCCCAGGCCCTTACCACCCCATTGTCTATGTCCAAGAGTTATGCATATATGAATACAAGGTCCTTTGTTGATCCCTTCCCACCCACCCTCCCTGCCTTCCCTCTGAGGTTCAACAGACTGATCATGCTTCTTTTATGTCTCTGGGACTATTTTTGTTCTTCAGTTTATTTGGTTCATTGGATTCCACATATGAGTGAGATCATATGATACTTGCCTTTCTCTGACTGGCTTATTTCATTTAGCTAATACTCTCCAAGTACATCCATGCTGTTGCAAATGGTAAGAGTTATTTCTTTTTTATTGCATCATAGTATTCCATTGTGTAAATGTACCACAACTTTTTTATCCACTCATCTATGAATGGGCACTTGGGCTGTTCCAGATCTTAGTCCATTGGAAACAATGCTGTTATGAACTTAAGTGTGCCTATATTCTTTCTGATTGGTGTTTCACAATTCTTAGAACATATTCCCAGAAGTGGAGTCACTGGGTCAAATGGCAGTTCCATATTTAATTTTTTGATCAATCTCCATACTGTTTTCCACAGTGGTTGCACCACTGTACTAGGGTTCCCTTTTCTCCACAACTGGCCAACACTAGTTGTTTGAGGTGTGAGTTGATATCTTATTGTAATTTTGATTAGTGACTTTGAGCATTTTTTTCTAAGTCTCTGGTTTTCTGTATGTCCACTTTGGAGAAGTGTTTAATGTAGGTCTGCCCATTTTTTTAATTGGATTGTTTGTCTTCCTTTTGTTAGGTTGTATGAGTTCCCTATAAATTTTGGAGATTAACCCTTTATCAAATGTAACATTGGTAAATATGTTCTCGCATGCATTGGACTCCCTTATTATTTTGTTGATGGTTTCTTTTGCAGTGCAGAAGCTTTTTATTTTAATGTAATCCCATTTGTTTACTTTCTCCTTAGTTTCCATTGTCCTAAGAGATGTATCTGCAAACATATTGCTATGAGAGAGGTCTGAGATTTTGGTGCCTATGGTTTGTTCTAGGACTTTTTAGTTTCACATCTTACATTTAGGTCTCTTATCCATTTTGAGTTTACTATTGTTGCAATGGTGTAAGTTGGTGGTCTAGTTTCATTTTTTTGCATGTACCTTGTCCAATTTTCCAAACACCATTATGGAAGAGACTGTCTTGACTCCATTGTATGCTCTTGCCTCTTTTATCAAATATTAATTGAACACAGTGGCTTGGGTTGACTTCTGGGTTCTCTATTCTGTTCCATTGATCTATATGCCTGTTCTTGTACCAGTAACAGGCTGTTTTGAGTGCAGTGCCTTTGTATTATAACTTGATATCTGGTACTGTGATATCTACAACTTTGTTCTTTTTTTTCTCAAGATTGTTGTGGCTATGCAGGTATTTTGTTTGTTTGTTTCATATAAAGATTTGGAGAGTTTGTTCTAGGTCTGTGTAATGTGCCATAGGTATTTTAATGGGGATTGCATTGAATCTGTAGATTGCTTTGGGTAGTATGGACATTTTAATGATGTGGATTCTACCAATCCATGAACATGGTATATTCTTTCACCTGTTTATATCTTCCTCTATCTCTGTTTTCAACATTCTGTAGTTTTCTGAATACAGGTCTTTTACCTCCTTGGTGTAGTTTATTTCTAAGTATGTTAAATTTTTTGTTGAAATGGTAAAAGGGATTTTTTTTTATAGTTTCTCTTTCTGAGAGTTCATTATTGGTGTATTAAAATGCCATGGATTTTTAGTGTAATTTTTTTATCTTGCTATGTTTCTGAATTCATTTATTATCTCTAGCAGCTTTTGAAAAAAATGTCTTTATTGATTTTTAGAGAAAGAGGAAAGGCAAGGGATAGAGAGATAGAAACATCAATGGGAGATGAACATCATGGATTAGCTGCCTCCTGCACAGCTCCTACTGGGGATCAAGCCTGCAACCAAGGTACATACCCTTGACAGAATAGAACCTGGGACCCTTCAGTCTATAAGCTGATGCTCTATCTACTGAGCAAAACCAGCTATGGAAAACCTAGTAGTTTTTTGATGGAGTCTTTATGGTTTTCTAGTACAGTATCAGGTAATCTGCTAATAATGAGAGTTTTACTTCCTCCATTCTAAATTGGGTACCTTTTATTTCTTCTTCTTATTTGTTCACTACGGCCAGGATTTCCAGTAGTATGTTGAACAAGAGTGGTGAAAGAGGGCATTCCTGTCTTGTTCCTGTTCTTAGGGGAAAAGGTTTTAGTTTTTGCCCATTGAGTATGATGTTGGCTGTATGTTTGTCATATATGGTTTTTATTATATTGAGGTATGCTCCCTCTATTCCCACTTTGTTTAGAGTTTTTATCAAAAAAGTGTGTTGCATTCTGTCTAATGCTTTTTCAGCATCAATTGATATGATCATGTGATTTTTGTCTTGCAATCTGTTTATGTGCTGTATCACATTTTTTGATTTGTGAGTACTGTACCAGCCTTGCAGCCCCAGAGTAAATCTCCATTGGCCTTGGTGTATGATCTTTTTAATGTATTGCAGAATCCTATTTGCTAAAATTTTGTTGAGGATTTCATCATCTATGTTCATCAGGGATATTGGCCTGTAGTTCTTTTTCTTTGCTGTATCTTTATCTGGTTTTGGAATTAGAGTAATGCTGACCTCATAGAAAGAGCTTGGAAGTGTTCTGTCCTCTTGAATTATTTTGGAATCATTTGAGGAGGATAGGTGTTAGTTCTTTTTTGAATATTTAGAAAAACTCCCCTGGGAAACCATCCACATCAGGGCTTTTGTTTGCTGGGAGTTTTTTTGTGTTTTTTTTTTTTTGTTATTGTTGTTGTTTTTTGTTTGTTTTTGTTTGTTTGTTTGTTTTATTGTCTCAATTTTATCAGTAGTTATCAGCCTATTCAGGTTTTTTTATTCTTCCTGATTGAATGATTGAATTTTGGAAAGTTGTATTTGCCTATGAATATATTCACAGAAGGAACAGAACAAGAGTGTATACAAGATCCCTATATCCCCAACTGAAAGATCAGCTGCAGGCCAAAAACTAGGTGGCATAGGCTGTATTAGAGGAAAAACCTGCTAGCTGTCTCACAAAGGGAGAGCAGCAGTCCATGCAGTGATTAGAACTATTTTTAAGGAGAATGAGGAAGGCACCAGGGCTTGGGGTACTTGGCAAGAGCTGGTTGGTTAGTCAATGTATATGTCCATACAAGGTGTTCCCTTCTGGGTTGGAGCCATATCACATTTACAGTAAGTCATCGCCATTTTAGGGACTGGTGGGTTTGGTAATCACATTCCAGGGAAAGGTCAGTAAGTAATCGTTATTTCAGGGATGGGTGGGTTTAGTAATCACATTCCAGGGAAAGGTGACTCTATCATTTTTCAGGCTCTTGGTAGTAATAATCAAAAAATAAAAATCTGAGAGTCCAGGCAGGGTCAGAGGGCGAAGGTCCATTTTCCGTAGCTGCTCCCTGCTGAGAGGGGGTGTCGTCAGAGGCATTTACTGGGGTCTCAAAGATTCTGGTGATATAGATGACCCTGTTCAGAGTTCAAGGCCAGATGGATCTCTCCCACCTTCTGGTTGGCGAACACCTGCATTCTGTTCTGTAAGAAACTGGTGAAACAGCGCATGAGACAGGGGCCAAAGAGCAAAAGTAAAAGAATAGATACCAGTGGGCCTAAGAATGGGAGGAGCCATGGGGCAAGTGAGCCAAAAAACGGCATATCCCCCTTCTAGCTGGTTACATCATTTTTGGTCAATCCTGTCTCGGAGGGATTTAGTGTGATCTTTGACAATTCCTGATTCATTAACAAAGTAGCAGCGTTCTTCCCCAAGAAAGACACAGGTACCCCCTTTTTCTGCTGTCAAGAGATCTAAAGCATGCCGGTTCTATAGGGCTACTGCTGTTAAGGAGTCTACCTGCCTTTGAAGGGATTCAAGGGAATTGCTAATGATGGAGATATCTTCTGAAAATTCACCAGACAATTTCTGGTAGAAATGAACAGAAGAGAAAATGCCTCCTACTTCTGTATCTACTGCAGTGAGGACTCCCATACCCACTAAGAGGGGAACAAGGGCCACCCTTTGTGGCCAGGCCTGAGAAGACCAAGAGAGGATTCGAGTTCTTCCTCTGTTCTGACAGAAAGATTGGGAGTTAGGAAGACATAAAGGCATAGTGAGTATGATAGGTCCTGGGGGACACAGGTGTAGGCCATAGTTCCACAGAGGTGAAAAATACCAGGTGGAGAACAGGCTAAAGGAGGGGGTAAATTTATAGATTGTGCACAGTAGTAAGGTATTGGGGTAGTTGAGGTAGTGGTTTGAGATGTATTTGTTAAACTGGTAGTGTTTTCCTTATTAAAGAGAGAGATGTATAGTGTGCATTGAGGTTTGGTATAGGTAAGAGTTAAGTCAGTGGCCCAATAGGTTGGGATTGGAGTAGTTATGATGAGAGTTTGAGCCAGTGACAGACAAACCCAGCAGGGTGTAGAGAAGGAGGGATTGATGTTAGAGAGTAGATGGAAGGTTGTGTTGATGAGGGTGGGTAAAGGAGTAGGCCCAGAGTTCCTGGGGTGAAAGAGAATGTCCTTTAGTGGGGGAGGGATAGGTCGAGGATTAATATAGGTTTTGATGAGGACAATTATACCCCCAGGGTCCCTGCCTCCTTCATCTATTCTAATTCCCACTGACAGAGCCTGGTTCCAGAGAGGGTCTGCTGGGTTTGATATAGTAAACCTGACAGGATTACACATAAGGGGGCCACAGTCCAAGGGGGGTCTGAGGTTTATTAGCGGACTGCATAAAGCACCATAGTGGTAGTGAGAACACTGCCAATATGGACAGTAGAACTCTTTTACATTGTCACAGTCCCCCTTCTGGCGATATTTCATACATAGATATTTGTGGTCAGTGGCATAGGCCCGATACCACTCACTGCAGCTAGACCACCCCGGGGCCATGGCCGCACAGGCATCGAAATAGAGAGTGACACTGGAGGATTTCCCATCCAGACAGTAGAATTGATGACTCCCTCATCATCCAAAGTCTGTTTCACCTGAAAAGACCAAAAACCTTCACTGGTGCACCTATTGTTAGTTGCCTGTAGGAGGATTATGGTGAGGAGATAAGATATATAAAAAGGAATTCGAAAACCTGAACTTCTTCTGGAGTAAAAAATCAGAGGGTCCCTTGCCAGGTAAGATCTGCTATCCATGAGTGTAAGTCTTCTGGGGAAGCAGATCACGGTTGTCACCAGGACCAGTCCTCCAGGATGCACTGCAGGAAATCGTAGAATTGAGTCTGTGAGGAATGATGAGCCATCAGGTCCTGGATGGTGCCACTGAGACTTCTTCGGGGATGGTGCGAAGACATTTGGTGAGCCTGAGAGAGGTAGGTCCTGTGGGGGTAGAAGTGTAGGAAGGTAGTATTTTGTGTGGAGGTCTGTATGGTTTAATGTGTGAGAGGTGATACCAGTGGTGTATTCCTTGTACCTTTGCTGCGATAGGGTAGAGAGTATGACTGGGAAAGACCCTTCTCATGTGGGTGTTAAGGATGCTTTTCCCTTTTTTTTTGGCATAGACCAAATCCCCAGGGAGGGCTGAGAGATGAGTAGAAGTTGTAGTAAAGGGACAGGGGAGAAGGTTATCAGTGTGTTGTTGTAAGGATGCTCTCATATGGGCAAAAGCAGGGAAGTAGTCTCCTGGGGAAAGGAAATTGTCCTCCAGGGTTTGGAGGACAAAAGGCCGCCCATACATGATCTCGAAGGAACTGCAGATATCACATGTTCTAGTTATCTTCCGCATTAAGGAGGATAAAGAAGGAAAAGACAGAAAGCTAGTGACATACAGAAGAAGGAGTTTTTGTCCCACATGGAAAATATTATGGATTCCCTGGAGTGTCTCTATTGCTTGGGCCTGTGGAAGGATGAATTTTCTTGCCTGAATGTACCACACTTGCTTCTGGGTATACCCTAGATACTTGAGCTGTTCTTCTTTTGAGTATTGTGGGGAGATTGTAGGTAAGGCCAGTAATACTAAGTTAGTTTTGGTGGTGCCTAACTGGGCAAATCTTTTTGTTTTCTTGTCTTCCAGGTTATTGCCAATAGTAATAGGGTCTGTAGAATTCTGATGTCCTTTGCTATGTATGATGGCAGCTGCTTTGGGCAGCAAGTCTGCATTGAGTAAGGCCTTGATATATGTATGATTGTATAGGGGATTGCCTTTGGTGGTTATAAATCCCCTTTTGTGCCATACGCTGGCACCAGAATGAATTATGTGGTATGCATATTTAGAGTCAGTGTAGATATTTATGGACTTGCCGGCTGAGATGGTTAGGGCTCTGTTAAGGGCTAAGAGTTCTGCTTGCTGAGATGTTGTGTTGGGGGAAAGAGGACTAGCTTCTATTATGGATGGATCACTGGATACTATAGCATATCCTGCTTTATATTGTCCCTCCTTTGTGCCGGTAGAGCTGTTGTTGATGTAAAGGGTTTGCTCGGTTGTGGAGAGAGGGGTGGGTGAAATATGAGGAAAGTGAGATATGAACTGGGTAACTGTTTCAATGCAAGAGTGAAGAGGAGGGTCTGTCCCAACAGGGAGGAGAGTAGCAGGATTCAAGGGAGAGCAAGGAGTGAAAGAAAACTGTAGTTTTCAATGAAAACCAGATGGCATGCCTGAAGTTGTGAAAGTGAGAGATGTTGTATGGCCTTATGGGTCACAAGATCCTGAAGAGGATGAGGGGATTTGATAGTTGTGTGCTGTCCAAAGGTAAGTTTAGAGCTTTCCAGGGCCAGAATGGCTGCCACTGCTAGAGCTCTGAGGCAAGGGGCCCAGCCCCTACAGGTGGGGTCCAGTTGTTTTGATAGGTAGGCCACTGGGGTGAAAGAGGGACCTTTGTCTTGTCCTAGAACCCCCATGGGTTCTAAGCCATGATTTTCATGGATGTATAGTACAAATGGCCATGAGAGGTCCAGAAGTACTAGGGTTTGGACAAATGCCTGCTGTAAGGATTTGAAGGCCAATTCTATAGGTTTAGAGGGGTCTAGAGGCTCATTGGGGTCTCCCTTAGTCGCCTCATACAAAGGTTTGGCTAGGTTACTGTAATTGGGGATCCAGGAGCAGAGAAAGCCAGCCACCCCTAGGGAAAAAAGGAGGTCAGACTAGGTGGTTGGTGTTGGTAAGAAAGAGATAAGGCTTTTACGGTCTGCAGTAATCTCCTTCCGGTCCTGTGAAATTCTAACCCCGAGGTATGTTACTGCTGACTGGGAGAGCTGAGCCTTAGTTGCTGAGACCCAGTAACAATGCTGGGCAAGAAAATTAAGAAGTAAACACGTGTCCTCCTGAGAGGTTTGGAGATTAGGGCTGCACAGTAGAAGGTCATGTAAATATTGTAGGAGGGAGCTTCTGGGCAGCGTCAGATCCCGCAAGTCCTTTGCCAATGCCTGCTTAAAGAAGTGGGGGCTATCCCTAAACCTCTGGGGCAGAACCGTCCATGTGAGCTGCTGTGAGTGTCTAGTTTCTGGGTCAGTCCAGGTGAAAGCAAAGAGGTCCTGACATTGTGAATCTAAAGGGATAGTGAAGAAGGCATCTTTTAGATCAAAGACTGTAAGAAAGGAGGACGAAGGGGGAATAGAGGACAGAATGGTATAGGGATTGGCACAACAGGGGCTATGGGCAGTACTGCCGAGTTAATGGCTCTGAGGTCTTGAACCAGGTGATATGAGCCATTTGGTTTAATAACAGGAAGGATGGGAGTGTTGAAGGGGGAATTTGTGGGCCTTAGAAGACCTGAATTGAGAAGTTTGGAAATAGTAGGTTTAAGGCTGAGTAGATGTTTGGTTGGGACAGGGTATTGGGGGATGAAAGGGAAGGAGTCAGGATTCTTGTGATGGATAAGGACTGGAGTATGGTGTTTAGCTATGGATGGATTAATGGTGTCCCAGATTATAGGGTGGGCCTTATCTGGAGGTAATGGGGGAACGACCGAGGCTGAGTCTGAGTCAGCAGCGGAGACTAGAAAGATGGAGGCCAAGGGGGTGTAGGCAGAGGGAGTCAGTGAGACGGTTGCATGGAATTTAGATAAGATGTCTCTCCCAGTAAAGGGGTGGGGTATTGGGGAATAACTAAGAAGCAGTGTGTGAACTGTATTCTTTTGAAGGTACAGAGTAGGGGTTGAGTTAATAAGGGGATTGTCATTGTCCCAGAGACTCCCACAATGGTAGTGGTGGACGGTGTTAGTGGGCCCGAGAATTCGGGCAAGGTGGAGTAAGTAGCCCCGATATCAACAAGGAAAGAGACCAGCTTACCTGCTATGAGAAGATTTACCCCAGGCTCCTGATGCGTGATTGTCACCCGGGGCCAGAGACCCAGGGTCCCGTCAGTCCTCTGTTGCCAATCCCAGCAGATCTGTCAGGGATCCGGAGGTGGGGGTTTTTGTTAGAGACGTAGATCCAGCCCCCCTTTGGCAGCTGGGATAGTCAACTCCCCAGTGCCCCTCTAATTGGCAGTGTAGACAGGGGCTGGGAGGGGGGGTCTCAAGTTTGGGCATTGTCTTGCCCAATGTCCACGCTGTTTGCATTTAAAGCAGGCACCCAGTGGGGTTGATGTAGGCCTTCCTTGCTGGGTTGGCTTGGAGCCTTGGGATGTGGAACCTTGCAGGGCCTTTGCCAGCATAAGGTATTTTTCCTGGTCTCTTTTGTTAAGGTCCTCCTTTTCCTGTCCTTCCCTATTATGGAAGACCTTGAAGGCCACATTAAGGAGTTCCCTCTGGGGAGTCTTAGGTCCCTCTTCAAGTTTCTTTAGTTTTTTCCTTATGTCTGGGGCTGACTGGGATATAAAATGTGAGTGTGGGAAAGCCGTACTCGCTGGGAAAGTAGGATCAATACGGGTGTATTTTTGAAGCACCTGTGAAAGATGTTCAAGGAATTCCCCAGAGTTTTCCTGTGGGCGCTGGGTAATCTCCTTCATTTTATCATAATTTACCACCTTATTAGCCAGCCTGTGAAGAGCCTGGGTAAGATTGTCAAGCATACCATTCCTTGCCTCTCTATTCTGATGTCCAGGCTGGTAGTTCCAGGCAGGATCTTCCCGGGGAACTACAAGGGTGCCAATAGGATCAGTGCTGTTGTGAGTGTGTGCCTCATCTGCTATCAACTGAGCTGCATCCTTGACTCGGTCTTTGTCTGATGGTGTTAGAAAGGAAGTAAGAAAAATAAAAATGTCGTGCCAGGTGAGATAATAAGATTGAGTGATGTATTTGAATTCCTGGATGTAGTTATCTGGGTCAGAAGAGAAAGAGCCAAGGCGTTTTTTGATTTGAGAAAGATCAGAGAGTGAGAAGGGGATGGCAAACTGGATGATAGCCTCTGCCCCAGCAACTTCGAGCAAAGGGAATTGGCCAGCCACCTGTGAATTCAGTTGCTGTTGGTCACAGAGTTGGAGATTTGGCAGAGAGCGCACAGGGGAAGGCAGGCAGTTATAATTCTCGGAAGGTAGAGCAGGAAAAGTGGGTTCCGCGGCAGGGTTGTAAAGGGGTGGCAGGGGTGGGAGAGGTGAAGAGGAATGATTGGCTGGGTCAAAAGAGTCAGAAGACAGAGAAAGCGGCTGAGGACCGGTTTGAGGGAGTGAAGGGGACTTTGCAAGGAGGATCTGATGGGTGGAACATGAGAAGCAAAGCGAGGGACAGGAGCAGAGGGAAAAGAAAGCCTGCACGTAGGTGATCTTGGAAGCTTTCCATCTGGTAGCAAAAGTTATCTAGGTCTTGGAGGATGTTGAAATCAAAAGTGCCGTTTTCGGGCCATTGGGAGCCATTGTCAAGTTTGTATTGAGGCCAGGCAGTATTACACAGAAAGACAAGCTTCTTTGACTTAATGCAGTGGTTCTCAACCTGTGGGTCGCGACCCCTTTGGCGGTCGAACGACCCTTTCACAGGGGTCGCCTAAGACCATCCTGCATATCAGATATTTACATTACGATTCATAACAGTAGCAACATTACAGTTATGAAGTAGCAACGAAAATAATTTTATGGTTGGGTCACAACATGAGGAACTGTATTTAAAGGGCCAGAAGGTTGAGAAACACTGGCTTAATGGAATTGGTGATACCAAGGGTAGAGAGGTTAGCAAGAAGACACTCCAAGGGGTGTTTTGAGGGGGTTTGGATTGAGAGGTCCCCATGACTGGAGGGAAGGGCTATTGGAGGATGAAGAGAGAGTGAAGAGTGTCCTCTTGTCTCCCCACCCAACCTAAGAGAGAGAGCCAAGAAAAGGTTCCAAAATCGTCACCTCAGAGACACTTTTCCTGTGGAGTAGAAAAGAGTATTCCTGGCCAGGCGCCTAGGCTTTCAAGTGTGAGAAGCCAAGTAGACGGGAAACTCTGAGGCCCTAATGCCCCTCCAGGTCAAAGGAACCGGTGGGGGGGGGGGTCCCTGAAGACTCCCGGTGGGCAGGAAGCAACAAGATCCCCATGTGTCCTGGTCCGGCAAGGTTTGAAAGTGGGTTCTGGGGCAGGCCAATCAACTCAGAACTGTACCACCGAGCAGAGCCAGAGAGTAAGCCCAGGACGAGCTTCAGTTACCTTCCCTGCCACTCTCGGGGCAAGGTCTGAGGATCATTTGTGCTCCCTTGCACCCCTCCTGGGTTTCAGCACCAAAAATGAAAAATCAGTCAGAGGCCGAAAACCAGGTGACACAGGCTTTATTAGAGGAAAGACCTGCTGGGCTGTCTTGCAAAGGGAGAGCAGCAGCCCGTGCAGCGGTTAGAACTCTTTTTAAGGAGAATGAGGAAGGCACTAGGGCTTGGGGTACTTGGCGAGAGCTGGTTGGTTAGTCAATGTATATGTCCATACAAGGTGTTCCTTCTGGGTTGGGGCCATATCACATTTACAGTAAGTCAGCACCATTCCAGGGACAGGTGGGTTTAGTAATCACATTCCAGGGAAAGGTGAGTCTATCACCAACAAAAGTGACCACCACAGAAAAGAGAATTAGGAAGGAGAAAAGAGAGAAAAAAGAAACAAATAAACCAAAAAGTACAAAGAAAAACACCCAAAGTAGGGGTCAGAATCTATAGATGCAGAGATTAAATAAAGAAAATAAGGTTAAAAACTTAGATAAATACAGAGAGGACCACGGTTTAGAATAAAGGAGGGAGAGAAAAAATGAGAAGACAAGAAACAAAGTTATAAAAGGAGAATAGAAGAGAGTACATATCCTAAATTTAGGAAGTGAAACAAGTTAAAAAGTTAGGAGAAGAAGAAAAGAGAAAGAGAAGAGAGAAAACATTTTTAAAAATTGAGTAGTGAAAAAAAAAAACACACAAAAAGAAAACAGAAAGGGAAATTGAGTAGGCTCTCTTTGCCTGCTTTCATGGAATATGATAATATAATGGGTGTTTTTTCCTGTTCCAGATCTACAGGGAAGAGGAAATTGGATATATGAACAAAACAACATAGACTACAATAATAACAAATCAATAAAACAGATACAGAAGATAATTTTTTTAAAAAAAGGATAAAAAGAAAGGAAAGAGTAAAACTAAAAAGGAAAAAGGAGAAAAAAATGAGAGGGAAAAAAAGCAAAAAGAAATAAAAAGGTACAAAAAACAAAACAAAACCTAAAAACTGAAAAAATGAAGTGTCGTTTGCTTCAGCCGAGTTTTAATACCCCATGGAAGCTGGCTTAGAACCCCACTCTTCTGTTCTGTCTGCCAATTCTGGGCTTCTTCTTGTTACATAGGTGCTAACCACTGTCAGGCACTGCCTTTTGACTTTTTGCACACTGCTTGAAGCTCCAAGTGATCCATCGGTTCTCTTCTTGAGTCTGTCTCCACAGGCCTTGGCTGCAAGCAGGATTGGCCAATCTGCTCTCTTTGCCTGTCTGCCAGCTGTCAATCTTAATCACTCAAGAGTCTCTGACAGGGATTTAGGTGGAGTTGGTGCTGTTTTGCTTTCAGGGAATATGATGGATGTTTTTTCTGTCCCAGAGCTACTCCTCTGTGAGTGGCCCAAAATATTACTCTGCCCTTGGCTGGGCAGAGGTCCTTATATGAGACCAGTAGGGTCAGCTGGGAACCTGTAGCTTTTATCAGTCTGGTTCCTAGAATAATGGGGTGGATGACCCTTCTTCCAATCCAGTCACTGAGGGCTCCTTGAGACTATTCAGACAGGTAGGCTTGGCCTCTGCCTTTGTTTCCTCAGTAAAGCTCAAAATGCAGGGTGTGGCAGGCTGTCACCTAGGGCAGGTTTTTTGTTTTGTTTTGTTTTTCCCTTTAACCTGCCCTCTAGGTGTTTGGAAGAGGTAGCTTCTCCCAGGAAAAATGGCCATTTCTCTTTGGGAGTGAATGAACGATCCCATGCAAGACTGTTGGCTAATGCTTTTCCAAGTCTCCCTTCCCTGCTCCCCCCACCCCTACCCTCTCCTCAGGCACCTCAAGTCTGTGCCTCCCTCCCTGCACCAAAGCCTTGGGTGTGTAGTTGCAAATGAAAACTCTTGTGAGCTGGGTTTAGAGATAAGATAATTTTTGAAAAAAGGCAATCGACACTGCAGCTTTTTCCTTCACTGGCTCTGGTCTGCCAGGTCTAGACTCTGCTGCCGCCAGCAGTCCTACAACCTTTTGCAGCTGCTTGGATGATAACTGAGCTGTGGGTCGCACACACCCCCATGGGGTGGGAAACATTGCAGTCTGGTCTCTGCAGTCCCAGGTGAGTGTGTGGAGCCCTGTCTGTGCTCCCAGAACAGTTATCCCCTTAGCTCTGTTCCCTCCTTTCCTGGCTCCTGTCCCCCTCTCCAGACCTCACATTTCCTACTGATCTCCAGTTCCATTGTTCTTCCTTGTTATAAGTCTCCTCCTCAGCTGGACCACAGTTGGTAATTCCAGGTGAATATTCTCTGATTTAGTTGTATTTCCAGCTGACCCTGGGGATGAAGTGCCTATCCGGCCACCGTTTTCTACTCCCTTCTGAATCGACATTTTATTGGATTACAATTGCACAAACTGTGCCAAGTAGGACTAAGTTGCAAAAGAAGAGTTTCTTTTCCTCCTAAATGATTCCTGAGGAGGAGAATAAAATCCTAAAACAGAGTATATAGGTTTTTCAAATCATATATGTAACAACTATTAAGGCTAGTGAGAATCATTCCCCTCACACAAAAACTATGCTCATTATTCTTGAAAAGAGGATAAATTAAAATATTTTTCATATAAGTGATGTAGTCTAGAGTAAAAATATAAAAGGAAAAATCTAAGAATGATTCATCTGAAACCTTTAATAGTAACCCTTATTTCAAAGTCCCTGATTAGTAATTAATTTTCATTTATCTTTATTGCTGAAAATATTACAAATATCCCCCCCATTGACCCCCACCACCCCATATCTGCTCCCCCCATGCCTACACTATTTTAAACACATAATTCCTATGCTACTAGTTACTTTTAAAGTAAAAGTTCCTCACTGCACTTTATAACTCATTTTTCTATGTGTACTTAGGAACTATACAAGAATGACTAAACTGTTTTTCTCTTTGACCTTTACTACTGTCAACTCAAAACAATTTAGTTTAGTCTTATGTCATTTGAGAATACTATAAACATTATCCAAGAGGCTTAGGGTTGGCCTCAGCCATGACCTTCAAAACTGATAGAAAACAACCACACACAAAAAAAACAGTTTTAGCCATTTAAAAGAAAAAGAAAAACAAGTCTCTCATCCTCTTGAAACAGAAAGGAATACTTTCATACATTTTATTTTTTACTATTCTGAAACAAAATTATTTTGTTCCACTAAGCTAGTAACTGAATAAAACAGAAACCTAACCTCCTGAAATACACCTTGGGTAAGACTAATGCAACAAATTACTTAAAAATATTTATGCCAACAAAGGGTGAAATGTTAATTAATGAATCATTAGAAATATCTGACTGAGTCTAGTCTACAGATGAACAACACTAAATTATGGAACAATGCCTCATTTTGACTGGTATTAAAGTTGTCAAAATCAATGGAAATTTTAAAGCATCAGTCTTAAAATAAATTTCCTAATCACAACTGGTGACCAAAAAGTCACCTTGCACCTTTATAAAAATATAAATATTCCAATAGAAGATATTTATGTATTAAACCATTAAAATGTTATCCCCTGAAAAATATGCAAACTGAGGTAGGCAGAATAATGACCCTCCAAACATGTCCACATCCTAATCCTAGAACCTGTGAATATGTTTCCTTACATGGCAAGAAGGACTGTAGATGTGATCTTGAAATGAGGACATTGTCCTGGATTATCTGAGTGGGCCCAATGTAATCCCAGAAGTCCCTAAGGAGACATGAGGGTCAGAGATAGAGACAGAGATGTTATTATGCAAGCAGAGACAATAGTGTGGGGACACATGCAGAGAAACACAGATGGCCTCTAGAAGCTGGAAAAAGCAAGGAAATAGATTTTCCCTTAGAGCCTCCAGAAGGAATACAGTCTTACCAACACTATGATTTTACCCTAATGAAACTGATTTCCATTTATTATCTCTAGAGCTGTAAGGTAACAAATTTGTGTTATTTAAACTAGTAAGTTTGGGGTAATTTGTTACAGCAATAGGAAACTATTACACAAGCACAGATATTTATCTCAAAATGTTTTTACTATTGGATCTCTGATGTCACAGACATTATTTATGTGGGAAAACTAAAATTTCAGTAGCAATAATCAGCATGTCTCAAAATTGCATAGCCAATAATGGTGATGATGATAATAGTAATTAATAAAAATATTGACTAGCCATTTCATGGTTTTTAATCAGCACTAATTTCCTTCACACCTAGTTACACAAGGGACATATTTCATAAGAAATACTAAGTAGCCCTAATCGGTTTGGCTCAGTGGATAGAGCATTGGCCTGCGAACTGAAGGGTCCCAGGTTCCATTCCGGTCAAGGGCATGTACCTTGGTTGCAGGCACATCTCCAGTGGGAGGTGTGCAGGAGGCAGCTGATCGATGTTTCTCTCCCATTGATGTTTCTAACTCTCTATGCCTCTCCCTTACTCTCTGTAAAAACTCAATAAAATATATTTTAAAAAAAAGTACTAAATCAACATCTCAATTTCTAGAAGTGCTTTATATTCAGATGAATAACCATTAGATCCCATGAGCACATCCTTCTCCCACAACACAACACCCACTGCCTCCCAAGTTAAATGTTTTGAACCTGAAACCAATTAGTGTCTTTAGAAAAATGAAGCAAAGAAGGGAGGGAAGGAGGGGAAGAGAGAGAGACCCTGTTCTTTATGAATTAAAATTAAATCAATATTAACAATTTATGAGAGAAAAGCTCAATATATTTCTGGATTTATTCCATGTAGACTACTTTGTATTTTAAAGTAAATATCAAATATTAGTTTTCTTAAAATAATGATAAAAATACAAACAAAATAATAACAACATGTGTCCCTTCTTTGCTGATACATACATTGACCTACCACAGATGCTGGACAATCACAGTTAGAATTTTATAATTCAGTATTTAGCCAATTGAATACCTTACTTCTTGCCTTTATGGACAACTGTTCTCAAAGGTATTGAATAATATAACCTTTAATATTTTGATATCTCTAAAAATTAAATTCATTATATTTGTAAAAAAATGATGATATAGTTATCAACCTGATTTAGTTAATATAATTGAATTAGGTATCCTTCTTAAATTTCCACAGAAAGTGTAATACAACTTTGATCCATTTGAATGAAATGATGTACTGCACATCTACATTTCAAAATCTATAAGAAAACATAGCAAAATATTCAAGTCACCAAAGCTAAGATTAATGCAAAAGTGAATAATTTAAATTAGGATTTCACCACAATAATTTAGAGTTAATCAATATCAAACACCAATGTAAAATGTAATACATCACAAGCATATCGTGAGATATGTGATTTTTTTCAAATAATGATAATGACTAAAATTTACTGAAGTTTTACTCAGTGTCAGGCATCAGAGTAAGAAATGCTATGCATTATTTTATTTAATGAAGAAATAATTATCTTCCACACATTACCAATAAGGTAACTGAGAAACAGCAAGACAAAAGGAGGTATTCTAACCCAGATCTACCTTCTGACCAAGCTGTTCATAATGTGTCCTGCATTATTGCTGATGGGTTTGCATGACCCATTTAAAATTGCATCTGTTTTCAAAGTTATCAGTTACATTGATTGGTAAGTTCTTTGACCACACAGTTATAATTCATAAATATAATACCTCTAAAAATAACCTTTAAGAAGGTTGAACTTTATATTTTAAATATGAAAACACTTTATATTTTAAATATGAAAATACGTGTTGATTCTTGATAGTTGTAGTAATAAAATTATCATAATGTTGAGGATATGATTCTAAAAATTAACTTTTTTCAGTGATAATTTTTATGCTGTAAGGACTGTAGAGAACAGAGACCAAGTAATCAACCTTAATCATATTAAGATTTAACATAGTAATTTAATTTCATTAATAAAGATAAAATTCAACTAATTTCATTAAGATTCAAAATACTAACTTTTTACTTATATCCCTAGTGTCCTGTTTGAATCTTGGTGACACAGAATAAAAGATTCTGGAAAGGTATACTAGATGTAAGCATACTTAGATAACATAGTATTTCATATAGAGTATAAATTGATTAGGATTTTCTTTTCCTGAAATACATTAATAAAATATGTTAGTATTGTATTTAATACTATTATCATTATTACAACTATCTAGTATTCATAGAGTGCTTTCTAAGTGATTAGAATAGATATTTTATATATATTATTTAATGCTCAATTTACCTAGACAATTACTACTATGATCTCCTTTTGCAGAGAAGGGGCCCAGAGTGTTTATTTGTTTGCCAAGTTCTGGAACCAGAATATAAAATCTGGCCTTTCTCCTATGTTGTTAAGTATTCTGTTCAATTGTCTACAATCAGTTCAATTAGTGTTTACTACAGATTAACATTTGCAATCCCAGTTATAGTGGTTCCAGGATTCATAAAAAAAGAATTACACAATGCTCTTTATTCTTATGGAGGTTATAATCTAGCATATTCTTAATAATTTCCCTAAAAAGGGCCTATGAGCCATTTAAATATCCCATGTTTTTTGGTTTGTTTCTGTTGTTTTTATGCCATATTTAATTCAATTTTTGTTTTCCCTTTCTTGCTGAAAGATATTTTATTTTACTATGCTTCCCAGATGCTATTTTGTAGAAGTGAACATAAAATTTAGGTTACATTTTAGTGCACATATTGCAATGCAAACCATGTGTAATTATGGTTTAATGTCTCTCCTTTTATTAATCTCTCTCCCCAGAAAGAAAAATTTCCCCATTTAAGATTTACTTCTGGCCATCTTGAGTGGCTGTTACCGGCATCCAGAGATCGGCTATTAACCCGGAAGCAACGGCTCTCAAGCAGCGCGACTACGTGAAATCAGAGGAGCCCTGCTTCTCACCACAGAAAGCAGATCCAAGCAACAGCGGAATCCTGATCACCACACGCTCTCTCTGAGGGACAGTTGCTCTGTGTGAAGCCTCCCTCCACCAGCCAGAAGAGCCAAGACAACTGTGAACAGCACTCACCAGAGGACTTGCTACAAATGGAGGAGCAGCTGCTACCACAACGGCCCAAGGAGCAACCACAGCCCGAGGAGCCACCGCCACCCAAGGAGCAGCCACTGAACGACCCAACAATTAGATAGGTCAGTGAGATCAAACATGAGTTGAAAAAGAAACCCCCAAAAGAAAGAAAAGAAGGGCTCTCCAGAAAAGCAGCTAAGCGATACAGAGGCATGCAACATGACAGAAAAAGAATTCAGAATAAGGGTCCTAGAGAGCATAAATCAGATGGAGGAAAAAACCAACAACTTAAGCAAGAAGCAAGAAGAAACAGATGAAAAGATGAATAACTTATGTAAGACCCAAGAAGAAATGAAGAGCGATATAGTTTCAATAAAAAACACCATTGAAAGTATCAAGAGTAGACTAGGAGAAGCGGAGGACCGAATTAGTGAATTAGAAGACAAGGAAGCAAAACACACCCAAACTGTACTGCAATTGGAGAAAATAATTAAAAGACAGGAGGAGAGCCTACGGGAGCTTTGGGACAACAAGAAACGAAACAACATACGAATAATAGGGGTGCCAGAACAACAGAAAGAGGAACAAGGATTAGAACACTTATTCGAAGAAATAATATCAGAAAACTTCCCTGAGGTGGGGAAGAAAAAAACTCACACAAATCCAGAGAGTCCCAAACAAGGTGAACCCGAAAAGACCAATACAAAGGCACATCATAATTACCATGGCAAATGTTCAGGACAAAGAGAGAATCTTACAGGCTGCAAGAGAGAGATGAAAAGTTACATACAAGGGATCTCCCATTAGATTATCAAATGATTTCTCAACAGAAACACATCAGGCCAGAAAAGAATGGAGAGAAATTTACAAAGGGATGCAAAGCAAAGGACTGAATCCAAGAATACTCTATCCAGCCAAGCTATCCTTCAAAATTGAAGGGGAAATAAGAAGCTTCACAGACAAAAAAAGGGCTAAGGAAGTTTATCACCACCAAGCCAGCAATGCAAGGAATGCTAAAGGGACTGGTGAAAAAAGAAGAAATAAAAAGCCTAGAAAGAAAATAGCCACACAAAAAAAGAAATGGCTACAAACAAGTACCTTTCAATAATAACTTTAAAAGTAAACGGACTAAATGCTCCAAACAAAAGACATTGATGGGCTGAATGGATAAAAAATCATGACCCATACATTTGCTGTCTACAAGATACCCACCACATTAGAAGGGACTCATACAGACTGAAAGTGAAGGGATAGAAAAAATATCTTTCAGGCAAACGGAAATGAAAAAGAAAGCTGGGGTAGCAATACTTACATTGGACAAAATAGACCTCAAAGTGAAGGCCATAACAAGAGATAAGGAAAGCCACTTGATAATATTAAAGGGATCAATACAACAAGAAGATATAACCCTGGTAAACATGTATACACCCAATGCAGGAGCACCCAAATACATAAAAAAAACTCCCGGAAGACATCAAATGAGAGATCGACAACAATACAATCATAGTAGGGAACTTTAATACACCACTGACATCACTGGATAAATCCTCTAGAAAAACAATCAGCAAAGAAAGAGCAATCCTAAATGACTCACTAGATCAGATGGACCAATTTGACATCTTCAGAACAATTCATCCCAAAGCCACGGAATATACATTTCACTCAGGTGCTCATGGGACATATTCAAAAATAGACCACATATTGGGTCACAAGCAAAGTCTCCCCAAATTCAAGAAGACTGAAATCATACCAAGCATCTTCTCAGACAACAAGGGCATAATATTAGAAATAAACTACAACAAAAATAACCCAAAATACTGAAACGCTTGGAAGCTGAATAGCATGTTATTAAATATTGATTGGGTTACCAATGAGATCAAAGGAGAAATTAAAAACATCCTGGAAACTAATGACAATGAAAACACAACAATCCAAAACCTATGGGACACAATGAAAGCAGTCCTGAGAGGGAAATTCATAGCTCTACAGGCCTATCTCAAAAAAAAAAAAAAAGGTAGTAAATCATCTAACTCTACAACTCAATGAAATAGAAAGAGAGCAACGAAGAAAACCCCAGAGTGAGCAGAAGGAAGAAGGTAATAAAGATTAGAGCAGAAATAAATGACATAGACACCTAAAAAACAATACAGAAAATCAATGAAACCAAGAGCCGGTTCTTTAAAAGGATAAACAAGATTGACAAACCTCTAGCCAGGCTCACCAAGAAGCAGAGAGAGAGGACCCAAATTAACAAAATAAGAAACAATACAGGCAAAATAGCAACAGACCCTACAGAAAGACAAATGATTGTTAAAAAATACTATGGACAACTCTACTCCAAGAAACTAGAAAACCTGGAAGAAATGGACACATTCCTAGAAAAATACAACATTCCAAAACTCAATCAGGAAGAATCTAAAAATCTCAATAGACCAATAACTATGGAAGAAATTGAAGCAGTCATCAAAAAGCTTCCAGCAAACAAAAGCCCAGGACCAGACGGCTTCACAGGGGAGTTTTACCAAACATTCAAGGAAGACCTAAAACTTACCCTCCTCAGACTACTACAAAAAATTCAAGAGGAAGGAACACTTGGAAGCTCATTCTATGAGGCCATCATCACCCTAATACCAAAACCAGAAAAAGACACCACAATGAAAGAGAATTACAGGCCAATTTCCCTCATGAACATAGATGCCAAAATCCTCAACAAAAATCTTAGCAAATCGGATCCAGCATTACATCAGAAAGATCATACACCATGACCAAGTAGGACTTATCCCAGGGATGCATGGATGGTACAATATCCACAAATCAATAAACATGATACATCACATAAACAAATTGAAAGAAAAAAACCACATGGTCATATCAATTGATGCAGAAAAAGCATTTGATAAAATCCAACACCCATTTTTTTAAAAACTCTCAGCAACGTGGGAATAGAAGGATCATATCTCAACATGATAAAAGCCGTATATGACAGGCCCACAGCCAACATCATATTCAATGGACAAAAACTAATACCATTTCCTCTAAGAACAGGAAGAAGACAGGGATGCCCACTCTCACCACTCCGGTTCGAAATAGTACTGGAAGTATTAGCCATTGCAATTAGACAAGGAGAAGAAATAAAAGGCATCCAAATTGGAAAAGAGGAAGTAAAACTGTCCTTATTTGCAGACGATATGATATTATATATGCAAAACCCTAGAGACTCCATCAAAAAACTACTAGACTTAATACATGAATTTGGCAATGTAGCAGGATACAAAATTAACCCCAAGAAATCTGATGCATTTCTATACACCAATAGTGAACTTTCAGAAAGAGAGATTATAAAAACAATCCCATTTACCATCGCACCAAAAAAATTAAGCTACCTAGGAATAAACTTAACTAAAGAGGTAAAAGACCTCTACTCAGAAAACTACAGGACATTGAAAAAAGAGATAGAGGAAGACATAAACAGTTGGAAGAACATACCGTGTTCATGGATTGGTAAAATCAACGTCATTAAAATGTCCATACTACCCAAAGCAATCTATAAATTCAACGCACTTCCCATTAAAATACCAACGGCATACTTCACAGATCTAGAACGAACTCTCCAAAAATTCATCTGGAATAAAAAAAGACCCCGGATAGCTGCAGTGATTCTGAGAAAGAACAAAGTAGGTGGGATCTCAATACCAGATATCAAGCTGTATTACAAAGCCACTGTACCCAAAACTGCCTGGTACTGGCACAAGAACAGACATATAGATCAATGGTATAGAATAGATAGCCCAGAAATCGGCCCCAACCAATATGCTCAATTAATATTTGACGAAAGAGGCAAGAACATACAATGGAGCCAAGATAGTGTCTTCAATAAATGCTGTTGGGAAAATTGGACAGATATATGCAAGAAAATGAAGCTAGACCGCCAACTTACACCATACACAAAAATAAACTCAAAATGGATAAAGGACTTAAATGTACGACGGGAAACCATAAAAATTCTAGAAGAATCCAAAGGCAACAAAATCTCAGACATATGCCAAAGCAATTTCTTCACTGATACAGCTCCTAGGACACTTGAAACTAAAGAGAAAATGAACAAATGGGACTACATCAAAATAAAAAGCTTCTGCACAGCAAAAAAAAAAAAAAAAAAAAAAAAAAAAAAAAAAAAAAAAAAAAAACATCAACAAAACAACAAGAAAGCCCACTGTGTGGGAAAACATATTTGCCAATGTCATATCTGATACGGGCCTAATCTCCAAAATTTATAGGGAACTCATACAACTTAACAAAAGGAAGATAAACAATCCAATCAAAAAATGGGCAAAGGACCTAAATAGACACCTTTCAAAGGAGGACATTCAGAAAGCCAAGAGACATATGAAAACATGCTCAAAGTCACTAATCATCCCAGAGATGCAAATCGAAACAACAATGAGGTACCATCTCACACCTGTCAGACTGGCTATCATCCACAAATCAACAAACGACAAGTGCTGGAGAGGATGTGGAGAAAGAGGAACACTTGTGCACTGCTGTGGGAATCCAGACTGGTGCAGCCACTATGGAAGACAGTAAGGAGTTTCCTCAAAAAACTGAAAATGGAACTCCCATTTGACCCTGCGATCCCACTTCTAGGAATATATCCGAAGAAACCAGAAACACCAATCAGAAAGGATATATGCACCCCTATGTTCATAGCAGTACAATTCACCATAGCTAAGATCTGGAAACAGCCTAAGTGCCCATCAGTAGATGAATGGATTAGAAAACTGTGGTACATCTACACGATGGAATACTATGCTGCTGTAAAAAGGAAGGAACTCTTACCATTGCAATGGCATGGATGGAACTGAAGAGCATTATGCTAAGTGAATTAAGCCAGTCAATGAAGGAAAAATACCACATGATCTCACTCATTCATGGATAATAGAGACCATTATAAACTTTTGAACAATAATAGATACAGAGGCAGAGCTGCCTCAAACAGATTGTCAAACTGCAGCAGGAAGGCCAGGGAGGGTTGGGGGGCAGGAGGGAGGGGGGTAAGAGATCAACTGAAGGACTTCTATGCATGCATATAAGCATAACCAATGGACTTAAGACACTGGGGGATAGGGGAGGCTAGGGGACTGTCAAGGGCAGGGGGAAAAATGGACACATATGTAATACCCTTTGTAATACTTTAAGCAAAAAAAAAAAAGAAAGAAAATATGAAAAGGTTAAAAAAAAAAAAAAAACCAAGAAAGCCCACTGCATAGGAAAACATATTTGCCAACGTCATTTCTGATAAGGGCCTAATCTCCAACATTTATAGTGAACTCATACAACTTAACAAAAGGAAGATAAACAATCCAATCAAAAAATGGGCAAAGGACCTAAATAGACACCTTTCAAAGGAGGACATTCAGAAAGCCAAGAGACATATGAAAACATGCTCAAAGTCGCTAATCATCCCAGAGATGCAAATTGAAACAACAATGAGGTACCATCTCACACCTGTCAGACTGGCTATCATCCACAAATCAACAAACGACAGTGCTGGAGAGGATGTGGAGAAAGAGGAACACTTGTGCACTGCTGTGGGAATCCAGACTGGTGCAGCCACTATGGAGAACACTAAGGAGTTTCCTCAAAAACCTGAAAATGGAACTCCCTTTTGACAATGTGATCCCACTTCTAGGAATATATCCCAAGAAACCAGAAACACCAATCAGAAAGGATATGTGTACCCATATGTTCATAGCAGCACAATTCACCATAGCTAAGATCTGGAAACAGCCTAAGTGCCCATCAGTAGATGAATGGATTAGAAAACTGTGGTACATCTACACGATGGACTACTATGCTGCTGTAAAAAAGAAGGAACTCTTACCCTTTGCAACGGCATGGATGGAACTGGAGAGCATTATGCTAAGTGAAATAAGCCAGTCAATGAAGGAAAAATACCACATGATCTCACTCATTCATGGATAATAAAGACCATTATAAACTTATGAACAATAATAGATACAGAGCTGCCTCAAAGTGATTGTCAAACTGCAGTGGGAAGGCCGGGGAGGGTTAGGGGGCAGGAGGGAAGGGGTAAGAGATCAACTGAAGGACTTGTATGCATGCATATAAGCATAACCAATGGACATAAGACACTGGGGGGTATGGGAAGCCAGGGGATTGTCAAGGGCGGGGGGGAAAAAAGGATACATATGTAATACCCTTGGTAATACTTTAAGCAATAAAACAATAAAAAAATTACTTCTGCGATCACTGCCGTCTTGTTTATTTTCTTGCCATTACAATTAAACTGCTCTAAGATCATCAGTAGCAGCCTCATTGTTAAATATAGTGAAGAATTTCATTTTAGTTCCCATTTCACTTAACTTTCTTTTTTTTAAGGTTTTATTTTAATAGCTTTATTGATTCATAATAGACATACAATAAGCCAACATACATAGAATAATAAGGTAATAGTTTTTTTCATATGCACACATTCCTAAAACCATTTCCACCATCAAGATAATGAATATATCCCAAGATTTTCTCCTGACTTTTTAAAAATATTTTTATTGATTTCAGAGAGGAAGGGAGAGGAAAAGAGAAAAACACCAATGATGAGAAAGAATCATTTGATCGGCTGCCTCCTGCATACCCCCTACTGGGGATGGAGCTTGCAACCCAGGCATGTGCCCTTGACCAGGATTTACCGTGACCTCCTTGTTCATAGGTCAGCACTCAATCACCGAGCCACACTGGCCAGGCATTCTTGACCTTTTTTAAAATCCCTTTATTCAGCTCTTCCATGCTACTTTGAGGCAACCACTGATCTGTCATTCTAGATTTTCATTTCCTAGATTTTTATACACATGGAATTATACAGTAGGCTGTTTTGTTTGGCTTTCACTCAGCATAATTATTTTGAGATTCATCTATGTTGCTATGTGTAGTTTATTCATTTTTATTAGTAAGAGGTATTCCACTTGTGGTATGTAAATACTTGTATAAAGAGTAGCACATGAATATTCATAATAGCTTTGTTTGTGATTGCTGAAACTGAAAACAACACAAATGCCTAACACTTGGATGTGGTAAGTTATGATATGGTCTTTTAATTTCAGCGATTCTAATAGGTGTGTAGTGGTGTCTCAAAGGTGGTTTTAATTTGCATTTCCCTAATGATTAATGGTATTGAGCATCTTTTCATGTATTTGCCATTTGTAGGTCTTCACCAACATGCCTATTGAAATTTCTCATTTTAAAAATTATTTTCTTAAATTGTGAGTTTCATTGTAGAATGTGACACCCTGATCACTGTTTCATTCTTTAATTTTCTCCTACTTTAACACCTCACGTAGTATTCTTGCCCTAATCTCTAAATACATATTTTGAAGTTGATATATCATTGTTTCCCAGTCTGAGGTCCACGGACATCTAGGGCTTTGTGAAGATAGTTTCTGGAGACCTTGGCTGTCTCTTCCCCACTAACTCATGAAACATATTAGGATAGATACCATTTATTCTTATTATTTTAATTCCAAATGTAATACAAAATATGCAAGAGAGTTTGGTGCTCAATAAAATAAAAATCTCAAAGGCTTAAATTAAAAAATCAGTGAGGAGTTTTCATGGTGGATTATATAAAGTTAAACATTTCATCTAGGAAATCTAGGCTAGATTGACTAGTGAAATAATAAGAAAAATGTCTATAATAATAAAAGTGTGATATGCTAATTAGACAGGACATCCTTCTGGACAAAGCTGGGGCTGTGAGGGAAGCCCTGGTCCTGGATGCTGGAGGGAAGCCTGGGTCCCAGGTGCCAGAGGGAAGCTGCTGCTGGCAGCCGGAGGAAGGAAGGCCTACCCTCGCATGAATTTCGTGCATCAGGCCTCTAGTCTATAATAATAAAAGCTTAAAATGCTAATTAGACCAGACAGCTGAATGTCCCTCCTGACGTTCTTCTGGATAAAGCCATGGTGGCTGCAAGGGCCGAGGGCAGGCATCTGCGGCAGCTGTGAGGGCCAAGGGCAGGCAGCTGTGGCAGCCGGCGGCAGCAGCAGCAGTAGCATGGTGATGCAGGCAGCGCCTTCCCCTAATCAGACTGGTCACCTCTTGCAGAGGGAGGCCAGACTGTGGCTTAGCCCGTTCCCCAGGGGGAGCAGGCCTAAGCCGTCAGTAGGACATCCCGTGAGGGCTTCTGGACTGTGAGAGGGGCCAGGCCAGGCTGAGGGACCCTATTTATAATATAAAATTGTTTGCTAAACTGTATGGTGTACACTAAAAATACTATCAATAGTTCAAAAGAAGTAGATATTTACTAGTAAAGATTGACATAGGAAGGCTCCTTGAAAAATGTGTAACTTACAACAGAAGGCATGCTTTAAAAAATCAAGGTTAAAAAGAGTTCTTGGAGATATGAATAACATAAGAAAAGTTACAGAGACAAGAATGAGCAGAGATATTCATGGAATAAAGGGGAACTGATATAACTTGAATGAACATTGTATATTGTGTACAGGGTTATGGCTCATCACAGTAACTGATCTCCTGGCTTATCCAATTTGAACACTGTCTTCAGGCAGTCTTATTGCTGATTCGTATGGCCCATTATATCAGTCACCTCTCTCTACAGGCATTAATGTAATTATTAGAATGCCCACTGTATAAAAAAACATTATGGGACACATGTGATATGGGTTTAGTGGTTAAGGAGATAATAGAGAAGCGTAAAAAATGCATTTATTATTGAATCTGTAATTGTGTTTGTGAGATTGAGCATGAGTCAATCCAGCTGTAGGCCTTTTTTTATGTCTTCTTTAACTCCTCTAGATCTTCCTCCTTCTGCATCTTCAAGTCTGAGGAAAAGTTACAGCTGAAATTTATGAAAAGTGGAAGAGCAAAGTAAAATTATTGTAGCATTATTTTCCTATATCAATTTATTTTCCTATATCAGTTTTCCTATATCAACATGTACTGCATGCCATCAAATGCAAAAACATGAACTTTCTTTTATAATTATGACCCCTTGTTTAAAGGTAATTATGATTACACAACTTTTTGAAAATTCCTAACTGAGCCTACAGAAATATATTACCTTTGAAATCATTTGGACTGTGGACAAAAAATATTACCGCTCAAAGTTTATCTTTATTGGCAGACTTCATAGTTAGATTTATTTTAAGTGGAAATTGGATCTTAGAGAAAACCTGAATTAAAATGTAAATAATATCAGGAAATACACTGTTAATTAAATAAAGTTCCCTAATGGTGCTTTTTATATTAAGAATAATTTTCAAAATTATTTCAGAATAATTATATACCTCACTTCACAAGGTACATAAATATCTAATCACTGTGTTATAAACAGAAAACTAATAGGATATTGTATTTCAACTGTAATTGAAAATAATTTCTAAAAAATGAACACTCATCCTACTGGATGAGGGAATTATCTTTATAAAAAAGAAAATAATAATATTCCTGTTTTACATGTACCATAGTGTGTGTGTGCTAAAATCATGTAATGATAAATAATTGAGAGTGATAGTAATTCTTAATATATGCAATAAGGAAAATAAAAACACAATAACTAAAAGGTATTGTAAATATAAAATCAATATTCCTAGTGTAAATTTTAAAACAAACACATAGAAAAACTAACACTATTTCAGATGACATGATACTATATATATAAAACCCTAAAGAATCCACCAAAAATTAATATAATTCATAAAATAATTCAGTAAAGTAATAGGACACAAAATTGATATAAATAAATCTGTTGCATTCTTATACAATAATAATGAATCAGAAGGAGAAATGCAGAAAATAATCACATTCATAATAGCATCAAGAATAATAGAATATCTAGGAATAAACTTAAACAAGAAGGTTAAAGACCTCAACTCTGCAAAATATAAGACATTAAATAAATATATTGATGAGGGGAAGAGAGAAAAATGGTGGCCGAATAGGGAGCACTGTAGTGCACCTCCTCCTAGTTCCAGGCCAGGAAAGCAAATAAATGGGAGAACATCAACCCTGAATTAACAAATTAGACAATTTTCAATAAGGAAAGACAGAGGATGCCTAGAGAATTCTACTTGCCAGCCATAACCCAGGTGGAACCACCACCATGCCCCAGCAGTGAGTGGCACAGTACCTCCTGGCATGCTCCCAGATCTCTATAGGAAGTGCACACCACCAGAGTGAACTCCTGCAACAGGCTTCTTCACCAGTTCGCTGGGACCCAGTGTCCAAGGATCCAGCTCCAAGATCCTGCAGTGAGTACAAGCCAGGGGGAACCTTATCCCCCACCCTTGGCCTGGACCCCAGAACCATGCTACTAGCCTGACCCATAGCCACCCAGCACCCATTCCACACCCAGCATCAGGACTTGCTGTCAGGGTGATCCAGGGCAACCCAGGGTGAGTTGGGGCATGCCACAAGGAAGATCTGACTGTGCAACCCAGAGCAAACCATGCTCCACCCAAGTTCCTGGGACAGTCCTGCTGGCTCCATCTGGAGCAACCCAATCTGTACCTCACTCCAGGCAACAGGGGACCATGCGCCTCATTCTGGATGACAGGGGAGCGTGGACTGAGTGATTCAGGTGAACCCACCCCCACTCTACTCTGAGGAGGGGCAAACTGGAGCAACCCAGTGCACTTCTCACTCCTGGCTACAAGAAAGCCGGACTGTGCAACACAGAGAAACCCACTCCCACTCCACCCTTAGCTCAGGGTCTTGCTGCTGGGGCAATCTGGAGTAGCCTAGCTCACATACTCAACTCTGGCCACAGGGATCTCAGACTGAGTGACCAGGGCAACCCACCCCACTCCACACTAAGGAGGGGCAAACTGGAGCAACCCAGTACATGTCTTGTTCAGGGCTACAAGATGGTAGGGACTATGTGACCCAGAGAAACACACACACACTTCTCCCTGGCCTCTGGGATAGTCCTGCAGAGGCTACCTGGAGCAACTCAGCACATGCCACAAAACAGGCCATAATTAAGAGCTGCTGGGGTGACCTGGAGGCAGCTGGTGTGCCCATCCAGGGACCACAGGGCCGTGCTGCAAATGCATTGCCAGGGGGACCTAGGGTGCCACCCTGCCACAGGTGCCAGGCTGCATAGAAAACTTCATGCCAGAGGGCTCTCAGTCCTCACAGGGAGTTGCACATCAGAGGAACTGTGCACACACTTCCACCACCCAAAGCATCTGAAACAGACAACTGAGGGGCCAGATCAGTGGGAGAGGTGGATACACTCAGAGCAGAGACAATAGAGTTGTGAGACTTATGGAAGGCCCAGCCTCTGGGCTAACAATTTCTGGACCATTGCCCTGATAGGGTCTTCAATCCCTCAAACCTCAAGCAGGACATCAAGGGCCAGAAAGAGACAGCAAAAATGGGGAGTCAAACAAACCCCAAGGAAAGAAAAAACAGATTCACCAGAAAAGGGACTAAATGAAACAGAGGCATGCAATGTGTCAGAAAAAATAATTCAGAATAAGGGTCATACAGTTCATAAACTGGATGGATGAGAAAATCAGCAAGTTATGTAAGAATCAAGAGGAAATAAAAAGTGATATGGCTACAATAAAAAACACAATGGAAAGTTTCCTAGAAGAAGTGAAGACCGAATTAGTGAGTGAGAAGATAGGGCAGTGAAACACCCAATCTGAATAGCTATTGGAGAAAAAAAATTAGAAAACAGGAGGAGATCCTAAGGGAGATTTTATACAACATGAAATGAAGTAATATACATATAATACTGGTGCCAGAAAGACAAGAAGAGGAGCAAGGATTAGACAATATTGTTGAAGAAATAATGAAAGAAATCTTCCCTGATTTGGGGAAGAAAAATGTCACACAAGCACAGAGAGTCCCAATCAATATGAACTCAAAAAGACACACACAAAGACACATGGTAATTACAATGGCACACATTAAAGACAAAGAGAATCTTAAAGGCTGCAAGCGATAGACAGATAGTTACCTACAAAGGCTCTCCCATTGGATTATCAAATGACTTCTCAACAGAAAAAAAATGAGTCCAGAAGGGAATCAAATGTAGTGTAAAAAATTGATGCAAAGCAAGGGACTGAATCCAAGAATATTCTATCCAGTAAGGCTATCATTCATAACGGAAGGGGAAATCAGGAGGTTCTCAAAAAAAAAAAAAAAAAAAGAAAAAAAGAAAAGCCTAATGGAGTTTACCACTACCAAACAAGCAATGCAAGAAATGCTAAAGGGACTATTTTAAAATGAAGAAATAGAAATGGAAAAAGGAAAACAGGCATAAAGAATAGAAATGGCTGCAAACAAGTACTTTAAATGTAAATGGACTAAATGATCCAATAAAAAGGTATAGAGTGGCTGAATGGATAAGAAAACATTATATATATATATATTTATATATATATTTATATATATATTTATATATGCTGTCTATGAGAAGCCCACCTCAAAAAAAGGTACTCACAGAGACTGAAAGTGAAGGGTTGGAAAAATACTTTTCAGGCACATGGGAATAAAAAAAAAAATAAGCTGGGGTAGTAATTCTTATATCTGACAAAATAGACCTCAAAGTGAAGGTTATAACAAAAGAAGGAAGGCTACTTCATAATACTAAAATAATTGATACAACAAGAGGATATAGCCCTGGTAAACATATATGCACCCAATGCAGGAGCACCCACATACATAAAAAATTATGGAAGATATCAAGGGAGAGATCTACAGCAATACAATCATAGTAGGAGACTTTAATACCCCATTAACATCACTGAATAAATCCTCTAGACAAAAAATTGGCAGAGACACAATCTTAAATGACTCACTAGATCAGATGGACTTAATTGACATCTTCAGAACATTTCACTCCAAAGCCACAGAATATACATTCTTCGCAAGTACACATGAAAAATTTTCAAAGATAGACAACATATTAGAACACAGGCAAAGTCTCTTCAAATTCAAGAAGATAGAAATCATAACAAGTATCTTCTAAGATCATAATGAAATAATATTAGAAATAAACTAGAATCAAAGAAATAAAAAAATTTTAAAACTTTGAGGCTAAGTACCATGTTATTAAACTATGATTGTGGCCCTGACCAGTTTGGCTCAGTGGATAGAGTGTCGGCCTGCAGATTGAAGGGTCCCAGGGTCGATTCTGGTCAAGGGCATGTGCCTTGGTTGTGGGCACATCCCAGTAGGGAGTGTGCAGGAAGCAGCTGAATCGATGTTTTCTCTCATTGATGTTTCTAACTCTCTATCACTCTCCTTCTCCCTTCCTCTCTGTAAAAAGATAAATGAAATATATATATATATTTAAAAACTATGATTGTGTTACACAAGACATCAGCGAAGAAATTTTAAAAAAATCCTGAGAATAAATGATGAAAATACAATACAAAATCTATGAGACACAGTGAAAGCAGTCCTGAGAAGAAAGTTCATAGCATTACAGGCCTAACTCAAAAAAAAAAACAAAAAAAACAACAACAACAAAAAACAAACAAACAAACAAACAAAAACAAAACAAAACAAAAAAAAAAAAAAAAAAAACTAGTAATAGATTATCTAATTCTACAATCTAAAGATTTAGAAAGAGGGCAACAAGAAAAGCCCAGAGTGAGCAGAAAAAAGGAAATAATAAAGAGTGGAAATAAGTGACATAGAGACAAAACAAACAAAGAACAACAAAACAAAAACAACAGAACAGAAGATCAATGAAACCAAGAGCTGGTTCTGTGAAAGAATAAACAAGATTGATGAACCTCTAGCCAGGCTCACCAGGAAGCAAAGAGAGAGGACCCAAATAAGCAAAATCAGAAATGAAAGAGGCAAAATAACAACAGACGCCACAGAAATCCAAAGGATTGTTAAAAAAATACTATGAACTACTCTATTCCAATAAACTAGACAACCTGGAGGAAATGCACATATTCCTAGAAAAATATAACCTTCCAAAACTCAATCAAGGACCTAAAAACCTGAATAGTCCTATAACAATGGAAGAAATTGAAGCAGTCATCAAAAACTTCCAGCAAATAAAAGCCCTGAGCCAGACATCTTCACATGGGAGTTTTAACAAACATTCAAAGAAGAACTAAAACTGATCCTCCTCAGACTATTCTAAAAATTCAAGAGGAAGGAGCACTTCCAAGCTCTTTCTATGAAGCCAGCATTACCCTAATCCCAAAACCAGATAAAGACACTACAAAGAAAGAATTACAGGCCAATATCTCTGATGAACATAGATGCTAAAACCCTCAATAAAATTCTAGCAAATCGGATCCAGCATTACATTAGAATGATCACACACCATGACCAAGTGAGCTTTATTCCAGGGATGCAAGGGTGGTACAATATCCACAAATAAATAAATGTAATGTATCACATAAACAAATTGAGAGACAAAAATCACACAATCATATCAATTGATTCAGAAAAGGCATTTGACAAAATCCAACATCCTTTCTTGTTAAAAACTCTGAGCAAAGTGGGAGTAGATGGGTCACAACTCAACATAATAAACACCTCATATGACAAACCTACAGCCAACATCATATTCAATGGACAAAATCTAAAATCACTTCCCCTAAAAAACAGGAACAAGATAGGGATGCACACTTTTGCCACTCCTGTTCAACATAGTACTAGAAGTGCTAGCCATAGCAATCTGACAAGAAAAGAAATATAAGGCATCCAAATTGGAAAAGAAATAATAAAACTGTCATTATTCACAGATGACATGATATTGTACACAGAAAACTTTAAAGAGTCCATCAAAAAAATACTAGATTTAATAAATGAATTCGGCAATGTAGCAGGATGCAAAATTAACACCCAGAAATCTATGGCTTTTTTATACACCAATAGTGAACTCACAGAAAAGAAATGAGCAAAAAATTCCCATTTACCATAGCAACAACAAAAATAAGATAACTAGGAATAAACTTAACTAAGGAGGTAAAAGACCTAAACTTGGAAAACTACAAGTTATTGAAAAAAAAGATAGAGGAAGACATAAATAAATGGAAGAATATTCCGTGTTCATGGATTGGTAGAATCAACATCATTAAAATATTCATACTACCCAAAGCAATCTATAGATTTAATGCAATCCCCATTAATATACCAATGGCATATTTCACTGACCTAGAACAAACTCCAAAAATTCATATGGAACAAAGAAAGACCCCAAATAGCTACAGCAATCTCAAGAAAGAAGAACAAGTTAGAGGGATCACAATACTAGATATCAAGCAATATTAGAAACCTACTGTTCTCAAAGCTGCCTGTCAAGAAGAAGAAATAAAAGGCATCCAGATTGGAAAAGAAGAAGTAAAACTGTCCTTATTTGCAGATGGCATGATACTGTACATAGAGAACCCTAAAGACTCCATCAAAAAATTATTAGACTTAATAAATGAATTCGGCAATGTAGCAGGATACAAAATTAATGCCAAGAAATCGATGGCATTTCTTTACACCAATAGTGAACTTACAGAAAGTGAAACTAAAAAAGCAATCCCATTTACCATCGCACCAAAAAAATTATGATACCTAGGAATAAACTTAACTAAGGAGGTAAAAAGCTTATATGCGAAAAACTACAGGACACTGAAAAAAGAGATAGCGGAAGACATAAACAGATGGAAGAACATACCGTGTTCATGGATTGGTAGAATCAACATCATCAAGATGTCCATACTACCCAAAGCAATCTATAGATTCAATGCAATCCCCATTAAAATAGCAATGGCATATTTCACAGATCTAGAACAAATGTTCCAAAAATTCATCTGGAATAAAAAAAGACCTTGAATAGCTGCAGCAATCCTGAGAAAGAAGAACAAAGTAGGTGGGATCTCAATACCAGATATCAAACTGTATTACAAAGCCACTGTTCTTAAAACAGCTTGGTACTGGCACAAGAACAGACATATAGATCAATGGAATAGAATAGAGAACCCAGAAATCAACCCAAACCACTATGCCCAATTAATATTTGACAAAAGAGGCAAGAGCATGCAATGGAGTCAAGACAGTCTCTTCAATAAATGGTGTTGGGAAAATTGGACAGATACATGCAAAAAGATTAAACTAGACCACCAACTCACACCATACACAAAAATAAACTCAAAATGGATAAAAGACTTAAATGTAAGAAGGGAAACCATAAAAATACTAGAGGAACCCACAGGCAGCGAAATTGCAAACATATGCCGAAGGAATTTCTTCTCTGAAAATGCTCCTAGGGCAATAGAAACAAAAGAGAAAATAAACAAATGGGACTACATCAAAATAAAAAGCTTTTGCACAGCAAAGGAAACCATCAACAAAACAACAAGAAGACCCACTACATGGGAGAACATATTTGCCAATGATACCACCATTAAGGGTTTAATCTCCAACATTTACAGGGATCTCATGAAACTTAACAAAAGGAAGATAAACAATCCAATAAAAAAAATGGACAACGGACCTAGATAGACACTTTTTGAAAGCGGACATACAGAAGGCTGAAAGACATATGAAAACATGCTCAAAGTCACTAATTATACGAGAGATGCAAATCAAAACGACACTGCGGTATCATCTCACACCTGTCAGAATTGCTATCATCAACAAATCAACAAACAACAAGTGTTGGAGAGGATGTGGAGAAAAAGGAACCCTTCTGCACTGCAGGTGGGAATGCAGACTGGTGCAGCCACTGTGGAGAACAGTATGGAGCGTCCTCAAAAAACTAAAAATGGAACTCCCATTTGACCCAGTGATCCCACAACTAGGAATATATCCCAAGAAACCAGAAACGCCAATCAGAAAGGATATATGCACCCTTATGTTCATAGCAGCACAATTCACCATAGCTAAGATTTGGAAACAGCCCAAGTGCCCATCAGCAGATGAGTGGATTAGAAAACTGTGGTACATCTACACAATGGAATACTATGCTGCGGTAAAAAAGAAGAAACTCCTGCCTTTTGCAACAGCATGGATGGAACTGGAGAGCATTATGCTAAATGAAATAAGCCAGTCAGAGAAAGATAAATACCACATGATCTCACTCATTTTTGGATTATAGAGAACAACATAGACTTATGAAAAGGGACTGATCCAAAGACTGAGAAACAGCGATCAGGCTATCAATCCCCATAAGGAAAGTAGGGGAGGGAGGGGGTAAGGGGAAGAGATCAACCGAAGGACTTGTATACACGTATATAAACCAAACCAGTAGACATGGACAACAGGGGAATTGGAGCATGAGTGTGCGGGGGGGGCGGGGGGGGGGTTGGAGGTTAATGGGGGGGATGAGGACACATTTGTAATACCTTAACTAATAAAAAAAAAAACCTGCCTGTCACTGCCACAAGAACAGACATATAGACCAATGCAAAGAAACAGAGAACCCAGAAATTGACCCAAGCTGTTATGCTCAATTAATATTTACAATGTAGGCAAGACCATACAATGCAGTTAAGACAGTTTCTTCAATAAATGGTGTTGGGAAAATTGGACAGATACATGCAAAAAAATGAAACTAGGCCACCAACTTACACCATACACAAAAATAAACTCAAAATGGATAAAAGGACTTAAATGTATGACGGGAATCCATCAAAATCTTAGAAGAATCCATAGGCAGCAAAATATCAGACATATGTGGTAGCAATATCATTTCTGATACATCTCCTAGGGTAGTGGTCGGCAAAATGCAGCTTGTGAGCCACATGCGGCTCTTTGGCCCCTTGAGTGTGACTCTTCCACAAAATACCATGTGCGGGGGCACACATACAGTGTGATTGAAACTTTGTGGCCCATACGCAGAAGTCTGTATTTTGTGGAAGAACCAAACTCAAGGGCTAAAGAGTCCTGATATCAGGCCAGGCCTTGGGACCCTACATGAGGGGTTCCAGATTGTGAGAGGGTGCACGCCAGGCTGAGGGATCCCCCCTCCCCCAGTGCATGAATTTTCGTGCATTGGGCCTCTAGTATCTATATAATGGCCCTGAATAAATTTTAAATAATTATACTCTAAGCATAGCTGAAAGAATGACTTAATATATTCAGGTAAGTCATCAATGAGAATAATCATCCCTAAACTTGTATATTAAATTAATCTTTAAACGACTCATTTTCTGAAAATATCAAAAAATATAAAGTTTATTTTTTTAAAACTAGAAAGGCCTTTACTGTTATATTAAAAAGAAATGATGTGGGGGGTATAGCTCAGTGGTAGAACATTTGACTGCAGAAAAAGAAATGATGCGGTTTATATGTCACTCAAGACATATGAAGCTATTTCTTTTTTAAGAAATCAGAAGCGGATTTCAATGTTGGCAGAAATACAAAAACCCATGGTTTGATGCCTAATTTACTTCAAATATCAAATATGTCCCAGTAACACATGCACACAGATAATTTATAAACTGACACTATTTTAAAAGACAGTAATTGTTTATTTTTCCCCAGGCAGGGTCAGCCAAAATGCAATAGATTAAGGACCCGCTAAATCTATACTGTATCTGTACTCAGATCTCACATTACTCAAAGCATTCACATCATCTTGTATATCAGTACATAATAATAATTCTATACCCAAAGTAAATTCTGCAGTCACCTGCCTCAGTGCTAACTTCACTAGTACTTAGGATGTTCTTGTACAACTACAGTCTTCTGTTGTGCTCATCATATTTACCAAATCTTCATTTTAATTCCCACTACTGACTCTCTGGGCCAGGTCTTTCATGGAATGGCCTCAAAAAATATCTCCCTGAATATAATCTCTTCCATCTTATAATTTGTTCATTCAATAAATATCCATTGAGCACTTACTATGTCTGGTATTATAAATACAGTGATGATTTCAAGAGTCATTGATTCTTGTTCTCTTAGAGCTTATATCCTTTTATAATTAAAAACCTAAAATGGCTTCCACTGTTTTTGAGACAATTTCAAACTCAATATGTACATATTTAAGGTACTTCAATATATGGCTCCAAACTATTTTTGCATATATCTCTTTCAATACTATCCAATACAAGACTCAGGGAAATCTACATATTATCCTTCAAATATGAAGTATTTATTCCAAAATCTACACCATTTCTCAATGTATTTTCTTCATGTGAGTTTTGTTCACTGCCTTATTGATTATGAAGCACTATTCATCACTCTTACAGTAATAGATCAAATCTCTGGCCTGCTATAAAAAGCCCCTTAACATTTCCAGCTAATGTTTTTTCTTATCTGAAATGTTCAGAACTTAAAATTTATACCAGTGTTTTCAAATCTCAGCTCTAAGGGGCATCAAGGAATATTGAAAATATTTCCTAGCACACTTAAGAGCAAATTATGGTTAAAAGAGATATTTACTTCAAATATCAAATATGTCCCAGTAACACTCAATAAGCTCAATACTTAACTTTTTTCTAAGTTAAAAGAGAAACTCTCAAAAGATTGCATCCCATAGAAATTCATGCAAGGTATTAGTAAGGTTCTACTGCTTAAGTTGCAAGATATGTGCATGGCTATTCATTTGATTTTAATTATGTATATACATATTGTATATATAATAATATGTAAATATATACTACTTTACATAACAAACATTTTTTCAAAATATAATAAAATGTCATTATAAAAAGAAAGAAGATCATAATGAATCCATTCCTTCTGTTCACTCTTTTTTTAAAACAAAATCAGGTGCTAAATTAGAGCAAAAAAATCTAAAGGTGAACCTAGTATTTATTATCCCCTAACATGCACATTTACTGCACAAATAATCAGACTATAAATGTAATGAATTTTACTCCCATGATTAGATTATATGGCACAGTTAACTTTAAAACAAAGAGGTTATTAGAGAATCCTGCTTTAGTCACATGACCACTTTAAAAGCAAAGATATTTCTCTGGCTAGTCATAGAGGAAGAAGTCAGAAATTTTTAAAATAAGAAAGATTCAACATGCTGATGCTGGAGTGATGGACCTAACAAGGAATACAGGTCGTCTATTTAGTTGAGAATTGCCCACAATGTACAGTCAGCAAGGAAAACATTAGCCTCTGTTTAAAACTATAAGAAGCCAATGACCTGAATGAGCTTGAAAGCAGATGTTTCACCAGAGCCTGCAGGTGAGGACTCAGGCTGGCCAATATCATGATTTTAGCCTGCCAGCGATCCCAGCCTTGCTTTAACAGATTTCTGACCTACAGAATTTTGAGATTAAAAACAAAACAAAACAAACAAAAAAACCCCAACTAATGTTGTATTAAACCATTAAGTTTTTGGTAATTTGTTATACAGCAAAAGAAAACCAATACACTAATCTTGTGGAAGATAAAAACAAATCTGAAGGTGTGGGTTCAATTCTTATAATGTTTGAAAAACTAATCTCTGATAAAAAAAATACTTCTACTTGAATCATCTCTTGCTCTTAAAATGTTATCTACTGAGCTGACACATTAGATTGTATGATGTCTAAAATATCTTACTGTAATCCCCATTGCTAAAACCTCTTTTGAACTCTAATTTTTTTTTCAAATCTGACTTTTAAATACATGCTAAAATTCTTATAATTAACTTATAAATATATTTATAAATTCACTCATAAATGATGTTAACAAAGCCATACATATGAGAAGAGGATAACTCAAAGCACTGAAATATGGTTCATTTTTAAGACTCACATCACAGTTCATCCATAATTATGCATTGAAATGTATCTTCCCAAAAGATATGTTGAAGTCTAAGTACCACAGAACATGAATGTATTTGGAAATAGTTATTATAATGTAACTAGTTAAGTTAAAATGAAGTTCTATTGGCATAAGACAGGCCCTTAATCCCATCTGATCAGTGTCCTTATGAGAGAAGACACTCAGAAAGAAGACAGCCATAGGAAGTTGGAGACAGAGATAAAACTTTTGTGACCACAGCCAAGGAATAATGGGGCTAACCAAAGCTGGAAGAGGAAAGGAAAGATCCTCCCAAAGAAGATTTGGAGGGAGCATAGCCTAGCCAACACATTAGTTTCAGAGTTCTAGCCTCCATAACTACATAAGTTTATAGAGCTTTGTCACAGAAAACTTAGGAAACATACAGTTAGTATGTTTTTAGTGGGGTGCTTCTGTAACAAATGGTTAAAAATGTGGAATTGGGAAATGACTAAAAGGTGAAATGATTTTGAAGCACTTAATTTCTATAATAAATAAATTTAATTGCCTTAATGAGATTGTTGGTAGAAATATGGACATTACAGGCAATTTTAGTGAAGGTTCAGAAAGGAGAGCTGTCGAAACCGGTTTGGCTCAGTGGATAGAGCGTCGGCCTGCGGACTGAAGGGTCCCAGGTTCGATTCCAGTCAAGGGCATGTACCTGGGTTGCGGGCACATCCCCAGTGGGAGGTGTGCAGGAGGCAGCTGATTGATGTTTCTCTCTCATCGATGTTTCTAACTCTCTATCTCTTTCCCTTCTTCTCTGTAAAAATCAATAAAATATATTAAAAAAAAAAAAAGAAAGGAGAGCTGCAGAGAAAGCTATCATTGTCTCAGGAAAGAAAATATATAATACATATTAATTATATATATATATATATATACACATATATATACACACACATATATATATATCATATATATATAACTTACTATATGCATACAATTACACACACACACACACACATATATAAATATGTTGTTGGAAATATGAATGTTAAAGGTGCTTCTCTTGAGGTCTCAGGTGGAAATAAAGAACCTGTTATTGGACACTGGAGAATAAGCGATCATTGTTATAAAATAGCAGACAGCTTATCTGAATTATGTGCTACAATGTGTGAAAAATAGAACTGGTAATCAATAAACTTTAATATTTAGTTGAAGAGATTACCAAACTGAAGAAGGTGCAATTTGTTTTAATTGCTGCTTATAATCCTATCTAATAAAAGAGAAACATGGTAATTAGCCGTACCTCCGCTACCCTTCCCATTGGCTAATCAGGGTGATATGCAAATTAACTGCCAGCCAAGATGGCAGCCGGCAGCCAGGCAGCTTGAAGTGAACATGAGGCTTGCTTGCTTCAGTGACGGAGGACTCCAACATTCCCTGCCTGCCACTGCCGGCCTCTGAGCTTGCAGTTTGAAACATTGTTACAAATACAGAAGCTAAACAAAACCCCAGAAACCTGCTTTCAGCTAGCTGGGATCTCAGAGCTGGAGTTGAAACAGTGTTTCGATTATAGAACCGAAACAAACCAGATACCTGCTTTCAGCAGCAGAGGCCTAAGAGCTGGAGCCAAGCCACAGAGCTAAAGCTGGCCCAGAATAAAAAAAAAAGAAAGAAAAAAAGGAGCGGTTGGGAGCTTCAGTCACCCGCCAGCCTGAAAACAGCCCTCAGCCCCTCACCCAGACTGGCCAGGCACCCCAGTGGGGACCCCCACTCTGATCCAGAACACCCTTCAGGGCAAACCAGCCAACCCCCACCCGTGCACCAGGCCTCTATCCTATATAGTAAAAGGGTAATATGCCTCCCAGCACCGGGATCAGTGGAGCAGCGAGGCCTCCCGGCACCGGGATCAGCGTGACAGGGGGCAGCGCCCAAACCCCCTTATCACCCTGGGGCTCTGTGTGTGACAGGGGGTGGGGGCACAACCTCCCTATCCGCCCTGCTCTGTTCATGACAGGGGAAGGCACCCCAACACCCTGATCAGCCCTGCTCTGTGCCTTATAGGGGGGAGCTCCCCAACCCCCTGATCGCACTGCGGCTCTGTGTGTGACAGACTGCGGTGCCCCAACCCCCTGATCGGCCCTGCTCTGTGTGTGACAGGGTGTGGCACTCCAACCCCCCCCCCCACGGGCCCTGCTCTGTGTGTGATGGGGTAGAGCCATAACCTCCCCATTGGCCCTGCCCTGAGTGTGACAGTGGCGGCGCCCCAACTCCCTGATGGGCCCTGCTCTGTGGGTGATAGAGGGCAGCGCCCAACCGACCCCCACTGGCCCTGCTCTGTGTGTGACGGGGTAGAACCATAACCTCCCCATCAGCCCTGCCCTGAGTGTGACAGGCTGCGGTGCCCCAACCCCCTGATCTGCCCTGGTCTGTGTGTGACACGGGGCGGTGCCCAAACTCCCCTATCGGCCCTACTCTGTGAGTGACAGGGGGGAGCTCCTCAACCCCCTGATCAGCCCTGCTCTGTGCATGACAGGGGGGAGCTCCCCAACCCCCTGATTGACCTTGCACTGTGCTTGACAGGGTACGGAGCCCCAACCTCCTTGATCGACCCTGCTCTGTGTGTGACAGGGGTCAGCGCCCCAACTCCCTGATTGGCCCTGTTCTGTGCATGACAGGAGGTGGCGCCGCAACCTCCCCATCGACCCTGCCTTGAGTATGACAGGGGGCGGTGCCCCAACCCCCCAATCGGCCCTACCCTGAGCGTGACTGGGGGTGGCATCGTAACTTCACGATCCGCCCTACTCTGTGCTGACAGGGGGCGGTGTCCCAACTCCCCAATTGGCCCTTCTCTGAGCCTGACCAGGGGCTGCACCTAGGGATTGGGCCTGCCCTCTGCCACCCGGGAGCAGGCCTAAGCCAGCAGGTCGTTATCTCCTGAGGGGTCCCAGACTGCGAGAGGGCACAGGCTGGGATGAGGGACCCTTCAATCCCCCCCGAGTGCACAAATTTTTGTGCACCGGGCCTCTAGTAAAATATAAGAAGAAAGAAATATACTGAGAAAGAAACTGTTTAGCAAAAAGGAACCAGCACTTGATGATTTGGAAAATTCTCAGCCCATCCAGATAGTGTGCTATGGAAATAGGACCAAGATTGTAGTTGGACAAACATTTGCAAAGAGTTTAGTCATGGAACTTATGTGACTTATGGTTCCAATCACCTACCTTAGCAATAGCCAGGAATAGAGATGGGGATTTCTAGGAAAGATCTGTGGAGAACTTTGTGTCTCTTGGTGTGGATCCCCTTGATATCCATGGAAGGGAAATAAGATTTTGAGGATGTGATACAAGCAGAAAAACTGCCAGCCTTTACTGAAATGGACAGAGTCAGGATAAAGAAAGAATGGCTCCAAGGGCAGAATCACACATGCAGAGGCTGAGCCAACTGGGATCTCATCGGGCCAAAAGGATGGGATTTCCATGCTAGCAGGCCAAGATGATTTATCATAAAATCACTAGTGATATTTCTAAAGAACTGAAATCTAATGGAATTTGCCCTGTTGGGTTTTAGACTTAATTTGTCATCACAACACTTTTTTTTTTCTTTCCAAATTTTCCCTTTGAGAATGGGAATATCTATCCTATGCCTTTCCTAACATTATGTTTTGGAAACAGATGACTGGTTTCACAGGTCCACAGATAGGAATTTTGTTCCAGAATGGATCGTACTTAGAGAAATATCACCTACACTTGATTTAGAACATAAGATTTGGGACATTTTGAGTTGTTCATATTTATATGAGATTTAGAACTTAGAGTGATGCTGCAATGAATCACAATTATAAGATATTTTAAGATGAATATATCTTTCACATGGGAAATATATTAATTTTAGGGTGGATTGTTGTCGGTTGAATTGTGTCCCTCCAAAAAGACAGATTGAGATCCTATTCCCTAGTACCTCTGAAGGTGAACTTATTTAAATATAGGGACATTAAAGATTCAATTAGGTAAGTTAAAATGTGTTCATTCTTTTTTTATTGGTTTCCGAGAGAAAGGGAGAGGGGGAGAGAGATAGAAACATCAATGATGAGAGGGAATCATTGACTGGCTGCCTCCTGCACACCCTCCACTGGGGATCAAACCCACAACCAGGGCATGTGCCTGACCGGGAATTGAACTGTGATCTTCTGGTTCATAGGTCGACTCCCAACCACTGAGCCACGCCTACCATACTGAGGCCATTCTTCAGTAAGGTAGGCCATTAAGCTAATATGACTAATGTATTCATTAATAAATATAAATGTTCTGATGTCATTTACTAAATCTGAAAACTCTGAAAAAACAAAAGTAAAAATAAAATAGAAAGAGAAGAGCCATATGAAGATGGAACCAAGTTATATTTATGCTTCCACAAGTCAAGAAACACATGGGGTTGCCAGAAACTGAAACAGGAAAGAGATCTTTCCCTAAAAGCTTGATTGAGAGCATGACCCTGCCAATACCTTGATTTTAGATTTCTACCATCCAGAAATATAAGAAAATGAATTTATGTTTTTTTTTAAGCCACAGGTTTGTGATACTTTCCTATGGAAGCACCAGGAAACAAACATAGCCATTATGCAAAAAATCTGTAAAGATAACATGTAAATGTAAATAGTAACTTGACAATTCTTATTAGGTATAGAATCCAAGCCTTGTGGAATCCTTCATATTTAGGAGTTGTTACATTTTTTACTTATATCACTCTGAAATCTACAGCAGTTCCATGCCTATATTATCTTGAAGGGATAGGAAGTGACATCATAATGTAATCTATTATCATTTTACATTTAATAAAATAAAAGTTGGTGTTATTGGCTCATTTCTTACCTTAGCTGAGTTCAATAAGGACTTACACAATTTTGTTATTTGAGGTAAGCCAAGTGAAAACATCTGTTTAGATGGCATATATTGCTTTATGATGCCTTTAATGTTTCACTTCTTATTAGTATTGCCCAATAGGGTAAAATTTCTGGTTGCAAACCTCATGTTTTAAAACTAAAGGATCTAAATTCAATCATGAACCAAAAATAAGGATGCAATTCATTGTTTTCTCATTGCTTTCCCATATATATAGTGAAACATCTCTTAAAATCTAACTCCCAAATAACTGTTAAATGGCAATTGAAATATTTTAAAATTAGACATTAGTTCAGCCATTTATTCATTAATTTCTTGGTAGAACTATATTGAACAGTAAAAACCTTTACATTTGAAAATCTTATGAAAGTTTTTCTTATTCTCAATTGCCACATAAATGTTCTCAATATAAACGAGATAAAGGAAGACATAAACAGATGGAAGAACATACCATGTTCATGGATTGGAAGAATCAACATCATTAAAATGTCTATACTACCCAAAGCAATCTATAAATTCAACACACTCCCATTAAAATACCAACGGCATACTTCACAGACCTAGAACAAACTCTCCAAAAATTCATCTGGAATAAAAAAAGACCACGAATAGCTGCAGCAATCCTGAGAAAGAAGAACAAAGTAGGTGGGATCTCAATGCCAGATATCAAGCTGTATTACAAAGCCACTGTTCTTAAACCAGCTTGGTACTGGCACAAGAACAGACATATAGATCAATGGAATAGAATAGAGAACCCAGAACTCGACCCTAACCACTATGCTCAATTAATATTTGTCAAAGAAGGCAAGAACATACAATGGAGTCAAGACAGTCTCTTCAATAAATGGTGCTGGGAAAACTGGACAGATACATGCAAAAAAATGAAACTAGACCACCAACTTACACCATATACAAAAATAAACTCAAAATGGATAAAGGACTTAAATGTAAGATGGGAAACCATAAAAATACCAGAGGAATCCAAAGGCAACAAAATCTCAGACTTATGCCGAAGCACTTTCTTCAACAATACATCTCCTAGGGCATTAGAAACTGAAGAGAAAATAAACAAATGGGACTACATCAAAATAAAAAGCTTTTTCACAACAAAGGAAACCATCAACAAAACAACAAGAAAGCCCACTGCATGGGAGAACATGTTTGCCAATGATATCATCGATAAGGGTTTAATCTCCAACATTTATAGGGAACTCATACAACTTAACAAAAGGAAGATAAATAACCCAATCAAAAAATGGGCAAAGGACCTTAATAGACACTTTTCAAAAGAGGACATTCAGAAAGCCAAGAGACATATGAAAACATGCTGAAAGTCAATAATCATCTGAGAGATGCAAATCAAAAGAAGGTTGTACCATCTCACACCTGTCAGAATGGCTATCATCAACAAATCAACAAACGACAAGTGCTGGAGAAGATGTGGAGAAAAAGGAACACTCGTGCACTGCTGGTGGGAATGCAGACTGGTGCAGCCACTATGGAAGACAGTATGGAGTTTCCTCAAAAAGTTAAAAATGGAACTCCCATTTGGCCCATTGATCCCACTACTAGGAATATATCCCAAGAAACCAGAAACACCAATCAGAAAGGATATATGCATCTCTATGTTCATAGCAGCACAATTTACCATAGCTAAGATTTGGAAACAGCCTAAGTGCCCATTAATGGATGAATGGATTAGAAAACTGTGTTATATATACACAAGGGAATACTATGCTGCAGTAAAAAAGAAAGAATTCTTACCATTTGCAATAGCATTGATGGAACTAGAGAGCATTATGCTAAGCGAAATAAGCCAGTCAGTAAAAGAAAAATACCACATGATCTCACTCATTTATGGATAATAAAGAGCATTATATACTGATGAACAAAAATAGATACAGAGGCAGAGCAGCATTAAACAGACTGTCAAACTACAGCAGGAAGGTTGGGGAGGGTTGGGTGGGGGTAAGAGATCAACCAAAGGGCTTATATGCATGCATATAAGCATAACCAATGGACACAAGACACTGGGGTGTAGTGGAGGCTGAGGGAAGGTCAAGAGGAAAAAAAGAGACAATATTTTAATCTTTGTAATATTTTAATTAATAAAAAAGGAAAATAAATAAAAAATATAGATGATAGGTATATGATATAGATGATGGATTATATAGATGATATAAAGACTTCATTTAGAATATTTTGCCAAAGAATTTTATTTTCCTCTGGAAGTAACAGAATACAACAAAGGTAGGTACTCTATTATTAATATAACCAGGGATATAATAATCTGCATATCTTGATATCTAGTCACTAATGTGCTCCATCGGTTAGCCATTATATATCACTAGAGGCCTGTCCATGAAATTCGTGCACGGGGGGGAGGGGGGTGTCCCTCAGCCCAGCCTGCACCCTCTCCAATCTGGGACCCCGCAGTGGGATTGGGCCTAAATGGGCAGTCAGACATCCCTCTAACAATCCAGGACTGCTGGCTCCCAACCGCTTGCCTGCCTGTGTGCCTGATTGCCCCTAACCACTTCTGCCTGCCAGCCTGATCACCCCATAACCACTCCCCTGCCAGCCTGATTGATGCCTAACTGCTCCCCTGTCAGCCTGGATGCCTCTAACTGCCCTTCCCTGCCGTCCTGGTTACACCCAACTTCCCTCCCCTGCAGGCCTGGTTCCCCCAACTGTCCTCCCCTGAAGGCCTGGTTGCCCCAACTGCCCTTCCCTGCAGGCCTGGTCACCTCTAACTGGCCTCCCTTGCTAGCTCAGTCACCCCTAACTGCCCTCCCCTGCCAGCCTGGATGCTGCTAACTGTCCTCCCCTGCAGGTCTGGTTGCCCCCAACTCTCCTCCCCTACAGGCCTGGTTGCCCCTAACTGCCCTCCCTTGCCAGCCTAGCCACTCCTAACTGCCCTCCCCTGCCGGCCTGGTCACACCCAACTGTCCTCCCCTGCAGGTCTGGTTGCCCCCAAACTGCCCTCCCTTGCTGGCCCAGTCACCCCTAACTTCCCTCCCTTGCCAGCCTGGTTGCCCCTAATGGCCCAACCCTGCTGGCCCGATTGCCCCTAACTGCCCTCTCCTTCAGGCCTGGTCACCCACACTGCCCTCCCCTGAAGGCCTGGTTGCCCCCAACTTCCCTCCCGTGCTCGCCTGGTCACCCCTAACTGCCCTCCCTTGCCAGCCTAGCCGCTCCTAACTGCCCTCCCCTGCCAGCTTCCTCACATCCAACAGCCCTCCCCTGCTGACCTGGTCACACCCAACTTCCCTCCCCTGCCAGCCTGGTCACACCCAACTGCCCTCCCCCTGCTGGCCATCTTGTGGCAACCATCTTGTGTCCAAATGGGGGCAGCCATCTTTGACCACATGGGGGTGGCCATCTTGGTGTTGGAGTGATGGTCAATTTGCATATTACCTCTTTATTATATAGGATAATATTAGGAAGAAAATCAGAAATCGTAGTTCTTCAAGAGAGTTGGGATATTGCAAAAGAAATGCAAGAGGTTCGGAGGAAAATACTAATACTTGAGAGAACTCCTAATAAACTCCTAATATAGGCCAGACATTGAATTATCTATACGAATAAAAGGGTATTATGCTAATTAGACTGGACAGCTTCCGGCGTCCTTCCAAACATCTTTCCAGACAAAGCCACAGTGGCTGTAAGGGCTGAGAGTCAGCAGCCACGGCAGCTGTGAGGGCCAGTCCAGCGCCACGGTCCCTTTTGCAGAGGCCATGGGAGAAGGCACTGCAGGAGAAGGCAGAAGGGTGAAGGCAGTGCTGTGGGTGAAGGGAGAAGGGAGAAGGCTGGCACCATGTGAGGAGTCATAAGGGAGAAGGTGGAAATTAGGCAGTTAGGGGAATCAGGCCAGGAAGGGAGAGCAGTTATGGGGATCAGGACAGGAGGGGAGAGGAATTAGGTTGTTAGGGGGATCAGGCTGGCAGGTGAGAGCAGTTAGGGGGATTAGGCTCTCAGGGGAGAGCAGTTAGGGGTGATCAGGCCATCAGAGAAGCAGTTAGGAGCAAGCAGGCTCACAGGGGAGCACTTAGGAGCATTAGGGAGGCAGGCAGGCAGAGGTGGTTAGGAGCCAGTGGTTCCAGATTGCGAGAGGGATTCCGGATTGGAGAGGGTGCAGGCTGGGCTTAGGGAACCCCACCCCTGTGCACAAAATCGGGCCTCTAGTATAGATAGATAGATAGATAGATAGATAGATAGATAGATAGATATAGATAGATATAGATATAGATAGATAGATAGATATAGATGATATAGATATAGATATAGATATAGATATAGATATAGATATAGATATAGATATAGATATAGATATAGATAGATATAGATATAGATATAAATATATCTGTAAGTGATATTCATAATAATAAATATTATTACATAGGTGTCATTAATCATCATCTTTGGCTCAAAAAATAATTAAACTTGCTTGTGATTGCTCAATTAATAGGTAGCAGAGCTAATTAACACTGGTTTGCATGCCACAAAAGACTATAACTTTTCAGCTATATTTAGTATCCCTTGATAAAAGACAATTTGGCATCTATATACTGAGACATAAGAAATAACTTCTAGGCAAACCAGTCCCCAAATAAAGTACTATAATCTGTGGCACAGTATTCTAGTATTGATATCACTTTAGTGAACTTAAATTCTAAATAAAGCCTTGAAATTGGTGTAGGAAAACAATGATTTTAATTATTTTCATTTTCAAAGAACATTGAAATGCAACAATCGAGGATTATGGGGTCAAAATGACATAAAATATGATGGTGATTTATATGGGGCAGTGTGTTGGGAGCCATTAGAGATATTGGCTTAGACAAAGCCATCTTAAGAACTATAAGTTTCTGGTTCCTCCAGAAACTCCTAATTACCAGAAACCACCTGTGTCTTGCAAATTGGCCAGCAGTTAAAAGATAAACTACCCTCACACAGCCGCTAAATCACACATCTCCACTGATAAGCACACAGCCATCCGAAGCCTCTAAAGCACACATCTCCGCTGATAAGCACAGCCATCAGGAGCCTAATAAATCTCTAGTAATAGGTTACTGCCCATAGACCCCTTTACCCACCCCCCGTCCCTAAAACAGTATATATCCTGCCGCTGTGAGAATAAAATTTGAGGCTTGATCAGAACTTGTCTTGCCTCCATTCTTTCGTGTCCCTTGTTTGTCTCATTCTCCTAGGGTGTCTCTTCATTCCCCCGTTGTTGTCCCGTGGGTCGGGGCAGTCTGGCGCCCAACGTGGCAACTTGGGGACCCCCTGCGAGAACGTCTGCTTGAAGCGCCTGGCCAGGCACCCCTGAGAGTTGCCGTGCAGTATTGACTCATGAGTGAAGACTCGGCATCTTGATCGCCACGGTTTCGCCCGCCCGTGAGACAGATCGTTATGAAGATAAGCAGACGAAACTTTTCAAACAAGAATTTCAAAATACCTCTTGAGAGCCTTCAACCTCTTTGGCACCCCCTTTGGCTGGCCTTTTTAGATTTCTTGATCTCCCTCCAGTCCACTGATAAGTGCTTCACCTCGCCATTCAGGGAAGAGTGAAGGGTACCCGAAACCGGCAATGAAAACTCTGAATCACTTGGAAGAGTAATTTTTCTCTGGCCCAACCTGTGTCACCCTCTCTGGCAAACTCTGAGCTCGCTATGTCTTAGTGGTTGCCATCCTGGTATGGGGCTTATACATCCCGACCTATGACACGCGAGCAGAGGCCGTAAGGTAAAAGGAGAGCGGTTACATAAGGATCACCAGAGGTTTAAGAAATTCCGAGCTGACCTGGCACGGGGTTTATAAGTCCCAGAGGCTTACGTGGAGGAGGAAATCTTGAGAACTACCCAGCCAAAATAATGGGCAACTCATTGAACTCTCATGAGGTATTTCTAGATGGGCTCAGGGAGTCCCTCAGGACACGGGGAGTAAGGGTTAAAAAGAAAGATTTAAGCATTTCTCAGGGGGCTCAGGGAGTCCCTCAAGGCGTGAGATTTTTGGGTTAAAAAGAAAGATTTAAGGATTTCTCAGGGGACTCAGGGAGTTCCTCAAGGCTCGAGGATTTCGGGTTAAAAATAAAGATTTAAGGAATTTTTTCACTTTAGTCACTGACCTTTGCTCATGGTTTATTATAGACTTTTGATTTGCATGTTTAAAGTGTTAAAATTTTAGAAGGTAATCTTTTATAGTTTTTGCATGTTATTATAGAACATAACCCTTGGTTTCTTGAAAAAGGTACATTAGATCGTAAAAGCTTGCCAAAAAGGTAATCAGAACTTGCCAAAAATTGTTTCCCCTTGTGGAACACGGCATTTCATTTCCTAGAGGCTTTAGGAGCCCTCAAGGAGGATGGATCTCCTCCCCCTTGCACCCTCTGCTCCTTAAGAGGAGCAGAAAGAAAAAAAAAATGGGAGAAATGGCCTTCATGGCTCCCTCCACCTCCATGTCCTAATCCTGAAATGTTTAATTTGCTGTTAATAGAATCACCTGTGCAAAAAGGCCAAATTATAAAGAAATTGCAATATTAAAAGGTACTCCTTAAAATCAGGCTGAAAAAATAGTACCATGGTCATCTTAATGTGTTTTCTTATCTTAATTTGTATTTGAAATCCAAAATCTGTAATAAGAAATAAAATCCCTCTACCGAATCCGCCTCTGGTGTGGAGAGATTCAAAGGTGGCAAGAGAGAGCAGAGTTACAAGCTCTCCCGCAATGAGATTACTGTTAGGTAGGAGAGAGCCCAGGTTCGGATGCATGCAGGCATGTGATGAGATAATGGACTTCCCCTGGAATTTCTCACAGATCAAGGTGCCAGACACAGATACAGGCTTCTTCTCCCTTAATCCACATACCCCTGCCCATTCCCTGCAGCAGAGAATTCCTCAGCTCATGTCCCCACCCCTCACCCAACCCCAGTATAAAAAAAGTGCCCCCCTCCCTGTTGGCGTGAATCCACGTGCCCTGTCCTTGGGGTACGTGGGTCTCCCGGGGACGCAGAATAAACCTTTTCCTTTCCTTTCTTTTCTGATTCACTGGACTCTATTTCTTGCGCCGCCTCCTCAGCCACCTAACCTAACATTTGGTGCCTTGAAACCCGGGTGGCGCAAGCGCTCCCTTTGGCCGTCCCTCCACGGCTCTGGGTGCCTGCCTCTCCCTCCTCGTGGCTCTGGACTCATCAGGACCTCATCTGTTCAGCTCAGCAACTTTTCCCAGTTTGGCAGCATCAGCGGTGAGTCCCGCCCCGCCCCGTGCCGGTCCCAGGTGGCCACCCGCCCGCCGGCATCTCTGTCTGTAAAACGTGGCCAAGTCAGAGATTGCCTCTCCGGACTCTTCCAGGAAGGCTCCTCCTGACCTGGGGGGGGTAACAGGGACGCCTCTACCCCGCCCACGGTCCCTCCGTCCCTCCGTAGCGTGGGTTAAACCGCTGGGACGCCAGCCTTTAGCCCCGCTACAGGCCACGGGTATTGCGCACAGGGAATCCAAATTCCAAACCTGACCTGAGCACACCTCTAGGGTGCTGGCTCACCGATCTGGCTAAACACGGGGCCTGTCCCGGACCTGCGTCCTTTTTCTGTAGCCCCAGTACCATCACACCGACCTCAGTAATTTCTGCCAGCGAACTGGGAAATTTGCCCAAGTCTCTCTCTCTCAGTCTCTCTCTCAGCCTCTCTCCATCTCTCTGCGTCCCCGTCCCTCCCCCAAAGTTCCTTCCGCCATCTCTCCTTGCTCTGCCCTTCCTCCTCCCTCCTGGCTCTCCCTGCACCTCGCCGAGCCCCAGATGTGTGCAGTGCATGTGGAGGTGAGTTCATGTGCTGTGTGTGGGACTCGGCGACGGCACCGCCATCGTCTCCGCGTCCCCTCACCCCCTCCACCGGAGAACTCCCCCGAATTCCCCTAGCGAAAGCCGCCCACTCTCCCGCGGACCTCGTGCCCCTGTCCGTCCACACTCTCCCCTCCTCCCTCCCTGCTGGACTCTCCTCCAGCCACGCCTTCTGTCGACCCACTGACCCCGCCTCCCCTCTTCCCACCCCCCCCCCCCCCGCCCCACCGCAGCCGAAAACTCAAACCGCCTTTCACAACCCCACGTCCCTGCATGCCTCCGCCGCCGCACAGTCAGTCACAGTCCGTCCGCGCACCGCTGCAGCCGCTAACGCTGTAGCCGCTGTGGGACCCGGAAACTCAAGTCCCCTGCCGCCCATGCCTGCTTTCCCAGTCCGTACACACACGCGTCCGTAGGCTCTACCTTCCTTCTGTCCTTCCTCCTCCGTTCTGCCCCTAGGAGGTTGCGGCTTTTAAACTCAACTGCCAATACCTCTCCCAAGCCCACCCAGGCCACCTCTCCCGCTCTCTCCCCTTCCATTACAGGCCTGCCTTAGTAACCAGTACCCCATGCAGTGCCCTCTGTAAGGTCTAACCGTCTGACTTCCTCTGTGTGCTCCGCCGAAACTCCGCCACCATGACTGCCAGCACTTTAGTTCACAGGTGGCCGGCCAGTTCCCTTTGCGAGAGGTTGCAGCTGTGCTCTCTTCAGACCCTCTTAACGAGAAGCTTCCTTCTCCCCTAGAGTCCAAATCCTAAGAACATCAGCTCCAAAACAGCCTCTTCCATTTCTGCACCCATTCTACCCCTGCCATAGTCCCGTCAGGAACTGAGGGCATAGTCTGAATCTATGCCCCCGACTCTCTAACCCGACTTTAAGGTCTTTATTGGTCCTCAGACCCAGGTCCGAGATCAAGTGAAAAATGGCCTTGAAGGTTCTTAATGCCCTGGAGGAGCAGGCACAGTCAGAATGGGAGGCCTGCCTTCCACAGGAGGTAGACCTGCAGACACGCCTTAGTTGTTTGTGGCCCTGAGGTTGACGGCAGCCGCCATGGCCCTAAGGGGGCTGTGAGCGGTGGGGGTGCAACAAAAGGAACGCCACCGGAGAATGCTTCAAATGTGGAAATGAAGGCCACTGGGCAATGCAGTGCCCCTGGCCCCAAGCTCCGATCAAGCCCTGCCCGGCAAGCGGTCAAAATGGTCACTGGAAGAGTGACTGTCCCTGGAAAAGTGGCGGGCCCTCTATGCCTCAGTGTGGGGGGACCACCCTTCCAGTCCAGAACCCACCCACTGGCCATGTTGGAACTGGCTGAAGACTGAAGAAGCCCAGCCTCGATGACTCCAATCACCCTCGCTGAGCCTCGGGTCACAATGAAGGTAGTAGGTCACCTTCCCGGTTGACACAGGGGCTGCCTTCTCTGTCCTGCCCTCCTTTTTAGGGCCCCTTTATCCTTCCAAGATCTCGGACATGGGTATTGACGGCAAATCCAACTGCCCTCTGGCCACTGGACCCCTTCCCTGCCTCCTTGATGATAGCATGCCCCATGCCCCTGTTAGGACGAGACATCCTCACCACCCTAGTGGCCACTCTGCAGTCACTCTGAGCCCTTCAGCTTCCCTGCTCCTTCCACTCCTGGCCCCCTCCCTTTGCAGGGACACCAATACTCAACTGCCATGCATCCCGTTATGGGGCCCTGTTGTCCCAGACCACAGTAGCCTAGCTCAGTCGTCACCTAGCTCAGTCGTCGCCTACCTCAGTCTTCGCTGTGAACGCCTTTTCTCTTTCTCTCTGTCACAACTGTCCCCTCCTCTGAACTGAAAACTGCTCTGACCTCGCCCCATCCCCCTACACCCTCCCCAAAGGAAAAAATGCTGCAGTTTTAAAATCCAAGCGGCTAGAGGCCTGGGAACAGGCTGCGCGACCTGCTCCCTCCCTCTCCGCCTTTTCTCCAGCCTCCAGGTCCCTGGCTTCCACTGATCCTTCCATTTTCCCTTGGATATCAGCGCATTCTAACATTTCCTCCCACTTTCGCTGCAATACCTACCTCTCTCAGGCTCACCAAGTGCCTCCCACCATCCCCAAATAAGATTCGGCGACACCATCCAGGACCGGATGGCCCATCATTCCTCACAAGCTCTTACCTGGCAAGGGAACCTCCAATTTTGCTCAGTTTTTCATATTTTCAGGTGAAACAGACACGGAATGATGAGGGAATCATCAATTCTACTGTCTGGATGGGAAATCCTCTAGTGTCGCTCTCTATTTACGAACCCTGGACCTACTCCTATGCCCACCCTCATCAACACAACTTTCCATCTACTCTCTGACATCAGTCCCTCCTCCTCTACATCCTGCTGGATATCTGTCACTGGCTCAAACCCTCATCATAGCCACTCAATTCCAACCTATTGAACCATCTAACTAAACTCTCTCTAGAAATTCGCAGCTCCTGGCCGGACCTCCTGCCCATGGCCCTGACCAAATTCCAGCTACACCAAGGAGCCCCATTTTCTTGAGCCCTTTTAACTTTTCTTGCTCAACCACCGTCTTCTTACTGATCCCCCTCCCCTGGGTACGTATCTCCCATATCTGTCTTTAACCAGGCAATTGCTCTGAGAACATGAGAACAGGTTTCTGCCCAAGCCAGAGCCGACCGACCAGGACTCCCAAGACCAGCCCTTCACACTGGTGACTTGGTCCTCCTTAAGAACCTACAACCACAAGCCTTGGAACCTAGGTGGACGGGACTTCACACTGTAATCCTCACAGTCCCCACTGTGGCCAAGCTGCTTGGCGACCTGTCCTGGCACCGCCTCTCCAGACTCAAGAGGACCCCGGAGCAGCATGACATCTATAAATGTGAGATGTTGGGCCCCACTAAGGTCCGCCCTAACTGCCCTCCCCTCCTCCTTCTCCTCCTGGCCCTGAGCAACCTACACCCACCCCCACCAGCTTATGTGTGGAGGTTCAAGGTCCATGAAACCTACTACCAGAATGGCAAACAAGTCACCTGGCAGCGGAACCCAGACAGGTGTAATCAAGATGTCAACACCTGTGGGGTTGCCACGGGAGAGACTGTCATACCACACCGCAGCCAGTCTCACCAAGGCCAGCCCAGGTACCTTCTTTTGGTGCAACGGCACCTTAGGGAACTGCATGAACTCCTCTGACCCCGGGCCTTGCTTCATGGTCACAGTAGTTCCCCAACTAACCTTGTATGGAGAGTCGGAGCTTGCCTGGCTGCTCCCTCCATCCCACCCCTAGACACACCGGGCAGCCTTCCTCACTGTCAGGTTAGGGATGAGTATCGCTAACTTGGTAGGCCTCACGGGGGGGCCCTCGGGAACAGTCTGGTCACTGCTCAGTACTTTAATGACAAGCTCCAGTTAGCCCTGGAGTCTACTACTGCCTCTTTTTAGCCTCCCTACTGTGACAAGTGACATCAATAGCCCAAGTAGCCCTGCAGAACCGGTGCGCCTCAGACCTTCTGACTGCAGAAAAAGGATGAACCTGTATATTCCTTCAGGAAGAATGCTGTTACTACATCGAGTCCGGAGTAGTGGAGCAAAACAAAATGTACAGACCCTGACTAAGCTGACTGAAGAACTACATGCAGGACACTTCCAGGACAACTCTCCTTCCGGCTGGTTCCAAAGCCCCTTAGCCACCTGGGTCCTACCCATGATATGGCCCCTGATTCTCATCTGTGTTCTTTTTTCTCTTAGCCCCCTGCCTCCTCAAGTTCATCCACTCCCAGATCGCGGAGATGTCACAAGTGACTGTGAATCAGCTCCTGCTCCATCCCTACACTGGGCTCCCCTCTGACCTGCCTCTGCCTAACCCTGGCCTTTAACCGCCTCCCCCGCTTCGGCGCCCGTGGTCAGCTGGAAGTAGCCAGAAAGAGTCGCCGTCCCCTATCACCAAAAGGCCGGGATGTTAGGTCAGAGAGAGCCCAGGTTCGGATGCATGCAGGCATGTGATGAGATAATGGACTTCCCCTGGAATTTCTCACAGATCAAGGTGCCAGACACAGATACAGGCTTCTTCTCCCTTAATCCACATACCCCTGCCCATTCCCTGCAGCAGAGAATTCCTCAGCTCATGTCCCCGCCCCTCACCCAACCGCAGTATAAAAAAAGCGTCCCCCTCCCTGTTGGCGTGAATCCACGTGCCCTGTCCTTGGGGTATGTGGGTCTCCCGGGGACGCAGAATAAACCTTTTCCTTTCCTTTATTTTCTGATTCACTGGACTCTATTTCTTGTGCCGCCTCCTGAGCCACCTAACCTAACAATTACTTAATGTTTTATTTAAAAATTACCGGAGAACATCTTATGACAACCAAACTTTGGCTAAGATAACCTTGGGTGCTAGCCATGACTTTAGAAAGTGAAATAGGAAAAAATTTAAAATATCTTCTATTAAGCATGACTTTGGGAAAAATACGCCATCTGAGTCATTTGCTGAAACTTCCCCCAAAAGCAGGATGTGGGGGAAGGGAAGAGGGAACACGTGGCGATCCAGTGTGGACGCCCCCTCCCCAAGTATTCTAAAATTAAAGTCCTTCTTGTAACTGAAAAGCTTTTACAAATTTAAAAATGCATCCGGGATTTCTATGCACATGTAAAGGGAAAAGGCCAGTTTAAAAACGAGTGCGCATAGTTTTGAGCTGAACTTGACCTTTTGCTGAGTACAGAATAAAAACCCGAGACTGTTTTGGTCTTAAAAATGGCAAAGATGAACCTGAGAAAGAAATGCAGACAGGTTTCCCAAGGCGATTTAAAATAGCTCTTTTGAAATTTCCCGCCCTGAGGCAAAGTACCACCAGGAAGTTGATAGTCAAGTTCACATATGAATAGCTATGGTTTTGCTTATTAGCTGGAAACTCAAAACTTTTAAGTTCAAATCATCTAAAAGTATTGACATTTATAATGCTGAAACGTTAATCTGAGTATGACTAGTATAAGGTCAAGATGATAGAAGTTAATCTATTAATTGAAAATGCCTTATATTTTATTTGAAATGTATCCTTAAATGTAAAAGTATTGATTTGAAAAATGCTAAGTATTTAATTTGCTATCTAAGATTCAAAGCTCTGAAAGTTTTTAAAGTCTTTTTTTTTAGAAAATATTTTTAATACTTAATAAATTAGCAATTACGGTCTTAATATAATTTCAGTGATATGATAGACCAATGTTTTAAGCAGTTGGCTTTATAAGGGCCGACAATAGAACTCATATTTCTTAAAAGGCTTGTAGATACATTTTTAAAAGATATCTTAAATTCTCAGTAGAACCACAGTTATGCATATATCATAAACAAATTAAGAGTAATTGATTCCATGGTCAAGACTAGATCCTATTATGTTGAGAACTGTTTAAAAAGTGTTGAAAATGTTTTAATTAAATATGTATTTGGAAGTTTTTCCCGAGTGCAATATTTCAAAATATAATATGCTTGGTTGCATAAGGAATTTCTGCCAAATAAAAGAAAGAATTGATTTATTAGTAGCAAAGTCTTTATTTAAACTAGCAATGTCTTTTATTTAAAAGCTCCTCACTACTGCATTTTAAATTAGGCTGGAAGTGGGGCAGCGTTTGCACCTAGTGTATCAGACATAAAACTTTACTGAATTTACTAATCCTTGTAAGCAATTGAATCCTAGTAAAGTAAAATTCTTCTAAAAAAAGTTACTGAAGGCTTCCCATGATTCCTCTGTATATGCATATAAGCCAAAGGGTATATTCTTTAAAAATATAATTGCTAACCTCATAAGCTAAATTAAATAATTTGTGTTTTGCCTCCTTAAACAAAGTTTATGTAAATTTACTTAAAGACTATACCAGAAATTTAATTAATGTCATTTACTGTCCATAACTTAGGACAAGTAAAGTTAAAAGAATAAATGTTATTTCAAACTGACGTAAATTGGCAAATTGGGTTAAGTGGATATTCAGGGGAACTTAGCTGTCACTTATTAAAAGATAAACTTTTACAATTTTTAAATAAGACCTCCATCATTATACCAAAAAATACTAGGCAGGAACCAATTCCTGAAGCTTTAACTGTTTTTACTGATGGGTCATCAAATGGGAAAGCTGCCTATCATACTATAAATTCTGACCAGTCATACTCTGTGCAAAGAATTAAATTAAAAGCTATTAAGGCTGCATTGCAAGATCTCCAACAGCCTGTTAACATAATTTCTGATTCCTCTTATGCTTCGGGCCTAGTAAGTAAAATTAAAACTGCCCGGTTGAAATGGTTTAGTGACCAAAGTTTATTCTTACTATTTAAGCAAGTTCAACAGATTGTACAGCAGAGAAAATACCCTTTTTATATCACCCACATCAGGGCTCACAGCATATTACCTAGCCCATTAACTAAGGGAAAGGCACATGCTGATCAATTGGTTGCTTTATTAGAAGAGGCTTCAGAGTCTCATCAGCTTTTAAAAATCCCAACTTGAAAAACAAAAAAGGGGGATGATGGAGAGATCACCTACAGGTAGGCTGCACCTAGCTTTAATTACTCTGAATTTTTTCACTTGTGATGCTAATGAAGACACCTGTGGAGCTACATTGGTGTCAGAATAAAAGGAACAGCCCAGGGACCACCTGGGGCATGGTAAAGTGAAGTATGGTAACAATTAATTCAGGTAAAAACTGTAAGTTTCATACTGGTCTTAGAAGGCACATTTTTCCTTTACCTGGGAAGGACAGCACAGCTATCCCAAACTCAGAAGGCTCCAGTTAATATGTCAACTCAGTGTTCTGGAGACCCAAAACTGTAATTTAGATAACATGCTTAAGTTTAACCTAGGTTACCCAAGGACTCTAGATAATGTGTTTACCCAAAACTGTAGTTTGGATGGCATGCTGTCTCTGTTTCTGTAAATTGCTTTTTTTTGCAAACTAGGTCCCTCATTCCAAACCTCGAGACAGCCAATTTAAAATTGAATTGTCATGACCTAGAACAAAGAATATTCTTACATGGTATTATTCTACAAGTTTCATTAATAATTTTTGATGCTTTACAACAGTATATTGTGCATTTATCCCAAACAAATTTACAAATGAATTTAAATGTTTTACATGAAGGGATTTATTCCTTTCCACTGTGTGGAGGGCCTCCTGGGGAAGGCACTTAAGCATTCTGTATTGACCTCTCTTGACCCTTTTTTTTTTTTTTTTTTTTTTTTTTTTTTTTTTTTTTGGCCAAACGGAGCTGTAGCTACCGGTTCCGCCGGATTAGGGACAGCATTACACACCTATAATAAATTATCTAGCCAGCTAATTGATGATGTCCAAGCTCTCTCAGGCACTATCAATGATCTCCAAGATCAGATAGATTCATTAGCTGAAGTAGTACTACAAAATCGAAGAGGGTTAGATTTGCTCACAGCAGAACAGGGAGGAATATGCTTAGCCCTACAGGAACGTTGCTGCTTCTATGCCAACAAATCCGGGATCGTCCAAGACAAGATAAAGAAGTTACAAGAAGATCTAGTGAAGAGACGGAGAGAATTATTCAAGAACCCCCTTTGGAGCGGACTGAACGGACTCCTGCCCTACCTGCTTCCTGTTCTCGGCCCCCTTATAAGCCTTCTCCTAATCCTAGCTTTCGGCCCCTGGGCTTTTAGAAAATTAACAGACTTTGTAAAACAGCAGGTTGATAGCGTCCTGGCCAAACCCATTCAGGTACATTACCATCGTCTAGCCATGTTAGACCGTGAATGTGATTATAATGACTGCTAAAACACCCTCCTTGCGGGGACAGCATGACGCCAGAGGGATGCTTGCCTACTCCCCATAGAAGGAGAAAGGCATGGGCACCGACCTGGGTGCACGGCAAAGCACTGCAAGGGAAGGTCACAAAAAATTTTTTCGACCTCCTCTGGATTTCCCTGTGAGCACACCTGGTTTGCATAGAGGTTGGTATCCACACATAACTATAGGCTCTGCCTCCCCTCCCCAAAAGATACCAAGAGCCACTGGTGGTGGGATCCCACTATCCCACGGGAGGAACCAGGTCCCTACTCCCCCAGTCGGTTAAAGCCCACCCCTTAATAAAGAAAAAGGGAGGAATTGTTGGGAGCCATTAGAGATATTGGCTTAGACAAAGCCATCTTAAGAACTATAAGTTTCTGGTTCCTCCAGAAACTCCTAATTACCAGAAACCACCTGTGTCTTGCAAATTGGCCAGCAGTTAAAAGATAAACTACCCTCACACAGCCGCTAAATCACACATCTCCGCTGATAAGCACAGCCATCATGAGCCTAATAAATCTCTAGTAATAGGTTACTGCCCATAGACCCCTTTACCCACCCCCTGTCCCTAAAACAGTATATATCCTGCCGCTGTGAGAATAAAATTTGAGGCTTGATCAGAACTTGTCTTGCCTCCATTCTTTCGTGTCCCTTGTTTGTCTCATTCTCCTAGAGTTTCTCTTCATTCCCCTGTTGTTGTCCCGCGGGTCGGGGCAGCAGTGCAGTGCTAAGTATGGTTTGTCCTGATCCATATTATTATAATCTGTAAGCTAGTCTCAATCTTCCCTTGATTTGACTTTATAAGCTTAACAATGCAAACTCAGGGGCCTATCAAGTTTGAAGTAGTTTGGTGTTGAAGCATCTTTCAAATTAAGAAATCATGATATGCCTTTCTATATATTGTGTTCTTCAGAAAACATAATTTGGGAAATATTTACTATTTATAACTTATTCAAATTAGAAAATTTTTATCTCTAGAGCCTTGAGAAAAATTATGTAGCATTATATAATACTAGAGGCTCGGTGCACGAAATTCATGCACTGATGTACGGGGGTCCCTCAGCCTAGCCTGCACCCTCTCACAGTCTGGGACCCCTCAGGGGATGTCCACCTGCTGGGTTAGGCCCGTTCCAACAGTTGGAAATTCATCTCACAGTCAGGGACCCCTCACTCCTTACTGCCCGCCTGCTTGCTGTTCCTTACCACTTGACTTGCTGCTCCTTAACACTGCCATGGAGGCAGGAGAGGCTCTTGCCACTGCCACTACACTCGCCAGCTGTGAGCCATATCTTTCTGTGTAGCTATCTGTGAGCCAACTGCCCTCTTCCTTCTCATTTAGGGCAAGCAGCATGTGAGGGCAGATCGTGCTGTCATGGAACACAGAAGGCGCCTGGAGCTGTGGCGAGTGGGTGGGACCACGGGATGAGAGGTGGACACAGAGGACATTATCTCACCCAATTGTGGGGCGGGCTGGCTGGCTTTCATCTGCCTGACCCCACCCAGGCAAGGACCGAGCAGGGTGTTTGCCTCTCCATTCTCCATCCTTCTATCTGTGACACCTGTCATCCGTATCAGGCCTCCCACAAAGTGAGTTCAGCTCAATCCCTGAATGTAAAAGGGCACGGGGTGGGGGGGGGAGGCTCTTATCCAGTGCCCCCCGATTCCCAGCTACAGGACCTGGTCTCAGGACGGTGGCCACAGCTGCAGAACATAGATCTGTTTCAAGAAAAGTTGGGAATGCAGACTTTCGTATGAGCCCCTATTCCAAAAGGTGGCAGTTTATTCACATTGTGGCAAAGACACCTTCAAGAGTAACATAAGTGGATAAAGTCAGAGCCAAACCAGGCCATTTTCTCATCCAATCTCTCTGAGGTGCATGGACAGAACGAAGTCTCAGATTTTTGCAGGACACTTCAGGTTTTTTTTAAGCCTAAAGGACAGTAGTCTGTCTCCATTCTTATTCTTTGGGATTTTTTCATCGTCGCATATAAGGATCGTACATTGGGTCAATCCTCTTGAGATACAGTATTCTGGTTGCACCCATGTGATGATGACAGTGCCTCTCAGAGGAAGGGAGCCAACAGATGGGGAGCAGGGAATTCTGAAAACCAAAGCAAAGGTTCAGAACATGAAAAAAGTCCTTGGTGTTCTGCTGAGAAACTTGGCTCCTTCCTCTGTGGTCAAACAACTGTCACACACCAGGCAGTCACTCAGAAATATCTTGACATTGGCCCATTTATGGAATTCTCCCTTCTTTCCGTTCTCCTGAGACGGACTCCAGACACGTTGACTGCGACATTTTCTTGGTCATTTCCCCACCCCCCAAAAAACGTTACATAGTTTATATGAATACTAGAGGCCCAGTATGAAATTTGTGTCCCTAAGCCTGACCTGGACCCTCTCCCATCTGGGAGCCCTCAGGGAATGTCCTACTGATGGCGTAGGCCCTCTCCCCGTGGTTCTCTGCTCTCTCCAGGGCCTGCCTGCTCCAAATCGCAGTGACTGCCAAGCAGGCCATGCTGGGTGCTGCCTGCAGGCCACACTTGCCTTCTCCCCGGTTGCTGCAACTACGGTCAAGCAGGCCATGCTGAGTGCTGCCTGGAGGTGGCCTTTGCCTGCTCTGGGTTCGCCACGGCAACGGCCAAGTGGGCTGTGCTGGGAGCTGCCTGTGGGCCACGCTTCTCTGCTCCCAGGTTGCCACACTGATGGCCAAGTGGGCTGTTCTGGTAGCTGCCTGTGGCTGCGCTTGCCTACTCCTGGGTCCCCGCCACAACGGCCAAGCAGGCGGTGCTGGGAGCTGCCTCCTACCTGCTGTCAATCTCCAGGGAGGCATTAATTTGCATACTCACTCCTGATTGGCTGGTGAGCATAGCAGAGGGATGGTCAATTTACATGTTTCTCTTTTATTATATAAGATAACATACAAAGATGCAGCCTCCTTTGTAGGAACAGGGAAGGAAGGGTGGTCACATGGAGCTCCAGCAAGCACCAGCTGTAGGAAGGGCCAATGGGGAGAGAAGGTTGGTACTGGGGCTGAGGCCCTAGAGCCGTTGCTGGGGAAGTAGGGATGCCCTCTGAGTGCCACATTCTGAGGCTGAACTAATTGGTCAAGCTGAGACAGAGGTGGTTGGCCATATCTGCCATCTTTGGTGCTGTTTACCCTTTCCCACCCCAGCTCCGTTGTAAAACCCCAGAGCCCTGGATTCCAAAGGCCCCATCCAGAGCAGAGGCCCTGGAAGGGGGTGAGAGGAAGTGAGTAGGGCAAGTTTGAAAGCCAATATGCCTGTGTGCCTAAGGATGGCTGGAGAAGTGGTGAGAGGTAGCAGGGGAAGGGCTCTCATACATACCCTTCTGTGGGGGCCACAGGTGAAGGAGGCCAGGGGAGTAAGGTAGGGATGGGGCACCATGGCCTCAGCCTCTTAGGCATCCCTGTCTGTCCTCTGCAGTGAACATGGAGGAAAGGGATGCCTCTGAGGAGGGGCCAGGCCAGGCCAGGTAACCTTCTTGAGTTCTGGCTGAGGTGATTGTCCTCACCCTGAGATGCCTTCTAACTGGTGATGGACCCAGACCTGACTCCCGCCACTGCAGGCGCCCAGGACCCAAGCCTGACTCCCATGCTGCGGCACCCAGCACACAGGCCTAAATCCTGTGCTGCGGGTGCCGGAGACACAGGCCTGACTCCCACCGCTGCAGGTACCTGGGTACAGAAAACCACCCTGCTGTGTGTGCAGCCTCCTGCTGGCCTGTTAATATGCAAATTTGTTGTTACTGTGACATTGTTAGGACTAATTTGCATATTACCTCTTTATTATATAGATGAGTTCTAGCTTTATGGCAATGCTTTTAATAACAATTAATCCCCAGAGTATGTCAGAGTTCACATTCTAAAGAATTTACTCTTACCTATAGAAGAAATGGCTTTCAGATATTGATTTTTATATTCATGAAACTGTACATGATCATATCTTTAATATTAATGTGTCTCTACTCTCTAGAAAGTAGATGCTACATCTAAAGAAGTACCAAAAAGAAATAGTTTCTGATAGCTAAAAAACAATCTTGAAATCATACTATTAATATAAATAACTATTCTTTGATAAAGAAATTGTAAGATCTCACACACATTTCCTTCTTTTTCTTTTGTTTTCTATAGGACAAAGAAAGTCTGAATCATATTTCACAGATAATATTTAACAATTTTAGAGTTTGGATTTATTGTAACACTGTTAAAAAATATAAAGCCCTGAAATTCCTTAAAAGGCTTATGTTTTGGTTTTTTTATATTTATATCATTTATATTTTATGTCCATAGACTATATCTACTTACTTCTCATATACTACTTTATTTTTTATTTTATATATTCAACTTATAAGGGCTTTTGTTTCATATTTTCCTCTCAATGATTACTTGCAACACAAGCAACCCCGTAAATGAGATGAAATATTGCAGGTGTGTTCATTCTGATAAGATATACTTAATAACTATGTAAATCAATCAATTTATCTCTCACCTCAGGCAGAAAGGGTGTATGAATTCATAAACATCACTGTAAATTCTGAGGAGTGCACCAAAAGTATTTCCAGAAAGTATTGGAGAGAAAATTTAAATGACTATGCTTGTCATAGGGACATACAATATTGGCATAATCATATATAGTAACTTATTCCACATTCAGAAGCAGCAAGACAGTTCTTAAACCTACCATTATTTACTGTTTCCAGCTAAGTTTTATAAAACAGAGGATGAGTGAGTACAACCAGGTTCAACATTATAATATGCCATTCCGGTATAGTCTGACATGGGAGGTAAACATGCGACATGAACTCTCTTCATCTGATTACAACAGTGAATAATTTTTGTCTAACTTGATACAACTGGCAGCCTTACACACTTTGCATAGTGTACGTTATGAAAACATGCACAATCATTTGTGAAATTTCAAAGGAAACCAATCTAAATAAGTACAAACATAAATGGAAATATTTTGTGACTATGTCTATAAGAGAAAACGATGTGGAAACCTGATTAAAAATATACAAATAAGTAAATATTTTAACCCAATTCCATGGGTATTTTGAACAATGGTATTACTATGGCATAGATTATCCAGATATTTTTTCAAGTAATGTTTTTTAACTATTCTTACACAAACATAGTACATGTTTGTTTGTTTTTTACAATAGTTTGTGTATTATAACAAGTCTCTTGATTTTCAAACCTTGATTTTTGCATAGTTTTTAATGGCTTAAATAATGTATCATAAAGATTTATAAAATTAAGCCAAGTAAAAAAGGAAAAAAATCTTATATTAAGTGAAATTCTATAAAATAAAAACATATGGATGTCCAAACTGTGTCACAGTAACATTCTATTCTCCCTCAAAGAAAACAATGTCTAGGATGGACAGATGGATTCTTGGATATTACCTCTAAAATCTTAAGCAAAACAATTATAATACCTATCTTGATAATGCATTATAATTTGCAAGGTCTATTGACTTATATATCCACCAAAACTCTATGAATTATTTTTCACAATTATAGAAAATAACAAAAGTCAGATGACAATTCTAATGGAGATAATTTCTATAATCCTTTCATATATGAAGAAATAAGAATCTAACCCTAGATTCCTAAGGAAACTAAATAAAAACCAAGCCCCCTGTCAAAATATGGTGGCTCCTATATATTTTAACTACCTTACATCCATGAGCTTGCTAGTTTCCTTAAAATATATTTTAGATCAAGGGTAAGGAACATCTGGCCCGAGGGCTGCATAAGGCCCAAGAAATAATTTGGTTTGGCCCTGCCAAACCACAGTTAATTAAATGTTTGAACAAATAGAGCAGGCTAATTTTTAAGTTGATAATTTTGTACGGCTCATGATGTTATAAATATCCAAATGACCTTTGGCAGAAAAAAAGGTTCCTCAACCCTGTTTTACATCTATCTGTAAAACTCTTTAAATGTTTATTTAAACTATTTTCTGTGGGTTTTCTGCAGCATTTATTGAGCATAATAAAATTCAATTACTATTCTTCACTTGCCATAACCTTGCCTTCCCAATCACAATCCATCCAAATTATAGTAGTCTCAATTGTTGTGAAAAAATTTGCATTCAAGTAATGATTCTTTAAATTTATGATTTTATAGATTTCAGTAAGTCTTCTCAGATTATGCCATTCTAAATGAAGTTATAATTTTCCCAGTAAATTACTAAGAATATTATATTAATTGATTGCCTAAAATAATTATTGTTTTAAGTTTTACCTGAAAAAAAAGCATTAGTATTTTTACTCAACTAATGCCCATTTACTTAGGAAGAAAATCATTTTAACTGAACTCTTTGGAAATTTTAGAAGAGAAGCACCTCTTTTTGTATTGCCTATTTGGGCATATAAAACTAGTCTGCAAGAGGCAAAATAATAGTCATTTCATCCATAATAAACAATAATACTGAAAACCACAGTAGATGAAATGATTGTGCAACTAAGTATATTAATTATTCAGATGATTCTCTAAGGAATTTATAGCAAGTATTATAAGCCTCTATACAAACAAATATTAGTTATTATTGTGTCCAAATAATTGTTCTACCGTTTTTATCAGGCAAAGCACAGGTGTAAAAATGATCAGTTAATAAAGGCATTTTTATTCCAAGTTTAAAAAAAATTAGAGGCTTAGATATTCACCATTTCAGTTGGAAAAATAATACTATTAAAATATTTAAAGTAGTAAAATATATTAGTTTTAATGTTGGAAACACACAAAGAGTAAAGTTGCTGATAGTTGGATTTGTCAGAACAGCTCCTTTATTATAAGTAGTTTACAAGTTCAAAGAATGATATTCTTTGAAGAGTAGCTTATTCTGGATTTTATTATGGAAAATTATTAAAAATAGCAAAGAAATTGGTCATTTGTTAATTCATTATGCAGTTATTTAAGTTTACTATCATCAAAATAAAAAGGTAACCCACTGTGTGGGAGAACATATTTGCCAATGATATCTAAAAAGGATTAATTTCCAAAGTACATAAAGAACTTATAGCCCTAACTGGTTTGGCTCAGTGGATAGAGCATCAGCCTGCGGACTAAAAGGTCCCAGGTTCGATTCTGGCCAAGGGCATGTATTTTGGTTGTGGGCACATCCTCAGTAGGAGTTGTGCAAGAGGCAGCTGATTGATGTTTCTCTCTCATCGATGTTTCTAACTCTCTATCCCCTCTCCCTTCCTCTCTGTAAAAAATCAATAAAATATATAAAAATAAAATAACAAATAAATAAATAAAATGACTTATTTTTTTAAAAAGAACTTATACAACTAAATACAAGGAAGACAAATAAACCAATTTAAAAAATGGGCAAAGGACCTGAATAAGCACTTCTCTAAAGAAGACATAGAGATGGCCAGTGGGCATATGGAAAAATGCTTTTGATCACTAATTATCAGAGAGATATAAATTAAAATTACAATGAGATATCACGTCACACCTGCCAGAATTGTTATCATCTATAAATCAACAACAGTAAGTGTTGGCAACAATGTGGAGAATAGGGAACCCTAATGCAGGCTGATGAAGCCATTATGGAAAATAATATAGAGATTCTTCAAAAAGAAAAAAAAATGGAATGGCCCTTTGTTCTTTGTGGTTTTTTTTAATTTATTTATTGATTAAGGTATTACATATGTGTCTTTATCCCCCTATTACCCCCCTGATCCCCCACTCATGCCCTCACCCTCCTGTTGTCTGTGTCCATTAGTTAGGCCTATATGCTTGCATATAAGTCCTTTGGTTTTTCTCTCCCCTGCTGGGGTTCTTGTCCCAGCATCAAGAAAAGTTCAGGAATCTGGAGAAGGCGCTGTGTGTAGATGACATAGGAATCCAGAGACTAATAAAGAGTCCAGAGAGGAGATATAATTTTGAAAGACATTGGGGGTCAGAGGACCTTCAGCTAAAGGAACTGAAGACTACCTCCTTGTCTAGGACCCTTGCTTTTATTAACACAATTTGTCCTAAGGCAAGGTGGAGATAATAGACTTCAAAGGGTAAGGTTTCAAAGGGTACAGAAGCATTGTCAGTTTGGGGGAATTAGCCTACAGCTGTTCATGTGTTTGGCCAGTAGGAGGCAATAACATGTACATTAAGATGCCTGTTAGCTGTCTGGCAGTCACCCAATTATCCCTTTTCAGGTTTGGGAAAATGCCTTTAGCCATTCTCAAAAGGTGACTACATGTGTGACTCAACACTGTTGAGTCCCCATGTCTCATCAACCTTTTGATGAAACTTTTGAAATTATGACATGCTGGAATTGGTCGCCTGCACTCCCCCTTACCCCACTCTCCCCTACCTTCCCTCTGAGGTTTAACGGTCTGATCCATGCTTCTCTGTCTCTGTTTTTGTTCATCAGTTTTTGACTTTGGGCATGTTTTCAAATGTCTCTTGGCCTTTCTTCTGTCTTCTTTCAAAAAGTATCTATTTAGGTCCTTTGCCCATTTTTTGATTGGGTTGTTTATCTTCCTTTTGTTAAGTTGTATGAGTTCCCTATAATTGTTGGAGATTAAACCTTTATCAAATATGTTCTCCCATGCAGTGGGCTTTCTTGTTGTTTTGTTGATGGTTTCCTTTCCTGTGAAAAAGCTCTTTATTTTGATGTAGTCCCATTTGTTTATTTTTCTCTTTAGTTTCCATTGCCCTAGGAGCAGTATCAGTGAAGAAATTGCTTCAGCATATGTCTTAGATTTTTGCTGTGGATTCCTCTAGTATTTTTATGGTTTCCCATCTTATGTTTAAGTCCTTTATCCATTTTGAGTTTATTTTTGTGTATGGTGTAAGTTGGTGGCCTAGTTTCATTTTTTTTTGCATGTATCTGTCCAATTTTCCCAAAACCATTGATTGAAGAGACTGTCTTGACTCTATTTATGTTTATGCCTCCTTTATCAAATATTAATTGAGCATAGTGGTTTTAGTCAATTTCTGGGTTCTCTATTCTATTCCATTGATCTATATGTCTGTTCTTTTGCCAGTACCAGACTGTTTTGAGAACAGTGGCTTTGTAATACAGCTTGATATCTGATATTGAGATCCCTCCTACTTTGTTCTTCTTTCTCAGGATTGCTGCAGCTATTCGGGGTCTTTTTTTATTCCAGATGAATTTTTGGAAAGTTCGTTCTAGGTCTGTGAAATATGCCATTGGTATTTTAATGGGGAATGCATTGAATCTATTGATTGCTTTGGATAGTATGGACATCTTGATGATGTGAATTCTACCAATCCATAAACATGGTATGTTCTTCCATCTATTTATGTCTCCCTCTATCTCCTTTTTTAGTGTCTTATAGTTTTCCGTGTATAGTTCTTTTATGTCCTTACTCAAGTTTATTCCTAGGTATCTTAATTTTTTTTTATGGTAAATGCGATTGTTCTTTTAGTCTCACTTTCTGTAAGTTCACTATTGGTGTATAGAAATGCCATAGATTTCTTGGCATTAATTTTGTATCCTGCTACATTGCCGAATGTAAGTCTAATAATTTTTTGATGGAGTCTTTAGGGATTTCTATGTACAGTATCATGTCATCTGTGGATAAGGACAGTTTTGCTCCTTCTTTTCCAATTTGGATGCCTTTTATTTCTTCTTGTCTGATTGCAATGGCTAGTACTTCCAGTACTATGTCAAACAGGAGTGGTGAGAATGGGCACCTCTGTCTTGTTCTTGTTCTTAGGGGAAATGGTTTTAGTTTTTTCCCATTGAGTATGATGTTGGCTGTGGGTTTGTCATATATGGCTTTTATTATGTTGAAGTATGATCCTTCTATTCCCGCCTTGCTGAGAGTTTTTATAAAAAAAGGGTGTTGAATTTTGTCAAATGCTTTTTCTGTGTCCATTGATATGACTATATGATTTTTATCTCTCAATTTTTTTATGTGATGTATCATGTATACTGATTTGTAGATATTGTACCATCCTTACTTTCCCGGGATAAATCCTACTTGGTCATGGTGCATGATGTGTTTTTTTCTTGCACATCTCTAATTTTTCTTTTCCCTTTGATTCTATTCTACTTTTGTCTATTCTCATTGTTATATTAATTTTTCCATATTTTATTTTGTTTTGTCTTACTTCTCATTTTTCCCATTTTACTTTTTCTATCTATATCATATATCCATTATCATTATATTTTAAGTTCATTATGCTAAGCAAAATAAGCCAGTCAGAGAAAGATAAATATCACATAATCTCACTCATTTGTGGAATATAATGAGCAAAATAAACTGATGAACAAAAACAGATCCAGAGACAGAGAAGCATTGATCAGATCGTCAAACCTCAGAAGGAAGGTAGGGGAGTGTGGGGGTAAGGGGGAGAGATCAACCAAAGGACTTGTATGCATGCAGATAAGCCTAACCAATGGACACAGACACCAGGGGGGGTGAAGGCATGATTGGGGGGTGGGGGTCAATGGGGGATAAGGGCACATATGTAATACCAAAAAACCTAAATTCATTATTATATCTCATGTATTTTCTGTTTCCTTTTCTTTTTTTCTTCCTATTCTAGTTCTTTTAGCTTCCTCCTTGCTTCCATATAGCCATATTTTTGTCTTCTTTCTCATTTTTTCTTTATATCCTCTCTAAGGCTTTGGTTGTGTGACTTTTAGTATTCTTTTAATTTTTTCTTTGCTTTGTTTTCTCTTCTTTTTTTCCTTTTTAGTCCTTCATAGTGTTGTGGAATTGAATAGCTTTATTTATGTGGTATTTTTATTTGGTCCTGTTGTGTCTTATTCTGTTCTGTTAGCACTTGTATAACAGCTGGCACAACAACATTGTGGTTGAGTCTCACTGGAAGAAAGCCAGAGGGGAGATCCCTTCCATGAACAGGACAGCAACAATAAAGTTCCAATTACAACAGGAGAGCCCAAATAATGCACACGGTGGCATTCCTAGAACATCCAGTTCAGGAGTTCAAAGAGACTGCACCACTGGATACTCAAGACACTATATATAAGGCAATAACACAAGGAATGGGAAGCATAACAGTTCTATCTATTACATACAATCAAATATAAAGAGACAACTAAAGTGGGGGAAATTGAACAACCCCCAAATGAAAGAAAAGAAGAGATCTCCAGAAAAAGAACAAAAGGAAATGGAGGCAAGCAACCTATCATGCATGGAGTTCAAAGTAATGATCATAAAGTTGCTCAAGGAGCTCAGTGCAAATAACAAGAACATGAAAGGGAAATGGAGGCCCATGAACAAGAACCAGACAGAAATGAAGAACAAAATATCTGACATCAAGAACACACTGGAAGAGATTAAAAGTAGATTGGATGAAGCAGAGGATTGAATCAGCGATTTGGAAGACAAGGTAGAAAAAAATGCCTAATTAGAGCAGCAAATAGAAAAAAGAATTAAAAAGCAGGAAGATGGCTTAAGGGAGCTCTGGGACAACATGAAACATAACAACATCCACATTATAGGAATGCCAGAAGGGGAAGAAGGTGAACAAGGAACAGAGAACCTGTTTAAAGAAATAATGACAGAAAACTTCCCCAACCTGGTGAAGAAACATGTCATACAAGTTCAGGAGGCACAAAGAGTTGTGAAATAACAACTGACACCACAGAAATTCAAAGGACTGTAAGAAAATAGTATGAGCAACTATATGACAAAAAGCAAACTGGACAAACTAGAGGAAATGGATAAATTCCTAGGAAAATATAACCTTCCAAAACTTAATCAGTAATAATCAGAAAACCTTAATAGACCAATAACAACTGATGAAATTGAAGCAGTAATAAAAAAGTTTCCAGAAAAAAAAAAATCCCTGGACTGGATGGCTTCACAGGGGAGTTTTATTAAATATTCAAAGAAGAAATAATACTTATCCTCATCAAACTGTTATCAAAAATCAAGGAGGAAGGAACACTTCCAAGCTCTTTTCATGAGAGTGGCATTATTCTAATTACAAAACCAAATAAAAACACTACAAAGAAAGAGAATTTTAAGCCAATATCTTTGAGGAACACAGATGCTAACATTCTCAACAAAATATTAGTAAATGAGATCCAGTAATACATTAAAAAGATTATATACAATGACCATGTGGGATTTATTCCAGAGATGAAAGGCTGGTACAATATTCACAAATCAATAAACATGATACATCACATAAATAAATTAAAAGAGAAAAATCACATGATCATATCAAGAGAGTCAGAAAAAAAAAATTTGACAAAGTCCAACACCTATTTTTGATAAAAACTTTCAGCATAGTGTGAGCAGTGGGATCATACTTCAATATACTAAAGCCATATATGACAAATCAACAGCCAAGATTATATTCAATGGGGAATAACTAAAATAATTTCCCCTAAGAACCAGAACAAGACAGGATTTTCTGATTTCACAACTTTTATTCCACATATTATTGAAACTTCTACCCACAGAGAAGAGACAAGAAGAAAAAAGAAAAAGCATCCAAATTGCAAAGGAGGATGTAAAACTGTCATTATTCTCAGATGAAATGATATTGCACATAGAAAACCTTAAAGACTCTACCAAAAATTACTATATTTTTAAATGAATTCAGCAATGTAACAGGATTCAAAATTAACACCAAGAAATCAATGGCATTTTTATACACCAATAATGAACTCTCAGAAAGAGAAACCAAAAAAACAATCCCACTTACCACTGCAACAACAAAAAAATTGAGACTTAGGAATAAACTTAACCAAAGAAGTAAAACACCTATATTCAGAAAACTACAGAAAGTTGAAGAAAGAGATAGAAGAAGGTATAAACCAGTGGAAGAATATGCCATCTTCAAGGACTGGTAGAATTAACATCATTAAAATGTCCATGCTACCCAAAACAATCTACAGATTCAATCCAATCCCTATTAAAATACAAATGGCATATTTCACAAATATAAAAAACACTCCAAAATTTATATGGAACCAAAAAAGACCCCAAATAGACAGAGAATCTTGAGAAACATGAACAAAGTTGGAGGGATCAAAATACCAGATATCAAGCTGTATGACAAAGCCAGTATAATCAAAACAGCCTGGTACTGGGACAAAGACAGGCATATAAATCAATGGAACAGAACAGAGAACTCAGAAATTGAACCAAGGCATTATGCTCAATTAATACTTGACAAAGGAGGTAAGAACATACAATAAAGTAAAGATAGTCTCTTAAATAAATGTTATTGCAATAATTGGACCAAGTACATGCAAAAATGAAAGTAGACCACCTACGTATACCATTCACACAAATAAAGTAAGAAAGGATAAAATACTTAAATGTAAGTTATGAAACCATAAAAATTCTACAAGCTATCAAAGGCAGCATATCATCAGATACTTCATGTAGCAGAATTTTCACTGATAAAATGCCTAAGGCAAGAAAAATAAACAAATGGGATTACATCAAAATAAGAAGCTTCTGCACAGCAAAAGAAACCAGAATCAGACGGTTAAATCACAGAGGGAATTCAGGGGAGGGTGGGTGGAAGGAAGAGACCAACCAATGCATACAGACAATAAGGTGGTGAAGGCTGGGGTAGGGGCCCAGGGTGGGCTATAAAAAGTCAATGGGGAGGGGGATAGGGGACATATGTAATACTTTCAACAATAAAGATTTAAAAAGATGAAAGGGGAACCCACTGTATGGGAAAACATATTTGTCAATGATACATAAGATAACAGGTTAATTTCCAAAATATATAAAGTACTCATACACCTCAACAAAGGAAAATAAACAATCCAGTTAAAAAATGGGCAGAGAACCTAAATTGACACTTCTCTAAACAAAACATACAAGCTGGTAAGAGACATAAAAAATGCTCAATGTCACTAATCATCAGAGAGATGCAAATCAAATGACAATGAGGTACCACCTTCACACCTGCCAGAATGGCTAAAATCAATAAGTCAACAAAAACAAGTGCTGGTGAGGATATTGAGAAAAGGCAACTCTAATACACTGCTGGTGGGAATGCAGACTTGTGCAGCCACTATGGAAAACAGTATGGAATTTCCTCAAAAATTAAAAATGGAACTACCATTTGACCCAGTGATCCTAGGAATGTATCTTAAGAAAACTGAAACGCCAGTCACAAAGAATACATGCATGCCTATTTATAGCAGAGTTATTTATAATAGCTAAGATCTGGAAATAGCCCAAGTGCCCATCAGTAGATGAGAGGGCATAAAAAGCTGTGGTACATTTACACAATGGAATATTATGCAGCTGTAAAAAAAATATCCCTTACCCTTCAAGACAACATGGAGGGTCTTGGAGAGTATCATGTTAAGTGACATAAGCCAGTCAGAGAAAGACAAATATCACATGACATCACTTATATGTGGAATCTAATGAACAAAATAAAGTGATAAATAAAATTGAACCAAAGACATGGGAGCATGCAACAGACTGTGGATTCTCAATGGGAAGGGGTAGTTAAGAAGAGTATAGCGAAAGAACTTATATACATATATGCATAACCGGTGGACACAGACAACAGTGTGATGAGGGCCTGGGGAGGGGACAAGAGAGTTGAAAGTGGTCAATGGGGGAAAAACAAGGGGACATCTATAAAACTTTTAAAAATACAGATCAATTAAAAAAAATTAAAATTATTGTGCATTAAATGACACTATCAGGTGAGTAAAAGTTAACTCATGGAATAGAAAAATTATTTTCAAATCTTTTTTTTTAAATATATTTTATTGATTTTTTACAGAGAGGAAGAGAGAGAGATAGAGAGTTAGAAACATCGATGAGAGAGAAACATCGATCAGCTGCCTCCTACACATCCGCCACTGGGGAAGTGCCCACAACCCAGGTACATGCCCTTGACCGGAATCGAACCCGGGACCTTTCAGTCCGCAGGCCGATGCTCTATCCACTGAGCCAAACCAGTTTCGGCTATTTTCAAATCTTATATGTAATAGTGGATTGTTATTCAGAATATATAAATAACTCCTAAAACTCAATAACAAAAAACACCCCAAAATAAACTTATTTAAAAATAGGCAAAAGACTTGAATAGACATCTCTCCAAAGAACATACCTAAATAACCAATAAGCACATAAAAAGATGTTCAAAATCAATAGTCATTAGGGAAATGCAAATCAAAACTACAAAGAGATACTACTTCATACACATTTGGAGGCCTATTGCAGAGTATGACTTTTGGTTAAAAACCAATCTGTGATTTTTCAGGCCTGACAGTAAGCAATTACAAAGGTTTTACCTGACAAGATTCATGACGGAACGTTGACCTCCCCACATCAGACTTGGGGTAGAACCAGTGCATCACCATCTCTAAAGAGAGTTACAATCAAGGTCTCAGGCTCCCCTACTGGTAATGGTCTTTACACATTTACATTTCTAGCCCTGGAGCCTTAATTCCAAGGACTCATTATATGAGGAAACCTTCATAGGTCCTCTTTGGGCACCTTTGCCAAGACTTCCTTATGGAGGAAAGAGGAGAGAAACTTGAAGACTTTTTTCTTCAGTATGACTCAATACTCAGTACCTTTCCACTCCTAGCTTTCCCTCTTTGCCACCACCAGCCACAAGCTCCATAAAACTTTTGGAACCATTTGTTTGTGGTTCTTTCAACAATGAGACCAACCCCAAATCTACTTTGATCCAGCTGAGCTTCCACATGTGCACTATTCCATGGGGGTGGGTGAGGGGGAATGGAACAGGGGGAGATAGTACTTTTGTTGGTATAAGCCTGTTGTTTATATCATTACACTACGTGATTAAAGGGTTAACTTTAATTTTTGGCTTTTTGTTTTAATTAACTACTTTAAAACTTAAC